>NC_134281.1:33539011-34207761 GCF_949628215.1 Phalacrocorax aristotelis
AATGAGCTGCCCTATAAAAGCTGCCACCTTGCTTTAAAAAACCAAACACCAAACTGGAGAGCTCATTAGTTAAGTGTGCTGAGGATTTTAGGTGAAAAACCTGCTGGATGCTGTAAGGCAGAGCTAACCCCTATATTAATTAAACGGGTCAGAATAACAGCTGTGCTGGGGGAGAAGAAAAGGCTGAACAAGGACACATGAAATAGAGAAACTGAGGCACACAGGCCTGCCTCACCCCAGGCTAACCCTGATGGTAACAAGAGTTAACATCTCACACCCTTCTCACCTTCACATTTAAGGGATGAGAGAGCAGGAAAGCAAATGTTGCGGGAGACCTGGCTGTTAAACATGACAGGCAAATGCTGCCCAGGCACGGCCCCGTTCCTGATGCCTCCAGCGGGAACCTGAGGGGACAGGGACCCTCACACAGGGAGAAGTTGCTTTGGTCTGGTGGAGGTTGTCCCTCAGCCAGGGACCATGTACCACAGGAGCAGGCAGAGGAGCAGGGATACATCGCTGCCTAATTTCACCCCACTGCCTCCTCAGTTGCCTTGAGTCCAGCTTCGGGAATAAAAACTGGGAGGAAAAAAGGAGGAAAAAACCCAACACAACTTTATAGCCTTCTGGAAAACTTTTGATTGCTGAAATAATACATGCACAGAAGAGATCAAGAGTGATAAATAAAAGTAACCAGCTCAATAAGGGGGAACTCAAATTTGCAGCAGGGTAAAGCTCATAATATGGTCAGCAATGAAGAGAAGGGCTGTGGGTTGGCGGGACTCCTGCCGCAGCCCCCGAGGCGAGGACACAGCCCCCGGCCGTGCCACTCCTGTCCCGCAGCCCATCTGTCATGCAAGGCTCGGCCACGAGATGGAGGCTTCTGCCCGCAGAGAAGAGCCAGGACCATCCTGCAGAGAGGTCCCCAGCCAGCTGTGGGGTCCCTAGCAGCTGTCCCCTGGGGATATGCCGGGGCTGCCCGGGCACCGTAGCACTTTGGGGATGGATTGGGGGCCCAGCCCCAGAGCATCCCAGGTGACCGCTGCATCCTCATCCTCCTTGTGCACCATCCCCAAAGCCTGGCCACCACTGGGGTTTACTGCAAAATGCTTCTTCCCACCCCCAGCACCACTGTCCCCCTCAGGCAGGCAAAGGGCGCTGGTGTGGCTGACCCCCTGTGGGATGCTCCTGGCTAGGGGAAAATTGTCAGGAATTTCAGTGAGACATTGCCAGCAAAAAAAAATCAAATTTCAGCAAAACAGTGACACTCTCCACTTGATTATTTTTTTCAGCTGTCTAGCAGGAAAATTGGAAAAAAGTGGTCTGGGCAGATGCTTGCTAGTCCTGTGCCTCTTTGGTGAGCTGAATTGAAGCAGCGATACCTGGCTTCTGCCCAGCATGCCAGAGCAAACAGGAAAACATCCCCATACTCCCATTTTTATCAACATTTTTCTGCAACAAAGGGCCTGCTCTCTGTATTATTTAGAAGTTGCAGGTCTTGCCCAGGGAGAAGGGAATCCCTTTTCATGTCTGCCCAAACCCCTTCTAGCTGCAAGCACAGACACCACATCTCCTTCTCCCCCAGGGTGCAGGTGAGGGGCTTGGCCCAGTTTCCCAGGGGGTGCCCAAGCTGGGGTGGCGCTTGGGAAAGATGCCATTAAGTCAATGGGTAGTGGCACCTGTGCAAGGGCTAAGTATGAAGCACCTTACCTTTCCGACCTCCTTCTTACCCAGTGGTACTGAAGCTTGCTGGCAGAGTGACCCATCATCCCGCCATCCCACGGATGGGACAACATGGCTCAAAGGGACAGCACAGGGAAAAACACCCATCCCCACCCCAGTGGGGCCACCGCACCCCTTGCATGGGACAGTGTGCCATCACAGCCCTGTGGCAGAGGTGATTAATTAGTGGTGTGGTGGCAGCGAACATGTGTTGGCCTCCACATCTGCCCCTCAACAGCAGGGCACCGTAAGCGAGGTGTCACTGCTTTCCCGCTCACCTCCTTCCCCGACGTAATCAGCTGCGACATCCATACCAGCTGCTCTGAGAGGCAAAAACACTGTCCGGTCCCTGCCCAGCACCCTGATCACAGGCAGCTCCTGCCACAGCACGATGTGGGTGCCTGGAAGTGGGTCCCTGTAATCACCCATGGGGCCAGGGACACCAAGCTGTGTCACCTACATGTCCCTCCCAACAGGTCCCTTATGCCAAGGCAGGAAGGGAGCAAAGCCAGGCGAGCAGCAGCCATTCCACACCTGTTTGTAAACCTTTGGATGTCAGAGGAGTTCTGTAATGCACTGGTTTCTCATGCTGCATTAGTGGTTAATACCAAGGTTAGTAGTGTGCTGGGGGTGATTAGCTCAGCAAAGCCATTTGCAGCTGCTGCTAGATGGGGTGGGACAATGAAAAGCATTTGGAGCCTTTTAGCTGGTGCTCTGCAGGCAGGAGAAGGATGCTGACACACACTGTGCTGTAGTGGTAACTAGCATACATGTAGACCAAGCTTTTTAACCTTAGAAAATTTTTAAGGAGCTGCTGGGACAAGTCCTGTCTTAATTTTCCCCATGCAAGTTCCTTCGTGGGATGCACTGGGATCTCACCACTCCTTGGATAACCTGAGAAATCTCATCCTTCCCCCAGCAGACCTAAAGCGGGAAAACCCCCAGTTAAGAATCATTCCCCAGTTTTCTGAGTCAGGTCTCAGAAGGGCTTCCCACGAGCTCAGCAAGCAAGGCAGCCACTGTTCCCCGGCTCAGCATCCCCATCAGGAACCCTTCTTGCTGCAGAAGCCCTCATCACATACCTTTCCTTCGCCTGTCTATTTTCACAGAACTTGTAGGAACTTAATTATCTTTGAGACTTCTCCACCTGTCAAACCAGGCTGCAATGGGCCAGAATCCTTCAAGAGATAATAAAGAGGATGGACAGGCAGTGAGGATGGGAGCATAAGCAAGGTCAAAACTGTACCTCCCTCCCACTGAAGCCCTGGGCCAAACCCAAGCACAAGGGCAGGGTGATCCCTTCCTTCCTGACTCACCACTCCTGTAGCCACAAGTGGGAATTGGGAGGACAAAGATGCTGGTGCTGGCCATCAAGCAGCGGGCCAGTAATAACCTCATTATGAGGCTGGAGATGCCGGGGAGGGGGCAGATGCCATCCTTCTGCCGCCCACACACCACTGGCAGCTTGCAGAGCCAGTAAGTTGTCAGCCCGTCTCCTGCCTCTCACCTTGCTTCTCATTAGCTCCCCGCCGCGCTGCCGTGTGGGCAGATGGGGCAGGTCCCACGTCTGCCTGCCACAGCCATGCCGGGGCGGGGGAGGGGATGTGTGCCAGGAACACCAGCTTCTGCACTGCTCCCTGCAACATCCCCTTGGTCGCCACTGCAGGGCAGAGATGCCCTCCCCAGATCTGGGTGGGGGCACGGCTGGTCCACATCGTGTTTCCCAGGTTGCAGATGGGTGCTTGCATTCACCAGCTGCCTGGCCAAGGTGACTCCACTGCATCCTGGCATGCGATCTCTCTGCTGGGAGGGCAAGCTGAAAGCAGGAAAGTTCTTGTGGCTCTGTGCAGTGCAACAGCCTTGGTGGTCCTTGCAGGGCCAAGGTGCTCAAAGACGCTGGGCAGCTTTACCCAGTATAAGGCAGCCAGACCCATGCCCTAGGACAAGGGGACATCCCACTGTGAGACAGCTTTGGGTGCCCAGGGTGTTGAGCACAAGAAGTCACCTTAAGGACTGAGGCTGCTTTTGGGCAGTTTCAAACCTCAGCACATGCAGGATGCATTTCCTGCCAGAGCAAGGCAGAGACATCCTCCAGCAACAGCAGCCAGAACTCTAGGATACAGCCCAAGCGTCCCCAAGGCAGGAAAGGGACCAAGAGAATACATGATCCCAAGCCAGGAGTAACCAGAAAAGACTAAGCCAGAAAGGATGAGCACAAGCAGAGGGAAAGGGATGTGGGGCTGGTTGGTCATTTCCTCCTAGATCTCATCTCCAGGAAATGGGCTGCTACACACCACCCCAGTGTCCCGTGCACCTCTGATCATTTCAGGGTGAGACACACATCTCCTGGGGACACAAGCCTGTGTTTTCCACAAGAACACAGCAAAGCACAGCCCCCTGTATTAGTCCATAATGAGCAATACTTCCAGGCTGGATGGATATTCCCAGCCAGAGATGTGTTATCCAACAGTATAACCCCTCTCTTGAGAGCAAGGCTTCCCCCCATTTATTACCTAAGTATCAAATTGCTTAAGCACCTCCAGCAGGCCAGATCTGGCAGAAGCATTGCCAGTTGTGTTGTTTTCTGCTACCTACTTCCTACAGGGTCTCTGTTCAAGGCTATAGGCTCCTGACACTATGTCATGACCCACAGCAACTGTTCTGCGAAGGTGAGAGTGCAAGACCCCCAGACCCATATGCCACGGGAACAAGAACCTGCAAAAAGCATGGATGTTCTGCCCAAGCCTAAGCACCCCGTGATGCTTCTTCACAGCTGTTAAGGACTTGCTTTGGTGATCTGAATGAAAAGCACTGAGCAGCCCCTGGGCAGGAGGGAATTGCAGGAGAGGGGTGGTGGAGCCATGTCACCACAGGAAGAGATGATCCCATGTATTCCTCTTATCCAAGTGCCCAAAGCCTGAGCACTTTTATCACACTCAGGATATTCAGCCACCCTGATACCATCTTTGGTCTTGGCTACCCAGCGCCACCTGGATCAGAAGCACCAAAATATTGAATTAAGGTGTTGAAAGGAGAATGGGGTAAACCCCACCACACCCTTGTGCTCTGCTGGCCTTCCCACCTTCTCCAGTATCCACCTTTTCCTGCCAGTCCTTACTAGAAAGGTCCAGCTCTCTTTCTAACCACGATGATTTCTCCCTCTCCCTGGGGGGTTTGTGTGCTGCTCCTGTTGCAGCAACCCACACAGCCCAGCACAGCTTCTCCAGGCTCCTGTATCCCTCCTAGCAATGCTGGGGGCTGGCCCTCCTCTTGCTGCAATCACATCAGCATCTCTGCTGAAAGTGGTGGCCCAAAACAGGCATCCTCAAGCTAACACTTCCCTAAAGCAGCATCCAAGCTCACCATGGACGAGCCCTCCCAGTTGTCCTAAAGCAAACTGGGACACCTCCACATAGAGACTGCAGTGGCTCCAACAGCGGCCATCTGCCAAGCCATGGCTGTTCACGTCAGGGGAGAACCTGGACATAGAAATAGGCTTTTTTTTTTTTTTTTTTTTTTTTTCTGATGTTATCACACACTTGGATAAAGCCAGTGAGCAGTTTTTGGAGGAGCAGCAGAAATGCCCCCTTGGTGTCCTCCAGTTCACCCACATCCAGCCCACAAATCCAGCACAGCCCTGTCAGCCCCTCACCTCCCATGAGCCACCACAGGGATGCCCCAACTGCCAGCAGAGCTGCAAAAACACCTCTGCCCTGGAGCCACCACATTTATTGAAGTCCTCAACCTCACAGAGGGAAGTAGGAATGGGGGACAGCAAACCCTGGCTCATACTAAGGGCCAAAGCCCCAAACAAGCAGTATATTAATAGTAATTGGGGCAGAATGAAGCTTTTTTTCCTCCTTTTGTCCACACAGGCTACAGTGCAAGAGAAGGAGCTTTAAAGGCATGCGGTACCTGTGTGAAGCGGAGGGGGTAGGGGTGTGTGTGCAAGCGTACAGAGCTATTAATTAAAATTGCTCAGTCAGATGCTATAGAGAGATTAGTTGTCACATTGTGTTAATGGCAAGCTTGGCAACACCGCAAGAAGGGGCAGGACTGCCCGCCGTCCCCTCAGCTGTTCAAGTGCCATGTTTATACCCAGCCAGAATGACTAATTGGCAGGTTTTGTCTAACAGAAGCCCCCTTGTTATTGGGAAGAGATCAGTGCCTTAATGAAGGAAAGGGAGAAAGGGGACACACGGGTATCAAGCTGCCTTGGCCACCTCCAAGGCAGGGGTCCCACAGGGAGAGACACCTGCAGTCTTATTCTCATGGCAAAGGGGCACCAGGAGGCTGGAAAAGCCCAGGGCCATGAGATGGCTCATCAAGGGGCTTCTTCGCCAGTGCTGCAAACCCCAGACTGCACTGAAGAGGTAGAAACATATTCCTGGGCCCCCCAACCATGGGGGATGAGGATGGGGCAGGACCACCCCCGCTCCATAGTTCATCTTCCTCAGAAGGGAAGAGATCACCTCTCTTTTGCTTTGCTCCCTGCCTCCTTTTTTCCTGCTACAAGGAGAAATGGAGTACAGAGAAGGCTTGGGGAAGCTCCCAAATGGCAGCTCCAGGAGACCATCAGTCTTGGTCGCTGGAGGATACAAAGCACAGGGTGGGCAAGCACTGAGTCCACCCTGCCTTGCATGAGGGCATGGAGTAAGAGGCCCTCAGTGCTTGCTCTAGTTGTCATTTCTCCCCCATTGGGGTCCCCTTCCAAATTTCTACCCCCAAAATTAATTCCTCTGTCACATGAGAAGAACTCCTAATCTAGGTCCTCTGTCCCCTCCCCACCAGCTGTGGAAAAGTCCTGAGCTCTGTGACTGAGCACAGCCCCGGGAGGGGTTTCGGTGAACAGAGATGCTGGTGAAGCAGGAGAGCCCAGAGCTGTTCGGTATTAGTACCAGACTTCAAAAGGCTCAGCTGCAGTGGACAATGTTTCTGCCCTGAGGGTCAGCCCTGCCCCAAAGGACTAGGAACCAGAACCCCACTTTGTAGATGAAGGAAACTCAGATATGGAGCCACAAAGCTATATAGGTGTCTACCACCCTTAGAGCCTACATGATTTATGCACCTTGAGATCTCATCCTAACTGATTTGACAAGGTGTCCCTTGGAGAACTGCCTGGTGGGAACCTGAAGTTCAGTGTGACTGTGCCACCAAGCCCAGGGCTGGCCTAGATGGCCCATCCAGGTGTTTGCATGAGGTTTTCAATCTGGTGATAAAGCTTATTTAGCCTAACCAACATATATCCCGCAGGTCTGCTTCTACCTTGAATAGCTGGTTTCCCCCCACTCCAACTCTGGCTTTATTTTGTGAATTCAGGTTGTCATGGTGTGCAACAGGGAACACATGAGGATGCTGCTATAGGGCAGTAAGGCTTTTCTTCTCCCAGCAGCCCCAGTTTGAGAAACACAAGAGAAAATAGACTTGTGTTAGGGGTATCAGCAAGTTTCCAAGCTGACCTGCTGCCTTAAGCTGTAACCTCTAATTGCCATGGATCAGGACAGATGAACCCCCACTGCTGCTGAACAAGGCCAGACATACTCAGTGGGTCTGCATTGGGAAGGTGACTTCCTTCCCATGGAGGGGCAGCACTGGGTAGAGGGAGGCTGTCATCCCTCTGCCACCTCCAGGCAGCTCTTCAGACCAACAGCACCTCACTATGCCAGGCTCAAAAGACTTGGGGGTGCACAGCATTTATCAGTAATCTTGGGTCAGAAGCAGCTTTTTACCTGGACAGAATGGCATGGCCCTGTGGCAAGATGAAAGCTGTTTGGGCACATTGTGTGCACAGCAAAACTGCAACTTCTGCATAGTAGTTATTCTACTCCAGAGTTAAGCTTGGCATAAATTGAATTTAAAACCATAGCCAGGTGGAGTCATTTCAGCCCAAACATAAGCTCTGTGCCGCCACACCTGTTTATTGTTTCCCAGTTAGGCTCTCTTGAAGTTAGCTCAATCATATCTACCCTCCAGCCATCAGGTACCTCAGCTGTGTTTCACAGCCATGACAGCAACCTGACAATTTCACCCAGCCTCCAAGCTGTCTGTGTATGAAGCTGAGGCAGCAAGATCACCACCAACACCATTTGCTCCCTGAGGCCTGGAGGCCAGATTTGGGTAGGATGATACAGTAGCTGGAGATGCAAAAAAGCCCACAGCACTGGTGTCATTCACACCTTCAAGCAGCTTGGCCCTAAACAGTTTTTGGGAGGTCACTGCATAATGCCTATACACAGTCCTGCAAGTTATTCTGCTTGGCCTCAGGGTCTACTTGCAGATGACAAATCAACCTGGTGTTTTATTCCTTGGTACTGCTCCAAGACAGTTCACAAACAGAATGCATGCCTTTTCCATGCACTTCCCCCTACTGCTAAGTTTCATGCTGATGTACTTTTTCTAACTTTACCATTTCACAATCCTTACTAAGCAAATTTCTGAGAGTTACTCATTGCCCATGAGCAGAAACAGTAAGGGAATGCGTAATGAAGACTTTGCTTCCTCTGCAACTAAGACTTCTTCAAACATGTACTTAATCTTTTGTTCCCAAGATGTCATACTGACCTGAATGACCCAAGCAAGGAAAGCACTGCAGTGGACAAAAAAAACCCCAGCAGTGCTGGACCCAAACTTTTCTTTTGTCCTCTGCTTTTAACCACTTTAAGTCATGCACTACCATCTCCTGTGCAGCAGTTACCTGTCACAGAAGACACTTTGTTCATGTATTTGAGGCCAAGTTCTAATTACTGAAAGTAATAGGGTAAGATGAGTGATAGATTGACACAATTAATTTTCATGTTCCCACTAGTAACATTGATTTCAGGGCATTCAGTCTTCACAAGTCACTGAATGCAAGGGAAAACTTGGCTCTGATCTCTTCAGTAAAGGTCAAAAGAGTGCTCAGGTCTACGTATGGGAGCTCAACTGTTCAAATGCCCTTCAGGGTTTGGAATTCTGCCCCAGTCTCATGAATCTAGGAACTGCCACTCTGGCTGCATTTGCTCAGAGAAGACCCACTGAAAAATTCATGTGGAAACACCTGAGGTACTAACTGAACACCCAAAATTTCCTGAGCCTGTCTGTCTGCAGAGCACATGTAGAGCTTGAGTTTCACTGGCTGTTGGTCTTCTAAAGACTGGCTCTAGCACTCAATCCTTCTCCATCCTGATCTAACCAGGGACTGATGGTGGCCACCCTTCCAATTTGTTCCTGCTGTAATAGCCCTTGCACTGCACCACCAGCTCACTAGCAGGATGTCCATCTACCCTCATCATCCCAATCCAACTGGAAGGACACCAGTCCCAGGAAAGCACCCATGAACAATCAGTGGATGCACAGGAGACAGGTCTCATCTGGCTTTTACACTGATGGAAGATTCTCAGAAATGAACCCATCCAAAGGAGTCTATTCTAGCCCTACTCATGGCAACACTGATTGTGTCCTGGCTTATGGTTTGGTGCCTCCAGTTTGGGATCTGGCCTGATTTTTTTCCAGGCAGAGAGCTCCACAGTCCCCTGATGCTCAGTGAGATGGCAGAAAATGTAAAATGCTGTTACAACAGCTTGTGAAGACTGGTTTCATGGTTCACATCAGGTAAGTATAGCCCAGCTTCAAAGAAACTGAGGACAGAAACAGCTAAGGTTAACACAGTCTATAGCCTCAGCCCCTCTGAGGGGAACTCAGACATCTGATGCACCTTCCCCATACAGAGTCTTCATGACCTGCATTTCTCCAACCTTCCTTTCCATGAGCCCAGCATGGATACTTGCTAGGACAGCCACAAGCACATGAACCACCACCATCTCCTTTCCCAAGTCCCTGTCTAGTTTCTGGAAGCCCATCACCCTCTTAGCATGTTGGGTGTGTGTCTTATTCGCAATCATTTTCCTGCATTTCATTTTTTACACAAATCCATTGTACATCTCTTGAGACAGAACAGCTTCTCAAAGATGCATTTTCTTATACGTACAGACATGCATGCAGAGGTCCTCCCCTCCACCACACCTTTCTGAAATTAAGGATGCCAAGTGGGAAAACCAGAGTGCTTTAGACACACAAGTGGGTTGAATTGCCCAACAAATGGAGAAGCAGATTATTTTCAAATCCAGCCTAGATCCCTTCTTGGAGCATCCAACAAAAGCTGTGGGCTCACCAATCTGCTGACCAAGGATGCTCCCTGATTCCAATTTCCCCCATGCATCCATCCCTAATGCTCCCTGACTCCATACCCTGCAGCAGACCTTCCCCTGTCCCCAGGCTCCCCAGACCTACCCCATCCTTTCCTCACCACCCTTACTCTGTACCCTGTTGTTGAACAATGCCTGTCCTAAGAAAACCACCCCGCAAGCAGGTGAGCAACCGCAACAAAGCAGCCCTGCTATGCACGGCATCCCTGCTCGTGAGCCAAGCTGGGAGATTCACCTGTGCGGCCCAGACAGTGAAGAATTGTTTAGAGCAAAATACTGTGCAATCAAGTGGAGATAGCAGAGGCAATGGGGTCAGGCAGGCTGCCTGGGGCATCTTTCATCTTCGACTTCAGGAGGTGGGGTGTAAAGTACGCACTGGCCAGGCTCAAGGTGGGCTCAAAGGCAGCCTTGTTCTGCCAGCTATCTGCCATCTCTCTGATGTCACACGTTTCATTTGGGCAGCTCACTTCAAAGGCCCCCTTCTCGTGCTCCCTCCCTCCCCTCTCTCACCCCTTTCTCCCTTCTGGGTTTGGATTTTGCTATCAGAGGGATAAGAGCCTGCCTTTCCAAAAAGCATTTTGCTGTGCAATAAAAAAATATGTTTAAAGAGCAGCTGCACAAGTTAACCCAGTTCAAGCAGGACAGGGCTGGGACAACCACTGGGAAACCAAGGTCTCTCACTCTTCTTCCCTCTCATGCCCAAGCTTTCTACAAGGAGCAGCAAAACTGGGCTTATCCTGGCTCCCCCAGCATTCCAAATCCTCTTCCATTGACCAGGGGCTCCCCCTTGTATCTGCATCCACCATACATTAGCTACAGGAACCTCTGTGTCCTAACTCCTGCCAGCCACACATGCAGCCCCAAGTAGAGGTCTAGTTTTGGCTAGTTTCTAGTACAACTGTAAACCTCGCCCTTGAACCACATCAAGCACCACCTTGGCATACCCATGGCAACAGGGTACACAGCACCCACCTCCACAGTGCTTGCTGGGTGCCTTGAGGCACATCCTGCAGGCAGGAGGCCAAAATATCAGCCATGATGTGCTGGCCATGTCAAGACAAGACATCTTGCTCAGCTGCAGCCTCTTGTTGAACAACTGTATCTCTGCCAAGCTACACAAACTTGTCCAACACTGCACAAGAGAAAGATGGCATTTGAAAAGGCTAAGACTCTGGATGCAGGTTGCCTGCTGGGAGAACGTGCATCCCAATAAGCAAAACCTAAAGAGCAGAACATATTCAGATACAGACTGGGAGAAAGACCCTGGCCAAAAGCCATATCCAGTTTTTGTCCTAAGCACGCAAAAACTCATATGCATTCAACTAAGTGCTGGGTGACTTTGGTCACCTGGTTTTTGAGTTTAGGGAGCTTAGCAAAGGCAGTTTCAAGTTTTTTTCCACAACTGGAAAGTGTAGCAAATATTTTCTTGCACATACCATGCTTCCAGAAGCAGCGGATTTAGAAGGTGAAAAAAACAGCTATGGAATGTGTGCTTTAGGATGTGGAAAAGGGCTGATACCCAGCAGGGGCCCAGGGATCCTGGAGAGAAGCTAAGTTGCACCACCATACGGTTACTCACATCAGTATACCCACTGCCATGCACCACCCCCTTCACATGGCAGCCAATTCACCACACAGACATTTGGTGGCTATTCATTCCTTGGCTCACCTCTACACTGATATTGTTTTAGGTTTGGAGACAGTAGTAAGAAAAGGTGCATCAAAATTCAAATCAAAAGATGTAAAATTCAGTATAAGGAAGAACAATCACATCTACTCCAGACCCACCAGCTTGCTGACCTTTACTCAGCGTGCACGGACTCCAGGCCATGACTTCTCTAGAGCAAGCCAAGCCTGCCTGAAGGGCAGATAACAGCTTGTCTCACTTGAGTGATGCTCTGATCCTAGCCATCAGACTGCACAGGCAGCAGCCCCAAGGGTCCCCCTAAATCACCCTGGCTTCTCCTTACACCAACACCATCCCCAGACAGACAAGAACCGAGACATGCTGCTGCCCCTCCTCTGCCTGAATCCTGCTGGGCACTTCCAGCCCCAAGCCCTCTCTCAGCAGCATCTCACCCCATGGGGAGAGGGGATGCAATTTGCATCAAGGAAGCCATTTTGAGGCCTTGGGGAACATAATGTCAGAAATCCCTGGATGTCCTTTCTTAATGCCAACAGCTTGGAGAGAGGCAAAGATACCCTGAACACCAGCCATGTAAGCAGCAGCCTTTGCTCCCCAAACCAAGCATCCACAGGAGGATTTAAGGGACTCACAGAACTTACTGGCAGGTATTAAAAGTTCACTGGGGCTGTAATAGCAATCTGTCAGCCTGCTGCTAATCCGTCTTGACAGAAACTTTATAAGAAGCTGAAGCGCATTAAATAGTCCTGGAGTTTAAGCAGAGCAAATGCAAGGAGGGTGGTTTAAAGCAAAAGCTGTTTTCCTCAGACGTCTGACCAAAAGTCCAAGGGCCAGCTCAGGGATTGACTCTGTAAACAGCTTCTCTCCTGGAGGAGAAAAAGGAAAGACCCTTTTAGAATGCACCATCACCCAGACAGCACCAAGCGACACCCTGAGCACCCGATGGACTGTCCCGTAGGCAGCTGCTGCACAGGCAGCAACGCACAATAGCAGTTCTGTGTGCTCGCCCAGCCACCCACGCCCCAGGAGCTGGCGGACAGCACACCAGAGGGGTGTTCATGGGGACCATCTGATGCACCTGCACTCACCTTGGAGTCAAGAATGCAAATAATTCACATCTGCAAATCCTAGGAAACCCATTAGTACTGAAACCAGATCTGTTCACCCCGCGAGGGAGGTTTGCCCAAGTCCACGCATTGCTGTGGTTTTGAGGACTGTTTTATCAGGTGGTTATCACAGAGCCCTCAGAGTGGGCTGAGGCATGCAGGTTGTGTGTCAAGAGTGGTATTTTGTGTCCTCCATTCCATGGATATTAACAGACAGGGCAACTATCTGCATCCTCCTGGATAAAGCAGCTCAGAAAGTCTCTCCCAGGACAGCCAGCAGCATCAACATGGCATACCAGTTACCCAACAGTATGCAGCACACTAAAAGTACAGCTCAGAATAGGACTGCAAGCTGCCCAGCACTGAAAGACAGCTTCCCATCACTCTCCAATATAAAGGTGAGGCTTCCAGGTGCACTGTAGGTTTTATTAGGGACCAGCAGCTGAGATGCCACATCCAGCAGGATTGCCAACACATCACAGGAGCAAGTTTGTGTGTGTTGGCACTGCTGTGAATATTCCCCACAGCCGGTTTGCTCTGGAGCAGATGGCAAAGTTTCATCACCATCTCTACATTTCACTGCTCTACTCTCATGGACTTCCCAAGCCTTTTGCCTTTTAGCCAAGGTTCCAGCTCCCTCACTGAAGCATCCCACAGCAGAAAGTCCCACCAGGAACACAGTTATCGTTAGGGTGACTCAAGACATCTATACACAAAGAAGCTTGCACATTGTTAAACACTCAGTGTGAGTCTCAGAGGACTTTCACCCTCAGGTTTACTAGAGCATCTGCTAGAAGAAGGGTGGAGAGCAAGACCTTTAGCTAGGAAGAATAAAGGACTTTCTTTTATGACCCTGCCAAGACACCAGCCACCTGGATCAGAGGCTGATAAATAACAGCTTCTCTGACCCATTTTGGCCAGATCTCCCAAGAGAGGGAAAGAACAAACCGGTAGCAGTAACGCATCTCCTCCACCACTCTAGCACATCAAATGTACTCATGGATTTCAGATCAGCTGAGCAAAAGTCATGGGGTTTCTCAGGCAGAGAAACCTGTTGGCCAGAAGGACTCAGTAGCAGCCCAGCTACTGGAAAGCCTGATCTCCCATGGCTTTGTGCATCCCTTTGCTGGGCAGCCATGATTCCTGCCTCATACCACCTCAGCTGCAGGTGTGACATGGGTAGCAGTGCTCCGCACCCCAATTCCTGAAGTCCAGCAAGGGCTATGCTCACACTGAAGTCTCACCTTAGAGGGGAAGAGAGGTAGTGGACAGATTTATAGGGCTTTTCATTGTCCCTTTATGCAGGACCCATAGAAACCTGTTTTTTAACTTGTCAAAATTGACAAAGTTAGACAACAGCTGCAAAAATTACTTTGGCAAGAAGGCGACAGGCCTGACAACTATGTAAGCCTTGCCTGAGCAGAAAAGCAGGGTACAAACATTCACTGGGAAAGAAAAAAGAACCACCACCAGTCTTGCTGGGAATGAAGAGTGGGACCAGTAATAGCAGCTAAAAAGAAGTACATGTTCTGGAGGTGCTGCAGTATAGCACAGGAAACACCACAGCAGTAAGGATGTAAGGCAAGAGGGGGTAGATGCAGACAAGGCAATCCACTATAAAGCCCTTGCATGCAGGAAGCCCAGTGACTTCTTCCTTAGGAAGCACCTTGAAACAATGCTGGAGGAATTCACAAACTGGCACTGTTTTGTTTTTTTTTTTTTTCCCCCAAGCACCCTTCCCCCCAGCACCTTGTCATCATCTACACCAGGAGGAGAGTTACTCGCAAGTAATCAGATCCCCCCCCCAGACACAAAGCACCTACTGTATTCGCCCCAATGCTATTGGGAGGGGCTGGCTGGGTGCACACGGTCAGGCAGCACCTAAGCTCAGGTGGCCCAGGGCTGTGGGATGAAACAGGAACTCTTCCTCCTCCCCCAGCACACTGCAGCTTTGAGGCCATTGTGGGGAGGACTGAAAATGCAGCGTCTCCTCTGCTTATTCAAATTTCATGGGGAAGCTCTTCCCCACCTGCTCCAGCCCTGGCTAATACACTCTCCACCAGGCACTTCTATCAATCTCTTCACAAAAGCCAGCACTGTCACAAACATTTGTTAGCTCCTCACGAGATCCTGGCTGGAGGTAAGCTGGTCATATCAACTGCAGATTTTTATTTCAAGGAAATGGAAAAATAAGCAAGTGAGGGGAACAGCTGTTAAACTGCAGGAATAATCAATTAGGAGGCAATTTCATCATCTTGAATAAGCTTGCTTGCACTTAAAAGCTTTCTGAAGTGATTAGTCTCTAATTGATGGGAACTGTAAAGCCCAGGAAAGAGGCAAAGCAGCTCAGTTTGTACAACTATTTCTGGGTCATGGCATGGGCTATGGGTCCCACCACTGCTCCCCAACACATTGCAATGCCTTTGACAATAGCATCTGCCTTCAGGCTTCTTCATGGGTCTAACTCCTTGCCAAAGACTGATACTTTTCTCTGGATTCAGTGTCCCTTCCCCAACTCACACTCCCAGGTAACCCAGCTTGATATGGGAAAGCCACTGGTCAAACACCAGCCGTGCTGTTGTTCTCTGCCACTGGTTGCAGGAGCCTGGCCGTGGTCAGCCAGCTGGTGCTGAAAACTGGCCCCATTTCTCATACCTTAAATTTGAGGATGGAAGCAGGATTTCACATGCTTTATGGTGCCTCTTCTTAGACCTCCTGGTCACCCATGGTGGGGCTGCTCCTTTTGTCTTAACAGGGAAGTGACTGCCTCACCCTCCCCAACCATCTTGGTCCCACCTGCAGCTAACATCCCCTTTTTAGATGTGCTGCTCTGCCACATTTGCTGCTGTCCTTTAACTAGTGTGACCTGCCTGAGCTTCTCACCCTGTCCCCAGCTCTCCCACCCCAGCCTTTGTTGAAGAGCTCTCTGCAAAGGCAGTCTTTGCCCCATGGGATAGAGGCTTCATGCGCCCCAGCCTCCATGTCTTCTGCTGGCAGCACTGAGATGTCACTGCTCCTTCCTCACTCCTCCGCCTACTCCAGGAGGAGACAGAGCAGCCAACAGTCAGTTATAGCTTCTGGCAGGCTCCAGCTAATCCTTTTGGAAGAGTTTCACTAGTCTCCTCTTCCTAAACTCCTCAGGGGCTCTCCGATTACTTCCCAAATACCTACATGCACTCAGCTGCAGAGCCAAACCCTCCAACCCTGGGACACCAGGTTGAGGTTGTCAGGACAACATAATCAGCCACCCAAGGCACAGGCATTACACTACATCTCTAGTTCCGTGACCTCATGCTATATTTTCCATACAGTCCCTGCCTCGTTCAGCAAATGGGTGGTTGCTCACTCTTTCCCATCTCCTCCTCACTCTGTGTGCAGCCTCAGGGCCTTCCATGCTCTCATATTATTTTGAGCTTGTGTTGAGCACAGACTTGTTTCCTCGCAGATGCTCTCAGGAAAGTGCAGAGAAGCCCGAGGCTCCATGGATACCTCCCTTCACAGCCCCTCCTCTCCAAAGCAGATATTATTGCTTCTGTACTGCAAGGAAGAGAAGCAAGAGGAGAACCAGAGCTGCTGGGGGCCAGCCAGTTTCAGAGCATTGACCCGAGATACCAAAGCTCAGCTCTCCAGAGCACTACTCTGTCTGGGCTCTCTAAGAGTCTTAAATAGTATTGGTCAGAAAAAGGTCATTAGCTCTTCACCCCACTTGAAGCCACCAAGTTAAGGACCCTAGGACACTGCTTGCTGGGGTTCACCACCAGCTCCCTATCTCTGTGCCACAGGGTCTGCCTGCCTCCTGCCACAGATTTACTCTGCCCTGAGACCATGATTCAATCCTCCAAGCATCCCTCTGAATGAGCCCCCTGTTCGAGGTCATCAGAGGAGAAATCTGATCTCTCCTCTGAAGCAGCAGCTCAGAGGGCCTGAGGCGGTGGGAATCTGCCGTTCTTCACTGAAAGTGCTGTCAGTATTTGATCACTTGGAGTGTTTTGACATGGTTTGCAGTTGGATACGCTCGTCCTCAGCCTGTGAACTTATACATGTCAACTAGGCAAGCGCATGTCAGCCTCCACATCAGTGTCTAGGAGGTCTACAGCTGACAAGATAACCTTTTCATGACCAACACATTTGCCACTCAGAGGAACAGAGACAAGAATTTGGTCTGATCTCCAACAAGATAAGAAGCTATTATTTACCTTCTTATACCTGAAGAACTTCTAACCCTTTTCCTGCCTTTCCATTACAAGTCTTTACCATTTCATAAAGCTTTTTTTAAAAATGAACTTTCAATGCAGATTATGATGAGCAGTGGAAGAAAAGCCTCAGCAAATGCAAGTCACAGATTTGGACAGCTGGTGTTGCCTTGGATCTTGCTCACAGTCCTACCATAAGGCACAGGCAGTCATCCTCAGTGGTTTGAGCCCTATCATGTGTCACAAGACAGGCACTTTCTAACGATGGGTGACATTTTGTGCCCAGAGCGGCATCGTTTTCATCTGGCAAATGATTTCACTCTGGAAAGGTGTCAGAAGCAACCAAAGATTTGGTTTTTTCCCACCAGAAAGGCAGCATTTGCCACCTCCCACATCCAATTCAAGGGAAAGACCCTGCCCATGGCTTCCCTGGGATTTGTGCCCTCTCCACCTCAGATGTGCAGAAAGAAAACCCACTGATGTGGGTACACAAGAAACCCTCCTGCAGTCTCTTTTTGTATATGAACGCATGTCCACATCACACAAGAAAGCAGCCCCCAGCCTGAAAACACCCTGTGCAGCAAGGGGCTGGGGAGGTGGCTGTGCACTGGGGTTCGCACATGGACCTCCTCACTGCACCAAACTTCTTTGCTAGGAAGCTGCCTGCTTTGGGGTCTCCTAGTGCCCACATCTCAGCTGGCACGATCCAGCACAGCTCCACTGACTTCAGTTACATGCTGAGCCAGGACATTTTGAGCAAGGTTCCAACCTTTGAACTGGAGGTGGCTTTCCTAGCGTCTGCTACCAAGGTGACATGCTTCCAGGAAGGTTGCTTGCTCCAGCTCCTAGGTCTGTATACTACAGGTCTCCCACAAATATCTAAAAATACTATCAAGATTTAAATCTCAAGACGTAATCCCAGCCATTATTTGCCAATACCATTTTAACTTTCACTCCAGTCTGCATCTGCCACAAGCTCATGTACCACCCATTCATAAAGTTAATTAACGTAATACCACTCAGAGCTAGCTCGTTCCTGGCTATCAGTATCATCTAATCTGTGTCTTCAACTGAAAAGTAATCTCTGACCTGATCTTTCCTTGGCCACTGAGCAGTGCCTGAACAGAGGGCGACTTTGTTTTGAGTTGGTAGAGGCATGAAGGTCAGCTCCCAACCTTTTCCTGGTGTTGCCCTTGCCTTGGAGAGCAAGGTAGAGCCTGTTTTCATGTCAGACCTTGTTCTTTTCTTCCTGGTTTCGACAAGAGGATATCATTTGTTCTAGGGAGTCACTCCCCAAGCCAAGAGCAGTCTCAAACAGGGAGCCCAATACAACAAAGCAGCACCATGAAGTACATCCTGGGGAGTAGGCCTGAACACAGCAAACCCACCACCCACCCAGGGACATCCAACGATGCACCCAGCCTGACTAGAAGTCATCTGCCACGTAGTGAGTCCATCACTTGCAGAAGATAAGGCCCACCCAGTTTTACTTTGGCAAGATCCGTCCACACCCTGAAATAAGGCACAACAGGGTATGAAATGCAGATGACAAGAGGACCCGCATCTACTCTGCATTGCACAACTGTGTTCAGGTTGTGTTGAGCACACAGGCCAACTTGCAGGAGGACAGGTTTAAGATCATGAGTTCTGCTGATTTTACTAGATAAAGATCTGTCCCCTTCCATAGTACTGATCCTTTCCCAAAATTATATACTATATATAATAACTTTACACACATATACCCTGAGATACTGTTATTACAGCATGTCATTACATTTTTGCAAGATTTTAAAAGTAGGCAACTAGTCTGTATGACATGGGTTTTATGGGGATTTTATTTTGAGGAAGTAATTTGGTAAGTGTCAATTGATAGTTAAGCTGATGGAAAGCCAGACTGATGTAGGTGAACATTTTTCAAATAGGAGATAGTTGTGGGTGGAGAAAACAAGCCTTTTATCTTTAAAAGATTAAAAAAAATTCCCTTAAACATGATGTTTTAAGAAGCATCCAAGTGAGGAGAATTTTTAAGGCATTTTAATAGCCGTTAATGAAAACATCCATTTTTCTATTGCAAACATGGTTGATGTTAACGCTGCCGTTACCTACAGCTGGATCCTACAAATCAGACTCATGCTGGCTTCATGGATCACAGCAGCTCCTCCACCTCCCCCAAATCTGTCCCCTTTCCACAAGCAAGGAACATCCCCACTCTCAGCTTACAGCAACTATCAGCCTCACCCCAGCGCAGATCCCCCGGCTCCACTAGTACCACCAGCCAGCATTTCTCCAACACCACCAAGCCCAGTGATAGATAAATATCAAGCCATAATTTCCCTAAGCTGTATATGCCAGGACACGCCTAACCATTTCCCTGCTGCTGTGGAGACCTCCTGTGCCGAAATCCCAAAGTAAAAGGTGGGATTTTTGCCTTTCCACATCAACCACCTAGAAGTTGGGTTTGGCGACAACCAGCTAAAAAAAATTATGCTTAGCCAACTGTAAAAATATACTAACACTTATAGCAGGTACCACCTTCGTACTTTGCAAGACTGAAGTACACACAAATACCACAGTCTTCACAAAGAAATTCCCCAACACATAATTCTCTCTCAGAAAGAGCAATAGCTTTAGAAACACAGCAAACTTGCACACAAGTACCTACGCTGCTGTCCCTCACAAAATCATCTCAAATCAGGCCAGTTAACTTCCTAGGGCACCTCTTCCCACCTCCTCCCAGACCAAGACAATATGTGAATGCTGCTTTTATAGGGTTTTTCCCTTCCTCCTGCAACACCTTCACCTGGTGACTTACTAATTACATCCTAAATGAGCAAGCAGGCACAGATGAGATATTTCTGTGGAAGAGAAGATGTAGCTCAATACAGCTTATTTAATTCTCCATGGAAAGCCTTCTCCTACATGTTAGACATCTCTCTGCTCCTAGGAAGTTACAACTTGCAAAATAAAAATTTTAAGTTTTCTTAATGCAGTCAGTCACTATTTTGAATTTTTTTTCCTTGTGTTGGACTTTGAAAGCATTTTATAGCACAGGGACAGCAAAGCAGTGACTGGTGAAGGGCAGGAGGGCAAACACCTTGTTCTGAACATCTTAAACAATGAGTTGTGGATCCCCATTCCCAAATTCAGTGTCATCAGCAAACATTTGTGGAATATCTCCATGTTAGGGAGCTGTGATGAGAGCAACTCCTGTTGAGAGATACCCACCACCATCTTTTAGGCAGTCCTAACAAGGAAGTGCCCACAGCCCTGCCATGAAGAGTTGGGGTTCATGGCAAAGTGATAGTCCAGGTGAGAGTACTTATGAGGTAACCTGGCCTGAAGAAATGTTTTCCAACTCCTGCACTCCACCTGCCCCAGAGGAGGACAAATGCCTCCCAGCCATGCTCTGCTCAGTGAGCTGAGATGGCAACCAGGGATGTGAATGTACCAGTACAGTCTGCAGGGCATTTTAAGCCAAGAGCTCATGTGTTTGGGAAAATGTTTTGCTAGTAATCTGGCTGTCCTGGCTTCTCCAGTTCTCCTCCAGTGGTAAGAATATAGAAACACTGTGGGCAGGTGTAAACATGAAGCAGAGTATTCTGGTGGTACAAACACATGTGAGCCCATGCAGAGAGCTGGAAAACATGCAAAACACTTTTCTTCTTCTGTTTTTGCCCGTCCTTTCTACAAGATCTCTCCTTGTTGTCAAGAAGGTTGCCTAGTGTTTGGCCTCCCTTCTTCTTTTGTCATTTTGGCTGGGAGTCATCTCTGCTGCCTACAGGTGTCTGAAAGTTGACTGTCCATAGTCCTGCACAGTCCTGCTGTGCTCAGTGGAGAGCCCCAACAAGTCCCTCACTGCCATCTTGGGTGGGAGCCAGAGATAGATGTGTCACCTTCCAGATGCACCAATCTCTGTCCATTGGCCACAAGGGACTCTCAAGAGCCAGTTTAGTCCCAGACCAGAGAATATTTGATATCAAAAACCTAAGGAGCAGAAGCTTCACCTGCAGTCTCACTGTACCCAACCTGACACCTTGCTGACTTTGGAGATGATTCAAACCCTTCCTTCCCTCTCTGAGTCAACAGGACACCCCACACAAGAAGAGACCAGGCTTTTTTTTTTTTTTCAGAGATTTTTTTGTCTTTTTAATTTCATCTTGGTATGTGATTTCTGACAGCATGTCAGCATCTCCCACCGGGTCAGCCATCTCCGGACCCTGCTACATTCAGTGTCAGATTGTATGGTGGCGATGAGCCAGTGTTTTGAGCCTCATGGTCACTTGCATGTCTTTATGGGTTGTCACTTACATCATTTGTGAACAGCAGCACAAAAGGACACAACACATGAAAACGAGAGTGGGGATGAGGTGAGGGTCAGCTGAAGGCTTGACCCTAAGGAGAACTTCCCCAGGTTCCCATGGCTCCTGCAGGGATGAACCCAAGCCTGTGTTGGGAAATGCAGGGCTCTCCCTCCTTTCTCCTTCACCTGGGGGGTGGTGATACAGGCTGCGGTGTCTTCCAGAGCCAGGACAGCAGCTCACGCTGTCTAGCACCCATATTTGAGGGTACGGGATGGGGTTGCTGGCAGAGGCAGGCTGGGTCCTGCCACAGGAAGGAGAGAGGTGATGCAGAGAAGCATGGCTGAGCCCTGATGTCCACCAGCTTCAGCAGTGTTGTCCACCCTGCACCAACCTCCTGGATGTGTCCAGCGGTGGGGATAGGACCTGGCCACTGTGCTGTCCCCATCGATCTGCCGGCAGAGGAGCAGGTCCCTGGAGCCAACCCTGCTTTGGGTTTCAGCTGCACCTCAAAACCTGTGGGGCAACCTGAGAGCACCAAAAATAACCAACCCCAAAACCCAAACCTATCACCTGAAATGAACTGATGTTCCTTCCCTGCCACTGGGCTTTTGAAACCTAAACAAAACGTTTATAAAAAGTAAATTATTTCATCTTATAACTTAAGTGCATTGAGTATTTCCTTAAATATGGTTCACGCTGAAAATAAAGTTACTTTTGCTGTACAGTAAATTTCTGATAGACTTAGAAATAAACTTTGTTGATACAATCTGGCAGGTGTGGCGGTGCAGTATATCACCCACAGCCACACAGCTCTGCACACACACACGTGTGCCCACACACACACACATACACACACACAGCCCCGTCCTTGGGGATGGGACAATGTTAGGGGTTTCTAGCTTTCTATATTCGCATGGGAACATCTATCTTAAAAGTCCCTGTATTTAAACAGTAAGCGCTCAAGCTGGTCGAGGGAACAAAGGGAAAACCCCACAGTGAAATCTTCCCTGTGTTTCCCCGAAGTATTGTCAGCTTTTCAAATTTCAAAGCCCAGCTGATGCTACTGGCTCCCCTTGGGAAGATCAGCAGTTTGCTCTTTCTGCCACTCTGACCAAAGGTGGTGCAGAGGGGATACAGCACTGGGATGCTCCTGCAGGAAGGATTTCCCCCTCCCCCTGCCTTTCCCCCTGCCAAACAAGAAATTTGGTTCCCTGTTTGAAATTTGAAAATCCACCAGCCAGCTGCAAAAACCACTCCTGTCCCTAATCCTAGGCTCCTAAGAGAAACATGAAACTATGCAACCCATAACTTAACTCACTGCTTGGGAATCCCAAGCTACAACATATTGTTTGACAGCATCCCAGCAGTGTCACTTTCCCCTCCCTCCCAATCCCAGAGGCTCTGCAGCCCCTCCTGGGGCAGCAAAACAGCTACCCCGTGCCGGGGACCATGATGCGCTCAGGAGGTGAAGTAGGAGTTCTGCATGGAGTAGAGGTGGTCAATGGGGTTCCCCACTCGTGCCTGGAGTGGCCCTGCATCTGCTGTAGCAAGGAAGCAGTCGCCCAGGTTGCTCAGTGAGGTATCATCACTATCCAAGTCGTGGAAGAGGGGCTCAGCACCTTGGGAAGCAAGGAAGGAGCAGAAGGGCTTCAGAGTCTGCTTTCTCCACTGGCACCTCGGCAGTGCCACGTACCCCCAGCTTTTGCAGCATAAGGATTTAGGGGTGAGGGGACTGCTGTCTTCCCAGAAACTGTTGCACCCCCCATGCATGCCCCCATCACACAGCCCCACACCACAGCCCAGCATCTCTTTGAAGGAGAGAAGGCAAGAGGCAAACCCTGGAGCCTTACCGTAGGGGTGCATGTGGTCTCCAGGCATCTGCGGCGGGGTGAGCCCTTGCCGGAAGGGGTCAGAGCCGTAGACGCTTTGCTCCATGCCCAGCAGCTGCTGGGGCGGGGGCAGAGTGGTGTAGGGGTTCAGCATCCCCTCCAGCCCTGCGCTGCTGCCACTGTTTGTCTGGGCTGGAAGATAAGAGCAAGCCGTTGGTGCAGTCAGGCTGCTGTATTCTGGGGGGGACCTGCGTCCTTGGGAAGCCCAGAGAGGGCTAGGAAATAGGGAGTCCCTGAATGCAGGGAGAGCTGGGTGTGGGGGTAGTACCTGAGCTCAGGCGCTGTGTGTTTTGCTGATCCTGCTGCTGCTGCTGCTGCCTCCTGGCGAGCTTCTTCATCTGGCCAAGAAGGGATAAAAAATGGGGTGAAATCATCCCTCAGCCAGAGCAAGGAGGGAGGGGAGCCCCGGCACCAGCCACTGGCAGGGGGCTACCCCTCGTACCCACCTTTGCTCGCTGGTTCTGGAACCAGACCTGCACCACCCGGACGCTCAGCCCTGTCTCAGCCGCCAGTGTCTCCCGCACCTTGGAGAGAGGAATGACAGTGGCCTTTCAGCCTGCTCAGCTTTTTGGGGGGCCCTTTAGAAGGGGACAGAGCAGCCAAGGCAAGTCATTGCCCAGCATCCAGGACATCCTCAGGGGCTGAAGGCAGTTGAGCATGGGCCCTTCTCCCCGTACCTTCCTGCAGGGCTTGGAGGAGACCTCAAATGATGCCTTGAATGCCCTGCGCTGCTGTGTGGTCAGGATTGTCCGGGGTCTCTTGGGCCGCTTGTGATCCTTCCCATCCTCGGCGCCCTTCCCCGAGGCTTGGCCCAGTTTGCAGATGCTGTCCTCATCATCACTTTTGCCTAAGGGGGGAAAAAAAAAGCAGGTCCTTTACAGACAGTGGGAAGCAGACATCATTTTCCAGCATGTCCAGAATAATCTTGGGGACTTAAAAGAACTTGGCAGGGATCTTCTTGGGAATGTAAGTGAGGAGCTGAGGTTTGGGGCTGGCTGCCCCATGGCAGGTCAGAGAGGGGGAGAGCTGCTGTGGCCCATAGTTTGGAGTCACTCAGCCAGCAGATCACAGAATCACAGAATGGTAGGGGTTGGAAGGGACCTCTGGAGATCATCTTGTCCAACCCCCCTGCTTGAGCAGGCACACCTAGAACAGGATCCACAGGACCGAATCCAGGGGGGTTTTGAATCTATCCAGAGAAGGAAACTCCACACCCTCTCTGGGCAGCCTGTTCTGCTGCTCTGTCACCCTCACAGGAAAGAATTTTTTTCTCATATTCGGGTGGAACTTCCTGTGTTCCAGCTTGTGCCCATTGCCCCCTGTCCTGTCGTTGGGCACCACTGAAAAGAGTCTGGCCCCATCCTCTTGACACCTGCCCTTCAGATATTTATAAGCATTGATGAGATCCCCCCTCAGCCTTCTCTTCTCCAGGCTGAACAAAGCCAGGTCTCTCAGCCTTTCCTCATAAGAGAGATGCTCTAGTCCCCTGATCACTTTCATAGCTCTCTGCTGAACTCTCTCCAGTAGTTCCCTGTCTTTCTTGAACTGAGAATCCCAGAACTGGATGTGGTTTTTGGTTCTTTTCCCCAACAGCCTGAGCAGCTGCAACGCGAAACCCTGGGGCATCTCATTTTCCCTCCATCAGACCCAAATCTCTGCTTGCTCCACAGGGATTTCCTGCCAGGCCACAGCTGGGGACACATCTGGACAGAGATACACAGATCGCATCCACACAAGGGAACAGCAGCCATCGAGGGCCGCTGTGCTCCTGGGACTGTCCCCCAGCCCAGCTGTGACTGGTAATCTGGTCCCCCCACCTGGACAGCCCAGGCTGGGGGAGGTCAAGGCACAGACTGAGCAGAGATGCTCAGAGTGGGCAATGCGTTAGCCTAGACCTCACAAGCCCCTCCTGATCTGCCCTGCCACAGAGGTCAACTGCATTTAGAGCACAGAGTTTTAATCACAGATATAAGGGGCACCTTTTTGCCTATATGTCCCCCCTTCCATGGAGTTTTAAATTTCCCTGGACAGAAGCCCAGGGAGCTCCAAGCTTCACCCCTCAGGTACTCGCTGCAATGTGCTGCTCCGTTGCATTCCCAGGCACTGGTGTGTATCTCCCTGCTGCTCTCCTCTGCCTGGGGCCACAGGGCCTTCGGGCAGGAGCTGCTCTGGGAAAGCAGGCAGCGCTGCCCTGCTTCTTACCAGCCCACCTCATTTACCACATTGCCACGATGTCGACGACCTCACTTGCATGGGAGGGTTGTAATGCAGGTTTGACAATATGGGTCCTTCCCTCTCACGAGCGGTAAATAACTTACAGCCTTTTCCAGAAAGCTCCTCCACCATCTGTTTGGGAATCAATAACAGAGCTGAAGTGGTGGCCTGATGCAGATGCAGGTTGCAAGGCTGTGCTGGGCCGAGTCCCATCCTGGGGCTGCCGTGTCTCTGGGAGATGGGGATGTACCAGGGGGTTGCAAGCCTGGCCCAGAGTAATTTGTGGCTAAAGCAGGTCAGGTCATTCCCCATGGCAAGGGCTAATCATGAATCACACACATCAGAAAAATGCAAAGCCAACAGCAGCGCAGTTGGGAATGGGGAAAGACAGGTGCAGATCTCCAGGGTGAAGGGAGGTAATGATGGCCTCAAGCTGTGTGAGGGGAGGTTTAGATCGGATATTAGGAAAAATATATTCACTGAAAGAGTCATCAGGCATTGGAACAGGCTGCCCAGAGAGGTGGTGGAGTCACCATCCCTGGAGGTGTTCAGAAAATGTGTAGACGTAGCACTTCAGGGCATGGTTTAGGAGGCAGGGGGGTGTTGGGTTGATGGTTGGACTTGATGATCCTAGAGGTCTTTTCCAACCTTAATGATTCTATGATCCCGGCAAAGGAGTGAGGATGCTCTCGGGTACGAGTACCTCTGCACTGTTGGGCTCTCTCCTGGGCTCACCAGCCAATATGGACACCTTCCCTGTGGCAAGGGCTGGGAGGGCTGGGACAGGGAGAGTTATTCATGCTGGTGGTCCCCAAACAGCCCAGAGCTGGGTGCTGGCCCCCAGGAGCCAGAGCCTTGCTGCTGCTGCAAGCTCCCCGCTCACTCATGGCACATCACCAGTGCACCCATGGCAGCAGCAACAGGAAAGACAAACTGCTGTTTTCTTTCATGTCCAAACACATGGGACATAGTAATGCAGCAGGTCTGAGAGCACTGAGTATCCCCAGGGTCTGGAGTCTCTGATGGCCAAAGGGGCTGAGCAGTGGCTGCCTCTGCCTCCTTCTCAGCACAATCAGGGTCTCTGCTCTGCTGAGCTGCCTGCTTTCCTGAAACCTGAAGCGGTTTAATTTTGATGGAAGGCTACAGATTTTTACAAATATTGGGAGAAGGATTGTCAACCAATGGAGACATTTTGTTGCCTGAACCCTTTTGCACCCTAACATGAGGTGAGTGCCCCAATTCCCTCCAGTCTGGGAGGGGCAGAGCCTGGCTGGGGGGAGCCAGAGGTTCACAGACTCCATCAAGCAAATGATGCTCAAAACCCACACCAAGGGGGAAAACTCACTCAGAGCAGCCCCCCAAGCCTACCGCCCCAACACCTGCTCCCCAAATCCCTCCCAGTATGAATGGGAAAGAAGGAAAAATGAAGCCGGATTTGGCGGGGTATTACTTTTAATTAACTCTCCCTTTCAAGCTTTTCCCCACCAAGGAGGGGGGAGAAATTAATAAGTGTCTGGGGCTGTCCCTGACGTCACCTGGGAAGGGGCCGGGGCAGTGGATATTGTGCAGCGTGCCCTCAGTCCGACCCACTGAGCCCGCATCCTGCCGCCAGAGCCAGGACATTCCTTGCTCAGGAGGATTTAGGGAAAGGAGAAACGTTAGGACGCTTTTAATTGGAAAGCAGGGTCCTCTTTCAGAGGGGCTTGTTTACTTAGGCTAGGCGGCAGAGGCTTGGGGAGGCAGTAATTGAAGCAAGGGTTTGGGAGATTACAGACAACATATGGCTCGCTTTTTATCTGCGCCTTCTCATGAAGTGGCCTTTGGTGCACGGCGGCTGGGGGAAGGGAGGGCGGGGGCCTTCAAAGCAGCAAGGGGGGGAGGGGGGAGAGGCTAGACATGCACATCGCACGCTGCTGGTGAAGGGCATCCAGGACCAGTGCTGGAGCGGGGACACCCCTCTGCAACCCCCAGTGTGGCAGTGGGGTCCCCAGGGGGAATTTAGCAGGAGGGGGCAAAGCCATGCCACACTGAGCATCCACGTGGGATGTACACCTGGGCTGGCCCCTGCCATGCCACCGTCCCCAGAGCCATGTGACATCCAGAGACAAACTGTTGGTGGCCACCAAAACCAGGCAGGGACAGCAGTGGGGCTGAGCTATGGGGCCTACAGGGACACAGGAAAGGCTGGGACCCCCCAGGCCAGGGGCTTCCAGGGGATGCTGGGGGCTTTGGGTTGGGTTTCCGACCAGCCAAGGGGTTGTTGTGCCCTTTTGACTCCCAACTGGCCCTTCACATCCCTCGGATCTCAGCTGGAGTTTCCACCAAAATAAGTATTTCCCCTGGAGGTTTTTGCTAGTTGAAGCTCTTGGCTTGGCTGGAGCCCCTGGCAGCAGGGCTGGACCACGGGCCAATAAGTCGCTGGGGAGGAAAAGCTCCCCAACCTTTCCCAAAGTGCCCTTTTCCGCCACTAGGAATAAACCCAAACTGTTGGGGCCAATTCACGTATTTTCCTGCATGGCATCTCCTTATTGGTTCCTATTTTAACTGAAAGAGTTTGCACATCCCAGAAGGAAAAAAATAATTCTTCGATCAATTAAGGACTTTCCCAGGGCTAAGGCAAGAGCTAGTGCCAGAGTGCCAGATTCTGCTGCTTTCCTGCCCCTCCAGCATTGAACCATCACTCACTGGCTCCCTTCAGCCACCTCCTCCCATGGCTGCACTCTTTATTTTTTAAATATCGTCACTGATATTGTGGGAGGATTTTTTCATTCAAGCAAGTGGAGTTGCATAGCTTGGGCACAGCCAGCCACAGGCAGTGCTGCAAAGCATCTGGGCTCTTGCTGTCGAGGAGCATGATATTAAAGAGAAACAGGAGCTCTGGACAATTTTTGCTCCATCCCCACCAAAACCATCCCTGTCCTCCCATGCACCTTCTCTCAGCTGCTGCATTTGGTGGTGAGTGCCAGGCTTTGCCATGTCCGTGACTTGAGCTGCTTCTCACCTTAACAATCCACTCCTAAATGGGCTCTTAATGCTGATTTTTATTCCTTTTTACATCCAGTGCTTTGCTCTAGCAGGGAAAAGACAAGCTCCCCCCAGCTTGCTGGCAGCCCTTTCCAGAGCACAGCATTTCAAAGGTAAATCCTTCCCTCTGCAAAGCAGATTTCCCCTGATGATGGTTTTTAAAAGGGGCCAAGCCACCCAGGCACACGGCATGGGGCCACGCAGCCTCACGAGGAGCAGGGCTCTGCAGGGATGGCATTAACATGGGGATTTCTTCTAGCAGATCATTTCCACCCCCCTGGCCTCTGTTGCTGGGTTTTCTTACTAAATTTGTCTTCCTGGGAAACATTCTGATTTGATTCATGTTGACTATAGATACATATTTTAATACTGATCTCATGCCCTGGGCAACGTAACCTGGCAGTGACACCATGGCTGGAGTAGGATGCCAGGCCCCTGCCCACCTCCAGCCGTGTTGCCACCTCTCCTGCAGCCCCCCTTGGCTCTGCAGTGTCCATGCAGCATCACCACGCCAGGTCCGCAGTCTGGTCTGGCCATCAACTGCCTGGGAAGCTGCTGGGGACGCAAGATTTGCTAGCTCCCTGCAGCCAGCTCATGTTTTAGCTCTGTGCCTCAGTTTCCCCTCAGTATGAAAAAGGGTGGCTACAGCAGAAGCAGCTCATTTGTTGCACTCGGCCTTTTCACAGTCCCAGGTATGGATGGTGAGGCACAGGGGAGGGACACAGAAGGTTTAGCCTGAGGTAGTCAGTGAGATGCTTGGGACTGTGATTTTTAGGAACAAAACTCTCATTTACAATATATTTATAGCAGGGGCAGCTCCTCCATTTTGCTGGGCAAGGATGTGGGAGATGTCACCTTCAGCCAGCATGGCTCTCCTTCCCATGCCTGGAGAGGCTGTACGCCCCTTGGGATGGTGTGCTGATGCCCTGCACAGGCCAGGAGCACAAACCCTTACAGAAACGAGCCTAATGAGATGGGCTGGTCCCCAGAGCATCCTCCAGCCCTGCAGCCCCTCCACTGCAGAGGTCCCCGCTCACGCCCTTGCCACTGAGGTGGGAGAGATTCTGGCTGGAGGAGGCAATGGTGCTTATAGAGCTTTTATCTTCGGACCATGGGACAGATGTTCAGGGCAGAAAGCCCAAACTTCACCTCGAGGGCCCATCGCACTTGCAGGGGCCTCAGAGTGAGACCAGCCAGGGAGACGCCAGGCGCGGGCGGCCCCTTACCAGAATCCGACAGAGCCGGGCTCACCAAGCTCAGCAGCTCCCGCTCCTTCTCGTAGTCGCCCTTACAGAGGAGCTGCCCCTCCTTCAGCACAAACTCGTCGCCCTTCTGCAGGCGCCGCTCGCAGACGCAGCAGCAGAAGCAGCGCAGGTGGTAGACGCTCTTCTGGGCGCGCATCACCAGCTCAGTGGGTGCAATGGCCTCCAGGCACCCGGTGCACTTCACCGCGAAGAGCCTGGGGGAGCAAGAGGAAATCCCACTGGGACACCTGGGAGCACTGCGGATGCACCCGGTGGGTGGCGTGGCATTGGGGACAAGGGATGGGGCACCCATGGCACAGGATCACCCTGTTGGTGCTTTGTTTGCCTTGAGGGACTGGGCACAATGGTGCTGGCACCCTGCAGTGACACAGCACATGCTTCAGGCTTGCCCTGTGCCAATGGGGGATGCTGCCTTTGGGTCAACTTTTGGTTCAAGCGTTTTTGGTTGAACTGTCACCAGGTGTTTACCATTAATGCAGTCAAAGGACAAAGACCCCAATGTCCAGATGCTCCGGGTGAAAAGCAAACAGGTATCAAACCCAACGGTCCAGCTACCACCACCACAAGACATGGGACACACCACATCTACACGAGTTTTATCAAGCCAACCCTACATGTCCACCTGTCTCCAGCTTATGCCTAGAGGTAAGGAGATGCCAGAGATGGAAATGGGACCAGCAGGCTCATCCGTGCCTCTCAACAAGCACCTGCACAAAGCATCTGCGTTGTCAGTCACCTACAAACCACCCCATCCCTCTGGCCTTGGTCACTGGAACAGCTCATTCCTGCTTGCAAACACATTAGGAATGTCTAACACATTATAACAATCTCCATGGCAGCAAGTTTTGGGTTAAGACCAGTGACAGACTGAAGACTTGATGTGTCAAAAGGAAAAGAAAAAGCTCAGCTTGCTCCTTGATGTTGATGTGACAGTGTTTGAGGCATCCCTAATTGTACAGTTCCCAGGTTTCAACACACTGGCTTTAGACTTAAAAGCGAATAATAATAACAACACCAATCATACTTTAGGATGAAACAAAGCTTTTCTTTCTCTGACTTTAAATATCCTCCCTGAGAAGCTCAGTAGCATGATCAATGATTGGGGTTGGGGAAACGGAGGCGAACAGAGCAGAGGTGGCAGCATCAGTGTTGGCTTGAGAGGACTTGGAGGCACCTAGAGCTAAACCATGGGCTGGATGTTTTAGGTCAATGGGATGTTTCTCCCAGCAATGTTTGAAGGTACCAAACCAGAACCTCTTCACCACCCTCAAATATCTGTGGTTTCGGCTTGGGCTCCATAAAGAAAAAAATCACTGTTTACCCAGCGTCGTCCTAAATATCTGTGGGAACTGGACATTATTATTCCCCTGTCTTGATTACTTTGGCCCAGAAAGAGAAGTCAGAAGTCAGCACACATCCTGCAGAGGTTATCTCCGAGCATCACCCATGTCCCAGCCTGGGGATGCCCCAGGGACCGCATGGGGAGCACTGCATCCAGCCTTCTACCGGCCCCAGATAGCTCCCACCTCTGTAGTCTCTGTCCCACGTGTCGTCCCTGGGGGAGATCTGCAGGGCTGTGGGGCTGGGGTCAGCTGGCCAGGGAGGGAAGGGCAGCCCTGCAGCCACCAGCAGCCTTTCAATCCTTTCTCTTTTTTTGGCTGTTACAAAATAACCACATAGGAAATGAAAAGTGCTGAGTCAGCCCTCTTCCAACAAGGTGAGGACCAGATGTATGCAAACCCCTTGCAACAAAACCATCAGAATGAGCCTGATAGCCCGTAAAACAAGGCAATGGGGGGCAGAGCAAGGCACACACCTGTCTTTGTGCCCCAGAGGTAGCTCCCAAGGCGAAGGCACCTGTAACACCAGAGATGCTGCTGAACAAAAGCTTCCCAGCAGCAAAGGGGCATGCATCTTGCTGCAGTCCATGCGCAGCCTCTGCTCCCGTGAAATCCCAGCCAGGCTTCGTTTCACCACTTTAGCTGCCCAATAGCCGATAAACAAGACAGTCAGCTGTGCAAACTGCCGGAGGGGGACAGGCAGGGTCCACTGCGCAGGCAGCAAGACTGCGAGAGTCAGCAGCAGCTGGTCACATCTGTGCCCTTCTCACCAGAGACCAGCACTTGCCTGTGTGAAGCCAGTGAGCCCGGGCAAGGCAGCGTGCCCTGCTGGCACAAGGAGGGCAGATGCATGCAGGAACAGAGGGTAACGTCTGTCCCCCTGCACTGATGGGCAGGGGCAGCCGCAGAACTTCACCTCCCAGCGCCCCATGCCTGAGGCTGGTGAGCACCAAGCTCCGGAGACAAACAGCTGCCTGCCAGATGTGGGCACAGCTGGTAGGGTGCCACAGCACACTGCCACCTACCAGCGGTGCCTGCCAGCCTTTGGGGCTGGGTGTTGAGGGCTCGATGGGCTGGGAATGGGGCCCCCAAATGCACCCCACTTTATTGGTGTCAGCTCCCTCCCACCTTGGGGTCCTCTCACAGACTTCCCAAGACTTCATGCTGGTGTGTGGACTATGCTCACTGGCTCTCAGGTCTTCCCAAAACAGCAGCAGCAAGCACAGGGATGGAGTGCATTGCTCTCCCTGTGCCAGCCAAATCCTCGGTGCACTCAGCAAATTGTAGCACCCCCCAAGAAGTAGGAAAGGAATTTTATAAAGCTTTTCTAAAACACTATTGTTGCTACAGAAAGTGGAAAATCATCAGATAAAAGGTGGAGATTAAGGAGTTAGTTTCTAATTCCAGATAATGCCATTATTAACATTTAGTTTTGTACCTTCAACCTTAATTTCCCAGGTTTACATACAACTGTCTTTCTCTAAGGTATATATATTTTCAACATACCTAGGACTGCCCTGGGAGGAGAAGGATGTATATTCCCTCAAAAACATCCCTTCTGAAGGGTCATTTTTTCTTGTTCCAGCACTGAGAAGCACAGGCTTGTGTTAATACTTTATATTTCTGTAGTAATTTTGTCTTTAATTACAACTGTTACACCAAAGCGGAGGCGATTTGTATTCGTCTGGTAACGCTTTCTCATCCTGTTTAAATGAAGTTTGAGCCCTACCTGTTTGGATTACTAACTGCTCTCAGTAATAAAATACTGATAAGCTATTACATTACTGCTATCTAATCTTCATGAATGAATGTGCCCAAAATCTCTATTTCCAGGGCACTGATTAGAAAGCCATAAACCTTTGCCAATTTAAGCACAGCAGCACCAACCGAGCGACTGATGTTTCTAAGCCCAAAGCATGTTACAAAACAGGAAGGCGTGAGATTTAGGTAAATGATTGCCTAATATTAGACATTAAAGCTGTACTTAGGTCACTGAATAAAAGACTTCATTTCCAAACTGCTGAGTTCCCAACAGCTCCCGCTGAGGGATGCCAGAGGGAAGGGGTGTCTTTCACTGCCCAGTGCAGGACTCCCCCATCCCTGAGCAACGTGAGATGCAGAGAAATCCCTGTAAAACCTTCTCCACAGCATGAAACCATAAAAGGTTCCTTATAACCCTACAATAAATCCAGATCTTAGGCACTAAAAGCTCACAGGCATAAAAACTGCAACCTACCACAGGTAGTAATGGGGAGAGACCAAAGGGCTTTGCTGGTGTCCCAGGTCCCTACAGCCCTGGACCAGGTCTGGACAGTACCAGGTCCTCTGTGGGGACTGGGGAGGAAGAGGGTGCACAGATAACCCCACACATGGGTAATGCCATGCATTAATAATTCCACGCATGGATAACCCCATGCATGGATAATCCTGCTTGGGAATAACACCACATTGAGGTAGCCCCACATAGGATAACTCCAGCATGGATAGACCCACTGAAACACTTTGGTCAGCCTGAGATGGGCCAGAAGAAAATTTTCTTCCAGCCCCAGATCTAGCAATTTAGCAATTTAATATCTGTGCCTGATCAAGACACACCAGCCTGGATCCAGAGATGTGATCGTCTACCTCAGGGATCTGCAGCTCTGTTCCCAGCTCCTTCCTGCTCCAAGCAGCAGGCTGCAGAGCAAAGACCACCTTTTCTCCCCTCTCTATCTCTTTGTGTCTCCCTGCAGCTGCAAAGGAGGCTTTGAGATTACATTTCTCTACAGGAGACTGCACAGAAGAGAAGAAGGACTGGCTCTGCCCAGCAACTTCAACAGGTTTTAAATGAAGAACAAATTGGCTACCCCTAAACTGCAATGGGAGCGCCTTCATTTCTGCCATCCTAGGGATGCTGCAGGCTTTAGTTCTCAGTACAATTTTTTTTCCCCTCCATAGCGTGAGATTCAAAGGCTAAATCAGGCCTGGCTGGCAGCCTTTGGGTTTGTTTAACCACGTACGAAGCTGGCAGGTGCAGGGACAGGGTGACCCGCTCAGCACTGCGATGCTTGGCAGAAAACCAACCTGCCACGGGCAGCTCAGTAAAATCCTCAACCAAGCACTGACAGTGAATATTTGTAAATAATAATAGAAAAAAACCACTCAAGTTAGGAAGAATTGGGACAAAAATATGGTGATGCAAGCGATTTTTATCACAACATACGACCTTTTGTTTCTGATCTTAAAAACCTTCCTTTTCTTGTATTGATTGATTTGCATTAATCTTTTTTTTTTTTTTAATTTAGGTCCCTTTTGAAATGACAATCTGCAGTTTTGAATCAGAAAGGTGGTGGTTGTGGGTTTCAAAAAAATCTTGAAACAACATATTTTGCCATTTCCAAAAGTGCAACATTTCAGCCTAAAGACCGCCAAGTGAGCTAGCTGGCTTTACAGACATCCCCTGGGACACAACCCCACATCTCCATGCAATTCCTCTTCTTTGAGAATGCCATCCCAGACCTCTGCTTTTGGGTTTCCATCTGTACCACATCAATGAAACCTAGAAATTTTGACACGTGGCCGAAGCCACCTCTGGGGCGGCGCATCCCATCCCCAGAGTGCCAATGGAGGGGAAGCGGCGCTGGTAGCCCTGGTTTCCCATCGGAGCCTCCACCCCCTCTTTCTCCCTTTATTTTGAGGTGACAGGCTGAAAGGGGCCGTGATTGACAGGCGCTTCCCGGCTGCTGTCTGTCTGCGTGCATTGCATACAAACGCAGCCCTTCGGAGCCTCCCCAGGGGGGTCGGCAGTCAGGGACACCGATATTAAATACTGACTGACAAATCTCAAACACCACACAGAGGCTTGGTTCAGGCAGCGGGTAAGGCAAGGCAGCTCTGCCCAGTGGAGGGATGCTTTTCATCTTGCCCGTGCCAGCCTGGTCCAAGGATGTGATGAGAGGGGCAGGGGCAGCCCCCGAGTGACCCCCTGGGCTCCTGGCCAAGGGCTGGGGTTGGTGCCATTGGAACTGGTCCCTACGAAGCGGTGCAGGCAGCTGCCCTGCTTGCCCCCCCTGCCAGGGCTGCCCACAGCAGACTCATCCACAGGGATTCTGGGTTTTCCAGCACCTTGGTGCAGACACCTCACCAACTCATCTCCTGCTCTCACCATGGCCCAGGAGGAGACTCAGCAGACCCCAAATGACCCATCAGAGGTGCAGAGAGCTCTGGCCTGGCCATGCTCACAGTCATCCCTGACTGACAGCTCTCTGGAGAGCAAAGCTGTGACCCCCCACCAGAGCTGTGACCTTGGCATGGGGACAAGCCAATAGCCATGCACAGCGCCAAAGGTGCAGGAGGAGGCTGGCAATGGGCACTGGCAGGTGATCTGCAGGGCTCTGCAGGGAGAAGGACACCAGATTGAGTTGTCTTGGCACTGGGTCATCTTCTCACTCACTGTCACTTGTCAGAAGGTGGGACGGCAGCACCAGGTCCTCAACAGGCTGGCAGTGGAATAATGCCAGTCACTGTTAACCCTGCACCCATGGCTTGGGAACAAGTCACTGTCCTGCTGCTGCCAGGCTCCCATCATCCTGTCCCCCAAGCCAGGCTTTGTGAGGCAGGGACCATTGCCAGGAAGGAAGGGTTACCAATGCAGCCCCCCATGTGTACTGCCTGAGAAGGCATCCCGTGGCTGCAGTGATGGGGGACCACATGGACCCTTGGCCCTGGCAGGAGGGATGCTGAAGCCATGGGAGCAACTAGGAAAGGGCTGAATCCATCTCAGCACTGCAGAGACCAGGCTGGCACGTCCTGGGTTTGGGGAGAGCAATTCGGAGCACAACCCAGCACCAGCAAGCTGCGGGGACCTCCAAGCCCACCCCAGGTCTGCAGGCTCCCAGGCTGACAGAGGAAAGCACCCACAGCCACCCTCGCCTTCCCCCCCTGCTCACCCCAAGCCCTCGGGGAGCTCTCCAGTGGGATGGAGGAGGGATGTTTTCCCCGGGGCTGTTCTCCTGACCCTTCCCAGTCTCCAGTCTCCCGTCTCCCTCCCCCCGAGGCGGACAAGTGTTCACTTTACTGCCTGGCAACGGGGCCGGGGCTAAGCTTGCTAAAATATGAGTGTTTTTTGGCTGGAGTACCAGAAGGCTGCAGTCCTACAGAGAGAAAAAAATTGAGCACTCCATGCCATGGCTCCAGAAAGGGGGAGAATTAGGTTTCACACCGAGCAGGCTGGACCATGGCATTCTTTAGTTAATGCTTAACAAACGCCCAAACAAAAGCAGCCAACTTCGCTGCATGTTTGTAAAATGTATTCTCAGCAGATTTGGGTTTATTGGAGAATTCGCTCGCTTTGCAGCAAGTGGCGTTTTCCTTCTTTTTTTTTTTTTTTAATTTCCCTTCTCCTCCCTTCCCCCCGCCCCAGCTCAAGCCCTTCTCATTCTTGCTGACTGAATGTGTCTTCCGACATGGTAACCACACTGAAATGGGCTTATTTCATTCCAGGGACTGATGTGAGGTTGCCTCTGCAGCCCTGGGGTGCGAGCTCTCCCCAGGGACCAGCCAAGCCACTGCTAGCAACCAGGGATAGGGAGTCCAAAAAGCCGACCTCGGCCTCTTGCAAATCCACCCCTAAGTAGTTGCCTGGAGGCTCTGTTCTCCAAGAGGCTGGAAAAGTGAAGGAGGGATGTGAAGCCTGAGAGTTCTGCTTCTCACCTTTCTTCACTTTATCCAGCTCTTTCAGGGTCCAAACCCGGTGGTCCTACCTCATCCAGCATCCCGCTCTGCCGTGCATCCCAGCCCTGCACATCTCCTGCCTCGCAGAGCCCGTGACAGTGGTGGATGCCAACAAGCACAACACTGCACTTGCTTTCAAAGGCAGAGCCACTGTCAGGGGTAGCCAGGGCACATAAGAGGGGGACAGCCCCACCCAGGTACCCCAGAGACTTTAGAGGGTTTAAACTGGGGGGAGGTCCATGCATGGGCATCCTGCAGGAGCATCCCTAAATGAGCTCCTGCCTTGATCTTCACTGGCACCCAAGCAGCTCCCACGTCCCCTCCCAGCGCCTGGTGCCATGGCAGAGGACACCGACAAGGGAGTGCTGGGGAGGTGGTGGCAAAGGGGAAAAGGGGGCAGCAGAGGAGGAGGGGTTGCCACTGGGCTGTTTAACCCTCCTTCTGCTACATGTGGACCACCTGAGCCTTCTAGGAAAGGGTGCCTTTGTCCCTGCCTCCTGGGTGAGGTCCAAAAGTGGTCACAACACCCCCAGCCCTCCAGAGACCACACAAGGACACAGAGGGGCACTGCTAGAATGATAGGGTTAAACAAACAGACAAACAAAACCTTCCCAGCAAACAGCTGCTGCCAAAATACACTTGCAAACCTCAAGACTTCTCTACACCAAAATAAAAGGTCAAGCAAGTGCACGGCTTCTACGACTGCTTGAAGTTGCTCCATTTCTGATCAAGGACAGACTAATAAGACTTTCACCAACAAGGTGCTGTACAAGCTCATGGTCCTGGGTCCTTCAGGGATTCTGATAAAAATTCTCTACCGACTTCAGGTGCAGCCAGAAAGTGACCTCCTGGGTAAGGCCAGAAGGAAAAGACCAAAATACTGATTTTTCCTCCCCATTTCCCCAAAGGCTGCTTGGTTTTGTGTGCCCCCCCCCCGCCCCATAACAGCATGTAGCATTGGGCAGGGAGCTGGCTCCTTCACAGCACTGATTGAGCAGCTGGCTTTGGAGGCAGGAGGGACACGGGTAGCAGGGGGAGAGGCACACACAACACTGCGTCCAAGCCCAAATGCTATCCCAATGGAGACGAACCAAGGATTGATCCCATCCAGTTGCTGCACAGCAGTTCTGCAACACAGCCAATGCATCTCCCACCAAGCCGAATTTCGAGCAGTGACCCCCTCCCCCTGTGCCCCCAAGAAAACAAGGATAATTGAAAAACCACAATATCACTAGTCAAATTTAATATTGAGAGTGAGTGAGCGGGAGCCAGAGGTCAGAATTAATTACACCCCACCATATTTCAGCACGCTGCCGTGGCTCCATGTCCTTTCCTTGGGGAGCAGTGCTTCCACAGAGAGGTCGACAGACATTATTAGAAAGGACTGATTTAAACGTACCCCCAGGAGCTTTTCAGCTTGTCTCTTCGGAGCCTTTGTTTGTACTGAGATTAATGGGGAGGCAAATGATGGAAAAGCAAAGTCACCAGGAGCAAGAGGATGTGCCATCGCCACCATCACCTCACCCTGATTTGGCCAGCTTTGTAAGCCGGGCAGGAATAACTAGTAGAGAAGGAAATGCTGTTTGTATCGTTCATTTTGCAGATAAAATGTGATGATCTGGAAACTTTTTTTTTTTTTTCTTTCCAAGAAACAGAAATCCTTGCTAAAAAATTCTGTGGGCTGTTTTTTCTACACCCTTGGGGATTTTACAACCTGCTGTCTTTTCGATGTGCTGTACCACTGTGGGGAAGGAGCTGTTTTCATTCTGTTCCAGCTTAGGTTACCCCCTCTTGCAAGTCATTAAATTTGCCTCTGAATCTTTTATAACCCTCCTGTGACGGAAAATGAATATAGCAACAAAACGAAAAGTCAAAACTTTTCTATTTTCCATTCAGCATTTCAAAAGGAGGGTTACAAAAAAACAAAAGAAAGGAAAAGAAAGAACATTCAGACCAAGCAGAGAAGTTGTGAAATCTCATTCCTCAGGGATAGCCAGCACTCAACTGGCCCCAACCCTGAGCAACCTGATCCAAGCCAGCCCCACTTCCAGCAGAGGTAGGGTTAGGGACCTCCAGTCCCTTCCTGCCCCAGCTCCCCCATGATGCCATAAATTCACCTCCACCTTGTACCAACAGGTTCAAAAAGGGATCAGGCAAATCCAGGGGACCAAGTCCACCCCCAGCCTGGTCCCGCAGGTCCAACCTCACATTTAGGACCACCCAAATCCCTGGCTGCCCAGGGCAGGATGGGCTCCACTGGCTTTTGGAGGGCTTTACTGGAGCATCACCATCTTGGGTAGCGCAGGTGGACGTACATTAGGTCCAGCTGTGCCACGGCGCTGGGGCTCCTGGCTGCTCTCTAGTCTCCTAGGCTACAGTCAAGGCTTGCATTTTCCTTTATTAAACAGAAAATGCATGTTCCCCCCCCAAGGGCTCTCAGTATCTAGGGACGAAGCCACAGGAGCCACCATTTCCCAGGCGTTTAAAATTCACGGGGCATTTGTGCCAACGTGCCAATGCGGCAAACTCTCATTAGGAGGTGGTCAATATCCTCCCGAGCTTTCCAGCATTCTGGAGGCTATAAAAATCGCTCAGCTGTATAAAAACTAAACAGAGTAAGCTAAGTTGGACATAGAGACCAGCTGCTTCAGACCAGCTCAGCAAACAGAGATCCACGGGAGCACACCGGGCACTGCTGGTGGGGAGATATCACTCTCCCGGCTGGGTTATTTCTTGCCTTATCTTTTATTTCCATGTGCCCCAGCTCACCCTCGCGTGGGGTTTTGCATAAATATCATATGCGTGTGTTGTCAAGTTGTTGGGATGGTTTTGGTTTGGTTTTTTTTATAGCATTTCCACAATGGGAAGCAGCTGTTGCGGTTAACAGGCTGCTCCAGAGAGAAAGCTGCGCCGCACATCGAGATATCTCCAAAGAGGCATCCTTCATTCATAGCTCTGTGCACTAGAGAGCACTATAACATGTGTTTCAATGAAGTTTGTTAACTACTCAGCTAAACAAGCGTGCTGGAAATGCCAGAGGAATATGCTCTGGAATGAATGGAAATATTCATCTAAAAAGACATTAAATTTAAGCCATCTTTCCCGCCCCCCTCTGCCCCCCCCCCCGCGCTGATCTCATGTTGCAGCCCTCTTCTAGCGTATGCTCTCGGGCTGGGGTTTCGGGAGAAACAAATGCTTGGAGCACGTTTCACAACCTCAGTGGCACCCAATAACAGATGACAGCGTGCACGGGGGTTTCTCGTGCCATCGGTGGCCCAGGGATGCGCCAGCAGAGGCAGCCTGGTGATGGGCCACCGCGACAGGCAGCTTACTGACTGGGATCCCAGCAAGTGACCTGCTCCCAAATGACACCTCACGCGTGGAGAAGCAGAGCTGCTCTGCCTTTCACGGGTTTGAGCATCAGATACCAGGGGTATTGAGCATCCTCGAGGAGCTCAGTCTCATAACAAACAGGGGTAAAACCTCAGGAAAGTGTGATTATCAAGTGTTTAAAATGTCACTTTCTTCTTTAGAGCTTTTTCCTCTTCCGTTGGGGAAGTCTGGGAGGAAAGTCTACAATCTCTAGCCAACACTCTCTTGAAAATGCAATTTTACACAAATGTGAATACAAATCTCTTTTTGATTTCTGTGTAGTGACTGCCTTTCAATGTGGTGTGGCTTTGGCAGCCATGAGCACCCCCAAAAATGCTCTAATTGACGCCAGTAAATGAGAAGCAGTCTTAGACCCTGGTGTCTGTTAGAGGGGTCAGTATCCATCATAGGGCGAAGATGATCAGAAGGCTCCAAACTGGCCTAAAGGTGCTGAGTGCTGGAGCTGGTTGAGAATTTCCCATAAAATCATTTCCCTCCCTTCTATTTGCCATGTTTTTTATTTATACAAATATATACACACACATACATACACACACACATATGTACATATATTATATGTTCTTTTCTGAAAAATCTTTGTTTTCTACAGTTTTTTCAATTCAGACAGGAGCCAAAGGCAACTACTCCAGTTCAAGACATTTGGGTACCGAAGGGCTGTGCACAGGGATGCTAAGCAGCCTGGAAAAGAGGGACACTGGGACTCTGCTCCCGCTTGGCAAGAGCCCTGGCTGGACCCTGTCTCATCAATCCCTACCCAAAACAATTTACTGGAGCTTTCTGACCTGAAAAAAAAAAATATCTTTTTTTTTTTTTCCTTAACCATTTTCATTTTCTTGCCAAGATGTGCTGAGGTTGAGCGTTGATGTGCTGGAATTCCTTTCCAGATGCAAACCATTGATATTCTGCCCCACGCACCCCACAGCACCCACAGCCCTCCCCAGTGTGCTCTCATCACTGGGGCAGCAGAGGATGCTGAGCGGGGATGTGGAAGCAAAGAGCAGAAACCCCTACAAGGGGGAAAAAGGATGAAGGGACACCCCTGTCCCCCATGCTACCACCCAGCTCATGCCATGATCGTGGCTGCAGGGGTGTGGGACTGGTGCCCAGCTTGCCAGGCTACCTGAGACAGGTCCCAGTGCTGCCGAGGCACCAGGATGAGCTTTTGACATATTAGATGGTAAAAGCAAACACGCCTTCTCTGGGAAACAGGCTCCTGCTGCTCGTCTGCTCAGGGTTATCGCAGCACCAGGGGCAGCAGCCCTTCCCAGCAGCCTCCAGCGATGATCGAGGCAGGATATTACTTTGTTGCTTATTCATTTTATTGCTTCTCCTTTCTAAATATTTGCTTGGCAGGGAAAGGATTCCCTTTACACAGTATCTGTTTTTACAGGTCAATTGAATTTCTGGCGCTCTCAATCCCTCTTTCCTTCCAATTTCATTTGCAAAACAAATATTGATTGTACCAATTAGCTGCGAACCCCTCACGGAAGATGGCTCAACGCCTTCAGCTGGGACAAGGCTTTCCTGGCCCCAAAACATGTGCTAGTAGACAGAGCCGGTGGGACAGGAGCCCACAGAGCGGCAATATCAGGGCAGGGCTCTGCAAATCCCCAGCAGGACCCTCTGGAAGGCAACAGCAAAAATGATACTGCTAACCCTTCCAGCTAGAAGGCAACATCTTTGAAGGGTATTAAATTAAAGCTGGGGTGTCCCCTCACACCTGAGACAAGTGTAAACTACCCTGTGCCTATTGTTCACTCTGGAACTTAATGACTGCAACCAAGAAAGACCACAGATGCCACCAACAGTAATAACAAAGGTGTCCAGGTAGTAGGGTAGATCCATTAAATGCCAAAGCCACCCATCCCCAACAGAAGTCTCATTTGTTTCACTGAAACACTAAATGCACCAGCTCTTTGGGGTGGGGGTTGGGTAAGAATGACACCCCCTCCCGCTACTCAGGTCTTGGGGAGTCCCTTCTAGCTCTGCTCTTTTGCCTGGTGTGTAATAAGCAAGCGGCTTTGGGCAGCAGCATGGGCACACATCTCCTGCCTGCCCCAATATTTTCTCTCTGGAAAAGCTGGCAGATGCCTTTTTTTAAGGGATGGACTAGACCCCGATGATAAAGGAGTACACACTGGGGTGCTTGGCTACAGAGCAAAGGACCATGACGACCCCTTCTTGCGAAATCATATCCTTTAATTTAAAAAAAAAAAGTCAATTTTTCCCCCCAAATGTCTTTACTGTTTGTGCAGTGCTGGGTTTTTCTGAGCTGCCTTACCAAAAGCAACAGGCCCATCCAACCCAAGCACCACGTCACACTTTTTCACACTGATTTCATTGCTCTGGGTGTTATTTGTGATTTCTTTGGGAGGTTTTGTCAAAATCCTCACTGCCACAGGGAGAACGGAAATGTCTTGGTGGAAAACTCAGTCAGCGTTAAAAACTTGCTGTGTTTTGCTCCGACACAGTCTAAATAACTTCTAAAAGAACAAATGAGATCACGGAATCGCACAGCAGTGCGAGTTACATTGGGGGTCCTTCACCCTGCACATAGGCAGCCGCACCAGCCTTTGGTGGCTCTTATCTGCCCCCAACTGTTGCTGGGACAAGGGTCCCCAGCACCGGCTGGAATGGCGATGCCAGCTCTGGTGTCACTTTGGCAGGAGCTGTGACACAGCCTTGCAGCTCGCGACCTGCCAGATCACCACTGGCGGTGCATTCAGAGCACACTGTTAAATGTGTCCTGCCCATGTCAAAAGTCACAGCCCAAGGCAAAGGCGCAAGGGGGTCGGCAAGGGGCGGGCTGCTGGATTAGCCACTGAGGTGGGAGTCCCCATCCGCAGCTTGCCGGGGCCAGGACATAGACTACCTTGCTGCAACAGCACAGGAGAGATGCTGGGCACAGCAAGCAGCCGGTCTGTCCCGGAGAGGACTGCCAGACTGCCAGGGAAGCCCAGCTTGGGAGAAGCTTCTCTTTCCAGCTCTCAAGCTCAAAATGATGCTGCAAATCCCAGAAAGCAGAGACAGTCCACAGCCCTGTTGATATCCTCTACAGCCTAGGGAAGGTGGATTGCCCAGCCCAGGAGTGCAGGATTGGCCCACCACCTGGGAGAAATGCGTTTTCCTCCAAAATGTGGGTTATTTTTTACCCCCACATTTCTCTGAATCACAGCTAGGGGAATTCAGGTTTCCCCCCAGCACTGGGGTAGAATGAGACAAGAAACCAGAGCAGTCGCCCTCCCAGAGCCAGACACAGGGAGCTGGGTCTGGTACCCACAGGGGTGCCAGGTCCCCCCTGCAAGTTGAGCTAAAGCCAGGACAGAGATGTCAATACATAAGATGGTGACACATAAGATGTAAATATATAAGCCAGTCCCATCTGATGACAGCATGCACATATCCAGCGTCCCAGGGCGGAGGGCGGGAAGCAGATGCCTGGTTAGAGAAAGGAGGGACCAGCCACAAACCGCTCATGCTCCTCTGCAGCTTGGACAAGTACAAGGCTGTTTGGCTCCATGTTTTGGGCCCAGGCCCATCTCTCTGGTTTAAAGCAGTTGAACCGAGCCCAAAGGCTCATTAAGCCGGCCTGCCTGGAGCTGATTCTGCCGCCAGGACATTTCACCCCAACATGAAGTTGATGTTTCTTTTTGCAGCTACGAGGGATTTGGGGCGAGCGAGAGGAGGCAGCCCCAAATCCCGAGACTTGGCGATGGAGCGAGAGGAGGGCCAGGGCAGCTCCCAGTATTTCACCTGAAATGGGTGACAGCAGGTGCTGCAGACCCCATGCCCACAGTCTGGGATTGGGGAAGAATCCTACCTTTTCACTATTTCCCTATTATCTCCTCCCATTTTAAAATTTTCTCCCTGGGCTGCATCAGAGATAGGAGCTCTCAGCCCAGCGAGTTCCATGAGCTCAGAAATGAGCAGGCAAAGGCAAAGAGCCCAGTATTTATCCTCAATTCATTTCATATGACATGATGGGAAAACCAAGGTCAGGAATATTAATTTATTTTGCCAGCCTGTCTCCTAGACATGCAGGGCAGAGGCAGCCTGAGTCCCCCTCCCTCGCGTCAAGCAACACATGCATACATTCCCCCCCAGTGACATCCCTAAGAAGAGTTCACTGTGCCACCGGCAGCCTCCCAGCCCTGATGAACCCTCTAAAGGTCAGCACTGAAGGCATGTCCACCACATATGGTTATTAGTTCTCCGTGGGTCCGTCCATCCCTCCACTACAGCTGGGTGAACAATTCACAGCGCATAAATTTATCTAGCAGATCTCAGCCCACGTGCTGTTTGCTAACAGTCTGTAGAGAGGCTATATTTTATCCCTTTGGGTTTCTTGGCCAGCATTCAAGCTCCTGACCCTGATTTATTCGCAATCGGTCAAGAGCCACATTTCATCTCCATAGGCCACGTCTGCACAGAGCTATTCGAAGCACGTGGCTTGACGTCCCGCAGCAGTGCTGGGGCACCTCGCCATAAGCCGGTCCTGGTTCTCTGCGGCACCTCCAAGAGGTAACCAGGGGGTTTTGCATGCAAAAATAGGCTCTGCGGGGGCAAACTTTGCCTGACGAGAGCAGCATGGCTGGAACAAACCACACCTCTTCTGCGCACGAAGGCAATGAGAGCTCCAGATGCCGGCCAAGGCTGGCTCGCCGCCTGTCCTCATCCCATCTCACCATCTCTTTGCCTACCTCTCTGCCTATTTATAGTCATGGAAGACCTTTGCACAATGCCTCAGCAGCCAGAGGGTTGAGTGTATAGGCGGGATGGCAAATGCCACTCTTTAACTTTCCAAAGTCCTTTTCCTTCTGACTCCCAAGGGGCCTGCCATGGAGAGCCAGGCACACACTCTGCCTTTGAGATGAGACCTTGAGACCAGCCAGAAAATGCCTCTCAGAGCTACACCCATCACCAATGTGGCCCTGGGGGTTTCATAAACCACCCTACGCTGTGTCTCAGCAAGTCTTTACTTGGGGAGCAATCACATTCACGTGGACATGAGCATCCCTCTGTGAAGCCAAACTAGATAAAATAATCAAGGTGACGGGAGAGGTACAGAGTAATCTGCAGAATTCAGAGAGAGTAATGTGAAGGATCAGGGTTAGTATCAGCCCTATCTGACATCTTCATTGGCAACTGTAATTAGGGACTAATTAGCATGTTAATAACATTAGCAGAAGATAATAAACTGGAGAGGATGGAATGGAGCAAAACAATCTGAAGGGGACCATGGAGACATTAAAAAAAAAAACAAAACCAAAGGAAATTCAGCTTGGAAAAATTCAGCTTCTGCAGTCCAGGGTAAAAACATCCGGAGCAGATGCTGCGGCAGGAGGAGGAAGGCGGGAGCAGGGAATCAGAAAGCGGCTTGGTGCTGGTGCGGTGCGTCGGGCGGAAGAAGGAAGCCACCCCACTGGCTCCCCTGCAAACCAGGTCACAGGTCTTGCCCACGAGCAGCTCAGCAAGTGGGGCAGCCTGCAAGGTTTTACCAGGAGAGTTGAAGAAGGACCAGCACCACACACAGGCAATCTGTAGGGCATCCTGCTGGGGTGGAGTAGTCCCTTGTAGAAAAAAATAATGCCCCAAGTAGAACTGCTAAATGAAACTCGACTTAATCTGGAGCAGTTTCCCCCTGCCTGGGCTCAGGAAGCTCCATCACACAAACATCTCCACTCCGAGCAGTAGCTGTGTGCCTGGTTCCCAGGTGGATTGGACACATACGGGAAGGGGAGAGATAGCAGAGGGCTGCCACCTTCACCCCAGCTGGGCAAGGTGGGGGACAGCAGTCGGTGGATGGAGCTAATGGCTGTGTTCACACTACTAGAGGAGACGCCCGCTTCAAGCTGTACACAGAATTTATTTCTCCTCCTCTGCAGAGCCTCACACCGCTGCCTTCGCTTGCTGCATACCATGTATCAACAAGCACGAAGTGCCAGATCCCCCTGTCCTCCGGTCACGCCAAAGCCCACCCATGTCTCCTCCATCACACGAGCCCCTGGACCACTTGGTGAAACCTGCACCAGCGCTGTCTTATGGGACACAGGATGAAGGGTGGTCCCTGAGGGTGGGAAACCATCATCGGTCCTTGCCCTGGTATCACTGCTAGTCTATACTTAATAATAAGATGGATAGAGTTGTTTATTTGTAAGAAAATTCTCTAATAACTCAACCAAAATGGGGTAACATGGGTGCCTTACAGGGATTCTAATGGACCAGCATCTCCTGATGCAAACCAGGAGGCTGCAAAGCCAGGCAGGATGTGAGCACTCACAGGTGGTGGATGGTGGGGCTGGAGCTGCTCTCACACTGCTCTGGGAGCCCCGAGCAAGACAGACGAAATGGCATGAAACACCCCTTCAGCAGCAATCCTAACCTCACAGTTACGAAGGCAGGAGGGGCTTTGCCCATCCCCATGATGTACGGGCTGAACAGGAGAGTTCAGAAAGGCTCGTCTGGTCTCTGCAGCTCTGCTTTACCAACAGCTCTTTCTAACAAAAAATAAAACCAGCAGCCAGCAGGATTGCAAGGAAAGGGCTGGGGTCATTAAAAGCACCCTTCATTCTGACACACAACTGCTCCTTAGCCTCTCAGCTGGAACCCTACACCCCTAAACCCTGGTGTTCCCTGGCTGGGCATCCTTCAGAGTCACTGTCCAAGCAGCACCTGAGTCACTGCCACTTGTCCCCACCACCTGGGGACAAGGAAAGTCATGCCAGCCACATCACAGTGTCTCTTCCAAATGGCTGCTGCCATCCCTGAGGTCTGAGCACCTCAGCCCTTCCCAGGAGCATTTGGAGGGTTTAAAAGTGCAACCAATTCCAGCGAAACACAGACTTCTAACCCACCAGGACCAGTGCTGCAGCGTGCATGAGCTCCGGAGGCTCTGGGCTGTGCAGCTGCCCAGCATGGGGAAGGGGCAGGAGTTTTATCACCCAAATGGAGATGAAAGTGGTTCCTGATGCACAAGTATCTGTAGGCAGGCAGGGAGGAGGGGAGATGCTTTCCTGTGACTTGTGGGCTGTTCTTGGGCTGTCCTTGCTGCCAGGTCTTGGGCAATTTGATGACTTTTGTTGCAAACTGGAAGAACAGGAGACATATGTGAAGGAGGAAAATCACATTCCTCTCGCCTAAGAAATCCCTTCTCACTTTCCCCCAAATCACACATACACCCAACCTCAGCCTCTCCGGGCTGGCTTGGACGCCAGCTCCCCTCCCACACCCAGATGACCTACTCGTCCAGAAATGGCCAGGGCCCGCGGCTGGCCAGGGCGTTATCCTCTCCTCCTTTCCTTCCCTGCCTGCCTCCTGCCTGCACAGCCCTGCCGGCAGCCAGGGCAGGCAGAGGGATACTTCACCTTCCGGACGAAAAACAGCCTCTCCCAGCAGCATCAGTGCAAAGGGCACTCCAAGCCTCCAAAACTCACTCCAGCCCCTATACAAGCTGCATCCCAAGTACCTCCTCTTCCAGAGACATCCCTGGTGGCTTGGAAACACAGATATTGTATTTCTCTGCTCCTATTTCCCAGAAAAAAATCTATGCCAGGCACTCCCTGTGTCTGCAACTGGTGGTTCCCAAAGCCAGACAGGGATGTGACCCACCCAGCAGGGGTGGTGGACATGGCAGTGGACATGGCACACCAAGCCACTGTGCTCTGATTTCTACAGTACCTCCCCTCCCTCAGGTGCCTCCTCTGCCCTGGAAGTCCTCTGTGGGATCCAGAGGTGGGCAAGGACTCGCCCAAAGCTGAAACATAGCAGTAATGTCACCCCAGGATATGAGGCCATGTATTCACAGGCAGAAAGCCAAAACCTGCCTGAGACTGCTCAAATCCACTATGAAAGTCTGTGGGGAAGGTACACACCAGGAAGAAAACCATCCAAGCACAGAGACCAAATCAAAGCAACATGGAGACCCTGGTTAGAGAATCAACCACTGAGCAAGTCTCCCTGCTTACTTCCACAGTGTGTTAGCACTGAAGCCTAATGATGTCACCTGCCAACTTGTTGAACACCTTCTGAGCTGATACCTCCCAAGGTGGTTAAGGCAAAGAGTGACCTGCGTGTCACCAGCACAGAAAGGTGTCTCCAAGCCAAGTCCTGAGAAGGAGAAAGCAGGGGACTCATTTCACTGCAGTGCAAAACAACCTCTCCATCCTTGTGGTCATCACAAAGTACTTCCCACCTCTACATACATATCACCAGAAATTATCCATAAGACTGAGTAAAACTCACCTCCAAAAGAAAACCCACATCCCCCAGGGTCGGCCATGCCACTCTGGGTAGTTTCTCAGTGGTGAAAAGGTGACCTTGCATGAAAACAGCAGGGAGAAACCCGGCAGCGCTGGGTTAAGCAAGACCCTGCAATCTGGCTGCGGGGCGTTCGCCTGTGCAATCTCAGCTTTGCAATGGTTCACAGGTCCATTAAACAAAGTGAGACAGAAAATTGGACGCCTGAGCCTGCTCCATGGAGCGAGAGCCGCCCTGCTCCAAGCCCATCTCACTGGGGCCTCCTGAATTTTGTTTTCCCCCTATCTAAAGGAGAATAAAGACAAAAAAACAGGCTTAGACCCAGATCAAACACAACCTCATATGAGCTGCAGGGGAACGACCAGTGGTAGGAGTGAAGCACGGTCCTCACATGGACCTTTCTGCATCCACTTCCACACCCAGCTGGATTCAGGGCTTCTCATCTGGGGTGGGACCCTTCTCGGTAAGAGGAGAAAAGGCTCTGGGGTGGATCCCACTGTTTCCTGTTCCAGGAAGGACAGAGCCCCTTTGAACTCTGTCCTTCTGCTGGAGAGAGTGAAATCTGGAGATGTAAGACCACACACCCCAAAGATAATCTAGACTTACACCTTCCCTGGAGTCAAGCTCTGTCATCCTGAAAACATCACCAACCCACGTACGTACCAGGCGGCCCCACAACAGACAGAGAAGCTGGACATGATCTGCTACACCAACTTTAACAGGCAGCCAAATATCAGCCACTGGTTTTGATCTTTTAAGCACCAGCACCTTGCCCTAGGCAGCCATCAAGACTATTATTAGGGTTCGAGGTAGCCTGACCGCTGACTGCTTTCCCTGCAAGCACTGCCCCATGAAAGGATGCACAATTCCCAGCACAGTACCCCTCATTGCATAGATATTGGATTTGGGAAGTACTTTTTTGCCACAGGCAAAGCATTTTTTTTTCCTGCCCTTTCAAATGAGAGTGATTTAATGCTGTTTGCTGAGCTGCCTGGCTCTTCATGGCAGGCACTGTCTCCAAACATCTGGGGAAAACCCAACACATGCCCCAGATGGTAAAAGCAGATCTGTCATCAAAAGCCACCAGCCTCCCTAAAGCTTGCCCAACCCCATCCCTCCAGTGTGGGGAAAGCCCGAGGAAGAGCAATCCAGTGGAGACAGCAAGCAAATGAAAGGTGCCGCTGGAGTGGGGAGGCAGCAAACAGATCCACGTGCCAGCATCTCCCTGAGAAATAGATCAGCACCTCCGTCCACGAGCTGGTGAGTTGGTGAGGAGGTGCTGAAGCCCCCTAGAAACCTGCAAAAAGCTTTATGACACATGGTGGCAGGAGGGAAGAGATGAACATATACATCAGGCCAGATTGTGAAAGCAAGGTAAGACACCACCTCCCTTGCTACAGCAGCTAAAAGTCCTCATGAAGTGGCTCCCTGAGATGGGGGGAGCACAGCAAGGCATAGGACCACCCAAGAAACCCACACCAAAGCTGCAAGATGGCCGGGTGCTACTGCAATGGGTGCTGGATGCAATGGGCATCCTCAACCCAGCACAAACAGCCCTGCCCTGGGCTGCTTCTCCAGGAACCGCTGTGGCTTTACAATGCACCTCTGGATGTAACAGGATCCTGTTTCACTCCCTAACACCGCTCGTTATTGCAGTGTGTAAAAAAAATCCCTTCCATAATCTCATTTTCCACGCTGTAAACTCACTTGTCGGTCGGTCACTGGAGTAAGGATGCATAGAGGCCTCGCCTTACCATGCTATGTTTTTAATGATCTCAAGATCCTCAATGGGAAATCGTGCCTGGTTTCTGCAAACTATTATCTAATCTCATTCCCTCCATCCTATTACTTAAGGATTTACAACACACAAGCTCCCCCGAAATGGTTTCTGGTAAATTCTTTGAAAGCTCTTCTCGTTCTCACATCATTGTCAGGGTCAGCCACGCATTAATGGCAAAGCATTTATGCACTGGGTAACTCATTCTCTGGCAAGCAAGTTTGTTTATACTTTGTAAATTCAGGAAGCAATTAATAACTGCCACAAAAGCAACGTGCTTCTCTTGGGTGAAGGCCATAAAGCCCTGACTCACCTTGGGGAATTCAGATGCCTCCATCTCAGCAGACACCTTCTGCAAGGCTGGTGTTTGCAAGGTAAAACCTAATGCTGAATAACTGATGCTAGGAAACCTTCATGCACTCACTAAGCTAGAGAGCTGTGACTCCAGTTTCCCAAGCCAGCTCAAGGTGACCTTTTCAGGAAACAGCACTGCCAACATCAAGAAGTCAAACAAATGCAAGACCCAAGTATCTTGCAGCTTTCCCTAGAGCCAGGGAGCTGGAAGAACTCCCCACTGAAAGGTAGGGGACAGCTTCATTGAATCCCCTGACTTTGTGACCTCTAACTTTAAAAACCAAAAAGCCACAGATAATGCTGTGGATGAAGCCTGTCTCCCAGCAGAATCTGGACATCTGATGGGCATCTTGTAGAAAGCTGGAAAACCTGAGTCCCTGGAGCTCAGCATCTTCTGCTCACACCAAAAACCCCGTCCCTGGAACCCAACATCCTCCATTCACACCAAAAAAACCCAATCCCTAGAGCCCAGCATCCTCTGCTCATACTGAACAACTGCAGCACCTGGAAAGTGGAGGCAGAAGCATCCACACCATGGTGCTTCCTCCTTCCTGACCAGCACAGACATCTCTTGAGGAGAGAGAATCTACTCATTGCCTCCCACTAAAAACATCAGACAGCTGGAGGGCTCCCCAGGTTTTAGGAGACAAGTTTCCTTCCCATGCAGCCATCAGAAAGCAATGATTTCCAGGCTTACCCCTCTGCGCTAGACTTCAACCAGCTGCAGACAGGCCCGTGCATATCCTCTTCCTAATCCTTCATGCACGATCCCTAGACAGTCCCTGGCTTTTATTATTTTCTGGCAGGAGCAAGCACCACGTTAAACCCTGTGCGCAGGCTGCAGCCTGAGCATCTCTCAGCACATCCCAGCTTAGGTCCAAATTATAAATGAAACCTTCGCATAACAATAGAACTGGCAAGGGCCAATCGCCTATTAATATTTTAAAGCCACGCTAATTCTTATTTAACGACCTGTCCAAAAAGTCCCTTCTAATTGCTTGATACAGTGATGGGCCTAAAATATTTATTTACTGATAAAGCCCGTGGGAGACTCTTCCCGTGGGGATGGCCATGGTTTCCTGCAAGGGGCCAGAAGCCAAGGGACAGAGCAGACAGCGGCATCACTGCGCTGGTTGTCCATCGAGACAAGGACCCTGCACTTCTCAATTCTGCCAGCAAACCCTTCTCTGCACAGCAGTTTCCCAGCTTCAGGGACACAACATTAAGTCCTTACTGGGAGGTATTTTAAGGCACTGTGAGCAAGGGAATATCGTCTATATGTATGCTGAAAGGTCCTGACCTTAGCATGATGCTGTAAAACTCTCAGGAGATAGAATTGCAATGATGCACAGGCTCTGGTTAAAGGACAGCAGTTTCCAGGTGTGGAGACGGTGTGTTGGCAGCACACGAGAAACCTTCACAGGGCTGCAGGACAGATGCAGGCAGGGTTTGCATCCCAGAGCCATGCTGATCCCAGGACCACACCCTGCAAGGGGAGATCCTGAGATGCAGGCTGCAGCCTCACCAGCTGGGAGTAAAACAGCCTCCATCTCCAAGCCTGAAGCTCCCGAGGTGCCCAAGACTTTACCCCAGGAGGGAGAAGAGCCCTGCGAGATGGCTCAGTAGCCAGGCAAGGCTGCAGCCAGGAGCTGCCCCCCTGGCCCCAAGCTCGGTGCTGACCTTGAAATGCAGGGCAGGCGGCTGCCCTCACCAGCATCATATGATCTGTTACAAAACACGATGGGCTCTACTTAGAGGTTACACGCTGCAGGACAAATTTAACACCCGAGATTGTTCCCAATCCCACTGGAAGAATTCCTGGCAGGGACTCAATAATCGCCCACTACTTAAGTGGCCAAGTGCCACTGCATCAGTTCAGCTCCAGACACACAAGGACCTTGTTCCTTATTTCTGACAGAAGAGGTGCTTCAGCTGATGACTGACACCTTGCAAGATGATGAATCCCCCAGCAGTGGGTGGGTCTTGAAGCAGAGTAAAGGGAATCTGGAAAAGATGCTGTTCCCAAAAGCCTTCACTTGTTTGAGAAAGGTATTTAAGGCTGCAGTTGAAAAGTTACATTGAAGGCAGCCTGACTATGCAGGCAGGAGGTCCACAAAAAGATCCTTGGGGAGAATGATGCTCTGGTGGGTGTCAGAAGAACAAGCAGATGGAATGGAGGCATCCTCAAAGGATGCCCAGTCCACTGAGACCAATGCCTGGGGACTTTCCAGCCCAACCATGAGAAAGAAAGGCTCAACACCAGGAGAAATTGTCCCTGCTGCCATTCTACCAGCTGCACACGAGCTCTTCCAGAGCCACACTGGCTATTTTTGGAGGTAGAGCAAGCTGATGCTGCTCTGAAGCAGGGTCCAGGAAAGGCACAGGGCAGGCAGGGTAGGAGAGCCTCTCCCAGCAGCAGATCTGGTCCCAACTCAGCAGCGAGCCAGACCCTGCCGCTCCCTCTTCCTCCTCCTCTCCTTCCCTTTCCTTTCGCCAGGCCCCAGCCCTGCGTTTCTGGAGCAGCAAGAATCAGCTCTGCCGATGCTGCTGAGGGGCCCCGAGCCAGCTCTGGCTATAACCTCGGGATGAAAACATCAACTCTGAAACGCAGCAACGGGGAAAACAGACAGGCGGACACGTGTGCACATGTGATGACTCCTGTAATCGGGGTTGCTTCTACATTAGCAGTGAGGTTTGCAACAGCAGGCAATTTGGGGTACCTGCTTTGATTCACAGGCTCTCATTTCAGGGAAGGGGATGCTGTGCTTGGTTAGGGTGTGCTCACAATGAGCAGATGGACAGGGTTTCTTTCCAACCCCTGGGAACACAAACCTGGGACTTGCTGCTCTCAGTCTGATTTGCCCCTCAGCCTACACCAAGAGCCCGGCACCATCCCAGCCACAGTGCTTACAGGAGGAAAGGAGTGTCGCTGTGACAGGCAGCTGGGGACGCTCAGAGCAGGACCACCACTGTGGTGCCCCCAGCACCTGATGCTAAGAAAAGACCAGTTCAGGAGCGCCAGCATGGAGGCAATGGAGCCGGGTCAGACCAGCAACAAGACAACAGAAAACATCATCGAGCCAGCAGTTATTTTTATCTGCAAGGACCAACACTTAATACTCTCCTATCTCCCACAAAATGTCACTTGAGCTCCAGCAGAAAATTTACACTGCTCACAGACAAGGGCTGAAACCTGAGCACGTAATCCCTGCTCCAGTCAAAAGTTTTAGTGGGATTCGCAGCGTCTGGACAGGGGAAGATGAGGAAAAAAACCCTTTCCCCTGAGGAATGGGGCAGAGGAGAGACAGGACAGTCAGGTCTCCTCCTGGCACCATGTCCCTCTGCAGGGTCATCCCCCACACCTGCAGGGCACAAGTGACTTTGTAAGCACTGGAGTTACATCATGGCCTCCCCACAAGCTCAACCAGACTTTAGCTACCCTAAGAGGATCTTCAGAAGAGGGGCAAATGGGGAAAGCTAGGCATTCTCCACCCCACTTGCTGAACGCCACAGTCCCCAGGGCGATGAAGGGCCAAGAGCAGCAGGGTGGGTTGGGCAGAGCCCGCAGGAGGGTTTTGCAGCACGTCAGGGCAGGACACCCTATCAAGATCTCACTGCTACCCCTCTTGGCAATTCCCCCCTCTCCATTGAGCAGCTCTAACTATTTCAAACACTACCTCCCCACTGTCCTCCTCTCCATTCCCACCCCCTTCCCTCTCCATGAAGCCCAGAGCCAGACACGCCTAAGGCGTGAAGAACAGAGGCTTCCCTCACTTAATAAAGCCAAGGTAAAGCAATGCCATTATTAACAGCAGCCTGCCCCCCTGTCCTTGTCGACGGTGGGAATATTGCACTGGTAATCCCGGGAGAGTGCCCTGGTGCTGCCCTGACAGCAGATGCAATAACACAGCCCCTTCGGGCCCCAGCACTACCCTTTTATATTGCAGTGAGTGTAAATGGCAATGGGGTCCTCTCCCAGGTCCCCCCTTACATCGCAAGCAGAATTTAGTATCAGGGATGGACAGACAGATGGAAACCCTCTCCTTGGTCAGGCACAGAATAGCTCAGATGTAGAACAGCATCCTCCAGAAGGCTCTTCCCAGGGAGAGGCAAAAAAGTAGGGAGCAAAGTGCCCTGGGCTGGAACCGAGCTGTGGTAAAAATTACTGTGACACAAAGATGTCTAGTGTGATCAGAAAAATCAGGGTACCTCATTAAGGGCTTGCATAGAAACTTACAGGAGGTGAACTTTGCTAGGGATAAAAGGCAGGAGCTCACCCACGCCTTGGAGCTGCCCTCAATCACCCCCTGGGCAGCTTTTTTCACATCATACTGCCTTTTTTAAAATTAAAAAACTGGCCAAATCGCTGAGGATAGAGGTGCAGGCAAGGAGAGGACCCAGCAGAGGACAGGGCTGGATGAGCCCCGCTGGGCTCCGAAGCCCCCAAGAACTGCGGCTGGGGGCTGGAGGGAAAGGCAGGATGCTGACAAAAGGGGCAGGGTGATGGTCTCCCAGCAGGATGCGCAGCAACTCAGCACAAGCAAATAGATGTTGATGGGGAAAACCAGCTCTGCTAGACCAGTAATCCTCTCCTAGAGCAAGGAGCGGGGTAAAAACCCCAGGGACTATACTGCGGAGGCAAAACCCACATTCCTGAGATGGCCAAGAAGTGATCACATCTATCTCCATCTCCCATTTCTGAAGCATCACTGGCCAAGAAATTTCGGTTGATTGGACGTGGTTAAAGCAAACACACACGCAAAAAATCTTATAGCTGAAACTTGAATGGTCTCCACAAACGTCTTGCATATTTTCAAGGACACTGAGGAAATACAGATTCCCCCCCCTCCCCATTTTGTGGACTTAAAAAAATATGCCCCAAGGGAAAAAGTTATTTAGAACTACTTAGGAAACACAAAGCATAAAAAGCCTATAATTATTTCTCTGCCAAGGGCTTGTCAGTTTGAAAATCCCTGCTCTTGAACCACTAATCCTTATGGAAAAAAATGCAGCTTCGGCAAGATGTGTCGTCAGTTGACTTTTCCAGCACGAAGACACTAAAGAGGAAGATGTAGATTCAGTTTTTGTTTCATTAGACCTTTCACCCACAATATGCCTGATGAGATTCCCCGGCCAGTCAAGGAAACCTGCAAAGCATTGCCCTGAGGTGAGGCCAGCGGCTGCTCTGCAGGAATCTGAAAGGAACAAGGCTGATGTTTGGAAACAGAGGTGCCTGAAATAGGCAAAAATAAATGAGTTTGGGGTGGGGGTATATTTACTTAAAAACTCAAGGGTTCGGGGAGTTCCTAGGATTTTTGTTACGGGGTTGGAAATAGCATAAAGACATTATTGGCAGGGAAATTGCTCTGGAGGATGGGGATGGGCCATCCCAGCAGAGCAGGGTGGATTTGGGCTCTCTGGTTTAGCAGCCAGATTCATCACTTCATGTCACCCTGCCTGGATAAGGATGGGTGGCATCAGTACCTCTGAACTTGGTCGGCCATGGAGAAATAGTCCCATGAAGCTAACTGTGCCCCTATATGTACCCCAGCATCAAAGCATTGACCACGTTTCTTCCATCCTCAGCCATAAGGAGCTGCAGTTTCACCACAAGGCCAGAGGACGAGAAAGGTGAAGCACTGGGAGTGGGCAGGAGCCCAGTGTGCTCGACCAGAGGTCGTTCCCGCTGCAAAGCCTCACAATGAAACTCAAAACTGGATCCAGCAGAGATCTGCAATGCAGCACATCTACAGAGAGAGCCCTTCTCCCCCATCCCCCCCACACCAGCTGGCAGCTCCACTAACTGCCTGGGGCCTCAGCTCCACATCTCAGCCAGCCAAAAAAAGGTGCAAAGGTGAGTTTGGTGCTGTGGAGAAAACTCCCATAAACACCCTGCCAAGGGCACAGACACTTTGGCTCTTGCCGGACCCAATTGGAGACTGCCAGCATGGGCACGCCAGTAACCCTCCCCAGCCTGGAGCACCTCTGGCAGGCACTGCAAGAAGCATGTTACACCAGACAGAGCGGGTGAGCCACCCAGATCCTGCTGCACACTGGCACCCATCCATCAGCGCTGCCTGGGTTTGGAGCTGCAGAGCAGAGGGTGTCCATCACACGCACGTCTTACACAGCAGCCGCCAGGAGATCTCCCCGCTATGGGCAGCTTTCCCCTTACCAAGGATGCCCAACTCTCTTGGACCTACTTTCCCCATGCAGGGCCCTTCACCCATCTTGGGCCTCCTCTCCCATTACTGTCTCCTAATTAATCTCCATAACAGAACCTCCCATCAGTGTGGGTTTTAATGTCCTCAAGGTAATGTGTGCAGGAAGCCTCTCCTCCTTCCTGGTTAACCTTCCTTCCTAGGGCAAGAGCTGAAAGAAGCTTGGACTAAAGAGCCCAACCTACAAGACTTTAAGCTTCATTAAACTTTTAAGCCAGTCCGTTGAGGCTGCTCTTTCATGATTACGGATGCAGAAGGAAGGAGCAACAATCACCTGAGCAGACATCAAGAAGATTCAAATTCTTAATGGCTTTCCTAACCAAGCTCCCACGTCCACATCACTGTTTAAAAGGATCTGCTCGATACCACTCCAGTGCTCTGCCCGGCAGCAGAGATGCTGAGATATACATAATTCAGTATTTCAGTTCCCCATCACCAACACAGCTGGCCACCCATTTGGCACAAGTGAGACTCAAGACACATGAGACAGCCATCCCACTGCACTGGAGACTGCAGATACCCAAGCCAAGAGGATGGTTGGATTCACGGAATTGGTTCACATGAGCAAGGAGCTCTCAGTTCTCCCTGCAGCCAAGACCTGAAGACCAGCATCAGGCAATTCAGACCTTGGCTTAGCCAAACTCTCTGCTTTAGAGGAGCCTCTTCCTCCCCTTAGGTCCTTGAAGGAACCTACAGAAAGCGGCCTTAAGCAGAGACTGTCAACCAATCCTCAACAGCCAGTGCAGGCCTGGGGTCCTGTACACCCAACACATGCTGCACAGCTGCTGTTCCCTCCTCTCCTGTTTCCTGGAGGGTCCCCTATAAGATAAGCAATGGAAAAGATGCCCCAGAAGTGTGTTGTAGGGCAGTCCCAATCCAGGCTCGACACAGAAGTCATTGGGCGAGGATTTTGGGGTTGTGCCTTGACAAACATCCACTTCCACTATCAGCACCCATGAATTTATTCATCCAAGAGCATCAAAATCACTCCTGAGGAAGCAATCGCGAATATTTCCCATGTTGCTTTCCCCTCCTTCTGTTTAAACATTGAACTCACATTACTGCAAAAGTTAGCAACAGCTAAGACACTGTTTTCCAGGAATAAAGACTTAGAGCCAGCAAATGCCAAGCAGAAACTTTGACAACCAAAGCATCCCTATGTTTTTACGATGGCAAGAGCTGCAGGGAAGAAACTACAACACCAACTCTTTCAAACAAAAAAATTGCTGTAGCTGAGAACAGCCTTCAGGTCCCTTAACTTATTTCTCTCCCCTTTCCAAGCTTTTCCTGCCAAATGCTTCCCTGATCTTTCAATAGCGAAGAGAAAATTCCCACCTCCCTCTTCCTGCTTAGCTGCCTTGGGCAATGCTACACAGTGAAAAATCAACTTATAATGTGACCCCTCCAGTCCAAGGCAGGGAAGAAAGAGCCCTTGGTGCACACAGGCTCCAGGTTCATCGAAGCAGCTCTGCAGCACAAAACCAAAGGAGAGAATGCACTTCCCAAAGAGATGAATCACTTCCAAATGGTCCCAAACAAATCTCTTCTCTGGGAATCATTGCCTCTTGTTGTGCTTTTAAGACCCTGCCTCATCTCCTCGCAGGGCAGGGGACCTTGCCCAGAGGGATTTGGGGGGCTCGCTGTCCCACCGCGATGGTGGTTATCATTCCAGAGGAACAAACATACCGGGGGGAAGATTTTGCACGGTGGCAGCGGGGGCGGAGGACAATGGACTAAGGAGTGATGGTTGCGTGAAAAGGGATTTGTTCCGCTGTCAAGGACAGAAAGCTCTCCCTAAGAGCAGCATTAGGAAATGAAGGCCACAAGGGAAGGAGAGGGGTAGGGAGCAGCAAGAGACAATGTACAGACAACGACGACAGGGGGACAGCTGGGAAGGATCAATGCTGGGCCCTGATGGGCTCGCAAAGCACGAGTACTGGCCAAGTAAGCCTCCTCCAGCATGCTCTGCCCTTTAAGCTGATTGCCCTGAGGAAGAGCAGGATGCCTTGGCAGAGGGCAAACCCTTCTCCTGTGGCTGCAGAGCTCCAGCAACCCTTGGATGAGGGGAAACATTGCTGCTGCTGGGATGTGCCAGGATACGGAGGAGAGCAGTTCTCTTTAAACAACCCCTGGCAGAAGCTGGTATCTCTGCAGCACAGCCTCTTGGTCACCTTTGGTCAAAAGTAGCCTGAGGTGGAAAACAAAGGCAGGCACGAGATAAACATTAGGCAAAACTGGAGAGAGACTGAAAATTCATTCCCAGCCTTCAAACTTCCCCAGCAAGATTCTCAAAGCGCTTGTGATAATGAATGAAGCCTTTTTTTAGCTATATTCATATTTCCAGCTCCATTTCATGGGTGACAGATATGAGTCTCAGCAGTTTCCTGCATGCAACCATGGCCCATCATAGCTAAACTGGGCACCAACTGGGAGACCTGAATTCAACTACAGCATTGTATCCGTGGGTATGGGAAATGCTAAGCCTCTACCGAAAACAGGTACGCGCATGCAAGCACACAGTGCAGTATGAGAAAACAAATTGTTTGCATTGAACAGCCACATATTGAGAAACACACACACCACCCTCCTGAAAAAGCCAGCCTTTATGGGAGAAAACACTGTTTTCAGATTGCCGGCCTACAAAACGTAAACCACCTGAAGGATCCCTGACAAGCTGAAGAAATTAGTCTTTGTTAATAAGGTCCCAGCAAAACAGATAAGCCAGAAGACAGAGCCCTTTGACAGGAAAAAAAAAAACCCAACCAACTAAATAAACAGTCCGGTGCCACCAGGCCGACACTGCACCCCTGCTGCCAGCACAGCCCTGGCACGGCACTGCTCAGCGATCATCCTGCCCCACGCTTTTTGCAAAAGCTTCGGGATCTGGCTGTCCGTAAATATTTGGGGTGGGAAGCCAAGGATTACAGAACTCCTCTCCTGGGCAACCAAGGTTTGATGATCTTAAAAAAAACAAACCTCAAACAGAGCTGCAATGAGATGCCTGCTGGTTTCACAGAGACGCACGAGACAACCCCGATGCACCCATTGCCCCTGAGGACCAACAGCACCAGAAGACAACCAGGGACCAGCCAGCTTTTCTGCTCAGGCAGGATTCCTTCCAGGTTAAAAGTATCGAGGAACAAAATTGACATTACAGGCTAGTATACCGTGGCTATAGGCTTTCACACACATCTGCACAGTGTTTGCCATGTCAGGGAGTACCGTTAGTCCCCCCACGTCTCCCTTCTGAAATCTTTTACAAATACACAGAAATTCAAATTTATCATGAAAATGTATTTATAAAAAAAAATTATTTTGAGTCAACCCCAATATTTCACCTTAATAAAATGCAAATATTTTCTCCCTGCTTTAAAGCTATTTGTTACTCCTTTTAAAGAAGAGATATTTTAATAAATCGCAGGCAGAGGCACAGTCCTCCCGCCCAGGGCCCTTGTCCCCATGCCAGTGCCCCCACTCCATGTTCGTGTTTGCAGGGGACACGAGCCAGAGGCAAAATGGAGCACAAAGGAACAAAGAGCATCCTGAGAAGAAAAACAGCCAGGATACGGGATGTATTGAGTACCCCCCTTTGCTCCACGCCACAGGGTTCACCAGAAGCGGGGAACTGTGAATCCAGACCCAAACCTGATTCAATCTGTTGGATTTTCCCTCCCCCCGTCAGACGAAAGCAAGACTTGCACCCTTGTGAGCAGAAAAGAACACCAACCCTCACCCCCCAAAGTCCAATTCTCCCCCTCCATGGCAGAGGATGCTTTGGGGTCCCCCCCGCCACACCCTGGGGCAAGTGTGCAGGATCAGAGTCAGAAACCACTGAGGGTTTGGGTATGTTGAGGCCACCCCACTGCTGACAGCGGGGAGAGGCGCAGCTGGTGGAGCTCAGCGTTCCCGGCAGTACAAGCAGCTGCTGGCAAACCCTGCCCGCGCACTGGCAGCACGGCTAACACCCAAGGCCACCACCCCCTCTGAAACCAGCTGCAGGTGACCACAGCACTGGGTTTAGACCCTGCTGGAAAACTTCCTAAAGAAGGGCCGAGCAAGAAATCAAATTCTGGGCTCTCTTAAATCCATGGCTCAGTAAATCTCTCCCTGTGCCTGGCGGCTGCAAGCAGGTGAAGAACCAGAGAGGCGAGGGCTGGCGAGCTGGGGCAGGAGAGGACCCCAGCTGTCTCTCCAGCTGGTGGAGACAAAATTCTCATCAAACGGAAACAAACCCCCCTTTCTTCCCCCAAGCCAATTTCTTTTCGGCACCTTTATCAGGATTGCAAAGACCTGAAGCAGTTCCTGCAGCTCCAAGCACCCGATCCGGGGCTGATCAGGGAGTGCCTTGCCATGGGGAGAAAAAGAAAGACAAAGGGAAAATAATCATTGCAGGTCCAAAATAAGATGAGAGAAACCATGAAGGGTCCAAAGGATGCTCAGGTCCCAGCTCTGCCAGTGCTGACCCGTGGCCTTTGGGGTCCCACTGCCAAAGAGCAGGAGAAAAGCCAACCCCAAAGCCACCCCTGTCCCCACCACAGAGGGACAAATGACGAGTACATTCAGCTGCCTTGCTCCCAAGCTGCTAAATATCACTCCCTTCCAGGCTTTTCTGTGAAACAGGAATTGTAAGACACAAATCTAATTAAGGGCAGGGGGAAGGGACAAGACATCAAATATCTTCTCCACTCCTTTTGGAAATGGGGAGCCCCGTGAGCAGTACACAGGACGATGCGGGGCAACAGAGACGGCAGCAAGGCATATTTTGCTTGCCTGGTGTTTTCAGAGTGGATCCCGCAGCAGAATCTGTACTGCCCCTCTCATCGCCACATCCCGCTGCTTCCCTCCCTTCCCCCCTACCAGCATAACAAGGCAATTTAATAACAACAAACAAAGGACAGTCACCTGGTCCCAGCCAGGCGGTACCCACCGCCACATCCCTGGTGGAGATGAGGCCAGATCTGGCTGACCCAGAGCCACACTCATCCCAGCCTGCAGAGTCAGAGTCGGCCCACTTCCTCCGGGAGCTGCGGAAAAGGCGCTGAGGACAGAGAGGGGTTTGCTAGGGGAGACAAGATGCTGGGTGGGGATGGAGAGCAGGCAAGAAGGATGGGAAGTGCTAGAAGAAAAGGTTAAGGTAAGGGAAAAGAGAGAAAAGCAAGAGCAACATTATGTTGCAGAGCTGCCACATGCTCTGCTACTCCATCCAGGCCAGTCTGACTGCTCCTAGTGCCTGACCAGCTAGAAAAAACCCAAGTTAGTGCCATCCTTTCCATAGGATGCACCACAAGAAGGGAAAGTAACCTCTGGAGGGCATGCTGCACTGTAGCTGGGCTGATCTGGAGGCACTGTTCTCTCCCATCAGCCACAAGAAGAGTATAAGTCCCATTTCTCCAGGCGAGAGAAGGCAAAGAACTGTGAATCGCCAGCACAAACCCCGCAGACCGTCGGAAGCCTCTGGCTGATGGGACCAGGCTGCCCTGAAGTGTTCAGCATCAGCATCACCTTATTTGTTCAGTCCGTTTGGGATCGTCCCCCTCGCAACCTTCTGGGCTGGGGAACCAGCACCATGGTTTGCAGCTAATTGAGCAATTACATTCATTACCCACATTAAGCAAGATAAACAGCCACCATGCTTCAAACCTCTTCCCCCTCTCTCCTCTACGGCACCAGCTGCCAGACGAGCCTCCAGTGGGCGAGAGGAGGCTGTGCTGCCCCGAACCATATAGATCCCACCTTCCCCCTCGTCAGAGGCAGCCACAGTCTGCCAGAACCATGCTGCTGGGGATTCAGGCTCATCCCCCATGCAAAGATGCCTGGTGTGATTTTAAAACCCAACACCGACGGGCTTCTGCACACACGTTTTCTTTTGTGCGCATTCAGAGGTTGGAAGGATTTTATTTTTTTCCTTCGCAGCCGGATGCACCTTTTTGTTTTAATTCACAGAGGAGGCAGCAGAGGCACCCACACAACCCCATGACTCCAGGAGCAGGGGATTTCAGAGCCAAGCAGGGGGAGCTTTGCAACGATGGAACAGAAGCTGGCAACGGCACAGAGCCGTCAAGCCGTGTGAAGACAGGGTGAGCATCACACAACTGCCTCCCTCGGCCGGGGAGCCCGGCACGGCGGCAGCGGCTCAGGAGCTGCGGCTGCCCCTCCGCTGCCGGCGCCCACATGCCAGGCCTGCTCCGAGATGTGCTGGCCATCTGCTCCTGCCAGCCGGGGCTGGGGCTGGGGCTCTGCGCCGTGGCTGGGGATGTGCCAAGCCGTCCCGTTGTCGCCACGCTCCCCAGCTGCACCCCCCGTCACGACCGCACCACTGTCAGCGCTCCTGGCCCCCAGAACCGGCCGGCGGGGTTCCTGCACGCTGCCGGCATCACCCATAGCAGGGCTTTGGGATGGGGTTGACTGGGATGTCCCTGCAGCGCCAGGTCCTCCCTACAGCTCTGGCTCTGTTTGGCTCTTGCAAACCCACCATGAAACGCCTCTAGGCAAGCGGGGCTCAGCCATTCCCATCCTCACATGTATTTTGAGCCCCCAGGGCAGCCCCTTTCACCAGCCCCTCTCTTCCCATTGCTTCCAGCACCCCTCCCCACTTATAGCCAGATTTGATGTGTGTCATCGTTCCCCGCCCCTCTCCCCCCCCCCCCCCCCCAGTCTACCACCACAAAAGCCCATCCCCCGGTCACTAACGCGGGGGCCCCCACAGCCGGGGCACGTCCCCGAGGCAGCTCTGCAGTTGGGGAGCTGGCCAGGGCAAAGCCTGAACCTTGTCATAGTTGAGACTTATCAGGTTTGGACAAGCGCCGGGGGCTGCCGCAGGATTCAGGATGTTCTGTAACGAACGTCCTCTGCCCCAAATAGACACTGTCCCAGGGGCGAGGGCTTGAGCAGTCCCTCCCCAGGAGCCCTCCCCGCCAGCACCAGGGAAACTGGTCCAGAGTGACCCCCAGACCCCTGACTTCCTGGCTGACATCAGTGTCCAAACTGCCCACAGGTCCTGAGCCATGGCCCTTGTCACCCCGAAGAGATGTCAAGACCTGGCCTGGCATCCCCTGTCCTTAATCCATCCCTCTCCAGGTCGCCTCCCATGGTCTTCCTCTTTATGAAAGACAAAGAAATGTAAAACATCTGTTTTAATAAATGATTCCTCGATTTCTAGAGTCCAGCAAGTCAGATGCTCACTTAAAACCATCCGTAACACTTTCCACGGGTGTATTTATAACTAAAAGCATAACTCTGCCGTCTCACGCTCTGTCGTTAACCCTCTGCAGCCTCGCTATAAACGGAGCTCAAACAGACAGCAAAGATATGTGTCAGAAAATACTGCACCTACTCATCTCTGGTAAAACATCCCAACAGTCACCATCCGGAAGAGAAATCCCTTCTCTAAATTAGAAAAAAAAAAACACAAACAAAACAGAAGAAAAAAAACCAACACCCAGAACCAGCAATGCCACAACACTGGCAGGTAGGATCCCAGCCGCTTCCCCGACACCAGTGTTTCACACACAGACACCCCAGCCTTCCCACCCGCTGAGCACTGCTGTGCTGATGGAGAGGCCCCCGGAGCCCGCCGGTGCTGCTTTACACCATCCATTGCGCTCATGAGACACTCAGCACAAGGAGTGTCAATCGCCCATGATAATTAACCAGCTCTCGGCTCAAGATAATTAGCTTAGTCCGAGAGCAGCAGCTCTTCCCCTGCATGTTTCACATTGAAAGCCCCGGCATTAGCACCGCGGCGGAAGCAGGCACAGTGCTCCTGCACCTAGGAAAAACGCTCAGCTAAAAGATAGGACAGGCAGTTTGGGCAAAGAAAGAGTTTTTATGGTAAATACAGAGTTATATGTAAAGCTCTACAGAGCCCAAAGGAAACAGCTCTTTGGGACTCTGCCCCACCGTCCTTGCTTCCCCAGGTAAGGAGTTGCAATGCCGGCATGGCAGAGAGCCCTGCTGGGGCGATGGAGGGAGCAGGGACACGGACCTGCAGCCCCACGCCAAAAAAATTAAAATAAAATAAAATTTGAGGCGACAACAACGTGAGACAAGGGGCAGATAGGTGCAGGAAGGGGAAGAGGCCGGCAGCAGTTCAGGGCTAAAACCATCACACCTCAGGGAAACTAACAGCCGCAGAGCCCGCTCCACGGCTCAAGCAGAAGTTACCAACGCAAACGCAGCTGGGAAATAACCAGGATAAACCATGCCATTGCTGGAGCCCAGGAAATATTTGTGACTTCTTTTTTTCCGCAACCATCCTTGTCCGTCCCAACAGCTAGATGGGCACAGCAAGAAGCCAACTGCGGCACTGATTTCTTTTGCGGCCAAGAGATGTAGGAGGAGGGTTTCAGGTTGAAGCCAGCTTCCAGCGTTCAGAAGCCACAGGCAAACATGCAGAGTAAAACCCACTGCAAGCTGGAAAGGCATTTCTGCAGTAATATTTACCCCAAAGCCCCCTTGATGCTCCAAATGGAGGCACTGATAAAGCAGAAAACGCACATTAAATTGTGTTGGAAACCTATGGGAACCGGTAGCCAAATTTCTACAGATAAACAAGCAGCGCACTCAACCTCAACAAATTTTTGCCTAAAAAACCCGTAATGCAGCTCTCTCCTTTCCACTCTCGCGGCAGCTAATTCTTCCGCTCTTTCGTAAACATTTGAAAACAAGGTCACGCGCACAAATTCTGCTTTCAATTTGCCTTGTATCCATAGTGATTAAACTCAGACCCACAATACGGGACTTAAAGGAAAAAACTTTAAGAAGGCCTGGAGCAGGGCTAGCCCCCGACACATTTGCCGACCCGCCAAAGGCCGGAGACGAGAGCGTTGCAGACAACTGTTTTCTCGTATAACAGCAACCTGGGAATTAAATCGCGGGGCTCCAGCAGCCATGCTATTGCCATAGCTGGGGATCCAGCCCCCCATCTACACCCTCCTCAAGAAACAACCAGCCCGGAGGCAACGCAAATTTAACAGCTCCAAAACCCAGCCAGGGAGAGAGGTCCGGCAGGGACAGTAAGAATGGGATGAGCAAGAAAAAAAACCGAGCGCAGCTGCAGGAGAGGAAAGATTCAACAGCCTTCTTCCCGTTCCCACTGGAAGTATTTTTCTTTCAAAAAGAAAAATAATTTTCTCATTGTCTTTCCCCTGCCTCAGCCCCACACTTGCCAAAGGTGAAGCGACAGGGCTGGAGGCTTTAACCACCTATATCCAAATTCCCTGCCCCAGGCTCAGGCAAAGCCTCCAATGTGTGATAGCAAACACTCCGAATTCAGCAGGGCCTTCCCTGGTCCCTGCCGAACACCTCAGTTTTCCCATCTGACCAGAGGGAGCAATAGCATTACCCTGTCCGTGGGGATATTAGGAAAATAGCTCCATCCAGGAACAGGACAGGGAGGACATAACATTTCTCCTGCAGAAGCTCAGTAGGAAAATAAAGCCGAAGGAGACAGGAAAATGCTTGGCCCAGTCCTTCTGCAGCCCAGGGGTTACCAGGAGTCTCACAGGCTCCTGACAAAAATCTCCTAAATTCCCAAGGCACAATCCAAATGCAACGAAACACCTTGAAAAAGGGGAGAACCGGAGGTGCGAGGAGGCTGCGGGGGAGAAGCACAACTCGCCACGCAGCACCGTAACGCTGACACCTCTTGGGACACGCAGGGCAGGGGAAGCAGGGAGCTGCAGGGGGATTCTGAGCCCCCTGTCCCCTCAACGCTTGCAGCAGGGTGCTGGGGCTTTGCGGGCAGCAGGAGCAGAGCGGGGGGTCCTCACTGGGAGGCAGGGGAGGACTTACTTCTCGTAGTCCAGCTTGCAGTAGAGCTTCTTGTCACGGTAGAAGCAGGTGGTCTGCAGGGGCTCCTTGCAGGACGCGCACTGGACACACTGCTCATGCCACAGGCTGTCGTTCAGGCGCAGCAGGAACCGGTCCGAAATAACTCGCTGGCACCCTTCGCACACCGACTTGGGGGTAGCAGCTTTGCCTGCGGGGAAGGACCCGGGAGCAAGGCTGGGTGGAGGGAGAGGTGGACGGAAAGACGGACCGGGAGAGGGATGGACGGAGGATCCCACTGCTCTCGCTTTCCCCAAGCAGGCTGGTGGGTCGGGGGGGCCAAGGGTTGTGCGGAGCGCCGCTCCGGGACCCAAGGGGCACCTGTGCCTTAGGGGAGCTTCGGGGGGGACACATCGCCCCCAATTTCGTTCCTCTTGGAAAAGCGGCAGCAGAGCCGCAGCTCGGAGAGAAAGCGATTGTTTGAAACCGATATTAAAACGAAGAAAAACAAATTAAAATAAATTATTTATTGTTCGATACGAAGGAATGGCCTTCGTTGCACGGGGAGGGGAAGGCACACACAACTTAACGCAATCGCGGAACGAAAGGGGAGCGGGGAAGGCGGGCGCCGGGGGCACTCCCCGGGCGAAGGGATCGGCGCCGGGCAGGAACAAGCCGGGGGGAAAGCTGCCCCCCGGACCCCCCTGTGCCCATCGCTTGGTCCCCGGGGGTCCCTGGAGGGCTAGCGGGGTGCCCCGACTTACCCAGCAAGGAGGTGAAGGGGGCCGCGGGGTCCAGGTCGTTCTGCAAACTCTCCTCCATCTTCAACCCGTCCAGCATGGCTGGGAGCCGGGCCGGGCGAGGGGGCCGCGCCGCCCGCCTGCCAACACAGCCCGGACACGCCGCGCTCAGCCCCGGCCGCCGGCCCCGGCGCTCCCGGGGCGCCCCGCTCCCCTCCTCCCTCCCTCCTGCCGAGAGGGAGATATCCCCCACCCGCCCCCCCCAAGGACCCCCGCTCCGGCTTCGCAGCCACTGCCCCGGGGCGGGTTCGCAGCGTCCCACCAGCCCCACGGCCCCGACGTGGGGAGCGGCCAGTCCCGGGGCCCCGCGCGGCAGCGGGACGGGAGGGAGGGAAGATGCGGGACGGGAGGCAGGATGCGGGGCTGCCGTCGGCGGGGCTCAGCCGCTTACCTGGGGCGGCCCGGGCGGTACCTTCCTGCGGGGAGGCGGCGGGAGAGGCGTCCGCAGCCACCGCTCCGGGGGGTTTCTGCGGAGGCTCCCGCCTCCCCGGGTCGGCCTCCCCCGGCCTCCCCGCCGCCGTAGCTGCCGGGGCTGGGGAGGGAGCCGAGCCGCGCCGCCCTGGACGGCTCTGGAGCGGAGCGCACCAACCTGCGGGGAAGCGCCCGTCCGACTGCTGCCAAGGCACATTTCCTGGAGCTGATACCTCCCTGCCCGACCCCCACCCCCTGCCCTCCCCTCTCCACCCCACTCGAAATAAGTTTCCTCCCCGCTCTCCTGCCTGGCTGCAGACACCGGCCCCGCCACGCCTCGAGGGGCCGGCGGCCTTTCCCGGCTCCGGGGGGCACGGCCGGGCCGCCCCGCGGGGCGCCGGGACAGCCCCGGCTCCGCTCCGCTTCCCGGCTTTTTTCCTTCTTTTCTTAGAAAGCAAGCCAAAAAGAAAACAAAAACAAAACAAAAAAAGTGGAGGGTGGTGCCCCGCCACCGCGGTAGTAAAACCGGCTGGAAATCAGGTCTCTATTCCAGGAGAAGCCCAGGCAGGGAGTTTTTGGGGAAGGCCGGTCCCCGGCGGGGATGCGCTGCCCCGCGCTGCGCATCGCCCCGGGCGCCTCGCTCCCGCCGCTCGGAGTATTTAAGGAAGATGAGTCCTGGGGGGGGAGGGGGGAAACAACCCCCAAAAAAACCCCAAACCACAAAACCCACAGAACCCAAAGCCGGAGAGCTGCCCCGGAGGGCTCGTGGCCGGTGATCGCCGGCGCCAAGCAGGGCCCGGTCCGCTACGGGCACCGGTACCGCGGAGCCGCAGGGGGAGGCGGCCCCGGGGACGCGCCGCTCCGGCTCCGCGAAACCGCATCGGTTTTGGGGAGGGGAAACCCGCGGAGGAAAGATCCCGCCCGGCCAGGGAAGCCGAAAGTTGGAGCCTTCCCGTAGCCCCGGTGATTTCCCGTCCTGCCAGGGTCTCCTGTCCTCTCCTGACCGGGGGAGGTAAGGAGTGGGTGGTGTCGCTATTTTTCGGGGAGTTTCACGGGCCCCGCAGGTCCGGAGCCACCCGCAGTGGGGCCGCGTACTTGCTGCTGCCAGATCAGCCTGGGCAGCGGGGCCGCGGCTTCCACCGGCAAGGAGGAGGGCTGAGTCTCCCCTCTCTAGCTGGTGGGGGAAGAAACCTGCTGCAAGGGACCCACTACAGACTCCAACAGACTGGGAGGTTTTTAGGGGCCTCACCTCCTGTGTTCACCGGTGACCTTGGCACCAGGGACAGGAGCGCTCCCAGCCTCTCCGTGGGGCATCCTCGTCACCAAGTGTTCCCGACGCCCAGATGACATGGGTGATGCAGGGACCAAGGTCATGTCCTTTGGGAGCTCATAGGAAGGCGAGAGGCCACAGGTTAGTATGGGTGGATTACCACACTGATGAAGTCCCATGGGAAAGGGAAAGGGAAACAGGGTCCTGGGACAGCAGCACTGTATCCCAGTATAACTACGCTGGGAGCTTGGGCATGAAAGCATTGGTACCATTGCTCAGGTCAGGATGAAACAGCTCTGATCCCTCACATCCAGGAAGGCTGAGGTGCTGCAGGAGACACTGAACTCTGATGCCTCCGTCTTTGCCTCTCCTGAGGTCTCCAAGCAGCTCCAGCCAAGTTTCTGGGTAGCCAAATCTATTGCAGCCACATTGCCAAGACACCAGCCCAGCAAGGAGTGTGGTGTGACCAGAGGCTCCGCGCACGGCAAGCTGCTTTTCCTCTCTGTGCAAACCAGCTCAGCCGTCCCATCCCACCTCAGCTGCAGGGCTGGGCAGGGCTGATTTTCCTTACACAACCAGGGGCCAGCACTGTGGGGTGGGGATGACATCCTTCAGCACAGCTAAGAACTGTAGCCCAGTACAGGACACCTTGCTTATGCACTCAGACTGCCCACATGATTTGTTCTGATCAGAGATGCAGGAACAGCTGGGAGGGAAGTCATTCCCCACCTAGATGTTGTCACCCCATGGTGTTCATCCTCCTCATCATCTCCAGGCAAGGAGGGGTCTGGAGACTGCCTTACCTCACAGCTCTTGTGCACAACTCCCGGATCAATCTATGATAGATCAGGCTTGAAGGATGGGGCCACATGCATAACACTGACAGGTCTGCAGCAGGGTGTTGTGGCCCATGGTTTACACACCATCTCCCACACAGATCACAGGTACTGGAGCACACCCTCTCCCGTGCAAAGGATAGTCACTAGATGAACCAGTAAAACAAGCAACAAACACACTCCAAACCCCTTCAGTGATAGCATTTACAGGGTCCCCTGGCAATTTCATCTTTCCCCTCCCTAAGTACACCTTCACCTTGAGCAATGGTGCTAAAAGGGGGAGTATTTCAGCCAGCTCACTGCATCCTCCAAGGGCAGGGTTTCCATTATTAGCTCACCCAGGGCTGAATTAGGTGCCGCAGCTTCCAGCGTCAGCAGCTGAAGAGAATTAAACCAGAGGAGAAGCAGGACTAGGCTTTTTCCTTCTAGCTGTAGGGTCTGCAGGCAGCTAGGTGTTATAAAAACTGGTGACCTGGGGAAAACAGCATTAAACAGAAGCTGCCTACCAAGTTAACAAGCCTGTAGTGTTGGAAGAATATATCTTCCCCCAGCAGTCTACCCACTGGGGTTGTCCAGCTGTCACATTTTGTGCCAAGGAGCTTGGGTGGACCAGTAGTAGGTCCTTGCCATTCACCACTGGAAGGAGGTCAGGACCACAGTCACAGCAACAGATGTGGTCCTATACAGTAGGGATCCAGATCCTTCCTCGAAAATCACCTTAACTCTGCCCAGCAAAGGAAATGCAGAACTACATGAGTGGAGAGGGCTAGACCCAGAAGCAGGCACAGAGGAGACCAAAGAAGATGATGATGATGAAGATGGTGATGATGAGCTGTGCTCCCTACACACACTTCGGCCACCTTCCTTGGGACAGGAGGCGCTGGACTTCATGGTGCTGGCAACATCATCAGGGTGCCTTTAATGCCGAAAGCCAACTTGACCCAGAAGACAAAGCACTGCCCACCACACAGAGACATCCCTCCATATTACCCCTCTCCTTCCTGCCATGCTCACATCCTGTTATAGGCATCAGCTGCTGCCAGACGGCCCTGGGTAGAGAGGCAAGCCAGAAATCAGCCCACAGCCACAATGCTGTCCAATATTCCTGGGGTGATAAAATACTCTCCCTTTCCACTGAAATCCCCCAAACCAAGCCTGTCCCAGGTAGAGCTAATTGCACAGATGGCATAGGGAGACAGATGGGAGGTATGGGGTGGCAGCCTTGCGTAGTTATAGGTTGGTCCTTGTCCGCTAAAGCTAATGGACACCTGAGAATGTATCAGGGCTTCTCTGCCTTTGTACCGTGCTTTCCACCACAATGTACCTCCCCGTGAAATAAAACCCATCATCCCCTGAAAGAGGGTACACACATGGCTTCCCAGCCACCGTCTCTGACCCCACCACCACCATCAGCTGTGGGAGCCCCATGTGCCTCCTAATCGGTACAATTCTACCTCCTCCTCCTCCTCCCTGTGCCCTCTGGTGCTCCAGGAGGTACCAACTCAGCACAGCCTCCCCAGGTTCCCACCTGGGCCTTTGATGGGACAGCGGGGAGCTGGGAGGGATGGGGAGGGGACAAGCAGAGAAACCAGGCAGCAAAGAAAGCATCTCAGGAGAGGTCAGGTGTGGTGGTGAAGGCACTCCAGGGCCCAGCCCAGATAAGAGGTCCTTGAGGAAAGGCCAGTGGTGGTGGCGCTCAGTTGAGAGTCACACTGTTGGTGTCTGAAAGTCATCTCAGGTCTATAGGGCATGCCCTTGAATCACTAAATTCAGCAGGGAGCCCAGAGCTGAACTGAATGCAAACCAGATCAAACCTTTATAGCCTGGGATTTATTTTCTTTTCATTCCCAATCCAGAACTGTTGTGTTGAACTTAAATAGAAACTGAAGCAGTCACTACAGAACACAAATAAAGACAGGGCAGGAAAACACACTAGCTTGACTTCTGGGTGAGAAATAAATCCAGCTTAGCACAAGCAATGGAGTTTAAGGGTTTTTTTTTTTATTTTCCAAGGTCCTCAACATAAGTGGCCATTATTTTTTAAAGTCCCCTCTGTGGAACACTACAGAGTGAGCAGCTCAGATTTAATAAGTGCTTTGAAATGTTTGGCCTGTGTGCTAAAACAAAGCTTATCCATGGGGGGGCAGGGTGGGACCTGCTGCTAACTCAGAAAGCTCATGAGATGTGATGCATGGTAGGAAAGAGAATATGACACTTTGCCTTGCACCAGCCATTCCCACAGCCTGGTTTATTTATTACTCCCAGAGCAAAGGAAAAAATGTCAGAGCTTAAGCTTAATCTGAGGCTATTGGGGTTTTCATGAGGAAACCAATGACTGGATCTTCAGACAAAGTGGTGGCAAGACCCAGCAACTGGAATCTGGCAAGAGCAAAATTCAGAGGAACTAGGAGGAGCCAGGTTTCAGTGGGAAGGGTAGGTAGCTGGACCCTGTTATACTCTCCTTGTTATGCCTGAAAAGTGGCTGATGCCTGGATTTTGAAGGCACCATCATGACATATATCTGCAAGGAAAAATGCCCAAGTTGGAAGGGACGTAAACTGTGGTGTTTCTTGATTTTTTTAGTTCTTCAGTGTTATTTTTGAATTCTTTGTGCTGCTATAACTTCACACAAGCTGAGGCTGAATGTATGTGCAAGGATAGAAGGTCTTTTCTGGCTTATCTGTGATTGTAATTTCTACCATTTTATGAAAATTAGGTTTTTGCAGGGCTGCAGATTGGGTAAGCCCCAGCTATGCCAAGCTGATATTCTTCTACAGCAATTCATCCTGAAGGAAAATTACACCATCAACTTATTACCAACTGTTGTGGGTCTTGCCCCTTATGGTGTCTGTAAAGACTCACCCCTATGTTTTGTAAGGCTAGGAGAAGCACTGCTCTTGGGCAGCATTTTGACACTATTGTAATAGAGGCCCTCAACATGAATGAAGAATCCAAGGCTTAGGACCATATCCAGAAGATTACATCAAACCTCAGGTCCTCAATGATTTCAGATAGAGCTCAGTTGCTCGGTCATTTCTTTCCTCTGCCATAGGACAGCTGTCTACTAGCGACACTTTCAGGTGAGAAAGCAGTCTCTTATTTAGAGAAGCTGCGCTCCATGATTCATATTCTCACTGCCCTACCAGGCACAGGGTGGAGGTGTGTGTAGTGGGGTGTGTATTAAGCATGTGATCAAGCACACAAAACTTAAAAAAACCCCGCTAGATACCTGGAGAAGGAGGACAAGCCCTGCTCGAAGTGCAACCTAGAGACCTTGTGGCCCAGAACCCAGAGACCACCTTGCTAGGATCTCAAGGTAGACTGCCAAGAATAGGGGTGTCCACAATGGCCACTTTAAGACTTCCTGCCCCAGCCTTTGTTATCATATCCAATCACTTCCAGCTTCAAAAAGTGACTGTTCATATTGCAGGCAGTGGTCTGGATTCACTCACAGCCAGTGGACCAAGATCAGCATCAAGACAGTCAAGGTGACTTGCTCATGGGGCTTAGCGACCTCAGCTTGCACTGACTGCAGAGGGCACGTGCGGGGCCATCTGGGCAAGGTGCTGGATCCCACTCTGCTGCCCAGTGTATGTGTATTGAGCTGTTATGCCAATGTGCAATATCAGGGACTATGAAACACTCATCGTGGACTCAAATTAAGCCACCAAGAAGTATCACGCTTTCTACGTTAAAATCCTATTAGAGTGGCCCAAAGCACTTTTGGATGCCTTGGCTAAATTAAACTTCAACCTTGCAGCTCCATATAAATGCTTATGATCACAGCTGCCACAACTGTGTGCTGAGGACAGCCTGTGAGCTCCTGAAAGAGACAGCAGTATTGGTGGGGAAACATCCTGTCTTCTTCAGCTGGCTAGGCCCGCTGTGCTACAGCAGCTCACCCCAGAGCCAAAGCACTCTCTGAATTACCACTGAGCGCTGCAGGGCTCCTAAACAGGACTCAGACACCATCTTAGCAAGAGGTCTGCTGCATGCATGAGGACCCTCAGGTTTTCTTCTATATTTTTCAACAAAAAGCATTAATACCACATGGTGGCATCAGCCTCCGCAGCCCTTCTCTTGCTAAGCCTGCTAATGCCGACCAACCTTCTTGATTTAAACCATCAAACCTGGGAGCAGGAAGGTCAAGAGAAACCTAGGGCTTTATAATCCGAGAAGAAACCAAACCCAGCTAGTTTGGGACCAGCTCTTAGAAGCCCACAGCTCTTTTAAGGGGAAGCTTGTAGCAACCCAGGCTGGAGATAACCTCTCGCTTTGTCTAACCAGCAGTGTGGTGTGGGTACCACCCCAGCACAGTCTTCATGCAGTCTCTCAAACTCTGGCAAAGGTTTTACAATGAGCAGGTTATCATATCCAATCACTTTTCTGTCTTTAAACAGTTCAATTTTAATGGAAAAATACATTTTTAGTGAAAAATATCCCCTTAGACAATGCTTTTCACCTCTTTTGAAATTCTTCCTGTTTTTTTCCAGTGTCATAAAAACCCAATAATTAGAGTTTTCATAATCTTGGATTTTTGTTTCTTTCTCCTGCTTTTTTGATGCTCCTTTTCTCCTTTTCACAGTGAAATACTGGAGAATGAATCATGTCCCCGTGTGGGAGTTTAAACAAAATGTTTCATTTTCATCCTTCTTTCCTTCCTGTTGTCACTCCTCCTTTCCCTGAAACTTGCCCGAGTCGCCAAGCGGCAGCATTGCAATCTGTCACACGGACAGACAAAGCACGGCTGCATCTCACCGCACTGTCTGCTGAGAGGGTCAGAAGGGGCAGATCACTTAACACTACACCTGTTTTATGAATAATAATACAGGCAGTTTTGCTGGGTTCCTGGGAGGACGTTTTCCCACCAGGATAAGCTCTGCATATTGAACAAATTCATGTCTTTAACTCGTTTGACTCTGGTTAGCTCGGTTGTTACAGGAAGCTCCAGCAGTGCCATTTGAGCAGGGGAAAGATCAGGCAGACCTTTGAGGCAGGTTTTGTTAGAGTGTCTTGTGTTTTCCCTCTCTGTAAGTTTCACTTATGGAGGTATGACATTATAAATTTGGGGTTGAAGAGCCTGTTTCCAGTGCAAAAATGCAGAGTGGAAAAAAGGAAAAAAAGACTAAGAACAGGATCCACGAAGCTTCAGAAAAATGAAAATTATCCATGAGCACACCAGGTTTAGGTCGCCCCAAGATACTCCACCTAGACTGAAATGAAGCACTTTGCTTCTTCCCTCAGCGCCTGGACTAGCTCAGAAAAGAAAAAGCACATTAAAAAGGTCACTTTTTAAATTACTTCAAAAATTCAAAGGATCCAAGACTTTCTTTTTAAGATGGTAGAATGAAATGTTTTTGTTCAAAGCAGCAAGTTTCTCCAGATCTTGTCTTAGCAGGAGCAAGAAGCAACAATACCTGTTCTGTCTGGGCCAGAGGGCTGTGCCCATCAGCCCAAGCAGTGATGTCCCAGGTGTTATTCCTGCCCTGATTCGGGCTGCCCAAGAGTCTGTAGAGGACCCCTCAGCCCTATCCCAAGCCATACCTGTGACCACAGCAGAAGAGAACACTGCTCTGCCAGCTCCAATCAGTCCCTCTCTCATATATTATTTTATTTGTTTTGTTGGCTTTTATTGAGAGTGAAAAAATAATTTAAAGCAATTATCTGTACAGGAGGGCAGGGGAATGGTTAGCTGGTTGGAGGATCTGTGACCCTCCATGGCCAGGCCAGGGAAGGGTTAGAGGGGGTGATTTACAGCTGTACAAAACCACAACAATCCCACCAAGGAGGAGCAGAGGGTGGAGGATGTCTCTTGAGCTCTCATAGGCCCAGAGCAGAGGGGTGGGAGGCTGTGCAGGGGCATGGGGGGGACAGGGTCTGGCCAGAATGGAACTCCATTCTCAAGTGACCTGCAGGGGTGTCTCCAGCATCTCCATGAGGAAGGTGTCAATGGGGGTGTCCCCAATGAGCTTGAAGAAGAAGAGGTGCTCCAGGCACTTCAGCCCGATGGACCGCAACGCCGGCAGGCGCAGGAGGAGTTTGGCAAACCTGGAAGAGAGCAGAGTCAGAGGCATGCAGAAGGCACTGGCCACCCTTTCCATGTGTTTCCAAGCCTGCACTGGGGTCTCAGGAGAGCAGAGCCCAAATCCTTCTCTCCAAGGCATTTTTTGTGTTCTCCATCTTAGATTTCCCTCTGCTTTCAAAATAAGCATTTCTTTCCGCTTGTGTGGAGGGAATAGGTATCCTTTCAAAACAGAATTTAGCATTTTAAAATTTAAAAATAAAAGGAAAAGAAAAAGAAAAAGAAATACATCAGATACATCCAGATTGTCTCTCCAAGACTTGAACTAGTGACTTACATCTCCATGATGCCATTTAAACCCTTCTTGAAACAGCCTTCAAAAATCCCGGCCCCCAGAGAAGGTACACAACCCCTGGGCAGTGCCCCTGCCAGCCGCTGCCTCCTGTTTTGAGGTGCAGCTGCAAGGGGGTGCAACAGGCAATGCCCCCCCCCCCCCGCCAAAAATAGCAGAAGGTGTTGTGGTGCATCACTTGTCTGGCGGTGATGAGGAAGGACCCGGCAGCCCGCGTTTCGAGAGCTTGACCAGCAGAGGGTAGAATTGGATTGAAAAGCAAGAAAAGTGCATCTCGCCGGCACCCTAAAGGCTCTGGCCCAGGATTAGGGCACTGAGAGGACAGGCCAGCCTGCAGGAGCTGGGCTTCTCATGCAGTTTGGGCTCGTGTCCTGCCCTTGCTTTGCTCCAGGGGCTCCAACCCAGGGTGGCTCAGGCAGAGCTAGAGCAGACACCCCTGCCTTAGTCTCCTCTTTCCAGGGTGGAAATTGTGCTGCCCTAAGGTGCCTTGCCTTTCTTGGGGAAACTCACCGCCCTGGCTGCTCAGGGTATTTCTGCTTTGTGTAGGCTTCCAGCGTGGCATAGACCTTCTCCCGCAGCGATTCCACTTCTGAGGGGCTGGACAAACCCTTGGCATCTGGACAAGGGAGAGAGTATAGGTAGGGAAGAAATCACTGCAGAGGGGACCCTTCCACTGCCAACAGAGTGACTGCGTGCATGAGTGGGAAAGGACTTGGGCTCTCTTTAATCTTAATCACGCACCCAGAGACTGGGACAAATCTGTCTGCAGTCCTGATGCTCACTGCCACAGCCCTCCTGCCTGTGACCTGCCAAGGGCATGCATGTCTCCTGGGACTCCCTGAGGCCTCAGACGTACCTGGGTTGAACAGGACAATGGCTCGCAGGCACCCCAGCTCCGACTTATCCATCTGCATGTCTTTCATTTTGGACACCAGCTCTGTCAAAACCCTGCGTGTGGGGGACATGGGTAGGCAGAAAATCAGAGGCAGGTATGGACAGCAAGGCTAGGGGCTGAAAAGCATCTGGGACAGGCCATAGAAAATAGTCCAGACAGACTGGAAATAGCCCCAGTTCCTCCCTGCAGGAAGAGGCAGCTTCGAGGTACAGCCACGCCACAAACTGTTGTGCATCAGCAGCATTCATGGACCTGAGCATCAAATTTGTTCCTGTTCTCACTTTGCTCAGCACGCTGCCTCTGTGCTCTGTTTGGACTATGGAAAACATTTGCATTCACTTGGGGAAAACTGCATGGGTTTTCCTCCACATTTTACTGCAAAACACGGGTGCTGCCCTTATGCATGCCATTTGTGTAAGAGTGGTAATACAGCATCCTGCCAGGCAGGGAGCGGGCATGGCATGGACAGTGTGTGGGCAGTTGTTGCATGAGCAATTTTGGGGTTAAGGTTTTGCTAGCTAAAGCTTTTGCTGATAATTATTGGACCTAGATCCAGTCTCAACAAACTCTTGAGAGAAGGCAGAGAAGCATTCCTCCCCCTGCACAGCCAACTGAAGCTCTGCTTCTGCAGCTACAAATCCCTTTCCAAGGTGCTTTCACCCCATTCTTGGTTTTTAAGCCAGTCAAGCATCCCCTTCTCATTCTAAGCTAGTTCTGCCGCCAATCACCATGGGTTTGCTCTTGTTCTCACTAAGGACATATTTCCTATTCAGAGGGGAAAGACAGAGCCAGCCTGGCCACTGCTGCTAGGGGATGACAGAAGCAGGCCACATACCTGTCGAAGATGGAGCCCACACCAGCACTGTGAGCACTGCTGCGGTGCACGTGCAAGCCTGTGGCCAGAAGGATGCCATCTTGGACCGACACAGAGCGATGGGAGAAAGAGGCAATGAGCAGCTCATTCCAGCCTGCAAGAGGAGATGTGCAGGACACAAGAGACAGTTCAGCAAAAAATCAGTCCCACATGGAGCACGAGAGCTAGTTTCCCCCTGCTGGTTTCAGACTCAGCTCACAGGAGAGATGGGACCCCAGGTACCAACTGAACTGTTGCCAAGACTGCAAGGGGTGGCAAACACTGACCAGCAGCAAGGAAGGTGCAGAAAATGACTCAAAGTGCCAAAAAAAAAAAAAGGGGGAGGGGTGTGGAAGATGCTGAGTTTTCCTCCTAAAAAAACATATTCCTTGCATCAGCAGCCCTTTTACATCATTTTACACTTCACGCATTAATGTGTCCTACACCTAGTAAGTTCTGCAGTTACAGGAATTGCATTAACAAGACACATTTATTCAGTCTCCCCCAGCCCTCCTACATGTCCGCATGAAGAGGGCAATAAACAGCAGATTCCACTGTTCCATCCACAGCCTCTGCCAACTGCTCATCATGGCTGAGGATGGGTTGCCCTCCCTGGGAGAGCAGGGATGGATCAGCACAGGATCTCCCATTCACTGACCGGCCTGGCTGGCACAGCACACAGCCCAGGGAAGGGACAGGGGTACCAGGAATAGCCCCAGAGGCCACAGGTGGGGGACATTACCTGCCCGGAGGAGAATGACTTGGTCCTCCAGCGTCAGGTCAGAGAAGTGGGGGATTCGCTTGGCCCACTCGACGAGTGTAAAGAGCTGCTTGTCAGCCGCATGGCATATGTTGGTAACAGGGTCATTTGTCTAATTAAGAACCATATCAAAAGGAAAAGAGCAGAGAAAAAGAGGAGAATTTGTCCGTGTAAAATCTTTGATAATCACTGTCTGCACTGCACACAGTATTGGATCAAGTTAATGATACTCAGAGCCACAAGTAACATGATCAAATTGCCAATAATCTCAGCTGTGCACTGTTGGGAAGATATTTATTACTAATATCGCCTCTACAACCAGCCAAATCAGCTGGTTGCTAGACTCTTCTGCTTGCTGTTCTTTGCAAAGCAAGTCCTGCATGGCAGGCTGCAGTCCTGCTCCCAGGGCACATCTAAAAGCCATCAAGCAGTCTCTGAACAGGCATGAACAGCAGTTTTATCCAAATCAGCAAAACCACAGCAGTAAACCTCCTGTGTCCAGCTCCACTCCAGTCTTGGTTACTGGGGCATACAAGCAGGGCCCAGGGCTGTACTACTGTGGAAGCCAGCGCAGGGCTCAGACTCTCCAGCATACAGCTATTGCCCGATCTGCTCATTGAAACCAAAGGGAACTGGAAAAATGCTAGGAAAATAATGTATAGCTCCCATGTGAAGCTGCAAGTGATTTTAGTGCCCCTTACTGAGCTCTCTGTGTTCATGTCGCTGTATGCCTCTGTCTTGGGTTCGACTGCCAGCTCAGCTTCCAGGATCCTCTCCACGGGCATGTCCTCGCTGCCACTGCTTGTGGACTCGGCTTCATTCTCACTCCGCTCCCTGCTCCTCTGCCTCTCCTCTTGCACAGCTGCAGGACAGAAACGTGGCTCTTTACACCCACAGCAACACTTACCTTCTCACAGTGGGTCCCCTTTCCTCTGGGAGGAGTGATAAAAAACCCCCTTGGGAGGGGAAGGACAGAAAGTAAATGGATATTTCAGATGTACATCCCTTAAAATGGCTGCCACACCCCCCACACCCCCCAATAACTTCGGGGTTGCTGTAGATCAGTGGCCTCTCAATTTGACAAAAGGTTGTGATTCCCAGGGTATGAAGTTCCAGAATAGAGGAAAGAGGTGTTGATACCTCCAGGTGGCAGCCTGGACTCAGCTGTCACTAGCTGCTGGAGGAGGCAGGAGGGACCCAGCACCCTGACACTGAGGTTTGCTGTGCTTGCTACATGCTTCAAAAAGTCCCACAGCAGCCAGAGCATCCAACAGCAGGGCTGGACAGTCGCTCACCCCCGGGTGGATCCACATGCTGCTTGCCTCATTCCTGAGCAAATGCTTACCCAGCCTGGCCCAGCCCCGGTGTCACCTCTCCCTCTGCCACCTCTCTTCCCAACCCACCCTGTTAGAAAGCAGTTTCCAGCACCTCTGAATGCCCCAACACCTTCACTTTCTTCTCCCATCTCTGTACATTTGCTGAAGTATTTCTGGCTGGGGGAACAGTCCCTGAAATTCTCTCCAGATCTCAGCTATTAAAACCCACGGCCGCTGGGTTGCAGGACATGTGTACGTGGTATGCCAAGCCTTGTGCTCAATAGAATTCCTGGGTGCACATTTTTTGCTGGAGAAATCCCAAAGGGAAATATGAAAATCCTGCTAAAAAAAAAAAAGTGACCAGCAGCTGTCGTACCAGTTTAGCTCCCTGCTGCAGAGCAATCTTCCAAAACTACAGTCCTGCTAGCATCGGTCCCCTGCGTGAGCATACAGCACCAGGCAGGGGCCCAAACTGCCCTGTAGCCTCTAAGGAACAGATAGGCAGCTGGGCTGGTGTCAAAGAACAGCCTGTACTGAGCTGTAGGCATTTATACACCTGAAATGAAAGGTTCAGTGGGGCAGAAGCTGGATGCAGAGCTGGCCCCTGCCACGCAGACATTGGTGCTTTGCTCTTCACAGCTTAATGGCTTCCCCACCTGTTAGCTAAGCACCAGGCAGTCAGCATCCAGAGTGGGAAAACCACCAAGACCAAGGGATAAAAGGTCCTTTAAAAGGAGAAGGGACCTGCATAAACACCAGGAGACACCAGGAAAGGGGCCAGCTAAGCAAGCCCACAGCAAGCCTGTGGGAGAATTTGATCCCCATTTTCTCCATTAGGTAAGTGCTGCTGGAAGAAGAGTGTGACAAGATTTTAGGTCAGATACTTGGATCTGGACATTTCTTTCCCATTTGTCTTTATAGCTCTGCTGTTTGCCCTGGTGTCAGGAAAAAAGCCCTTGCATCAGCCTTGCCTTACCCTGGCTTATGTTAGGGTGCTTTCAGGGGAAGGGCCAAACCACAGGAGGTTCCTCAGCACTGAGCCTCATGACCACTTTGCAATGCTCAGCACTCCCCCGCATTTCTCCCAGCTGGGAGGATGTGCTTCCCAGCACTGCCCAGCTGCTGGAGAACTGGCAGCACCTGAGGAGATGTCTCTGTGAGGCATCTAGTCTGGCACTGGCGAGGAAGGGCAACATGGGAGGCACTTATGTGCCAGCCAGCTGGGGGAAGCATTTGTCCTCTTTAGGGTAATGGACATGAAGAAGCCAGGGAAGTGTTTCTGAACTCATCAAAATCTTAGTGAAAGAAAGAGCACGCCAAGGAAATAGCAGTCCCATCACTCAGTCCCCAAACTTTTCTGGATTCCTTCTTCAAGCTGCAATCTGTCCTCAGTTTCAGCAGCTCCCAGAAACCCCTTGTGATTATTGCAGCCAAACCCCAAGATCCTCGGGTTTAAATTTTCAAAGGGAAAGTTGCATTGACACCTTGGTCTTCTGAACCACTTTGCACCCAGCTGGAAGGGAAAGCTGTGCATGGGATTAGTGTTTTGATTTAAGCTTGGCATTTCACAGTCCCCTGCTGCCCTGTACAGTTGAGGCAGCACAGGGTTGATGATGCTACAGGGAACAAGACGAGGCTCAGCCTGTGCCCGGTGTTACAGCTACTTCTCCAGGCTCTGCCCTCCACAGTCTGAGCTCCTGCACAGGGAGTGGTTTGCATGCTCTGCGGGGGAACAGCATGACCTCCAAAAGGGATAGCTACACTGCCTGCTAGCATTCAACCCTGGAGGTGGCACAGCTATTTTATCTTGGAAGAACAAACAGCTTAAAAACTGTGCTAATTGTCACTACCTGGCCTTGCATCTGTCAGTATAATATGAGAGAGAATCTAGCTCAGTGGTCCTTGCTCCACCAAGGAGGAAGCAGCTAGCTGCAGGGGGCAGAGGTGGACAGATAAACACTCACGCTACTCGGCTTGCCTTTCCCTGCAGCAGAGACTCACTCAGTGGTGGCTTTTGCATAGATCTTTGCACTCTCCAGAGCTGTGTGGGAGAGAGGCAGGGCTGCAAGGCCCACCACAGACACGTGTCGCCCCAGCAGCTCTTGGAGGCTTCCTTCAAGTCAGTGCAAAATCCCTAAGTCCATTTGCCTCAGGTCAGAGCCTTGCTCCAGATCAACACCATAGGTGGTTTGGGCCAGAAATGTAGGCCTTTGGGGGTTGCAGTGAGTGCATGTGGAGTATGGAAGAGGCTGTATGAACTGCTTCCATACAGCTCTCTCCTGCAGCACAAAAACACCACAGGATGTGAGCTGTACCAGAGCTCATCTCCAAAGGCAAGGTTATGAGTGGAAATGACAGAGAACTACATAATAAAATATAGAAATAAATCATTCACCCTTATCTTCCAGTGCAAGAATTAGGTGGTGACAAATTAAGCCAGCAAGCTGAAAACAAAAAGGGAGGTTGCCCTTCACACAGGAGGCAAGCAGGCTGTGGGACTCCTCACTGCCGGGTGCTGTCCACAGCAGAGGCTTACAGGGGTCCAAGGGGTCCAGGCCATTAAGGGCCACTTACTAAAGGCAAGCTTGGGTCAGAAATCAGGTAATAGGTTCAGTAGTCACCAGCATGTGTGTTTATCTGGGATGGGAAGAAAAATACAGTGTAATACCTTCTCCATCAGCCTCATTTCCTTTACGAAACAAGGTAAAAAATGCCCTGAAGCTGTCAGTGTGGGTTTTTGGAATGCTCCAGCCTTGGAGGGCCACCAAGAGCCAGATTTACCCTAATGAATGTAAAGAAAATGTCTATAAGCCCATTCCTTCCACGAGCCCACACATACCTTCCCTCTTCATCCCCATCGCGAGGCACTTCTGATAGCGGCAATACTGGCAGCGGTTGCGTTGGCGCTTGTCTATGAGGCAGTCCTTGTTGTCACGGCAGGTGTAGATCAGGTCCTTCCGGATTGTCCTCTTGAAGAAGCCTTTGCAGCCCTCACAGCTGTACACCCCATAGTGCTTCCCTGGGGAGGCAAGGGGAGGTGATCAATAGACAGGCAGGCACCTGCCCTTCCCTCCATCATGGAGGAGCTCGAACCAACCCCAAAGGTGAAAACTGGCTGCAGGGTATCACCTTAGCAGGCCTGCTTGGCTTTAGTGGCTCTTCGCAGGAATAGCGATCAGCAGCAGTCCAACTATAGGACCGCTGCTTTCCTGTGATAAGGAGGGACTGCATCCCAGAAGGATGTGGAGCCACATCTTAGCTGCAATGCAACTGCAGGAAAGCCATAGGTAGAAAATGGGGTGCACTGATATAGAGGAGGTCCACTGATATGGCCAGGCTGCAGGTCTCTGGGGTAGGAAAGAAAACCCAGGCACAGCCAAAGCCCAGCTAGGACAAAGCACAGGTAAATAAGAACACATTAATTTTGATATATTTGATATACCTTTGATAAACAGGGACAAAATGTAAAATGAGATTATACACAAAAGGGAGAATAGTGTGGCTTATAGGTCTGCTCTCTTTTGGGCACAGCACAACTAATCTGCAAAACAGCCTGCCTTTGGGTAAGCCAGACCCACCCAGCAATAAACACTGCAATGCCAGTATGGCGCCAGCGAGCCTCTGCAGTGTTCACTCCTGCACAAGCATCAGGGGAGTTTTCACTGCACAAAGCCTTCCCCAAGAAAGAAAACCTCCTACCTGAGGACCTGTCTCCACAGATGGCACAGATGTGTTTGGCTAAGGATCCTGGGCTTGTAGATGGATAATTCATGTTCCCAATCCCTGGGAGACCTGGCAAGGGCTTGACGTCCTCTGAGCTGCTGACATTATTCAGGATGTTGAGCTGCAGAAGCAGAAGCCACAAGACAGGTTAGAGGGTCGAGGCTTATACCTCAGTGAAACCATCCCCAAACTGAGCTGACCCCTCCCTTGCTGCTCCTGCTGGGCTCGTCCCACAGCTTATCCCCAGCAGCTCCATGGGGCTGCCATTGGCAGACAGACATCCTCTGGTGAATCCAGCTGGACGGGTTTAAGCAGATGCCTGGTAGCAGGTATAGCCTCTCACCCTGCCCCGATGCTGTAGCCAAAGCCAGGACTAAGCAGAGCTGGAAAAGGGCAGGCAGCAACCCTCAGCTGCTCAGTCACAGCCTCCAAGTGACCAGCCTGGTGGGATCCTGCCTTCTTCATTAGAGGATGCTGATCACTGGCTGCTTGCGGCATTAAGCACTAACAACTTAGTAAGGAAGAGCTTTGCAGCCAGGCGATTTTCTGCAATTCAACCTGCACTGCTGCATGGCTAGGGAAGCTGTAATGATGTTTGGGTTTTTGTTTGTTGTTTGTTGTTTTTTTTATAGTGTTAAGTGGGTTATCTTCCCTGCCTCATGATATGCAAGTTTGCATAAACACATGAAAACATGGCCATCTTAGTCACTCCCTGGAACTTAGGTTCCCAAACACTATCACAGACTGGAGAATGGAGAAGATTTTGGGTTGCCAGATTAAAAAAAAAAAGGGGAGCAGGCTGAGCAGCTAAAATCAGCTGCCCTGAGATGCAGGTAAATGGCCCAGAGCCCCCAGCTGAGATCCCTGGGAGCCACTCACAGCTGCTGCAAGTTTAACGGTTACAAACCGACGTCGATTAGAGACCAAAACCTGATGTTGCCCAGGGCTTTGTTTTATCGCTATTTGCTTTCGAGCTGTTGTTGGCAGGGCAGCGAGGATTAAGGGCCATTGAGAACATCTTATCCAAAGCTGTCTGGGCAGAGCAATGTCTTTCTAAAACCACTATCAAATCATCTTCCTCATTGCCGTGTTTTGAGATCTAGGGATGGTTTCTTCATCACTGAGCTTGTTTTTAACAGTCACCCCAATTTATCAGCTAAAGTTCTTCCCAACAACAAGGCAGAAGCAGGGACAGAAAACAAGGCTTTGGATGAAAATCCAGCTACAGCCTTCATTACAGTCTCCATAACATCTAAACCACTAGATTTCATGCATGCTGTTGCAAGTTCTCCATTTGCTGCAAGAAATTGCCCATTTCCTTTGAAAAAGTATAATAATTTCCACAGGGAATTTTAGCAAAGAACAAGAAGGGTTCATCCCATTGTGATTTTTGGACCTGCCATTAGAAAAATAAAAAGGTGAAGCCTGTTTTCATCTTCTCTCACCACCGCCCCTTCATTTTCAAAGTTTCAAAGGTCTGGTGACATTGAAAATACACATTATCCAGCAAAAATAACCACATTAGGAGCCATTAGCCCCCACATTAGTGGGTTGTTTTGCCCCACTGGAAAATAAAAGTGTACAGGGAAAAATTGCCCAGAGGAACAGAGGTTCTCTCTCCCCAGCGGAGGCCCACCCCAGGCACTGGCAGCTTTTTAATCCTAATGCTTTAAAATCGGAACTTGGCTCAAGCAAAAGAGAAAGCAACCCTTTCCTCCCCACAAGAGTCCAGCTACCTTTGTTACCCTGAAAACTACTTCTTCTTGGGAAGATGCTGAGCCAGGAGGAACTTCTTACAGTTTAAAATGTTACTCAGAGCTCAGGTACCACTTCTTTCTCCCTGGCCGCACTTTGAGACAATAACTGGGAGAGGGGATATATGGGGGGGCAGCGGGGAACGGGGCAGTTTTAGCCATCAGTGTCCTCAGAGCTTGACTCCTGGCAGGTTAAATGCAATCATGTATGATATCTGGGACAACTGTTTGAACCTAAATCCATTAGCTGCCTCCCTGCCAAATCCCCAAGGCCCAGCTGTCTCCTTGCATTAGAGGCAACACAAATGAAACCCACTCCTTGGAGCTGGGAACTTGGTACAGTGCCTGGATTGGGGAAGCTGCTTCCTGAAGCATCCCCAACACCAGAGGAAAAGCAATGGAAACGCAACTAATGTTGCCACCAGCTCCACCACCATGAAGTACCTGCCCTGTTTGTGACACAGACACAAATATTGTCAGGTCGATGGGGAACAGTCGGGTGGTGCGAGGGAAAGAAGGATGTCCAGCACACCTGTTGCAGACAGCCCAGTCCCACACAGGAGATGAGGATGCTGGTGAAAGGTAAGCCAAACCTGCCAAATCACACCTATACTCTCTCAGAGCTCTTCAGGAGCCTCCCCATACCATCCTCTCCCAGCCTTGGTGGCAGGCACTAGGAAGAGCTTCAGACAGACTGTGGAGTGGCAGTGGGGTATGGGGCAGAAAGCCCATTCCATGGACCTTCTGGAAGGAGTCCATCTGCTCACTGCTTCTTCAGCAGGAGCCATGAGGCTCTTGAGCACTCCCTACCTTCAGGTCCCACTAATAAAACGCAAAGTGTTGTTAATAAAAAGCAGGACTTCCCCTTAGACCTGCACTCCCAGGACATTTCAGCACACCATCAAAATTCCATACTGCCACCTTGGTCCCACCCATTCTGGAGGTGATACCAGGCTTTTGGGGCAGTGTGTCCCTGTCCCTGTCCCTGTCCCTGCCCCACAGAGCCACCCCTGGAGGCTCCCAGCCCACCCGTGGCACTGGGGAGGCACCATCCCTAACACCTGGGTCTACCCCGGATTGAAGGGGAAACCTCAGCACCTGAGTGAGCTCAGGCAGTAAGGACGGAAGCACTGCATTTTTCTCCAGGCAAAGTTTATATGCAACACAGAGTATGTGGCTGGCATTTAGCATTAACATTTGTCTGTCTTTAGAAAGTCTGACTCCTTTCCAAATAATGAAACAAAGAAGATATCCTTTTGCAGGAAGAAAGGGAATGCAGCCCTTGGCTACCCTTATTATTTCCACGTACGGTAATTATACACACTGCAATAGATGCAGTGGAGGGGAACTGGACTGCATCCATGGTGAGAACAGACCTGGGAATTAGCTGTCTCCCCTTATTGTGCAGGGTGTTTTAAAATATATACAGGTGTCTTCTCTGTGTCTGTGCCAGTGGGATTTATGCAGAAAGATTCACATGCTGGAAATTGTTCTTTACAGCTGATGTCCCTAGGTGGCCAAAACACACTGGACTCCCCACCAGCCAACCCACTCCCTCAAGTTTTGGGACCTTACCCAGTCTGAACACCATGAATTGTAGCGAAGCAAGTGTGCACATCTGCCTACCTGTGGACTGGCATGTGTCACAAAATTCATGCCCGGGGCTGAGGACAGAGCAACAGGGTGTGGGCTGATGGAGGATGCAATGACTCTGTACGGCGAGCCTAATGCATTCACTGGAGACCTGATCGCGTTCATGGGGGACGGCAGCGCCCGGGAGGCGTTCGCAGGGGCCTCGAGGTAGTTGAGGTGCCCGTCTGCTGAATTTCCTGTGGAAAGGCTTGACGACGGGCTCACAGATGTGGAGCTGGTGTGAACAGGGGAATCTACAGAGAGAAGCAGAAATATTAAATCACTGTAAGTGAGGCTGGCTGTACAGCGATCAGTTGCCCAGCCTCGGTTATAGCAGCTTAGATGCTGGCCAAGGCTCAAAGCCAACCAGCAAACATGCCTTATGCTAAAAGGGGAAAGAGCAAAACATTGCTTAAGGTATGGGAAATAAAGTTACTTACAGCAACAATACATATTGTGAAGATAATAATCAAATCTTCCTTCACTGTTTCAGTGCCTCAGCTGACTTGGAAGAAGGTATGCTGCCTGCCTGCCTCAGGCTGGTTTTCTCTGAATTATTTCCTGAGGTCCCATTTCTTTTGTACAAGCCAGCTCAGGAGACAGCACACATCTGAAACTCTGAAATCCCCACCAACCAGGCTGGAAACCCTAAATATTCACCATGTCTCATGAAGCACCTTTGCTCCCCGCGATGGCTTAGGCATCATGCTCAGCAGGCTTCTCTTCTTCTTCACATGGTTCAGCTCTTCCCCTTCCCACCCACTTACCTCTCTACCGTGCTATTTCACATGTTCCTCCAGCTCTCAAAACTTGATGCCAGCATCTTCAGGAGGATCTGGAGCAATGCAGGACAGAAACTGCCCATGACATGCTAACAACACAGATGACAGGGCAAGGCACCCACAAAATATTTTGTCCATTACTTTTCCTCACTTAGTATTAGACAGAGCAGAGACTGTGGCCACACAGACGTGCCTGGGCAGACAGTCTCACAGCCATAAAGAAAGAGGGTTTCCGGCTTCCACACTAAAGAGCTCCAGCACACATTGCCAAACTGAGCCTCACGGTAGCCCCATGAGATCAATCTTCCCCTAAACCCCACTGGGGAAGGGGTGGCATAGAAAAGTAATATAACTTCGACCATTGCCACTTCAGGGCAGTCTCTGAGGCTGGACACCTCACCCAAGGCCTAAATTCTGTCTTTTATAAGGCCAGTCTCAAATACTCAGAGGGTGTCTGGGCACCAAATGCCCACTAGTCCCAATGGGTTATGTATCTAGCTGTATTTTAAGGATTTATATGACCTTTTCTCCCTCCCCTAGGATTTACCAACCCCAGTTAGCATTAGCTGTCGTTAACATTTCAATGAACCATTGTTTCTCTGTTGGTTTTTCAAAGCAGGAGATCATTCCCTGGAGTAGCAAGGCAAAGATGTTGTGTGGGAAGGTCATATTGCTGGTTTTCCATGGCTGGCACAGAGGATGCTTGTTCCCATTGCATTTGCAAGTAAGGCAGCACTTTGGTGTTTTGTTTGTTTGGTTTTTTCCTCCTTTTAACATTATTGCAAAGTTATTTACGTGACAGTGTTTGTTATTTTACCTGAAGTAACAATCAAATCTGATTCAAAGGGAAGATGCACAATAAAGACAGGAAAAGGTCAGCTTGCTGAATAACATTAAAGACATTTGTCAGAGTCAAGGAGGACTCGATCCACCGTTATCAACCCACTTCAGACTTAATTCTGCAGAGGGAGGGGGAGAAAAGGTCTTTGTCAATTCTTGCTTTGGCTTTTTGGATCAATTCTCCCAGTGGGAAAGCGATGTGCAGCAAGAGGAAGCCAGCTCAATGACAACAGCAGAAGCCTTGGAGGCAGTGAGGCAGTCTAGAGGCAGAGCCAGGGCTCCTGCCTGCTGCTGGAGAGAGTCACCCCACATTCCCCTGCCACCATCAAGGAGACATGCAGCCTGCTTTCTGTTAGTAGACAGCAAAATCCCTACCTTGTAGTGGCTTCCAAGCAGAAAAGCCTTTCACCCCAGAGACAGCAGCCAAGAGAACCTTTAGCAGTGGGTAGGAGATGTGCTGTTTTCCTGGCCTGGCACTCAGATCACAGAGGTACCTCAGTTGTTTCCTGGGTCTTAAAAGGAGCATCCTGACTTGTGCCGTTATTGGCTTCAGAGAAAAGCAAATGCATTTTTCATCACCTGCGAGTGGTCTGATACCATAGTATGCAGTCCTCCCCAGTATCTGTAGCACAAACTTATAAAGAAATTGGTTTTATGCCTCTCTAAACAACTAGAGAAACAACATTGCCTTTGAGGGTCCTTCAGCTTGGAAAATAAGCCACTGACGGGGAGATTGGGCAGGAATCTATCTCACCAGGATGGCTAAGGAAAGGAATGATTCTTCATCCTTTTCCATTAACACAGAAAATGGCATATTTTGAAAGTATCATGCAGAAGATGTAAACCAATAAAAAAAGACTATCAGAAGAGTTATTTTACTGTTTGCATTTACACCAGACCTTACAGAAACACTGTTACCACTAAGTTTCTCCATTAGAAAGGCTCTAAGTTTCATGAGGACCCAAAGCAAGGCTTTCACCCAAGGAGGCTGCTGGCCAGGGCAAGCCCCATTGTGTGCTTGTGTCCTTGCCAAGCGGTGACTGTTAAAGGGCTACAGCCAGGGGAATCCCCTAGCCCCCAGGATGGGATCAAAGGTTGAAGCCAAGAAGCCTGGAGGGCTTGTGCCTACCTCTCTTACCCCAGCAATGAGACACCAAAGAGGAAGCAAGAATGCATGAAGGAGTGTTTGCTGGTGGAGATGGATGGATAAATAAAAATATCTACTGGAGAGCACACAAGTGTAAAGCCAGGCTCTGCCAGGGCCTGATGACACAAACCAGAGTTAACATGCTTGTTTCCACAGTGCCTGACCACACTGTCCTGCCAAGTTGGACAAAACCATCAGTGTTAACTTTCCATCTACCAATGAGCAATTTTATCTGTCTGTATATAAACTGTAATACAAACTGCATTTAAAAAAAAAAGCAGAAACAAAACAAAACAAAACAAAAATCAAAGCAAAGCACTCCTGTATGGTGGTCCAAACTTTAGCTTCCAATCCTTCCCTGGGATAAGTTTGCCAAGTCAGTCCACAAGGGAGCAGAAATGCACCCTCCTGCACCTGGGGAAATACTACTCTAAGCTTCTCATTTTCAGGCTGGAGTGCTCCAAGACGGATTTAAGATGTGGCTGCTACCAGACTATCATTTTATGCAAGGAATGATTTGCACGGCTGGCAGAAGGTGTGCAGGAAAAGCCTTGCCAAAGCATGCTTGACATCGGGGTTACTTATTCCCTTAGTTGAGTACCTTCAAAGTTGTTTCAGTCTAAAGGAGCCAGACTGGCTTGGACAGTACAAACAGCAGAGGTTGCAAGTCTGATTAATTTTGGTTGAAAACAGTGTCATGCATCTCCCAACAGAAAGCAACCCGAAAGGCCGTGGGCTTGCAGGGATGGCATAGCTTTCCTTGAGGTATTTTCACCTATCATTTGGGGGACAAACAGAAACATCAGCATGGCAGCAGAGCGGGACGAGCAAGGAGCTGCTCTGCAGTGGGGAATCAACTCTGGGACAGAGTGGGGGGGGGAATAGGAGACAGGACTCAGTCCTGCGTGCCAGCCACAATCGGCCGCCTCCGCCTCTCCAGTGGCATTCGGCACAGGTGACATTTACACAGGCCAGAGCAGGCCTGGAGTCTGTCCGTCAGGTAATGCAAGGTGACAAGCGGTGCTGGGGATTCAGCCAGCTGCGGCGGGGCCCCACAGAGCCAAGGGCAGCCCTGCGTCGGGCAGTGAGGGTTCTGTGGCTGGCACAGCCCCTGCCTGCAAGTGCCGAATGCAGCTCCCAGACTGGCCAGGTCCCCCACGTCTGCTGGGAAGACTGGCTAAGACCCTACATCAAGCATCAGGGCTTGCTACTGCTTGTAACCACCTACTTCAGATTCAAGACCAGCTTATTTTTGACCCAAAACCAGGGGTGTTTAACCAGTCTCCCTCCTCCACATTAATAATTGGACAGGGAGTTTCCTGAAGAGAGGTTCAGGGAAGCCTGATATTGTATTTGTTTCTCTCTTAGAGGAGAAGGGGAAGAGAGGGCAGGAGGGAACTGCCTTGTCTGGATTCTCCAATGTCTCCACTGCAAATATGCAGTGTCCAGAGAACCCTGTACCTCAATCAACACTTCACAACCTCTCTTGTACAGAAACGCACACGCTCCAGCCTTCTCTTTGTAGGAAGCAAAGTTTAAAAAGAAACTTGCTTCTGGGTGCTTCTCTGTTTCAAACTGCCTCTGCAAATTTATCATGTCACTTACTGCCGAGAGTAGCCACAGGTTGGAAGTGTGTACTGAAACACAACATCCATCCTATTGCTTTAGCATTCAGAATAAAGATCATATCTTATTTCAGCATAGAAAATTCTACTTACATTAGAAAAAATAATGAGGGAAGACCCTAAGAACCACTCAGTTCTCTATGTTTTGAAAACGGTGCCCTTGAGGACATAAGCAACAGCATTACATTCACCCACCAGCCACTGAAGCCGAGCAAGGACACAAAGCTTTGATACTCCACTTCCACCTGTGTTTCATCACCACCTTAAGAAAATCCTAGTCCAGGGATGGGAAACTTTCAGGAATAGCCTCACAAAATCAGGAACAGATGATCACTGTCTACATCACAGCAGATGCGTAGGCGTCCGACAGGCGCACCTGCAGAGCACAAAGCTCCAGGTCTACCACACCAATGCTAAACAGCCTGGTCTGGGCTAACATGGCTAAACTGGTCCAGGACCAATGCTAGCTCAATAAATCCAGCTTGGATACCTCTGTGCTGTGAGGACTTCACAGGTAAAGCTGGGGAGGTGTGGAAGAAAGGATCACCTGCAAGAGTAGGCAAGGGACCCCAAATGACTTGGCAAAGGCAGTAGGAAGAGAAGCATCCAGGCTGAAAACAATAAAGCTGTCCTGATTTTCACCTAGATAATAGCAGGAAACCCCAGAGCCAGCAATTACATTTGAGTAGAAAGTGGAATGAGAATGCACGGAGACCAGAAACATCCAAGCCCTACATACATTGACTATACAACCTCCATGAGCTGCAAGTTTGTTTTGGTTAATGTCCCTTCAGCTCTAACACCTAGCAAAGCCTTGAAAGGAAAAGTATCAGTGGTAAACACTGGGGTCTTTCTTCAACTAAGGCCTAAAGCAATCCTACCTCCTGAGACCTGCAGATCCCTGGCAAGCCTAGAGATGATGATACTTTCAACCTTCACAGTTTTGTTTTTAATGATAGGGTGAATCAAAAGCTGGAACAAAGCCTTCAAATAATGAAAAACATGCTTGTGCTTCTGAGGCCTCAGATATACACAGAAAGGGTTCATTTCATTGGCATGGATGATTAAACATGCAAGTTACACTGCCTGACACGACTAGCAAAACTTTGCAGATACTTCATCCTCTGCAGATCAAAGAGCACCAAGAGGTGGGAAGAGACATGCAGAGAAGGGCTGATTTCACCAGAGGAGCATGGGCGTGCGTGGGAGGTACAGCTTGGCAGGTAGCTTGTCCTTGGGGATGACCTTCAGGAGGAAATACCTGTGAGAAACACTCCTGAAATTGGATGCAGTTATGTAGCAGGGAACCCATGTTAACTGGAATCAAACAAAGTTTTGCTGCTATGACTGCAGAAGTAGGTTTTATTTAATACATGAAAGATAAACTGAAAAACTATTCCCTTTCTGGTGATATTTTTAGCTGTCCAAGCAAATTTCCACAGGCACATTGCCATGCTAATATGCTACAGAAAGGTTATTGTTTTTTCCTTGCTTTTAAGGTCCAATAACCTTTGTGCTTCCATGTTTCTGCTCAACTCTGAGTCAGTAAATAATGCAGTCTTCCCCTGACAGCTAACATCACAGAGGAGCAAAAATTTTTGGAGGTGTTCTGGCACATGTGTGAGCAGGGGCTTTTGCAATGGGAATGTGCACAGGGCAGGAGGCCAGCAAGCAGAAGAAAGTTTCCCCCAGCTCTCTGGGTGGTGGGAAGAGCTGCTACCTCTCCTCTCAGATAATGCTCCTGTGCTGCCCTTGCAAACAGAGGCCACCCAAAATCCAGCCCACAAGAAACAGCGGGCTGGAAGCACACAAGACAAGGCAAGACACCTGCCTTGGTGCAGGCTCAGCATCAGATGCCATTTTGATGTCTTAGTCTGATTTGACCAAAACTGGACTGTGAAGCAATAGCTTAATGTGTTCAAAGATATTTGGACAAGACACACCTGCAGTGTAACCATATATTTTCCTCTCCAGGAAGCCAAGCTAAGAAGGAGGGAAGGAAGGAACAAAATCCACAGAAGCTACACAGGATTTGCCATGACTTCGACAGGAACCATGCATTACAGGGTAATTCTATGGCTATGGTGATCTTGCCAACCAAAGACTCCTTTAGCAACTGCTTGTCAGGTAATCAAAATAAGGACTGCAAGCCAAATTTACTCACCCTAACAAGGTATCACATCCCCCTGATGACCACAGTAATACACAAGATTTGGATAAAGTTTCTCATCCCCAAAGAAACAAAAGTTGTTGAATTTGAGGTTTGAAGAGTTTTTCATGATTGTGTAATCAGATTTCCCACCTGGCCAATGGGACCTCCAGCACAGCATCCATCTGAAAAAAATATGCACAAATACCTGCAGTGGTCTTTACACTCCTGGAGAGGCTACAGGATCCAGAAAGGATCCCACCGGCTGCAGGGTCTGTGGCTGCCCTAGGCAACTGAAGGCAAGTGTCTCCCACTTTAAAAAAAATAAATAAATTAATTTTAAAATCTGCATTTCCCTAGCTGCAGGAATTGCCCAGTCACTAGATTTTCTCACATATTTGCTGCATCAAAGACCCCTCTTCCGTCTTCGTGTACATAGTTACAGGTACAAACATGGCAAGCTGTGACACCCAGGGAGAAAGCATCGAACAGGTCACAAAACCTGGGACTATCACAGGCAAAAAGATGTCAAACAGCTGGGCAGCAACCCCACGCCAGGCATAGACTGGCTTTTCCTCTGCAACTCTCCCTATCCCCCAAACGACCTGGCCTAACCCCGCTTTGCTTGGGAGAGCTGACAAGATTGCAGCCGGAGGTGGTGTGGCCACAGGCCAAGTTACATGAGTACTAATAAAAGAGACTTTGTGAAGGAGCCAAGTTAGTTCTTGTCCCCAACCAACTGTGCCAGAGAGTGTTCAGAGAGAGAGGACAGCCAGCACAGCATCTTTCCTTGCCTTGGGAGCTGGCCTCCAGATGAAATGCATCCTTCTGGACAATAAAACCACATTCTGAAGCCCTTTCCTTGCTCCTACAAGCCCAGGCTGTGAAGGCAAATCCATCTGCCTTAGTCTACATCTCCTGCTTTAGATGTGTGAGGGTGACTTATCTGAACACTTTCCCTGCTACTCTACAAACTCATCTGTAACTTCAGAGTCTGTCCTTTTCTCATCACAAATGATGTGCTTATTAGCAATTCGTGTATGTATGTACATTCTCAAATTCAATTATGTTATTCAGACATTTAAGATCAAAGTGACAGCTATACACACCATCAAAAACCTGTACCTTATTTCTAACCTGATTGCAGATAAAATTAAGTTAAAGCATATGTAACAGTTACTTGAACGGAAAAAAGAAGAAACCAAATGCTTGCTTTTTTTTTTTGCTGTTAACTCAAAATGAAGTCCAGAATTTCAAAGCTAAAGGAAATCTGAATACAATAAGAGCTAGACAAGCTGAACAGGAGCAGCCACATCACCTTCACTTTGTGCTCCAGCAACACAGTGCAAGAACAATGAATGCAACAAGCTTATAATCTGGTGTGGACACAGTCCTTTTCCACCATCCCGATGTACCCCTTCATGGTGACAGTGCAGGCGGGACAAGGAACAGTTTCATAGCTATTTTTAAATGATGGGGGCACAGCAAAGCCAATTAACATATTGCAGGCCTGCCAGAGATGCAGGTTGCCTGTATGGGCCTTGTGGTGAGGATCCCAAGGCACTGGGAAGCTGCCATGCCACCCCCCATCGAAGGTCACTGTGATCCATCCTGCTTCATCCTTCTCAAAGTCCAAGTGTCCTCCTCTCACACAGCTCATGGGCCCTGAAGTTGTCTGGCCAGAGCACCAATTACCTTCTCAAACAGCCAGAAATTCCTGGCTGTAGACCCAACAGCCCAGGCAGAGGCAGCCCCCACACCACCTGCAGGCCCCCAGACTCAAGCTGCCTTGGGAGCATGGAAGCCCTCCAGCTTTGAGGCGAGTATAGATGTGAGCAGTGACCTGCAGTTCTATAGCGTCCGGGGCGCACAGGACAGCCCAGAGCAACTATTTTAAAGCAGCCAAAACAAAACTTGACCAATGCTTTTGCATCTCTGTCAAAAGTTCATCTGCAGAAAACTGCTCTGTTTTTCTAAACCAAGTTAAAACCAGGTTAAAACACCAGTTAAATATACTTTTAAATGAAAGTTAATGTCCCAGTGTATTGAACTGCTGGCGGGCTGGAGACTAGTGCCTTTACTTTTATTAGTGGAGCCGAAACCGCTCTGCTCCTACCACCAATTTCCTCTCCTAGAAATCTTCCACAGGCTCTGCTGAGTGCTCTGACCCCTGTCTCTACAGGGATCTGTGCCTGGTTCCTATGAAGATCAGTTTGAATGTCACTTTTCTTTTGCTTCCTTGTAAATTTGTAATACTCAACAATTTAAACACAAATAACACTTCCATTGTTTCACTCTTATTGCAGCAATAGGAGAGAGTTTGGCTTGTCTTTGCTTGTTCCTTAAAAACACCAGTGAGCAACAGATTCTTCCAACAAGTAATCTCTTCTCTGCAGAAACTGCCTAAAAAAGGTATTTCGGAAAGTCAAGCACTTGTGAAACTTGGGGATAACTTGATGCAATACCAATGACTTTTCTGAAATTGAATAATTACCAAAGGTGAGCATCTGGTGCAAGAAGGAAGGAAAAAAACATACACATAGCGGGAACATTCCATGTGCAACCCAATGTCTGCACAAACATCTTCTCTAGCAGAGAAATAACAGATTGATGCATACAGCCTGAGGGCTTCCAGAGAGAGTCCTGGAGGCATTACCCACACTGAAGGGCCTGGAACAACTTGAGGAGTTTTCCAGAGACACTAAGACTTTGCACGTCCACAAGTGACAATGCACTTCTTTAACTTCCCTGGTGCTGCATCAATACTCTGCCAGCAGCCAACATGCGGGTGCTCCCAGCACCTTGCAGCCAAGCACGCCAACCTGCCCGCTCCCTGCCTCAGTTGGGGAGCACCCTACAGCTCCTCAGTCCGTTCCCCTTACACATTCCCCATGATAGGACAAGAGGAATAACTTCAGATAATAACAATGAGCGAGCCCCAGTAATTGCAAAGCCCACATCCCAGGAGCAGTTCTGGTTTCTGCAACTGGGGCTGGCTCACGGCTGGCATGCGCGGGGGTTTTGCAGCTCGCAGCCACACAGACACAGCCCTTTGCAGACCGCTGTCTCACTCTGCAGCCTCATTTGGCTAATCTGACACAGCTTCACACGATTATGGTGGTATCTGTGTCACAAGGGCAGGACACAGACACTGGGCAAGGAAAGATCCTTCTTCACATTTTCTTGGGGGTTGTTTTATGTTTTAAAAGTATTTTTTTCCTGCAACAACTTAATAAAAATGCAATCGGAAAGTCACTTATTTGTTTTGATCCTGTTCTTTCAATGAATAGATTGAGTCCATTACACACAAACACATACATGCATCTAAAATGCCATGTACTAACCTTCAGAGCAAAGAGTCGTGGTTTGGCTGTGCTGAAGTTCACAGCACATATAATCATAGGACAGCTTCAGTCATAAGCATAAGGCACCATAGGTTTCAGCCACGTAAAAGCTAAGTCAAACATGTTTTAAAATTACCTTTACCTGCCCCCCCTACTCCTACAGTGGGATCAGTTCTTCCACCTAACCCAGAAGGCACAGATTGCAAACACAAGTAAAATACTTACTGCCAAAACCCGCAGGAAACTTAATGAAGTGAGGATAATTCCCATACATGTTTACTCTTCAGTTCATCTCTTGCCTTTTTAAACACAACTGCCTCCTCTAACTTCAAAGCTGGCCGGAGCGTGGCGCAGCCCGCTGGGGTCGGGACATGGCTCTGCAGGAGCAGGGGCTCTCAGAGGGTGCCGAGGCAGCTGCCTCCTCCAGTGGCCTCATCCTCACTTCATGCCGGCAGCAGCTGCTCGCCAGGATGAGACATGCTCTTGTTCGCCGCTGCTCAAGGCTGGCTCCCGTGCTCAGCTGTCTCAGCTCCCTGCGAATTCACGGCAGACCGTCCGGGTAGCATAATCGCCCGGATAAGATGCCAATCAATGCATGACGGCTCTGGTATAGATCAGAAATTGGGAGGAGGGGGGAAGGTTAAGTTGTTTAGGGGAGGAGCATTGTGGGGAAGGAGGGGGGTGCTTTGCTTTTCCACCGGTGAAGATTCGATGCAGTTTATTAGTTATACTAGCCCCAGCCATGTGGAGGTGTTTTCCAGACAGGCAAAGAGCCAGCCCTCGCCCAGAGGGCGGGTGCCCTGAGGACAGACCGGCTGACAAACAGGGCAAGAGCACACATGCAACCATCCCAGCGCTTTGGGGCTAGGGCTCTGCAGCACAGCCGCTTTGGGGCTAGGGCCGTGCAGTACAGGCAGCTCCACACTCCCATCCTACACCAAGCCTTGCCTCGGCTGTGCTCATGGCATAAAATCCGGCCCCTGCGGATTGCAGTCTCCCCTAGGAAACACAGCCAGGGCTGAGGAGGACCAGGACCTTCCAGGGGATGGTGGAGCTGGAAGCTCAACTCCCCTCCCCAACCCCATCCAAAGGGGTCCAAAACCCACCCAAACCACCTTAAAGAAGGCATCATGAGCCAGTTGCTAAAGCTGTATGGGATGAGAAGAGGTGCGGACAGGACAGAGCCCGTGGGGCTCAATCCATGCCGCACAGAGTCAGTAAAGTGTTCACAGCCATGGCAGCAGAATGCAGTAGGCTTCACAGACAGTCCCATACACAAATACACAGCTTCACTTTAATGCCCACCCACCCTGACAATTAAGTACTGCAGGAAATAGGTAGAAATAAGCAGAAAAAAGCAGCCAGTTGCCAGACTGGGGCAAAGCCACAGGCAGGCTCCAGCACTGCCTCCTCTAGTGGCTGGTACTCTGGAGGAGGTGCAGTCCCAGTTCCCTGCCCAGCAAGCCCCCTACCCAACTGCTGCAATTGTGGGGAGAGGCAGGGATGCAGGCAATAGAACAGCCCACTGTTTCTGGTTTCTGATCTGGGTGACCTCGGATGAAGTCACCTCAAAGGAATGGAGGAGGGAGGAATTTTGCCCGAGGTTGTAAAACAAGCAGGGACCAAGGTCTGCACTGACTTACATGCATGTTGGAAGAGGAGGTGGGTTGCAACCCTGCACTAGCCATGTGGCAGAGAAAGGGGCCACAGGGCTAACAAGGGGCTCTGCCCTTCCAGTGAGACCACGAACCATCCCCACGTGCAGGATGGGAAGCATGGCATGCAAGCAGGGAGGCAAAAAGAGGTAAGAACAGCAGATTAGGATGTTTGGCATCCTTCAAAGGCCTGCTGGCCCCTGGCCCCTCCAGGTCACCCAAGGGCCCATGCTGCCCTTTGGCCCCTAAGCATGCTACAGGGGAAGGCATGCAGTATGCCAGCACAGAGCTGTTCACAGCATCCAGCTGTCCAGCTGCCGCTCAGGTGGATGCTGTCTGAGAGGCTGTCAGCCCCAAGGTATTGCATGTGCAGGAGAAGGAAAGGTTACCCTTGTTGGGTCTGTTTCTTGCTTCACTCTCAGACATTGCCATACCTATTTCTCTCTAGCCAGAGAGTTTAAGCAAGGGAAGGGTTTTTTTTTTCCCCCTTCCCTCATATTAATGATTTAAAAATTATTTTTAAAACGTGTTTTGGCTTCCTCCCATTTCTGCTCTGCTTCCATTTGTGAGCACCTGATAATGTGCAATATAAGGAGGATACCGTGCTATGGACACACAGCTCTTTATGGGTAGCAGGTACATCAGAGCAGCTCCAGGACTTTGAGCTTATCTGGGCACAGGAGCGTAACATTTGGGAGTGCATCTCCACTTAGCAGAATGAATGGGTATCCAGGCTGGTGTCAGGAGCAAGGGGGTTTGCAGGCAGTAGGATCAGTGTTCTGCATAGCCTGTTAGGTGTGGCCCAGGTATATATGCACTGGTTTTTCTCACTTATTAAAAAAAAAAAGAGAGAGAGAGAAATCAGCATTCAGAGTAGGTTCTACTGAGGCAAAATACAAACAGAAGAGATCGCTCTCATATTTTCTATCTGGCCATCTTTCACATCTCATTTGTTTTATTGCACAAACATAAATGGGACTGCAGAACTGTTTCAGAGGAGGAGAGGCAGCCTAGAGCATCATGCTTACACGCCCCACTCACAGGCCACAAGTTTTGAGCTCCAGGAAAGGGAGACCAGAGGGTCTGATAACCAGCATGACAGCATGACACAGCAGCATCTAACTGTGTGGTGCTATGTCCTGTCCCTCTCCCCGTTCAGCTGAGCTTGTGTCCTCCCCTGCCACCACCCCAGCATACAACAAGGACATCCCCAGCAAACATCCTCAGCAAGAGCCAGCCCTCCTCCAAGTGTCCACACCTACATCCAGGTGCAGGAACCATAGGCACAGCTCTTGTTTCAGTGGGTGCTGCCCCACACTCACCTACAGGTCCCTCCAAAACCCTCTCCACCCTGCACTAATCCAAGTGGCATCACTGGCAACCACAGGGATTTCTAACCCGTAGGCAAAGTTTGCTATTTCAGGATAACACTAGCTTTGCCTCCAGTGCTGTCCTTTAACAGCCACACTGAGGATCCTTGTTAGGGGCAGGAGGAAAAAGCCAGGCATGGGGCAGGGATGCCCCAAGGTCCTGCAAGCAGAGACCCAGAGTGCTGTGGGGAGCTGGCTGCAAGGTAGCTTTTTTCAATCTTCGGATAGAAAATCGGATTTCTCAGCAGAACAAGTTTTTATTCCTCTGTGATAAGACAGAAACATCTTTCAATCAAAACCATCAACAATCTGCTCCCAAAAGAATTGATTTTCATACACACCCCCTCAATAAGATCCAAGACTTCCACAGAAGAGGAGACTTCGTGCAGCCTCAGGCACAGCCTGCCAGAGGGATGCTTCTCTGATCTGGTGTCAGGGAAAGTTCTGGCATGATGGGAAGCCTGCCTGTCTAGCACCCACCCAGAGACCTTTCCCATCATCTGTCCATCTCCCCGCAGAGACACACCAGGACCATCTACTGCCAGTCCCCACCAGCACTCAGAATTGAGCCACTGTTTTGTGAGAAAAATCCACACTTGCACAACAGTTTTGCTTCCACCTGCTTGAGTTACACCTTGCCGCCATCTCAGCCTGGCTTGTCCCTTGCTCTCAGGCTGGATGAGAGGGCTGTGCCCCAACTGAGCAACTATGGGGCAGAGCAGGAGCAAAGCCAGCTGTATGGCCAGCTCAGCCCAGCCAGCACTGGGGCAGGGAGGTGTGAGCAACGAAGCAGCTTTGCGTTTTAAGCGCCATCCATGCTGAGATTTAGTAGTAGCATTAATTCTTACCGACCACATGGGATCTCAGCAGCTTTAATTCCATGCTAATGAAGTTTTAGTGGGGAATTATTTTTATTGATCTGCCCAGAGCAAAGAGTCTGATTTTAGTCCAGCTCTGCCAGCTCCCCCTTCCTCATCTCTCTTTTCTTTCTTCCAGCTTAGAAGAAAGGGGAGAGGGAAGACAAAACAGCTCTGAGCACCTTAAAAAGGCTGGCAGTCCCAAGGAGTAAGTGGATTACTTTATTGATTTTTAGCAGATCTGGGTTAGCAAGTGCTTAGTGCTGCAGAACACATACACACACTGAGCAACAACAAGGAAACCCCTCCAGGCCTTTTCCTCAGGCAAAGCAAGTGTCGGGTAATTCATTTAGGGGACCACCATGGGTTTCGGAATATGGAGAGGCTCTAGCCCCTGTACCCAAATCAGTCTATGACAGACTCCAGGAACCAGCTCAGTCTCTCCTAAGAAGTACTGCAGGACCATACAGAGGCAGCCCCTCAATTTCTACTAGAAACAGCGCAAAGTCACTCCTTCAAATTACTGAATGCTTTTTATTTCCCCTCCTTGTTTTGTAAAAGAAGAAGACATTATGACTGTTATTTTAGGAAGGAAACCCATTGCCATGGGACTCAGTGCTGCCAACTGCCATCCAGCAGCCACACGCTGAGGGGCATCAGTCACAGGGGGACTCCCAACAAAGCAGCACTGATTCAAGCCAACAGAGATACTAATGTTGTGTTTGGGTCTCTGACTCACTCACCTCCCCATTAGCTTTCCAAGCTAATTACTGAAGCTAATATTTCAGCAGTGTGTTGGAAGAGTATCTCAAAGACCTCCCAGCACTACTTCATCAAGGCTTTTGAGATGCTGGGCTCTGGAGCCAGACCCTAAACACGTGAAGGCCTAAAACGGAATAATCTTATCCCACCCTGCCCCAGAACAATGAAATCTAGAGATTAACTATGGTCCCTATACCCTGCACAATGGTTTGAACCAGAAAAACTCCAGACGTGACTGAGAATACCATCAGTTCCCCATCCCACCTCTGTTTAAAGGCAGAGGCATCCTATGGTTGTGCGTGTGGCAACAGTATCTGCAAATAAAAAGGCTGCAGCCCTCATAACCCTACAGCTGCAGAGGCATCTCCCTCCTGACACACTGCTTCAGAGCCACAAAGTCCCAGAGAAAACCCACTGCCCATGGGGTGCTGGTGTTAAAGCTGGGACGCCCTTCATATGGCTAGTGAGGTTCAACAGGGGCTACCAGGCTGAGTGTCCCAGGAACCAAAATGCCCATTCCCCTCCCTGCTTGTCTCCAAGGGAAGACACACGGACATGAGGTGACATGCTCAGGGCCAAACAGGAAGTCAGTGGTAGAGCAGGGACTAGAAATCGGGTTTCTCAAGGCTAGTCAGCAGACTGAACCAACCTCGCCTGTCTGCTGTACCAGTTGCCATCGGCCTGGGACAGGCAAAAGTCACCAAAAGCAATGTGTCCCCTATGATTCCTTGGAGACGGAGTGGAAGGGAGCTACTGCATCATCCCTTCCCCACCCAGCTTTGCCCTTTCACACTGCTGTCTCTTGTAACACAATAACCACAGACACCAAGGTAATAAAATTAGCCCCAGAGCCTCACCAGGCTAATGCAATTACCAGCAGCAGCATATTCAAACAGCAGCACCACAAACACACCCGCAGTAACACAGCCTCCCCTCTCCTTCTCCCCAGGCCTTCCCCATCTCTCTCTGAGCACCATGGCTGCCACCCGCCATGGGTCCCCTCCCCAGGGTCTGGAGGGCACAGGCCACGATCCCCAGTGCCGGGCTGCTCCAGGGAGGACACTGCCTACCTTGCAGAAAGCACCGTCCTGTGCAGCCAAGAGCAGGCTCTGAGCGCAGATAATTCTCAGTCTGTTAAAACCTTGGGAGACCTTCAATTACCAGTACCGTAATGAGGCCCTCAACACTAATCAGCGGTGTCACCGAATCCTCTTACGCCTGCCTAAGCACCTCCAGCAGCTTTGCTGATTGCGGGGCCCAGCTGCCCACTGCCCCCAGGGAATTACCTCCCAAGGCAGGCACCAGTGGCAGCACAAGCACATTTTGACAAAGACGCAGGTGAGACACTCCCAGGCAATGGTGCCAGATGACAGGGTGACAGAGACACCTGAGCAAGCTGTCTGCCCATCCCAGAGGGCACCTGGGACCAAGCCTGCACTGGCATGGGCAAATATTGCAAAATTACTAGAGGAGATATTTTAATGCTAATGTTCCCTATTTGAGATGCAAAGGGCAGGTTTACGTATGTCTATTTCTGAATATGTAGTGTCATCTACACCATCAAGCCAAGCTCATTCTTCAGGATGCTCCAAGAAACTTTTCAGCCCCTAACTGTGGACGGCAGGTGACCCCGTCTCACTCTGCTCCTCTGCGCTGGCACTCATTCACAGGGCGACAGGCAGCTCCCTCCACATATCCGTTCTGACTCACGCTTTCTGCTTCAACAATGCACTTTTTAATATCATGCGAGGAGCAAAAACAACAGGTCCACTATAATGCCGAGATATCCTGAGGCAGAAAATCCATTTGGAGCCCAGCTAGAGAGATGCAAGTCAATTAGACACTTTCTGGGGCGTCAAGCTGCCAACAATCCCGGCCTTTGTAACAGCAAAGAATTGCTGCCTATGTGCTTCCCAGCGACTCCCCCTTGCCAGAGCAGAAAGGTCAGCAGCGGTAGCGTCATGGAAAAGCATGCAACAAAGTATTCCTGGGAAGGTGGATCCCAAAAATTAGCTATTTGGACCCTCTGGAAAATATCTTTTTGTCAAAAGCATCCATTGCTTTGGGTTGGGTTCACAGCCCGTAATACAGGAGATTTGTGCTACACCAGATAGAGGTTTGGCCATGCATTGTATTGAGAAGCAACAGTTGGGTCAACAGAATGCTAGCTCAGGGTTTGGGAGCTCATGGCTCCCTGCTGGTTTTCAGGCAAGTCACTCAATCTTTTTAGCTTTGCTGGAATAAAGATCATAAAGACAAAAAAGGAACTGCAATATTGCAGCTGGGAGAGTCACACATTCCTCTGAACTTCAAGGTAAGCACCTGACTTTCCTTGTCAGTGGTGCAAGGCAGAAAACTGGGCTATAAAACCAGGATTCTAGGTTGGATGAGGACCAAATGAAGCCAGGATTTCTATGGGCAAGTGCTAAAGTCACTGAGATCCAAAGGCAGGTCTCTGACCAAAAGGTCCTCATGTCCAGAGGACATTTTGGTGGGAAATGGACGTTCAGCTCTTAAAAGTCCACTTTGACATGCCATTTGGTGTTCAGCAAGGGTCTTTCAATGGACAGGTGAAGAAAAGGTTCGCTTGATGCCTCCTTGATACCACCCTGCAAGCAAGCTTTCCAATCAGAGTGCCAGAGGACCTACAGGTTCTCACTTAAATGCAAGGCCCTCTTTAACCCTGCTGTACACATGATGTAAAGCTGAGATTTCCACAAAATGCCTGAAAACAGCTAGGTTACCTTCCTTCAAAGAAAACTACACCCTGAAGACCAAGATTTCCTCAGTTCCTGAAGAAAAGTTCTCAGAGAAACCTTAGAAGACACAGCCCATGCAATTGCCTGCAATTTTGCCATTTTCCCACAACAACCATTTCTCAGAGGAAATATTTCAACAGAAGATGGTTCCTTGACCAGGTTAACCCTGCATTATTGCTTGTAGGGACAGGGACTCTAAAAAAACAAAACAAAACAAAACAAAACAAAACAAAACAAAACAAAACAAAACAAAACAAAACCACAAACCATCCCAGTAACAACCTACAGATTTCAAGGCTTCTCTGACTACCCAGAAACAAACTACCTAAGTGAAACTCTGTTCCCTCGCCTATCTCTGCAGAACTCCTGGAAAACTTTCAAAAAGCCTTTTTTTTTTCCTGGATTCCACTCCGTTCTTCATTCTCTTTTGCTGGCAAACCTGGATTTTTGTGAGCAGACTATGTTCCCCTCCTTGGCAAGGGCCTGAGCTGGGTGGCACACCGCTGATGGGGGACAGCCCAGCCACAAAAGGTGTCTGCTGGACCTTGCATTTGTTGATGGCCACCAGAGCTCAGCACAGGGTGGGGAAGGTCTTTTTGCAGAACTGCCCTGCACAAGGCCACAATGGGCTCCCACCTGCATCCCCCACGGCAGATGCCACAGCCTCCTGTGCAGCTGGGGGCTTTGCTTGCTACTTTCACTTTGTGCATCCCCATGTTAATGTTTTTACATTTCCTCCTGCTTCAGCAAGTGCAAAACTCCAGAGACAACCTGTCAATCTCCATCACATCTGGCTGCCTCATATGGTCTATTTATACCAGACAGGCAAACGTGGATATCTTGGAGTTCAAGGTAACAGTGGTTATTTCTGCTCTGACTAGCTCCTTTCTCAGGGGAAGCAGACTTGGAGGCATCCAAAAGGAACAGCTTCACATCTGGGGCTAGCACCAGTACCTTCATGGCCGAAGGCACAGTAGCCAGCACCAGCCATAGCCCGCTCCGGTCCCCGCCACAGCAGCCAGGCCCCAAAAGCCCATAAAGTTGATATCTATCCTAAGCCACCTCATCACAGGCCCCTCCTGCAATGGGAGAGGGGAGATGAGCATGTACCTTTGGATTTCTAACCCATGTTCTCTCCAAGCAAGCAAGGCCACAGCTTCAAGCTTGCTCATGCTGGGTTGCTCCACTGAGCACTGCCTGGATCAGGTGCAAGCATCTGACTGCACACTGTCACATTAATGCCATAGCAAGGGCTCCAGCTTTTACTGAATCACTTCCCTCTCTCCTGTGCTTTTATGTATACAATACGATTTACTCCCTGGCAGCCAGTGTATCTGATCCAGGATAAAGCTTGCCTTATCAAGATGGCCCATTACTATCATTTAAAAGGATCTGAAGAAGGAGAAGGCATTTACACCAGATTAGCACTTCGCGTCACATGGCCACAGAGCTTTTGATCTGGACCAAAGGTGCAAAAGCTACATCTACCATATTGCCAAGGCGCAGCTTCAGTCAGCACTTTTCAGGCAGCCATCTTCATAGGTTAGTCCTTGCTCCAGTCAACGAGACATTTTCTATAAGCCATGGTGGGATGGTGGGGCTGCTGCCCCTTTCATAGGATGCTTGCAGCTCCTCAGGAGCCTGGCAGCTCACCTGGATCCCACCTCCACTTCACTTCTGCAGATGCCACTGGCTCCTTAACACTTTTCTAGTAGATTTCAGCCTGTCCCCTGAGAGCAGGGAAGGAAATCAAATACCACTAAAACCCAAGTGTATCTGCATGAAAGGCGGAGAGGCAGGTTTCTCAATGCTTTGCTGTATCCTCTAATGCACAAAGATCTCATCTGTCTCTGTAATGACATGATCTTCTCGGGGATGGCTCTCCTTTCAAGCAAGTCTTGGAACAATTTCCCATTGCTCCAAATACTCTGTTCCAGCCACCCTGGCCTAGCATTATTAGCACAGCAAACCTGCATGCTGCAAGCCCCCAGCTCACCCCTATAATGCCTCTGAGACACCAGGGGAAAAATCACATACCAAAACCCCCCCCGAAACAATAAACTAGACCACATCTTTGCCCAGAGTCACACCCTGTTTAATGCTATGCTGCCGAGACATGCCTATGCAGCCTCTCCACAAATACTGGATCCAGAGACACATTCATTTTACAATCATCTCTTTATAGATCCAACCAACAACAGTTCAAGACTGCCAGCCTGGTCTGTTTGACATTCAGGAGATTGAGCCATCTCTTTGCCTTGCCCAGACAGATACATACATCCCTCATCTGTTCTAGCAGCTGTCCTTCCCCTGGGACTCACCTTCCAGTGGCAGCCAAAGGGAGAAAAACACAACATGAAACTCAGCCAAAATGTTCGCCCATGAGATTGGTTCCTCTCAATGTTTCCCTGCAGAAACAGTTAAAAACCCTTCATCTCCCTGTGCAGCTGAGGGGCAGGTAAGGAACCAGCTACAGTGAGCATCCCTTTCTTCATCAGTGCCCTCCATTGCCTTTCAAACATATTCACTTCTCAAAAGCCACACAGTCCCCTATACCAAATGGAAAATCCACTGCTATTTAAAGCCATGGGAGCATGACAAAATCCCCTGTGCCCTAAAGAAAGGAACAGCCCTGGATCAAGACAAGCACAGACCACAGAACACAGAGCCAAGACAGCACAGCAGCGAGGAGCAAGCACATGAAGAATTTGCAGGGATGTGGAATGACATTTGCTGGCACTGTCAAATATCTGCTCTCTGTCCCCCAACCTCTTGCCAGTAAAAAGAGAGAGAAAGAAGTGAGCACCTGCCCACAGCCACATGTTTTGGCCCTGTCCTTTCAAGCCTCTGAGCAGAAGGATCAGCTCTGCATAGCAGAAGCAGAGAAAGGACCTGGGATGATACGGGCAGAGCAATACACACTTGAGTACTGGCACTGTGCTGAGGTGCAGACTTAAGTCAGCTTATTAAAGCAAGCCTTCAGAGATCCCAGAGCAGCTTCTCCAACACATCTGTCTTCTCTGCTAGCCAGACATATCCTACTTGCAAAATCTGCAGCCCAGTCCCTTTTCGGGTCTGAATCTTTCCAGAGCAGCAGCACAGCCCTAAAGGCTAATCTATACCAGCAAATTCACCAGCCCCACAGCATGGGCTCAGGGACTGTCCTGCTGGTTGTAAACACAGTCCCTGGTGCTTTCCATCAGGTAGTTCCCAAGCACAGTCTGGGAGTCAGCACAGGCCAAGGGTTGTTCCCACTGGGAATTTTTTGACATTTAAAAGCCAAGCCATAACCACAAAAAATCAGTCTCCCCTGGCTCATTTCATTAGTGAGGCTTTTAAATCATACCTATCCACTAAATACTGCAGCCCTGGAGCCTAAAATCCAGGGCAGCAAAGACCCACAATTTCTGGGATGCTTGAAGTGTATCCCAGAAATTGTGCAAGACACACCCCTCAGTGCCCCAAGTACTTCTCTGAATCCCCCTGGGCACCAGTGCCAGGTAGGAAGCTTTCCGGGAAGACGGCTCCCCCAAGACATGAGCTACTTCAAGGTCCCACAAGCACAGCAGACCCAGGAGACACATTTACATGCCGTGCTTTGGCACACATAACCTCTAATCTAGGATCACACAGCAGAAAGGAGTATTGATGAACCCTTGGTCAGGTGAAATGGAAGAGCTAGAAGAGTCAAGGGCCTCAGCTGCCTGCAATGTACACAGCTCTCTCACAAACAAAACCCATCCCATTTGCAATACCCGTGAGCTTCCCCAGTGCCTCTTTCTGGCTCTGTAAACAAGCTATTGGTGCAGGCTGGCTCCCAGGACCCCGAGCAAGCAGACACAAAAGCACCATCTCTGTCAGTGCTCTCCACCTCTCCTGGTCCTCTAGGAAGATGCATCTTTCTATGCATTCCCAACAACTCCAGGCAAGAATCTCCCAAAACCTCCCCAACATCTGTAACACTTCTTGGAGAACAGCCCTGCTCACATCTCTGCTGAGCAGATTGCACGGACTGTCTCTCGGAGCAGCCACGTTCCTGGCCTTTGTAACAAGTCAGCAATAAGAAAAAGGTCATTTACATCCATCACCACGTATGTGGCAGTGAACAGGGCCAGGGCTGCTGGAGAATAGCCAGGCATGGGCCAGTACTCTGCAGGGATGTCTGCGCAGGTATCACTACAGATTTTGGGGGCAGCCAGTCCTGGACCCGCATGGTTATCCCTGATGGAAGATGCTGAACAGTTCAGGGCAGAGGCTGCCGGGAGGCACCTGCTGGAGGAAGGACACTCGAGCACAATCTGTTCCTACCTCCCTTGTCAGCGTTCACCATTTGAAAGATGGACCTTCGGCCTGGCTCTGTCTGGCCAGACAGACAGACATTTTTATACCCATGGGATACTCTCACCAGCCCACACAGCCCTGGCCTACAAGTCCAAGTTCCAGCCTACACATGAGGCAGGGTAGGGGCAGAAATTATAAAATCACAGACCCAGGTTCAAACCTCAGCATCACTATTTTGGCCTGATGAGGAAGGCAGCGAGGATGAAAGGATGTTTGATGCGAGATGTGATGTGATCACTCCCTGCCATCCCAGGTGCCAAAGGGCACTTGCTCCTCAGCCACCTGCCCCATCCCCAGCTGGGCAAGCACAGCGGCCCCCAGGGCACCTGCAGCCCTGTGCTGCACAGCCAGAGACAGATGGATCCCTGGCCAGCACATCAGCCCTCCCCATGGGCTGACTCGCTGCACTAGCTATCTGTCAAGGGCAGGGATCTTTGCCCAGCATAGAAGCATGCCTGAGCTCTTCCCAGCTCCCTCTGCACCATGGCTCAGCACCCATGTGTGTGATGCGCAGGCAAGGCTGGCCAGGGCTACTGAGTGGGACTGGCAGCTTTGCATCTCAAGTGCCCAAGGTGCCAGTGCAACTGTGGATGAACCCACGCTGCCCAGGCGGTGATCTGCCAGGGGACAGGTCCCCAAATGCAGCTCCTTCTCCCTCAGCAGGACTCAGTGCCTCATTTTCCAACTCAGAGCATTTGGAGGGGGAAGTATTCACCTGCTCCAGGGTCACTTTTTGCTTCTGTGGTCATATATCCCTAAGAAAACCCATCCTAAAGGATGTGGCAGGCCCAGCCTGCCTGCAAGCTGCCATCTCCCAAATGCAACCCCATTGCCTGGCTTGAAAACCTGCCCCAAGTGCCCTGCTGTCCCCTCCTCCCCTCCGTGTATGCCTTTAACAGTTTGCTGGATTACCCATTGCAACTAAAATAACAAAGCTTCAAAAGAAGAGGGCAAACAAATGCGATATTCTGCAGCAATTAGGGCTAAACAGGGGAAAGGGGAATGAATAGACAATGGGGAGTGCAGGGACTCCACAGCCCAGCCCCAGCAGGCTGGGCACGAACTGTCCTCGGGAGGCCAGGTCTGAGCCAGGGACCAGCGAGCTGTATGTAAGGAAAGGCAGGGAGATGAAAAGGGTTATTTAAACAAGCACCGGGCAGTCCCCACGGGGCCTCCCTGTCCACTTGGCTTCATCTCAGAGTGTCCACAGAAGAGCGGCTCCTGCTTTCCCCTCTCACCAAGTCCTTTCAAGTGGCAGGGGGACACTGGCAAGCTGTGGTGGGGTGCACTTAGAAAGGAAGGAATCCATTAATCTCCCTGGTAATTACTGCCACATATGGATTTGCACAATTACACTGCGTTAATTGGTTATTACAGGCAAGCCAGACTGATTGGCCAGAACGGCTGGGTTTTAACCCCTTAGCTGCCCCCAGGGCCAGCCAGACATGAAGGCAGCCTTCTTCCCAAAATACTGCTGTATCCTCCGGTAACCTTGCTGGCTCCTATGCCCAGGACCAGCAAGCGTGGCCTGCAGCATCCAGCCTGAGGTGTCTTTGCCCTGATGCCTTCCTTTCAGCTGGTGATCCCAAGGAGATGGACCCAAGGGGAAGGAGTGAGCCTGCACCTCAAAAGAGTCAAACTCCCCAGCCATTTCATCTGCTCTGGGTTTGCAGCAGACACACCATGTACTCCCCAGGGTGCTGAGGGACTGCAAACTCAGATCTTGTTTGTTTTTAGAAGGAAACCCAGATTCCTTGTGCACTTTGACTTCATGCCCCCAAGCCCAGCAGAGTTAGTGCCAACAAGAGGAGAATCCACCCCAAAGTCTCTCTCAGTCTCTGAACGCAGCTTGTCCACCTAGATTTGCAATGTAATGCTTCACTTCATCGAAGCACTGAAAACAGAGGCTTTACTTTAGTAATAAATATATATAACCACAATAATACAAGCTATGCCAAGAAGTACAGATAAAAGTCTTGTAAAACTCCAGACAGTGTAGGATTTCAGCCAGTCAGGTGTGGAGGTAGCCTGGCCTCCCCACACCACAGCCACCACCTCTGACTCCCCTCACAGGTAACGGGCCATCCAAGACACGGCCCCAAAATGGCTTTTTCAGGATCCAACAATGTTTCTGGAGAAAGCTCAGAAGAAGCAGGCCAAGGCAAGAGCGATTTCTGCCAGAATTGTGTCAAAGGCTTCCTGTTAAAAAGCTGTAACAAGAAAGCAAACAAGAGCATTGGCAGAAAACTCACAGGGCAGCAGGGCCCATGTGAGGGGAGAGCTGTGCTCAGCAGCCACCAACATCAAGGACAGAGCAGGCATATGCACCACAGCACATCAGAGCCACCATGCTGCTGCTGCTTGGCTTTTTCAGGTTCACACCTATGTGATGCTCCTGCACAGGAGAGGGAACAGACAAACCTACTCCAGACAGCTCAGGTCATCCAGATAGAGAAGACCTTACACATTGTTGCTTGCAGGGCACAGCAATGCACTGCTACACCACACCATGCCTCCCCATCCTGGTACAGTGAGTTTTGCTCTCATTTATTGCATTATTGCAGTTTCCCAGAGACTTCCTCTCTGCCCTCATTGTCACAAATGTGGAGGAGCCTTGAGATGGCACTCTACCACCTCATCCTCTTCCTTTCTAAAGGGAAGACTTCCAGCTCAACTTCTGAATCACCCCAGCAAGCTACTGCAGTAGGAATAAGGAGAGAAACCAAGCAGGATCACAGCAAGAAAATAGAATTCTAACTCCAAACCACCCTCTAGCCTCACCATCTAGATAAAAAAAGCCCTTGGGCAGCCCACCTTGGTTTTCAGCTGAACTAGATCAAGAGGACACTCAAAACACCTGCAACAAACACCCACTCACCCTTTCTGCTACTGCTATCACTGCAGTAATACCTCCTACAACACTCTAGGTCTAGCCTAGGAGAAAACTCATTCTCATCAGCTAATTAGAGGGCTTTTATTGTCCCCTCTCTGCTGCAAGGAGTAGGCCTAGCAATAAAAGTCTACTGCCTAGAAGGTCACTGGAGTGACAGGAAAGTTGTGGTAGGATTTGTTCCTGTTGTTTCAGTCACCTGTGGTTTCCCAGCTCCCTGACCTCTATACAGAAATTTCTTTTCTCGTGCAAAAGCCAGCTCCAAGCTCAGTGTCTGAAAGGGACTATGTCGTCCATTGTAAAGGCTGTGTCTCCCAGCTCCCTGTGAGTGTTTTCAAGCATGCATGAGCTTGTCTTTGAGGAAGAGAAAGGCAGGCTGGCCCTGCACCCATGAAAGGTTGTTGATCTCTCCCGAAAACCAATTGCCTCTGCAAAGTTCGGAATGAATCTTCAGAGCTGTCAAAAGGAAGAGCAGGCAGAACCTGCAACTGTGCTTAAAAAGGTCAGCTGGGAAAAGTCAGGATGGGAAGGATGTTCGCTTTATTGACAGATGCAGAGTGGAAGGGGCTAACCTGTGAGTACCTGCAAGCTGGTTTTGGCAGCACATGCTAAATTTCAGCTCTGGGCTCTGTTGGCTGCAGGTGACAAATCCTTTGTGGATCACTTCCAGACAACAGAGTCTGGGGACTAAGCCTGAAACTGAGACTGGGGCTAAGCACCAGGCAGAGCCCTTGTGCAGCCTCCCTTCATCCTGAGGGATGAGAGTAGGCTGGTGGGATGGATGCCTTTCTGGCTCTTGCAACCCAGATCAGCTTTTTAGATCTCTGAGACTAGAACATAATTTTCTCTCTGTCCTTTACTACATTCACATCTAATCATCCAGGTTTCTGCAGGAAACAGAGCTGTGAGCATCCAAGCCTTTGCTGGCAGTTTCTTACATATAAAGTGAATCACCCCAGTAAAAAGCCAGGGAATCTTCCAAAACTGATGGAATTTGACCCAAACTCCCCTCACCCTGGGAGCACTTTAGAGTCCAGGTATGTTGAAGGTTTGGAGTACTTGTTAAAATAAATAAATAGAATTTTAAAAAATTCCAATGATTCCTCAATGCCTTGCTTATAATATGGGTTCTGCCAACACAGAAATGTACCAAGAATGTCTTACAGCCGTGCATGACCTCTCCATTTGCGTGGCACTGCAGAAACCCTCCTAGAATTGCACAGGGTTCATGTGGGAAGCTGTACATCAGCAGTATCATCATGCACAAGCCTAGATGGCTTTTCTAAAATGCTTTCAAGTTCCTGCCTAGCTCTCAGTCCTGTGTTTTGCTGAACTTCCCTTCCCCTCAGCCCAGCTCAGGGGAAGGATTTAAACCCACAGGCTCTTTGTGCGCCTCACAGGTGGTCTGAGCCCAGGCCACAGAAGGGATTTGCCATGTTGAGAGCTGGTATCAGCTCAGTGAGTCCTGGACACCAGCAAGTAGGCCTTTGGGGCAGACATTAGCAATGGTAGGTGATAACAGGCCCTGCTCTGCCCCACAGACTGCCAACACACACTAAGGACAGCAGTGCCCTGCACAATCAAGGAAAGGGAGTCAAAGAGGACAGGAAAGCAACTTCACTGCAAGCCCAAACCAGAGCCAGCGAATTCCTACCCACACCCTGCTGCCTTGTCATCAAAGCATGCTGCCTGCCCATTTGCGCTCAGTTAACATCTATCCTTTCCGGAGCAATCCCTGCCTTCTCTGCAGTTCCTCCAGCCCCCTATCTGCCCAAGACAGGCAGGTTTCAATTCCCAGGGTTTACCCCCTGGTGCAAAGGTGACTTTGCGTCCAACTGAATCATTTTGTATTGTGCCACTGGTTTACCTGATAGACAGGAATCAGACAAATAGTGTATCTACTGATGCTAATTAAGCCTGATATTGATATGGATATATGACATATTTATTACAAAAACAGCAAAAGAAGTTGTTGTTTTAAATTTTATGTGACTTGGAAATATAGAAAAGCCAGTAAATATATTCCTTTTTGTCAGAATATTGTTATACATACATTGCAAGGAGCTCATACACAGCAGAGGTAGTGAAACACATTAGGTCAGTTCAAAACACAAACCAGGTTTGAAGGCATCTGAAATAAATTAGACCATTACAGCATTTTCCCAGTGGAATTATCTTTCTCTCTTTCTGTATGCGCACACACACACATACACATTTAAAATATTTGACAAAATCAATATCTAGAGAGAGCTTCAGTTTTGGGAGAAACATCACTTTGTTTAAAGCATTATTTTCATGGAAAATTCCTGACTAGCTTTACATGTAACTTCCACCTGTCCCTTTATAACCTTTATGATCTGATCTCCAGAACTCCTGTAGTATAAGCAATCGTAGCCCTCATCTGTAAATACAGTATCCCCTTCCACACCCTGAACACTTTTCTTCCCCTCCATTGCAGGAAGAAAGCACAGACTCACAGAAAACAGGTCTGGAAGGGACCTGGCAAGCTTATCTCACCCATCCTCCTGCCCCAAATCAAACCAGAGACCTTCAGGGACAGAGCTGCAACCTCCTGCCCAGCCCATCTGTCCTACCACATCTGCACCACTCCTGGTAAATACATCTTCCCCGTGTCTAAACTGAGACATCCCTCCTGCAACTGAGAGTGCAGCATAGCGCTAACAAGGGTGTCTTTCCAAAACCTGCATTAGAATTAAACTCCCATAAAGGCTTTGTTCAGTTGGCGTCTGTTGCTACAGGAGTAGCATGCCCAGGAGGCTGGGCAAGCCCCACCGCTCTTGGCGATGGCCACAGTGGTGCCCTGCCACCCCTCCGTGCAGCTGCCCAACCCACAGCTGAGCCCACACTGCAGCTCAGCACAGCGGATTTGCACAGGGTCAGGGCAAGGACTTACAAAAGTGAGGGAAGGAGCCCGTCTCCAGGGAATAAGGAGCCTGCGTGCCCGGCTGCATTTCCAACCTGCGTCCTGTCTCTTCAGCAGACTCAACCATGAAGGGAGGTTTGGGATCAGCTCTCAGCTGCACTGGTTTGTTGGAGAAAGAAAGGAGTGTTTACACATTACAGAGCAGCATCCTCACAATCCGTTCTAAGTTACAAATTTACCTCCCAGACCTTGACCAGAGCTGGGGTTTCCTGTGTTTGCTCTTTGGGCTCCTGTCCCTTTGGAAAGCCGGAGGTGTTGCAATGCTGGGGGGAGGGCTGGCTGCAGAGGCTGCCTAGCAAAGGCCCTGCAATGCGAAGGAGTTGGTCCGAAATGGCTCTGCTGAGAATATCTCTCCTGGAAGCAATTTCTTTTCTAACCCTGGCTCCTAAAGAAATGAAACCAAGCAAACAACTGCCATCCCGTCTGAGCATCTCAGCTCTGCTTTCCTCCTTCTCTCCGCCAGTTGGCCTTTCCTCTCTTATCTGCAAGCCTACCCACTCTATCTGATAATGAACTTAGCCATTCAGAAGGTGGTATTAGCCACACCACCACTGGACTCCAGCAGAGACCAGGCATAGCTGGCTTTTGCCTCACTGAAACTGAGGACCATGGGGGCAGGTGACAAGGGGCAATGTCCGGTACACATTCCTGGGCAGCATCACTAGCAGCTTGCAGGTGACCTGGACAGACCGTTGTCTCCAGAAGGCCTTCAGAAGACAACCAGCCTATGCTGCAACCAGTTTTTCTTGTGCTGAAGTTAGCGTTTGGTCTTGGTTTGGTCCCTGTGCCTGCTTATCTCTGTTACACTCTCGAACATTGCACGCCAGCAACCGCCTGCATCTTCCTTCATATTTGGATTTTGCCAGTCCTGGTGGAGAGGAGCTGCACGCAAACAACATTCCTCTCTCCTGTCTGCACTGATAATCTCAGGCTCTCATCTCCTCTGTGCTCCCCTCCAGGCTGTGTCAACATAGCTGGAGTTGTAGAGGGCAGGGTTGCTCTGACTTCACTGCCCCATCCAGTACACTGTGTGCTGCCCAGCCCAGCACAACTGCACAACGAATATTCCTCTGGGATGTGATTCAGACCTGCCAGGGGGTTTTAACCACCTCCCTCTCCTAGATTTCTCCACACTTACTGCAACAAAACATGCAGGTCCCAGAGCACAGAGTGATCTCAAGACTTCTTCTTCCAGAGACTTTCAGAAATCAGAGCCTCTGTGCAGCTGTAATCCCCTCAAATCAGCAGACAGATCATTGCTAAAGCCAAAGTGGGCCTCACAGCCCCTTCCACGTCAGTGCCAAACACTGGGACATCTCCTGCAGGAGAAACAGCCACAGGGAATCCAGACAGGCAGAGCTAGAAAGGGCACTGAATTGCTGGTTTGACTTTGCTTGCACTTTCAGGAAATTCTTAATCTGAAATTGCAACAAATTCCCTAAATTCAAGTTCTCATGGAGCTGAAACCCTTCAGGGTCTGGACTGGAGCCAGGAGGTGAGAAAAGAGACATGGAAAGATAAGATACCCTGTGGCATCAACTCTGAGCCTCTTAGGAGCCACAGAAATCCAGTGTGCTCGTCCGCTGTCTCTTCCACCCACAAGCATTGCCCCTCTTACATCCTTACACTGCTGTGGGTAAGAGGAATCCAAACTCCTTTTTTTGGTGTGGGTTTGTTTTTGTTTTTGTTTTTGTTTCTGCCCAGGCAGGGCTGCTCAGCAGTCAGATCACTAGTCAGGGACTCCAGATCCTCTCGAACCTGCCACTGACCTTTCAGATCTACTCAGGTTTGCCTCCCCAGTTCCCGCGGACAGCAAGATTTCTGTGCCCTGAGCTGCGATGCTTGGATCCCTCTTGATGTCCTTTTCCCTTTCTCAGACCTAACATATTGCAGCAGATGCCGGAGCATGGAGCCACTCCAGAAACAAATCTGTGGTGTTTGCTGGCACGGCTTTAATTACATGACAGGAGCCAGAAGAAAGGCTATGAAACACTGCTCTCTCAGAATCTTAAACCTCCACTCGGAGCACTTTGTGTGTCTGCGAACAGAAGTAGCACACTCTGCAGGCACACAAAGGAGCCAAATCAATGTCCTGTTGATACAGCCTAGTAAAATAAGCTAATGATGGACAGGACTGCAGGTTTTCATACGTGAGGGAAGGATTTACAGTGATACCAAAGGAATTATTTCAGCCCCACAGTGACAATACCCACTCACTTCCTTATTATATTTTATTGATCTTGCCCTAAATACATGTGGCTGGAGGAAATGATGCATAAATTACTAACGAGTTAATTTCTTGCTCCGACACAGACTCACAACAGCCCTTTGAAGGGGAACCAGGAAAGACAATGTGTGAAAAGATAAAGGCAATGAGACAAGCTTGGATGTAATAATCCCATGTGAGTGATTATTGCTGCAACTAATGTAATCTAATAATGAAGAATTTACGCCAGATGTCCCCCAGAATATGCCAGGCAGACTCGAGATTCAGCAGTGGATCCATTTCTACAGAAACCTTGTTAGGAGGAAAAAAAATGGTGTTGTCTGTTCATCAAATGAGAGGCTGTAGACCTTTACAGTCAGAGTCACAATAAAAGCATGCCTTGCAAAGCTTCCTGGGAGTGTGTTCATTAGGCCTGATTGCCGATTTGTTTTCAGGTGAAGTTTAAGACGTTGGGTTTGGCATATAAATCTCCTGACAGTCTGGGAGCAGCCCATTTCAGAAGCCACGTACCCCATGCAGAGCTGCCACCAGGATTTCCCCTGTGTCTCCCTGGGGCAGGGAGGGAGCTGCTGGGAGGGCAATATCCAGGACAGGTGAACAAAGAGTGGTGAATAACCTGCTTTTATTTTTTTTGAACTTGCATCCTTTCAGCTTCCACAAGGATATCCTAGTCCAGAGCTCTATCTCTGTCCTGGGGCATGACGCACCCCATAGACCCCCTTTCTTCTCACAAGCGGCAGCATATGGGGACACCATGTAGCAGGGAAAAGGAAAAGAGAGAGCTCTGCACCAGATGTGTATTGTGGTGCACCCAGGCTGCTGCAAAATGAGATTGGCTTCACCTTGGTTTATGCCATTTACAAGTCCACTTTGCAGCCAGGAGGTTGAGTACAGGCCTGGCAGAGCACTGCCAGCTATCCAGGTCTTCGTGAAGACCTGAACTAGACCAAATTTGCTGCCCAAAAAGCAGACCAGAGTTGGGGTGATTTGTTATTTAATGTCTAGCACCAAATGAACGCTCTCCTAGCCCAGGTATGAGGACAGCGGTACCAACGGGCACTGTTCACCACAAGCAATCAGCCAAACCGGAGACCTGACATCAACACTTCCTTTTCGTTCAAAAACCCACATAAGCTAAGTTTACAAAACAGGCACAAGCCATACTTTTCACTCTCCCTCCTTGCTTCTGCTGCTTATTTATCACCTCTTTGAAGGTATTTCATACAGCCATTCCAAGCACCTGTTCTAGTCACACTTTGGGGTTTGAACTGGCTTTCATAAGTCCTCCTTATCAACCACTGTTATTTAAGTAGCTCTGGTGGGAAGAAGGGGGAAGGGAAGATTTAGCAAGATCCAGAGCCACTAAAACAGAAACCACTACACTGAACCTGAAAGATTTGTTTAAGCCTCATTAACTTAAGTGGGATTTAACGTCTCCTTCATTCATTGTTTTTGCAGAAGACCCAGAGATCTCCACAGTGAACGTGTGTGACTCCAGTACTGAGTCATGGGCATGGAACACGGTTTGGTTCTGTCAAAATCACAGCCACAGTGCTTCTCCCATGATCCTCCTTTGTCAGCTAATTTGATAGGGTAGGCCACTTGTCTATGTTGAAATCTGTTTCACCGGGGCTCTTTGATCCATGCATGTGTGCTGCTGTTTTGTTCTAACAGGCACGCTGCTGCCCAAAGGACTCTGTAAACAATAATACAAACATAGCTGTACTTAGGACTTGCAAACCCTGATTTTAGCCAGTTTGTATGTCAGACACCACCAAGCCTAGAAACGACTTACAAACAGGACCAAAGATCAGGCCTAATTTTAGTAAGCCTTTGGGCTTTGCATCCCCTGACTGTGCTTGCTTTGATGAAACATGTTCATAGGATGAAAGAAAGCAAAAACCCAGCTGGCACCTGCTGGGAGGGCAGGGAGAGAGAATCTGGCAGACAGGAGGTTCCTACAGAGATTGCCAATACTACTACACGTCTGTTTTGCTTTTTGGGCAGCATGGTGAATCCAAAGGTGATAAACATTTGGCTTGACTGGCCAGACAAGATGTGCCCACATCAGATACTACACTCTCCCTCCTCGCTTGCTAGCATCTCTGCACCTCTCAAGGAAGCTCCTTCTGCTGTGCTTCAAGTCTCCAGCCCCTGAGCTTCAGAAAGAATCCAGGCTCTGCTGGAGTGAAACACACATGTGGGAATAGCTGCTACCTTACAAAAAAGCAGGCTGGCCAGCTGGGGCTCTGTACCACACATCTGGACATCTGATTTCAAATTTCTGTTTGCAGCACAACACAAGGATTGTTGTTAGAGGGCGTATTTGAACCTCTGGAAACTTTGAGGTATCTGTAGTATTTTTAGGACTACAGCTTTATTTACAATTCAATGCCATGAAAAGGCAAATGTTTAACTAACCTGGGAGTGACTTTGCTCTCCAAATACTTTCAGCGAGGAAGAGTGACTCTGAAGTGAAAAAAAACCCTGCTGTTGTCTGAGCATCAAAAAAGGTTAGGAAAGATTCTTGACTACCCTTTCTCTTGGTCTGAAGTCCTGAAGAAAGGACTACAGCCCAGTTGTGCCCTTTAACCAAAGAGCATTTAGTGTGTCCTTTTTTCACCAGTCAGGATGCAATTTCTTTCTATAAATATCTAGTGGTTTTACTGTGCCATCAAAAGTGCAGGTGACCTGGCTCAATACGTCTATCAGCTGACCACCTGCAGCCTGAATGACTCATTGCCCCTGCAGCAGCAATCAGCAAGTAACATCCTCTGATGGAGGACAGGCAGATGAGTCAAACCGCTGGGCTGTAATAACCCTTGTTAGCTTTCAAAACCCATTCCTCACCCCCACTCTCTCTCCAGAGAAGCCTACAGCACCTCTTCGGAAGGGTGGGCTGTACATCTAGGCACAAGGACCTGCACCCTGGGCTCACCAGCTGGATTTTATGGAGGTGGTCTGGCCTGCTGGGCCCCTTCTGGGAAGGAAGGGGCTGCTGATAGCATTACCGTGTCTGCACTCTATCATGGGGACCAGTGCTTGCCTGCACCGGAAACAACACACTAGGCAAACATGCAGACCTTCATGGAAGCTACATCAATTAGGTTAATTAAGAGCTAGGGCGGTCCCATATGTCTTCTGATCTGTTGTTTTCTAGGTTCCCTATTGCACCTGTTCCCACAGCATCCAAACAGCCTGAAGGCTTAGATTTTCCAGCTCCAGACATGGGAACAGAAGGACAGCTGTCCCAGATCAGAGCAAAGGCCTGTTTGGCCTCATATCCAGCAGCAAATAGAGAGGGCAGGAGGATAAGAACAGGACGTTGTCATTCCCCTAGTACAGGTCCTCTGCTCTTCCTGGGAAGGTCCCAGAGCTCTTCTCTAAGATCAGTATCATTCGGTTTTAGACACAAGGTAAAGGCATGAATTACCCAGACTTAGCCATCAGCAGTGCTGGGAAATTAAACCAAGTGCTCATTTTTCCAGGCCACAACCTCAGTGTTAGAAAAGCTAATAAGCCCCAGCTTGGGATTTCTGAAATAGACAAAAAGATTCAGACACTAATTCAACTCCACTGTCCAGAACCTGTGCACCCAAGTCCCTAGGGCTGCTTGGAGCATCCTGCAGACGTGGGGTGTCACTGCACTGAGAGCCACCCAGGTTCCTCTCAGAGAGCCCCTGCTTTTTGCACAGGGTGCACAGCACCAAATTCCACCTGCAGTATCACTCACAGCCTGGGACAGGGGTTTGGAGTAGGCGACCTCTCAGGGCTCCTCAAATCCTATTTCATAGGATCCTCTGACAAGTTCTTTCCTCAGGTGCAAGGTCAGGGAGAAACCTGCTCTTCAGAGTTAGCTTTGCTCATTGCAAAATCCAGGGGAGTCCATGTTCCCCAAACTCCTCCAAGACAGATGATTCATCCTTGCACAGTGCATTTCTCTGAGGCAGAATCACTTTCCAGAGCTACACTTCAATACCGACATGAATGCAAAGAGTATCTGTCTGCTGTCTGCAACCATCCCCATTTCCCCTGCTCATCCTGGAACATGAATAAAGTGCTTTAAAAGTCCATGGAGTTGCCATTACCAATTTCTGTCACCAAAATGCTGACTTGCAAGACTTGCTCCCGCTTAGCAGACAGAGAAGGATATTGCAAAGGGTCATTCACCATTTAATGGGCTGAGAACCAAAATCTGCCCTGTGTGTGGAAAAGTGGAAGGAAAAAGTGACAAAACAAAAGCACTGACTGACCCATTGTGTGTGTGTGCAAGTTATTAGCTTTGTCTGGCAGCATTTGAACCACTTTTGTCAGCACCTGAAGGAACTGCTTCTGAATTTTATGCACCCAAACTGAATGAATTGCAGTCTGGAGAAAAGTGTGATCTGTGTCTGACTTCTCAGCACTTACATGATTTCCATGAGCTAGATATTTGTTTGTAAGTAATTACAGTCACTTTACAAGAAACCTTTTATAATCAGTATGTTTTTAAAATCTGGATTTTAAACTCAATGTTAGGAAAAGCATGGATTTTTTAACATCTTGAGTGCTCTCCTCCTGGCACGTCAGCGGGGATTTCATACCACTCTGAGCAGAAGCTAAACCCTCTACTCAGGCAGGGCAAATTAAATAGGGCACTGAATATTCCTGAAGAAAGAGCTAATAGAGGGGAAAAGAAAATGAACCAGATCAATCTGTACTGACCTCAGCAGCAATATCCAGTTGCCCTAGTTCAAAGGAGCAGAGTGACAAATGCATTCAGGTGAATGGCTGGCCTGTCTTTAGTGCAAATAAACCACCAGCCTGAGCAAACTCTGCATGTCTGAGTAGTGCATGCAAATTTCACTGTGGTTTTACTGATTGCCCGCACAACGCAAACTGCCACTGTTGCCTCCAAGGGCATGTGGAGAAGGTCTCTCACCTCTACCCCACGCCCTGTTGCTACCAAAAGAGGCAGGGAGAAGAGCAGAAGTGGCAGGCAAGAGGGGTCTTGCAAAACAGAGGTGGAGATATTCTTCGCTCCCAGAGGGAGGAAAAGCAGTGGAAAACGTGGGCTGTCTCCTTGTTCCTTCCTGCATGACTCCACAATGACTACTTCGTCACTGTCAAGTGCTTCAGCCAAATCCTCTGCCTTTAGTTGCAAGAGGTTACTGACACAGGTGAGTTTTTCTCCACAAGTGCTTCTGACAGAGTAGAAGAAGGTCTGCTACATCTGGTTGTTTGCAGTTGTGTTGGTTGAAAGTGACTTGCTGTAAGTAGCAAATATCTTCTCTGTTCTCTGACAATGACCCAGCAGGTTCCTAACTCATGTGCAGGGCTTTCCTCTGCTGCCTTCAAGGGCCATCCAGATCAGACTCCAGTTTGGGAACAGCCCCGTGACACAGACAGCATCCCCTGCTCTCCACCCAAGGACCGACCTGGGGTCCCTGGTACCAGCTGAGGCAAGGGAGGAGGAAGAAATACAGTGAGGACTGGAGAGGGCTTTCTCTCTATCTTAGGATAGGGCTTTCTAGGACTACCCCACTGTCTTTCTGCTCAAACCATATCATTTCCCCATGGGACGTCTCGGTCGTTCATGTGGAGTCAGCATTTCACCATGTCTGATTTTTACGTTATCTGGACTGTTTGTGCTGACACAGATAAGGTGAAGTGGGGACGTCGCTGTTCTGTGCAGTGTGGGCTGTGCTATATTTTCCTCCTGGTTTAGGCCAGGCTGGGCTTGATTTCCCAAGATCCAAAAGTGAATAAATACATCCTGCCTGATTGCAGCCCCTCCTTTCCCAGAAAGCATCCTGGGGAATAAGCCCTGAAATAAGTGTTTCCTGTCTCCCCTTTTACCCTTTTCCTTCCACCCAAGTGCTCCATGACCCAAGGCCTGCTCCAGAAGGCATGGATTCAGTGCGATTCCCTCTTCCTGCCTGCTCAGAGGCTGTCTAAAGCCCAAAATGACAGCACTGGAGTGCCAGAAGCAAACAAGTCACCTGAAATTTCACACCTGCCATCACTGCTTTTGTGGCAGCTGGTGAGGCGAGAAGTTGATGAAGGTCCCACTTGGCCCAGGCTGAAAGTCAAAGTAACTGTTGGGCTTTCCAGGGAATGTCCTTCCCTGAAGTGGGAAGGCAGATATAAAACCTGCTGGCAGCTGCCCGGGGGCATTTGCTGCCTTGCTGAGGAGGCATTTGTGCTTTTTGCACACTGTCCTGTTCTTGGCAGCAGCCTTCTTGAGCTGGAAAAAGCATTGGCCATCATCAGCTGTGGAAACACTTTCTGGGCTGTGGATTTTTTTCTCACCACTGGAGCCAGAGCTGAACTGTGTTGGCTAAGTCTGCCTCCCTTCTAGATGAGATTTAACAGTGCCAGGTGTGTAGCGATAACTGTCCAGCAGGTTTTGACTCCACTGGCCAAATCTGACCTGCAATTTTGCTTGCTTCTCCTTAAAGGCATGCATGAGAGAGGCCGTAAACCAGACTAGGGAGCTCCATAGTACAACTGTGCAAATGCTATGACAGGCTGCTTCTCTGCCGTCCACCAAGCTTCTGCTGCCCACTGCCAACAGGAGGATGGCCTGCCTGTCTGTGGGCAAACCCATGCTGGATTTCTCATTTGATGTGAGTTACGGCTCCCAGAAAACAGCAGCCTTGCAGTCCTCTCTGTTCCTGACCAAGAGCTCACCATGGCAACTCTCTCCTCCAGGACTATGGACTGAAGACGCTCACCAAATACCCACCACCAACCACACATTAGAAGCATGCTCAAGCTAAGAGGAGGGAGCCAGCCCCCTGCAAGAACCAGAGGAATTCAAACGGGAACAAGACTCAGGACAGAAGCCAGACTCCCAGAGGCTTGAGTATGTTGCATTGCCCAGACATTGTGTGTTGCAGTCTGGCCTCCTGCCCCTAATACCTTCTGACAGCTCTCAGGGCATGAGCTGAACAGGTTAGTGATTTGATCATGACACCAACTCCTGCGGGAGCTGCCGCTTCAAAGTCCCTGCTGCCAGTCCTCAGCAAAGCACGCAAGGATCTGCAAAGATGTGCAGTCTCCAGAGCCTGTAGCTGTGACCTATCTTTGTGAGTGCAGAACTGCTGGCCAAATGCTGGATCCAGCCCAACCCTTGAAAACTGGAGCTCTAGAAGGCAACTTCAGCCAGGCCCTGCTAAATGACTGCTTGTTTGATGGCTAATTACTAATGAAAACAGAAGGCACAAACCCAATCCAGGCAGGGCTTATACTGTCCATATCACCATGGGCCACAGAGACACCTACCCCAAACCAAACACTACCTGTCTGTTTGAGACTTTAAGTCAGATTTTGTTTCTAAGTCCTCTTCTGTCGGACTGCAAATGTAAAAAGCTAAAGCCACCCAGGTAGCTTGGTTCATCAGGAATGTGTTAAGTTATGCCACAAAAACCATCCCCTTGCCAAGCAGCAAACACACAGAGCTGCGAAGGGACATGCGTGCCTCCCAATTAATGTCACCTTCACAGCTTCCATAGGTCATGGCACAAGTAGACATCTGCTCCAAAGTAAGTTGCCAGGCAAAACATGGATCCTGTTCTGAACAATGCTACAGGCTCAGGGAGAGCTGAGAAATTTAAGGGATATGGGACAACAGGAAATAAAGTAAGTCCCTCCAGCAAAGACCCCGTGGCCCTTCGGTGGTTGCACAGCACTGCACCATATAGAGGAGCAACACAATGGTGTTAAATAAATGACAGCAGCATTAACTAAATGACAGTAAGCATTTCCATGGCCATTCTTGCCAGCACGGGAACTATACAGATAGCAAACAGAAGAGCTGTGTTCACAGGCACTGTGACAGAGACACATCCACTGCAAATAAAGTGACTTCCTGAAGGTCCTAAAGGGTTGGGCACACCATGACATCATACCTGGTAATTCATATCCTGAAGCAGGAAAAACCAGTGCCAGGAGAGGATCAAGAATCAAGTGACTTGGACAGGCGCAGGCTAGGGTTTTGCCTGTGCCCTGGACTAACATTAGTTATGAGGATAGATGTAACCTGTAAGTCACTGGAAGGAAGGGGATCGCCTTCAGGGAGTCTCTGTCTGGCCTTTGGGATATATGGGAGAGATGGACTAATCCCACTGAAATGTGGTCTCACACCTGCTGCCTCTGGAAGTCACATGGGATGAAGGTTTGGAGAAAGAGGGGATAATTTTATAGTCTCTTTTCTGGCAATAAAGCTCCTGTAAGATCCCCAGGAAAGATGCTAGAAGCACCAGATCTGGTCAACTCCTGGGAAAGGAGAAGCTGGGCTGTGTTGACTGCAGCAGGGTAGGAGCCATGCTGGCCTGAGCAGTGATCTCCAGAGGATGCTACAGGGCCATGCATGTAGAGGACAACAACAAGGGCAGGCTGGGGGACCCATGTGGTGGTTTAGCTCTCAAAACAGCTCCTGCAGGGATTCAGAGCAGGGCGTTTCAGGCTAATCTCTATGTCCCCTCAGGGAACCTGAAGGATTACTGATCTACATCTGCTCACACGGTTGGGCCCCACCTTGTCAAGGCGGGGGAAGCGCTGACAGCCTCTCATTTCGCTAATCAGTTTGGGATAAACAGCAATGGACCCCATCCACTGTGGCGCAGCACCCCTTAATTGACTCCCTTGCTCACAGGCCTGATGGCTTCTCTTGAGCCTTGCCTAGGGCAGGAATGCATCTCACGGCTGCTGGCAGCAGCTATGGAGAGCCAAGGAAACTGCACAGTGGCTATGTCAGGGGTTGGGGAAGGGTGGCCACAGCAGTGTCCAGCTGTCACTGGCACCTGGCCAGCACTAGCCCATGGCAGAGCCTTTGGCTACAGTCCAAGCCAGGGTGGCAGTGGAGGTCCCTAGACAGCAGTCATCACTAATCCCCAGAGCTGGGCTTTCACCTGTTAGCCCATGGTCTCCCAGCACTCAGCTAGCTTCCCAGCAGAAAGGGCTGCAAAAGACCTGCATGGGCTGAGGGGTTTGTGCTGTTAACCATGCACCAAGGTCACCTACTCGTTTCTCTTACTGCTTTCCTCTTCTCCTGAGCATGCCCCTCTCAAAGCCCAATGCTGGGGTCCAGGCACCTGCTTTACCAGACATATCGCTGAGCCTTCTTCCTTCCTTTCAGGACTGGGGACGCTGGTTTGGGGTCCAGCTCTGGCTGTGCTAGCTCCCAGGCAGTCAGTGCCATCTGCTGGCTACTCTTTCCTTGCCTGCTATGAAAACAGAAGGCGAAATAAGGGACAGCCTTGCTGTTCAGCTAGTCTTCCCCCAACCCCTCACATTCTGCTGCTGAAGCCATATCCCACAGAGCTGACCTAAATAATTTAAATGATGTACATTTCCAAAAAGGGAGCATTACATTTTAAACATTTTATTAAATACTGTTTCAAATAGGACAATACATATCAGATTCTAATTCAGAGATTCTTAATTTATAACTTAAATATAACTTACTAAGAAAAACATTCTCATTTGAAGTCCTTAAACAGCTTAATAAATCATAGTTGCAATATACATACATACAAATCTCAGGCTTCCATTTTATTTGTAAATAGTGTACTGGCATTAAATCCTTACAAACACCTCTGAATCATTTTAAAATTACCTGGGACCAGATGAATGGCCACAGACCTACTCAGGAACAGCTATTTTACAATACATTTACAGTTAACAGCAAGAAATATCCACAGTAAAAATTACACAATTAAATATTTGTGATACATCTGTATTACAGTACATAATCCCACAGGGATGAGATCATTTTAGATCTACTTGCTGCATTCAGAAACCGAAGTACTTAGTATAGGCACTACGATTCCTAGTGCTATTACAACAAAAAAAAAAGTTTGAAGTCCCTAAGCTTGCTGGGACATGCAGCAGAAACCCAAATAATTGCCCATATCACTACAGGCATATTTATTGATTGGGACATCCTTTTAAAATAAACTGACTTCAACTATAAACCAGATCAATGGTTTCAAGGCTATTCAATGAGTATTTTTTCATCCCGATTATTCTGTTTCTGCAAGTATTACCCATACATCTCCAGAGAAGACATCTCCAGCAGTGTAGTAAGTGATGTGAAATAATGCATGTCTTCACCTCACCAAGGTACCTTTGGAGTAGACCAGAGGAGAAACCAGCCTCCTCTTTAGGCAGTAGCTTACTATTTGTTCACCATCTGGACAAGAGATGGCAAGCTCCCAGTTATGATAACTACATGACTGAATATAGACAGCATTCTGCCAGAAGGACAGAGTTTTACTCTCTGCTTGTCTTAAATGGAAACACCAGACAGCTTGAGTTCAAAATTTCTGAGCAGTACACAAGGTCAATCGTCTCGTCAGCAAGACGTAAAAACATCTGGGCAGCGCTGATTTGGGTGCAGTTTCATTCTCCAGGTATCTCTGAGTCAAAAGTAAAGATGGCTTCAATTCCTGCAGAGAGAACAAAATTCCTCTATAAATTGGAAAATTGGCATAGATTTGTATTTGCTCTCATTTCAGAGGAATTTTGTATGCAGCAGGTAGCAAAAATGCACAGAAGTGTTCCTAATACTTTACGCAGCTGGACAGAATGCTAAGCACAATCATCCTTAAGGAACTGAATAACCATTTCTAAAGCAATAAATTGGTATTTTTAGGAACTTCCATGCAATGCCAAGATGCATATTAGGTACCCCAAAGAACATACTGCTATTTCCGCAACTGTATAGCAATTAACAGCTCTGATTGCTTGTGTGAATAAAAGGAAGAGAATTTGTGAGCGCAGCTCTCTCATATGCTTACCTGAAACACCTGGAGTTAGACATTCTGGGCAGCACTTTGGAAGCTACCTTCGATGGTTAGGCTCTGGCAGCTACTACAGAAAACAGAAATGAGAAGTACTTTAATGACAACTGGTTTATATCAAATGGATTTTAGCAAAGTGATTGCAGTGTTTTTCATGCTGCTTTTTGAGACACAACTTACCTGGAAGGAGTAAATTTCTTTGCTGCAAGAAGAATAAGAAAAGTTATTAGCATTTCAAGATAAAAGCCCCCTCATGCAAACTTTTTCTTCTGCTAAAAACCCTCTAATTTCTGAATATCTGATAAAAAGCCATTATCTAGCAACAAATCTCACAGGCATTTATTACAGTGTTGTCATTAGCCCCGTCTCACATTCCTGTTCACTTTCCCTGGCAGTAATTACTGATGAATAGAATGTTGCTTTTTATTTCTAATTCTTGTTTTCTAAACATTTGGTTTTTACTACTTTTTGTTTTTATATATTAATCCAAGAGCCAAACATGGAGGCTTCTTGAAAATAATTTTGGAATTTGTTTAAGTACGTGAATTTTCACTTTTCATAAAGCAAGGTATTGGGGTTTGGAGGTGGGTTTTTTTTTTTCTCCACTGAAAATTTTTCAGGAAGCTAAATAAAACCAGCAGACCCAATCCAATTGCTCACCTTTTCTTCGGAAACGTCTTGCAAGCCAAAGGAGGAATGATGCTGTGGACAACAGGGAGGCACTTGTGGCTGCTATGCCCACAGAGGCATAGCTGACTTGTTCAGAAGCTGATAGGATGAAAAAATTTCCGTGAGATCAAGAGTCATGCGAAGTCTTTGAAGCCCTCTCTACTTCCTCCTCTTCCCTGTGCTCGTCAAGAGGAGCCAGAATTGCAGCTTGTAACCCCTAAGTTTTCTCTTGCTGAGACACAACACATCCTGTACACAAGGTAAAAAGCTGCGTACTAAAAATTATCCCACACATCGCCAAAGCAATGGCAAGGCAACAAGCTAGCTATATCAGGGTCTGTCTAACCTCCAGCCTCCCATGACAATTTATGCTCATCTTTTATTTTTCATGTTTCAGTTTGTGTTTTAATTTCCACTCTGCTGTCTTTCTCTTTGAGCAATCCTATTGAGATCGATTAAATTATTCAAGGATTTAAATTCTGCACAAGCAAATAAAGTGGAGTTTAGCTTTTAGGAAATGCAAAAGCATTTCAAGCAGGGCAAGTATGTTCCCACTGAGGACAGGGGCAGAGCTCTTACTGCCTTGAATGGGAAGGCAAGGCTGAGGTTGCTGTCCTGTAAAGTTGACAGAAAAGCTCTGTGAGGTCTTTTGGCTTAGGAGCTTACCCAAGAAACTATCACACCAAATTAACAAATCTATAAACTTTTCCACTGAGAAACAGATTTATGAATGCAGGTTTCCCCACAAGGTTCTGTTTTTCGAGAAACCTTTTTTTCTTTATTCATACAGAAAAAGCTCAACATGAGAAGTATTTTAATTAAAAACCAAACAAACCAACCAGAAATCAGGTTGTGGCTTTTGTGTTTGGATAAAAAAAAAATTAACATTTTTTCATCAAGACCTTTTAGGAATTTTCCCCCCTTCTATTTTCAGACAACACACTGAGAGATTTTGTTGGGCTTTTTAATTCATAGGCTTCGCTAGAAGTTCTAGCTCACTGGCTGGTGTTACCTCCTCCACCCTTCCATACCTCATTTGACGAGAAACCCCAGTGCCCCCTCCCTCTGGTTGGTCACAGGTCAAATACCTTCACATGTGGGCAGACTAGTACTCCAGTTTCCTGAACGACTGCACTCAAGAACATGAGAACCATTGAGCCTCCATCCTTCTAGACAGCTGAAGTAGCAGGCTGTGTTGTATGTGAAGTTCCCAGCACCATGTAAGCAATCCATAGAGCCTTTCTCAGGAGAGCTCAGTGGTTCACATTGTACAACTGAAATACAAAAAGAAATGGTTGAGAGTCATTAAGGACTTTCCTGCCTTTGGTCCTCTTTCTTGCACTAGTAGATGCACATGTATTTTGAAATTGACTTTGGGATGGGAGTAGTTCACAGAGCCATGAGCAGGCATTTCTAAGGCAGAGCAAGTCACAGCTGAAAACATGAGAGGCAGCACAGAGTTTAGTTTGCAGCCAGGACCCTATAGGAATACAGATTTCAGTGTGCTGTCCAGTGACGAGAAAACTGTATTTTCCAACCCAGTAAGTCTTACCTTTGCATTTTGGTACTGGCTCTGACCACTGTCCCTGTGCTGTGCACTCAATGCTGGATGGGCCATCCAGAACGTAGCCCTCGCTGCAGTGGAAATCACAATGTGAGCGATAGGTAAGATCTGCAGGAGTGTGGTCACAGGTCACAAAGCCTTCTTCTGGCCATGTTACAGCCTCACACCTCACAGCTGCAACACACAGATCACAACAGCAGTCAGCACAGATGCCTCAGGGATTCAACATGCCAATGCTGACAACCCCAAGTGCTTGGGTGAGCAGGGATAAGGAAAGGTACCTGCACAGGACGGCTGCTGCCTGTCCCAGGCCCCAGAAGACCCACACTGCAGTGTGGCTGGTCCTGTCAGGGTAAATCCTTCCTCACAGGTGAACTCACAGGTGGTACCCCAGCTGAGCTCCACAGAGGGATGGGAGCAGTTCACAGCACCATGAGCAGGCATCTCCAAGGCAGGACAGGTCACAGCTGAAAAGCATAAGAGACAGCAGAGAGCTTAGCTTGGAGTCAGTCAAGACACTCCTTGAGCTGACAAGACGAACACACCCTGCGTGGAGATGTCCCCTACAAAGCCATAGTACTTCCCTTCAGATTTAGCAGTGTCTCAGGAAACAGGGGTTTCAGCATGTTGCACGGTGCAGCCAGAACCCTTAAACATGCACTTAAAACATGCAAGCTATCCTGAGACTGGCTCCAGATTATACTCCACAAATGGACTGCAGCAACAGACACTAGTTCCCATTTGGAGTGCAGGGAATAAACAGTTCCTGTCAGAACTCTCCACTACAAGCCTGTTATCCTGTGTGTTGGGGACACAATTCCTGAGTGTCGCTTGTCACCCTGCACTGTGTTTCCCCTTTAATAAAACAGGCTAAATGAAGCCCATCTTGAGATCTGCTTATGAAAAGAGCTACAAACACACTGGGGATGACGTACTCCTTGATTACACTTGAATGAGGAAGTCTCTTCAGACTATTTAAGCTACCCTAAGCTTAGATTGATGATTTCCAACCCAGTAAGTCTTACCTTTGCATTTTGGTACTGGCTCTGACCACTGTCCCTGTGCTGTGCACTCAATGCTGGATGGGCCATCCAGAACGTAGCCCTCGCTGCAGTGGAAATCACAATGTGAGCGATAGGTAAGATCTGCAGGAGTGTGGTCACAGGTCACAAAGCCTTCTTCTGGCCATGTTACAGCCTCACACCTCACAGCTGCAACACACAGATCACAACAGCAGTCAGCACAGATGCCTCAGGGATTCAACATGCCAATGCTGACAACCCCAAGTGCTTGGGTGAGCAGGGATAAGGAAAGGTACCTGCACAGGACGGCTGCTGCCTGTCCCAGGCCCCAGAAGACCCACACTGCAGTGTGGCTGGTCCTGTCAGGGTAAATCCTTCCTCACAGGTGAACTCACAGGTGGTACCCCAGCTGAGCTCCACAGAGGGATGGGAGCAGTTCACAGCACCATGAGCAGGCATCTCCAAGGCAGGACAGGTCACAGCTGAAAAGCATAAGAGACAGCAGAGAGCTTAGCTTGGAACAAACCACAAAAAGATTTTTTTCTTTCCTGAAGCAGCATATCCCCTAAATGGAAGCAGATTTAGAAAGGAGATCTACTATGCTGCCATTTCAGAAAGCAGATAGGAGTGGAAAAGATCTCAAAATGGAAGACTGACTCTTAAGGCAAGGCTGTAAATTCATCTGCAGCTCATTACAGCAACTAGTTACATCCAAAATTTTCCCATTTTGACTGCTGCTTGGTGATGTTTGATGCTTTTATTTGCTTCAAACAGTAGCTTATTCTAAGCTGAACACCTCAAAACATAATTCCTACAGTGAGGAGTAACTGGCCTGTTGTGAGCAGTCTCATGGCTAGATCATCTCCATTCCCTGTTCCCCACAAGGAAATCTAGATCAGGGCCAGAACATTCATCCTGCCCATTTAATCTCTTCAGAAACAGAGACCTGTGTGCTGCAATAAAATAGCACCTTCACCACATAATTAATCACAAAAGAATGGGCCAGAACTTCAATTTGTACCTACTGGCAGAGCAACACTGAAGTTTACAGAGCTATGTACAATGTAGAAAGCTCATCTATCACTGCTGCAGGAGCTCACCTTTGCACGCTGCAAGGGGGGCAGACCAGACCCCAGAAGAGGTACAGTATAGAGATTCCAATGCAGTCAGTTCATAGCCTTCCTCACACTGAACTGTGCAGGATGAGTTGTAGCTGAAGCTCTCCAATGGGTGGCTGCACTCGAGGCTCCCATGATCAGGTTTATTTAGTGGATCACAACTCTCAACTTCAAAGAAACACAAGAAAGTACACAGTCAGTTTCATTGGCTGAGCAGGTAAATCAACAAGCCAGACAAACCGAATACTAGCTAGCATGAATATCACCCTAGCTGAAAAGGAGGAAGGAGTAATCTTACCAAACTCGCATTCAGGCCCATAGAATCCAGGGTTACAATGGCAGGTGTGATTGTTAATAGTCTCTATGCATTCTCCACGGCCACTGCAGAGAGATGGGTTGCAAGAAGCTATAAAAAAAAAATACAGCAAATTATAAAAGAATCAGCAATGGCCACTAATGAAACCTGGCCAGTGCTTTGTTTATCTTTCTGGCACTAAACCAGCACTGTATATAGCAAAAGAAAAGCAGGGTGTTTGGTACATAAGGTAACCCTGTCATTTCACAGAAGCATTTAAGAAATCAACACCTTTGACAGACTAGCTCACTGTGAAAGGATTCTACTGGAGGGAAACTCCATGACCACTTGTTTTCAGGTAGATATTAGCAATATTTAACATGCAAAAGGAACAATATACTATAGGGTAGGTATAAATCCCCAATAGGCACATTCTTCATTAACCCACCGTGGCTCTAATTTGGCTGATACTTGACTTGCTTTTTTTTTTTTTTTGACCTAGCCTTAGCCACCTCTACACAAAGTGTCTAATCTCATCCAGTGGTCTATAGTCAGTAGACAGATGCTTCCAGAAGTGTCATTCTTATCTAGCTGAGACACCCACTTGATAGTAAGATGAAAGTCACCATCTGGAAAAGCCTGTTCGTCTCCACTGATTATAGAGAATGTCTGCTGAATTGCTCATAAAAGATGTAAAATATTCTGGGAGCTAGAAGGTAAGTGAGATCAATCCAGCTCTTAGAACAAGAACAACCTCAGCCCTGTAAGTAAGGATAAGTGTATAAGTGCTTACAGGGTCAGGTAGTTAATACGTAAGACATGGTTAAACAACTCATCCCACCCAACATCTCATCTCCACAGGGACACACTAAAATGGCCTTTATCATACCATACCTGTGTAGCACAAGGCAACTTTCTTTTTGTCACACTGCTCATCATTCCATTTGCCATCATCCTTCCCTCTTTTGATGTAGATTTCAACACAGTCCTCGTTGTTCCCGTTGCCATTTGGCTCACCAGAAGCCCAATTTTTTGCCTCTTCTGTCAGTTCTTTGTTAGTTCCAATCCAGGTCCATACCTCGTTAATTTTTCTGATTCCAATCCAGTAGTAACCCGGATTGAAGGGTAAGAACTTATTGAGATAGTTGATTTCCTCCTTATTCTGAATGGCAACCATGTGTGTATACCTCTCTCTGCACCACAACTCTGCTTCCCTGTAGGTCATGTTTGTGTCTGAATAATGGTATGTCCAACAATTCACCCCCTGTAGTATTGTAAGTCCTAGAATGAAAAGACATCAAAAAATTGGTGCCTGACTTTTTCCCTCCTCTCTCTCTAGAAGAGGGTATGTAAAGCTCTATAAATATTGCAAACTTGTCAATGTCTGAAACTGCATAAAAAGTAGTGGCAATTATTTATAAACAATTAACTGGCAAGCTTCAAAACATGCATGTCAGCATCACATACAGGGACTTCAGCCTGTGAAACTATGTCCGATCACAGAAAGCTTTGTAGACGTCATAGCAACCTATAGGAGCCAATTATGTATTTGACAGACAAGCAAGGAAACATGCCATTGCAGCTAGAGATTCTTCAGTGTGAACCTAGCCTCAAGCTAATTAGGTCAGGTTCAAGAATTCTGTTTAATTCTGAGCTCAAACAGAACAGGCACACTAATACTACCATCAATTAGTTTTCTACACAGAGACATACACACTTACCATAAGCAACAAGAGATAGGAACCACAAGCAAATCATTTTTCTGGGAGTTTTCTCTTCTCTTTCAAGCAGACAGCTATGAAAGATCAAAGGAAAAAATGTTTGTAAAGAGCAAATACTTTTTACAATTCAATATAAAACACTATCTATGCAATCTTTTCTACATACTTTTTAAAAATTATTCTAAAGATTTAAATAAGATTTCCATTTTTAGGAAATTATTAATATTAAACAGTTCTTAATAGCAAGATAGCTTTTAAATGTAAACAGCTTTTAATGAACGCCAACACAGAATTCCATCTGTCCAGTTTTCCTTTAGCTGAGCAATGAAACAGAATAACACACTCCATTTATACTCACAGGTTGCAGTTGTGGTGGCAGGTGGCAAAAGTCCTCTGCAATATTTCTCAGTGACTGCTTTCTGTTGCTAAGTTGCTGAATAGGGACTTGAAGATCAAGTTCAGCTCCAAGTGTCTGGACTGTGTAATACCCTGCCTTTACTACGGCCTTTTATTCTCTCAACTGGCCTGTCCTCCATGAGATGGGAAATGTCGTGTGGAAAAAAAAAATATTGGAAAATCCCAGGATTTGGCCCTCCCACACATTAAGTCTGATGTCAAATCAACCCTCTGAAGGACCGTGCTGACAAACTGCCAAGTCCTGCGCGACATAGTTTTACTGACATAAACACACAATTCCAGGATATCAGGAAGGAGCAAGATAGTTAGTTTGAGTTAGTTGCATGAATAAGCAGATCCAACTTTCCACATAGCATAATGTTATGCACCAAGGAGGTGCCGGTTCTTTTGGGATCTCTATAAGACAGGCACCAGCACTCAAAGCTGGTTAACTAAGTTTGAGTAAAAGATAGAAACTGCAGCACTGGACAAGCTCTTCCCTGTGGATCACAGCACACTGTGCAGAGTTCTCATTTGTGGTAAGGTTTGCCAGCCCAAGGATTGCTAGTACTCTTCTAGAGTCTTGCCCATGATACAGATTCATCAGTCACTCATAGCAGACAAGCTTGGAATGTGGACTTAGCTTTGAAGAGTCCCTTGGACAGTATGCTCCAATATCCTTACCTCAATAGAGTTACAATTCCTGAACAGGTGCATATAATATTTCAGGTGGACAATACACTGGTCTCATACGGAATCCATGCACATTTATTGTGCATACCCTGATTAATTCTACTACTACAAAGAGCAGTCACATGGTGTCCATGGTATGGAGACACATACCTGAGTAATCATGGACACTGCTACAGCAGGTTGGTTAGCGATCATAGGCTATTTACATTGCACCTGGGTATTTGAGAAGGCAGTAAGCGTGAGGATCACTGACTCCTTGCAGAACAGTCTTCTGGCTGCACCACTACACTCCACTCCTTAATCCCCATGCGCACCTTCACGTGCATGCCTCTTCAGTGATGAGTGACTTGCCACGCATTGTACAACAGTAGTTTTGGATATTCTCACTGTAGCACCCTTCTCACCTCTGTTACAGGAGGTCTCACAAGTACTGTTGAGGGCTATAAGTAGGGAATGGGAAGCACCAGTAATAGACACACTAGCTCAGTTGTCAACCCTCTGCAAAGGAACAACACTAGAAGCTTCTTGTGGAGTCCACGTTACCCAGGGCACCCAACCCTAGTCAATACAAAGTGGTATTATTCCCTTGCACCCTGATCAGCCATGTCACCCCACCCCTTGTTCCATGTCCCCTCAGGCACTTACTATGGAGACTCCACCAGACAGTCTAGTTGCCAAATCGGTATCCCAGACATAAAGATTCATCATTATGGGGTGAGGTTTAACAAGGCCTAACATTCAAAGGACTCAACAAGGGTTGCCAGTGACAGGAGGACATAGGGTAACACCCACTTCATATCTGTAAAGCATAGTTACAGCTTACACAGTGCATGTTGGAGCTCTCATTTTGGAGCCTCAGCCTATTAGAGAATAAAAAGCAGTGGATCCTGGATCCCAAGCTAAGATCTCAACTGGTATCAATTCCCAATTTTTTCACAAAGAAATATTTGTCAAGAAGCCATACCTTAATAGATTTCTGCTCATCAAATGAATACATCACATAAAAGAGGACAGAGTAGAGAGTATATTCTAAAACAGCCTCAGTTACTAACAAAATATGAGAGTTCACTAGGAATTGTAACAAAGACCTAGAAAGCACATCAAAGCCAGTTACTGAATAGATTAAGGATTAAAAACAACACATTGAATATTTGTATGGAGAGGAACACTTTCTAGCAGATGTGAACTAGCAAAGCTAGAATTATGAATAAACGATCAAGAACCTCTGGAAAGTTGAGGTTAACTCTTGGCTATGCCATAGAGGCATTCTGCAAGCCCAGGCCTGGGCCAGCCTTGCTCGAATGACCAGAATCCCAGGTAGTATCAGATCAGGACTGATATTTCTTTAGCCTCAGCTGCTCCTCTGTAAATTGGGAATTAAAACATTTCCTGCCTGCCAACCTTCCTCTGTCCGTGTTCTCTAGATTGTAAACCCTCCTAAGTGAGGCTGGTACTTTTAATGCACCTGTACAGTACATCATGCAGCAGGGTCTCATTTCACAGGGGTTCTGTAAACATTATCCTAATACAAACAAATGATAATGAGTATTGATAGGGCAGCCTTATTTTTTTTTAAAAAACATTGATCAGCTGTTATAATTGTATACACAGAAAAGTTATAGACAACTCCAGAACAGTTTATATCCTGTCTGGAGCCAGGAGGCAGAAAATCCTACACCTTTTCCTGGAGGTTCACTTTTTCAAGTTGTTTTATGAGCTTCCTACTGGTAAGTGCTCAACCTTCTCATGGCAGAAGCTCTGAAATTGAGTGGATGAAACTTTATCAGAATTGCTTTGCCAGTGGAATCTCCGGAGGAAGGAAGAGAGCATTTCACAATTTACAGTAGTCTTCCTTCACAGGGGCCGTTTGAGCCCTTTTGTCTGCAGCAGATAAGAAACCACACAAAAAAGCAACAAACCACCAAAGCCAAAAAGCAATATGCCTGCAAAAACTTTAGCCTAAAAAAAGACTGCCTCTTTTTGTTGGCAGTATTCCCTTATGCCTCACTGACATGGGGCTCTATTTGGTTTTTCCCAGGGAATTCTACCATCCACCGATTATATTTTTATATCCTGTTAATATAACGGAAGCTTAACATAAATGCAAAATTTTCAGAAAAAAAAAGACAGCTTGAAAAGCATTCAAAGGCACACAACTGAGAGGTTAAAATCTCATTATTAAAAGCCAAAGATACTTAAAAGCTTCAACCCTGTTGTTCAGGAAGACTGGTATTCCTGTGAGCTGAATTCATATGGGATCCTAAGTTACATAGGTATTTCAGGAAAAACAACTCTGATATAGTCGCTTAGGTTGAACTGCAGATACTAAAGCTACAAATGCCATCCAGCCTGCCTCTTTTCTGGTTTCCGTGCTCCTGATTTATTCTCTTCTCATTGTTACCAGAGGAAATGGCATCAAGTTGTGCCAGGGGAGGTTTAGATTGGATACTAGGAAAAATGTCTTCATCAAAAGGGTTGTCAAGCACTGGAAAAGGCTGCCCAGGGAAGCGGTTGAGTCACCATCCCTGGAGGTATTTAAAAGATGTGTAGATGTGGTACTTAGGGACATGGTTTAGTGGTGGACTTGGTAGTGTTACGTTTACGGTTGGACTCAATGATCTTAAGGGTCTTTTCCAACCTAAATTATTCTATTCTATGATTCTATTTTTTTCTTTCTTTGCCAATTGATTTGAGAATATAAGACCCTCTTTTCTTGTGCTGCACTGAGCTGGGTGCAGTTGTCCACTCTCCTCTTGTGCTATGTGAACTCAGACACAGTTCCTTAAAATTAATCCAGTTCCTCTCTTCCAGAAAAATGGGAGACACTAAATCTAAATCAAATCGAATTTTTTAAAAACGCTGAACACTTTTTGTTCCTATACATTCCAGAGCTTCATTTCCACAAGTGAAAGCCCAGCTTTTTACAAGTTAGTGGGAATACTCCAGATTGCCTTTTTTTTCCCTTACAGACAGAGGTGCCTAACAAGGATTATCTAATAGCAGTTTATTTTCCAGTTAGAAGGTTGACTTGATAGCTCACAAGGGGACAGAAAAGGTAAGAAAAAGCTATATAAACACATTAGGAGTAAGAATAACGAAACCCAGTCAGGTCTGCTATTTAAAGGACAGCAATTGTCAGAGGACATGCCAAATGTCATTTCCTTCTACACAGAGAAAAGTTAAGAGGTACTGCAATAGTGTTATAACCTGTGAAAAGAGAACAGGTCAGAGTATGGAAAGACTGGAGTGACGACTATTTAGGCTAGTTACAACCAATCAAGTTACTGTTTAATGATCCAACCAAATTATCACCAAACTCTCAGTAATTACGTTTGAGAGCACAAGAAAAGGTATGAAAGGGCTGACAAAAAGCAAGTATTGCCTCTCTGTATCTAGGAAAGGAAGATCAAGGTATTTGGAAGCCAGGCCTTCCACACAAGCACCTAGGAAAGATACTAAAACCGTATTGGAAAAATATTAAAGAAAATAATTGAAAAATCAGCAGAAGGCTACTAAGATGTCAAGAGCAGCTGACATTGATATGATTGATTTATTCTTGGCAGATCAATCTAGTTTGTACTTCAAGGCTGAGTGAGTAACAAATAGTGCGCTATGGTTTGCTATAATTAAGACTTAATACCGTTCCATGAGACATTCTTATAAGGAAACAAGTGAAATAGTGCTTAGCTGAAATCACCATAAAATGAGCGTGCAAGAGTTGTACCCACTATTCCAAGGGCAGTTTTTCAAAGATCACTGTCAGTCTGAGAGGACTATACAGATGAGCCTTGCAAGGGCTTATGATGAACTAACTTGAACTAATTTAGGTTGGATGGCAAAATATCGACTAAGACGCTTAGAAAATTTGCAGATGACACCAAGCTTTGAGGAAGTTCAAGGGTTCCAAAGGACCAACGTCGGCCTCAAAGATTTTCATAAATTAGAGACATGACCCAAAAAAAAGAGCAGGAAAAAAAATCAATAGGAATAAGCACAATGGTCTTCATCTAAAAGAAATTAACATAGAAGCGAACTGGGGAACTGCTAGCTAGGCATTGTAGAGAAGCATTGTAGAAAAGGAACATTGTAGAGGAGCATTGTTGAAAAGGAACTAGGAGTTATAGCAGATCACAAATTCAATAAGGGTTTATGATTTGTTGTCCGATATGTATTAACAGGAATGTTTTATTTAAGACAAAACTTGCAATTATTCCATCCAATCTGCCATTACCAAATCTCTTCTGGTGTATTGCACCTAATCTTAAGTACCACAATTTTAGAAAAATACAGGCAGACAAAATACAATCAAATCCTAAGCAACACAATTGATAGAATATTTAGAACTAGATCAAAATTATATTCTTTTTTGGAAAAGAAGCTAGGACCACGTCATACAATCTTGACACCCTACACTATTTTAAAAAAAATAAAATTTAAGATTTACTAATTTTATTTCTTACTAACACCTTCATCTGTTTTTGGGGAAACAAGCAAAATATGAATGCTTGTCTGACTTGTAAGAACATTGTAAGTGATCTAATCTTATGAACTACCAGTTTGCCACAGATCACAGTTCAAGTAACACATGTTCAGAAAATACAGCCTATGTGCAAACACTCAAGGCATTTAACTGTTTTATTCCTACCCTGCTGTAGAAAAGGATGAAATCTGTTCAATCTTCTAAAAGCTAAAAGGCATTTTAGAGTACTTAGGAGGCATGTGATGAACAATTCATTATGTTCACTTGGTGAATAACAAGTAGTGGTTGGACTGATTTGTAGTGACAAAGTTTTAAAGAAAATGTTTCTAAATAAGGAGGCCATGAAATGCCAGAACAGGAGTTTTGGAGAGCCTAGCTTTCTGCTGGAGATTTTTAAGTCTTGGCTTGAGAAACATTAGTCAATATCTTTATCAGTAGCTTGTGAAAATGGGATGCAGTGGGAAATGATTTTAGATTATCTAAAATTCTAGTTGAACTTGCTGAAATCACAAAAATAAGACAAATACAGGATATGGTGGGATCTGATGTAACCAGAATATATACAGGTACATATGTCCATATAGAAGGAGACAGAGATTCATTTTCCATGTTTTTTTAAAGGATGGTTCTTTACCTACATTTTAAGATTACACTTGCATTTACATATTTCTAAGTCTTCCATTTTAAACATTTTAATGATGCTGTTATTGTCAACAGACAAAAATAGAGAATTAAGTACCTCCAAGTAACCCAGTTTCACCTCTCTTCTAGGAGTTGTATTTTTCATTCCTATATTAAAACACTTCGTAAATATTTATGACAAAACAGTTTGTATAACAGACATTTATCCCATGGCAAAGAACAGTAAAAGTACTTGAAATTTTGAAATACTAAAAAAACGTCCAGCTTCACCCACAGTAACACTTAGTAGAAGAGGAAGAGTGACAGTTGCAGCCAGCCTTGAGGGGAAAAGTAATTCTGGTGCCAGTAGTGAAGGTGTTTTCCTGTTTGGAGACAGTTTGAAACACTAATTCTTAAAAAATTCAGAGACAAAAGGTCTAAGGCAGAAGCTTTCTCCGAAGTCTAGATGGGAACAAAAGATAATTTCCAAAAACTTACTCATCTCTCAGCCTCTGTATCTCATTAAGTGTGAGTAAGATAGGCAATACAACCACCACAAAGAAGCTGGAATTTCTCAGGCTGCCTAAGACAGTCTCCACTCTGTCTGGAGTGAAAACCCAGGAGCCAGAAAATCTTATCTCCACTTCTCATTTCAGGAACTCTCTGTTGTGACTCACTCTGCTCAATTTCCTCCAAACAGGCAAAAATACACATTCAAGAATCTAACCTAAGGCCAAGGATCACTTGCACTGGCACTGAAACATGAGACTGAACAAAGGAGCAAAGGAAACAACTCACACCTTGAGTGAAGGTAAAAGGAGGGCTGGTCTTAACACCAAGTACCCAGTTGTCTGAAGTTGCAGGTGAAACTGATCCCATGCAGAACTTTATTATTTCTAATTCTAGCATCGGAAATTATGGCAGAGAAGCTCTTGGGGCCATGCCGCTCTTCATGCACATGTAAGAAAGAATAATTGTACAACCCATGCATAGACCCAGCACTGTTGATTTTACTGCCCAGGTCTGTTCCATAATCCCACAGGCTGAGCAGGTGAGATATCCCTTTTCTCAGAGCAGAATTATTATTATAGCTAAACCAGCCCAGAGACAAGAATATTAGTAGATCAGCACAAGAAATAAAAATAATCTACTTTTGTCTGTCAATCTATGTCCAGAATTCTGCAAGTAAGACTTCATACAATTACATTTCCCATCCATCTTTTCTTCTTCATTCTGATTTTATCCTAGGGAACTGCACTCCCAACACCGTGACTAAGGAGGGACACACAGTTTCCTCATATCTTTGCTCCATGAATGCAAATGCATCTTGAAGAAAAGCAGCTGCAGCTGAAAGAACCTTATAGCCAGCATGTCATAGATCCCACAGAAATTAAGTCTCATCAATTAAACAATTCATTCACACTGTTCATCTCTACAGACCACAAAGTAACAGCTGGGACTCTGGAATGATCACCTGCACACCATGCTTTCGTTGTGCCCCCAACATATGCTGTAAGGCACGGACACTAAGGGCAGGGAAGGACGACTGAAGGACAGCAGAGCCCTGAAAAATAAACTCAGCAGACTGGTTTCACTGACCAAGGGGATCCTGTGGTAGGAAGCATGTGTTCAGTACTTCAAAGTGGGTTAGAGTAGCAATCCTGGGACAGGCAGGTGATATTTACAGTCATTCAGAAGGACAGCTAGGAGAATGACACTTCCTAGCAGGGAACTCTAGACTGTCCGAACAGTAGAAATATTCTGTGAAGTCCACTCTAAAGAAATACCTTCCCAGGTGCCTATTAGAAATTTGCGTTTAAGTCTGGGGAAGAGGAAGCAGCTAGGAAGGCTCAGAAAGGATGTGATGGGCTCTTTGTAAGTATCAAGGAAGTAAAGAAGGTGATCAGAAGCTTTCTGTATATAAAGGAATAAAGTTGGTACAAAAACCCAAATGGAAACAAACCATCTGTGAGTAAATGTAGACTGGAAACTAGGAGGCAGCTTCTAGCCAGCAGAGCAACGAGGTTATAAAACAGCCTTCCACGAGTAGCAGAACAAACAACCTGGTTTTCATACAGATCTTGTTTAGTTTCTGAAAGGGCTCATATGAGAGCATTATTCATGAAAGCAAGGTGTAAAGGACACAGCAGAGGCCCTTTAGACTCCTGTATGCTGAAAGTTGGCTTGTATTGTTAGCCTTCGGTGCAAAACCAAGTCTCTGGATTCTGAACTGACTGACTATACATCCACAGATCCAAAAGATGTGAACACCAAGACAGATAACATTATTATCCTGCATTTGTTCTGTCTTCATTGTTAATATGAGGAGCTGCTAACCAACAGATGTTGAAGAAAAATCTTCATTCAAAGCTTATTAAAATGAGTGGGCCAAGCAGCAGAGCAGGCCTGTGATCTTTGATGTCCACGATAGTAATAATTTACAACAGTATATTTCATTTGCATCAGTGTCTTAGGCATTCTTCTGTTCAACAAGGGTGTATTCTCACTCTGGATTAAAAATAATTGCAAGTGCAGCTGAAAGTTAACCCTTATTTTATTTTCTCTCTTGCTTGAGAGTTACATGCGATGGAAATTACCTACTTAAAAATTCTATTCTTAATATTTTCCTGTAATACAACAATGGGCTAAACATACCCTTACACCTTGTGCCCTGCTGTCAAAAAGCTCAATAAAAGGAAAAATTTATATAGCTGAAGTCCAAACTGATTGTTTCCCTTTTCCTGACTCTGGCAACCTGGATTGGCCTAATGGCTTGAGAGAATCCCATGGTGAGCTTCACTGCAGCACAATGCATACGTAACACATTTACGTAATATTGATATTCCTTTTCTAGTCACATGCTGTTCAGAGGCTAAATAGCAAAATAAATATAAGGTTGTTTTGACATGAAGATATTCCTGGCTCACAGGTTTTTTTGCCTATTCTCAAATGAAATGTTACATTTGATATTGAACTGCAATCCAGTTTGTTCCTTTTAAATTGTCATGCAAGTTAACTAGTATAGTCTGGGCACTGAAAGCAAGCTTGAAATAGCAGGTCAGAGATCCGCACAGTAAATTGATCCTGGGTTTTGGCATGATAAGCCAATCTGATCTGAACTGTGTTTCTACAGCCAGATGACTTCTGCTACCTGACCTTGTTCAATTACATCTGGCCTTGATATCTCCACATACAGCTGCAGTACAACCGCACCTTCTCTTCCCCGTTCCTCATTTCAATCCAAATTGACAAAACAAGTGACAGTTGTCAGTAGTCAGTAACAGTTTCTCAAAAATTCCACTGGAGACAAATTAGCTTTTAACTACAGATCAGAAAATCTCACAAGCCTTCATGCATGAGGGTTAACCCATTTGGGCTTTCAACCCGGCTTTTTCAGGGATCCTTTCTGTTACCAAGTTACTCAGAAAGGAAAGCCAGTGCATTTCCTTTGTAACCATCAGTTACTGCGTACTAAACTTTGCCACTCAGTGACTTCAGCTGAAGGCTGTAAAACACAGAACATAATGCAGGGGAAAGGAGTCATTTCAGATACTCAACCTATCAAAATGTTGCAGTGTGCATCAAAATGTAATTTAGCCTTAGAGCTGGACTCCTGACATTCAGCCCAGGAGAGGAGCTGAAATGCTCTACGCAGTGCTTTGCTTGAATTTTAGAAGTAGGTTCTTGACTCAAGTCTGGTCGAAAAATACTGTTACTGACGATGCAGAATTGATCTGGAGAAAAAGGAGTAGCTATGAACCTTCTATTTGCAAGGGTTCTCTTTTGTGAGGATCTAATCTTTGCAGGCATGAGGACGTTTAAGTGGGAAGTCCATTTACACTTTCATAAGCACGCACACCTAACATAACCCCACTCAATTGTTTTTCACTGCTTTTGTAGTAATCTTAGCACTTGAATTTCATAGAATAGCCCACATCGGAAGGGACCTCAAAAGACCACCTGGTCCAACCTTTTGTGGGGAAGGAAGCCTAGATGAGATGATCTAGCACCCTGTCCAATCATATCTCGAGAACCTCCAGCGATCTGCCCTACTTTTATCTGGCACGGCTTTTTCAGTGATATCTAAAGGGAAGGCTAGTAAGATACTCAACCTTTCTGCTTTTATGGCAAAGACTTTAGGAATCCAGTTTGCAGATGGAAGTCCTACAACAGCCTCAGGTATACTCACAGCAAGAAGAGAAGGGAAAGAGACAGTCAAACGTAAAAAACAGAAAACTGGGCAGAACTGCTCTAGAAATCCTTAATAAGACAAAACACCCACCTTCCTCTGCTAGCACCTATGCCTCAGAAACTGCTACAGACCTATCACTTGATATAACTACAGCATTGTGTCTGTTTCATTGCAGATATTCTGAGCATGCTCTAGCTGGACTGCCAATAGAGGAAGAAAATGCAGCTCCATTCATATTACCCACCTGTGCTTTGCTCATAACACATTTAAGCTACCCATTTGATTATTTTAAATTTTTTTTAGTGTGCCTTTTAGCATATTATTCTGCTGTTAGCTTCAATACCAGCACATAACGGGATTCCTTAAACTACATTCAGAATCCGTATTTGTTAAAAAAATAGCATTTAACATACTCCACGTATTTAAAGCCACAGTTTCCAATTTTTTTCAGAAGACGACCCTAATCTGAATTGTAGCTAGAGCTACAGAGTGGTATAAGGCTAGAGGATATGAAGACTTAAGATAAAGTAGCTGTATTTTGACATGTCAAGCTACTGCTTACATCTAGTAGACACTCCAGAGCTAATTTTTAAGGGCACTGCACTCACAAGTGGAAACCTCCTCCAAGATTATTTGAAGACTGTTTGTCCACCTCAGTAGCAAAAAAAAACCCAACAAAGAAACTCTGGGAAAAACATTCAGAAAGAATGCTCAGTATCCATACACACTTCCTTAACAGAGGAATTTTTCTTGGGGGGTGGTGGTGACACATAATAAGGAAGAAAAATATTTCTAGAAAGTTACTATAAGAAGACACAAATATCACAGCCTTAATACCACCACAAGGCCCCGCAGAAGTGCAGTTAAGTGTGACAAGAAGAATGTATTTGTTCCCTATCAGCAGTTTCCATCACCCAACTATTTCACTCAACGCACGTGAAGCCATTCCCTCATCAGGAACACTCACAGTGCCTCTCTTCTCCACCTGTTTTCATCAAACCTGGAGGAGTATAGTAGCACTGATGTCCATGTCATGATCTCAATTTGAGTTGACATTTATTACCACCTTCAAGAGTTATTGAACAGAAAAAGCATAGTCACAGGAGCCTCTCATAATGGATGCAATAGAGAACAAAGGCTATAAATTGGGCAGGAGTGTTGATCTGCTTGAGGGTAGGAAGGCTTTGCAGAGGCATCTGGCCAGGCTGGATCGATGGGCTGAGGTCAATTGTATGAGATTCAACAAGGCCAAGTTCCATGTCGCGCCCTTTTGTCACAACAACCCCATGCAACGCTACAGGCTTGGGGAAGAGTGGCTAGAATGGTGCTTGGCAGAGAAGGACCTGGGGGTGCTGGCTGACAGCCTGCTGAACATGAGCCAGCAGCGTGCCCAGGTGGCCAAGAAGGCCAACAGCATCCTGGCTTTTATCAGAAATAGCGTGGCCAGCAGGAGCAGGGAAGCGATCGTGCCCCTGTACTTGGCACTGGTGAGGCCGCACCTCGAACACGGTGTTCAGTTTTGGTCCCCTCACTACAAGAAGGATATTGAGCTGCTGGAGTGTGTCCAGAGAAGGGCAACAAAGCTGGTGAAGACTTTTTCTCCAGACCCTTACAAGGAGTGGCTGAGGGAGCTGGGGTTGTTTAGCCTGGAGAAGAGGAGGCTGAGGGGAGACCTTATGGATCTCTACAACTACCTGAAAGGAGATTGTAGTGAGGTGGCTGTTGGTCTCTTCTCCCAAGTTACTAGCGACAGGATGAGAGGAAATGGCCTCAAGCTGCATCAGAGGAGGTTTAGATTGGATATTAGGAAAAATTTCTTCACTGAAAGAGTGGTTGGGCATTGGAACAGGCTGCCCAGAGAGGTGGTAGAGTCACCATCCCTGGAGGTGTTCAAAAAACATGTAGACGTGGGATTTCAGGGCATGGTTTAGGAGGCATGGGGGTGTTGAGTTGGCAGTTGGAATTGATGATCCTAGAGGTCTTTTCCAACCTTAATGATTCTGTGATTTTATCTCCCCCAACAAACAAATGCTGTTATACCAACATTTTAATCCACTGCAACACACACTGCAATACTGGCACAACCCAAGTCAATGTAAGGGTAGGTGAATTTTTACAAGGCCATGTGGCTCAAACAATCTGATGATAGAAAGGGCACAAACAACAACAGTGCGACTTTATAGTCACTTGGGTCCAGTCCAAAGCCTACAAACCACAATGGAAATCAAGCTCCATAGGTAATATAGAAGAGAAAAAAAATTATGGCAATGCTTACCCTTATGGTCTGGCTACAACTACTCAAGAAAAATATCTACTATCCTATCTTAATTATCATTACATTGGTTCACTGTTACCTAATTTGAGATATTTACAAGGCTTTTCCTCGGAACAATGGTTTTTAGGACATCACTGTGAAGAGATGAGATGTTACTTGGCCAAATAAAAAAATCTTAATTTCTTGGGAAATAGTGCCAAACTAACTCACTGCCATGGTTAGATATGAGTAATCCCATTAAAAAGGAAAGTCCCTCCATGCAGTTTTATTGGAGGCAGGCTGTCTCTGGTTTGAGACCCGTTGCCCCATGCCATCCTCTTTGCACCCCTGAGGCCCACAAAGTGACGCACTAACAATTACCGCCAGCAGCGGGGGATTTCTGTCTTTGGCCTAAAAGCCAACAGGAAGACTCCTATACCTCAGCATGGCATAAGAAACTACTTATGAATAAGGTGGGTGCTTGGGAAGACAAAAGCATTAAGGAGAACAGGATAAAGTTCTACTTTGCCTATTACAAAGTCACAAACTTATTTTCTCAAGCCATGCCAGGTCAAGCCAGGTGCCTGCTCTCCTCATTGAGGACAAATTGATTTGAAGTTTAGCTTCTATCTTAGGTTTGCCATAAATACTTCCTTTGCCATCCTTGCCCTTGCTCATCAGTGTTACCATTGTTTGTTGCTAGTTCCTTCCAAGCATCATAACTGAAACGGGACAATAAAGCTTTCAACAGCTATGGCCACACAACAGGCTTCTGTACTCAAGGGAATGAAGTATCCTGTTCTAGTTAAAAATAAAAAGGCAGGGTTCATTCAAACAAGCAAGCTCTATAAAACCTTCTTAATGCTAAAGCTTCAAAAAAGATGAATAAGAACATCAGATACTATGCTAAATTAGTAGACAAAGTAATCAAAGAAGAAACTACACACAAAAGCTATCAAAACAAAAGTAGATCTTCTAGACTTTTGAAAGAAACTTAAAGAACTAACACTCCAATAATCCTACAGGCCTTTACTACTGAACTGCCTTAAGCAACCACCTCATCTCCACAAGACTCTCTCAGCCTTATGATCCTAAAGGGCAGTTTACCCAGACACATATTTTATCACTTTCCCTGGCAAATCCAGAACAACTGAGATGGTAGGCTTGTTTTCCTACTTAAGGCCCTTTTCAACTTTTCATCTTCTAAGATACAGCTGATAAGAATTTGGTTTACCTTACTTGGGCTCTAGTAATTTTCCTCATAGTGATGATATTAGTCTGTGCCTGAAAACGTAACTAACAATAGCATCTGAAGTAATAAAGTGTTAGAATTTTTTTTGTTAATATTTAGAGCAGCTAATAAAGTAGTTCAGCAAGCAACTTTAATTATTAAGTGATAAATCACAAACCAAATTCTAATAAAAATTCCATTTCTGTTAAGCACCTCTAAATGCTGTATTTAGATATGCATGCTTGTATTTTACTGATGTTTTCATGCATTACATCTTATCTTATATAGTACACTGTCTGTGTGTTGTATATGTACATTATAGTGTCTGTTTACTCTTTTAATTTTAAGAGTTTTAGAAATTAATGTTAACAATGACTATTTGTATTAATAGATTAGCTCAGTTCAAAGTGACCTATAATACAGCCCTTAAAAGATGTGGCTATGCAGAAACTCATTTGTGGACATATTCTGAAACTTCTTTAAAAACTTCTAATCTTTAAAAAGTGATTATTCCCTCTTTTTTGGAGCAAGCACTTGATACAAGACCCATGTTCTTACTTCAACACTACAAGGAACCGATTCTCTTTCATTCAACAGACAAAATTTTCAGTAAGTTGGTGTACATTATTCATTCTAGGCATCTATGACTTCGTGATGAATCTGTGTGGAGCTTGTCTAACTCATCAGGGGGAACCCATCCATAATGGAAGGTGAGCAGGAGGTAGATGTATATCTCTTTAACGTATGTAAAGAGTAACCGAGGGCTTCTCAGGGCATTAAGCTCGCTCTGTCCACGGCCCGCCGCCCCGCGTTGTAAATGCCTCGCCCGGCCACGGGCCCGTGATGGCAGCTACCCGTCGCAGGGCCCCGGACCTGGGAGCCGAGGGAGAGGAGAAAGGGGTGCATGGAGAGACACCCCCGCCCCCCCGGCGTCGGCGGCCGGCCCGAAGGTATAACGCGCCCTCTTCCAGCCGGCCGCGCCGACCGACGGCCTCCCGGGCCAGGCACCCCCTCGCCCAACGATGGAGTGGCGCCGGCAGCGGCTGCCCCGCCCCCGGGGCGGGAGCGACGCCTTCCCGCCGAGGAACGGCGGCGCGGCCTGGTCACCTCACGGGCCGGAGGCGCCGCCATGGCGGCGGCCGTGAGGGATGTGGAGATCGACCCCGAGGGCACGTTCAAGTACATCCTGGTGCGCCTACAGCGCCCGGGCGGCGGGGAGCAGCGCGACGTCGTCCGCGGCACCAAAGCGGCCGAGTTCCACAGTGGGTTACAGGCTGGGGCTGGGGAAGCGGTCGTTAGCGGGGTGTCCCCGTCCGTGTCCCCGTCCGTCCCCCCAGCAGCGTCCCTCAGGACGTGTGAGTCGGCCGCCGGCTCCCAGGCGAGGCTGAGGCGGAGCCCCTGGCCTGCGGTGGCCGGTGTTAGCGGGAGTAGCTCTGAAACCCCAGGTTTTTTCCCCCTTTATAGGAAGAATTCTCTCACGAGAGTATGTCAAGCGGGTCAATATCTCTGTCGGATGTAATTTCCAAACCCGATAAACCTTATTTAGGAGAGTGTGACGTGTTAACTAAGTAAAAAAACGTGAAATAGAGAACCTTAATTACAGCTTTTCAATGTGTCAAGGGAAGGCTCCCTTTCTTGCAGGTGAAGGAGGGGACCGGGAGAAAAATAGCTGAAAAAAAAAGAGTTCTAGAGTATTTGATGCCGAGTGCATATTCTAATGGCTCTAACCGTTCTTCTTGTGCAGATCACATATTTGAAAAAGTAAATCCTGAAATGCAAAAGCTGGGATATGAGTGCAAGTGCCTTGGAGGAGGGAAAATTGATCATAATAGCAAAGACAAGAAAATTAGGGTATTTGGGCTCTCTACAGTAAGTGCACCTTTTGTATCCCTTGAAATCCTTTCGTCTCTGATGTTCTGGGGTTTTTTATACTATAGTGGCTTTTGGCAATTTGAATCGTGGTGTAAACGTTCAGTGGAAAACTTGCCTGGCTCATTTGTGAGATAGGTTAGAAAAACAGCAATTTTAAGGGGAGGAGAGCAAGGCAAAAATAGCAGATAACTTAATGCTGAGTAATACCAACATTAAGTCATAATTAAGGCTAAAAACGGAAGTTAGCATCTCTTGACTCAAAATCTAGTCTTACTGCTGGAGGAGGAATAGCCCATTTGTAGCCACAGGGTCTTGATCCAGCTATTGTATGATCTTTATCTGCCAATAAAAACGTTGGTTGGTAGTGACTAGCTAAATAGTGAACGTTGTTCTGTGTACGTGTGGGGTGAGAAAAGTAGACCCAGTTTAGGTGTGGTGAATTTTTAATAGGCGAAGATGTAGTTTCACATAACTTTGGTTTGTGCGAATAAAAGTAACTTCCAAGAGTATAGGAACTAGAGCATATTTGTTACCTGTTCTGTGTATGTTCAGTTTCTTTGTGAAAGGCTCAGCAAGTAATAATGATTTTCTTGAATTTAGGGAACATGCCGTACTCTGTTTCTGATGTGGCTCTGTGATGAAGTGTAGGTGCTTATGTAGTAATCTGTGAGTAAAGGTTTTAGGCTTCTAATGTAGACAAAGAAAACAGTTAAGATGATTTAACTTTTATAGAAAGTGATGGTTACTTCAAATCTGATTACCTTAGATGAAGGTTGGGCCTTAAATGTGTTAAGCATTTTTAAATGTTAGTGCTGTTTTTGTTCCAAGATGACTCTTGCCACCTGGAATCATAAGAAAAAAAATGAACTCTTTAGGATTTGTATGGGTGGGAAGGCAGAGTATAATGCTCATTCAACTAAATTCTTGTGATTGTAGGTCCATGCTATAACTGTGTTTTTAGATGAGAGTTGACACCTGTATTATTAATTCAGTTGCCAATTTAGTGTCAGAGGCAGTGGTCAACTCTTGCTTTTGTAATGCAGTTGCTATGGAAGATACCTTGTTTCTCTGCTTTTGGACCTTGACACTTACAGATGAGCCCCATGTAAAAGCAGAATTTTATTACCATGAGGGCTTCTGTCAGGCAGAGACACTGGGGGTTCAGAAGACCTTAGCAGCAGGTCACAAGTTAGTATATTAATTACATTGGTTTAATGCTTCTCATTATGTGGAGATTTGTTTTCAGACTCTAAAACAGACCTATATTGGTATTTTGTAAAAACTAGAGAGAGAGTCATTGACTTCTTATGAAGTAGGTGCTGTGCTATTATTTGCAAAGCTGGATGGGGTCTTCAAAATGATTACCAAGGCAAGAGTGATCTGTAGGTCTGTTGCTTTACAACTAACAGTATAAACCTGCAGTACTTCTGACTTAACGGTATTATCTGGTATTTTTGAAAAGTTTGCATTTTGTAATCAATCAGTTATTTTAACCTGCGCAGTTTAAATGCTGGTTTACTTAAGCTGGTCCACTTAGGGCAGAATCAGTGAGGAATAAGAGTGCATGCTTTGTTTGATAATGCAATCTTGAGCTCTTTTTTCAGTCTTCCAAGTTAAGTTTCATATGAAATGTTACTGGGGAAAAAAAAGTAACCTGTAAATTACAGGTTTTTATCAGTAGACTGCACTGTTGTGCAGTAAAGGCTTTTTGACAGGGAAAAACTTACTTGTAGTTCTGAAATAAGAAATCAAGGTAATAATGGAAAGGCACCTTCTACCACAACTGTCTTAAATTTCAGTGAAGGACACTATCACCAATGATTTAAATGAGGGTTAAAAATCAAAAAATCACATGGGTCATCTGACTTTGCCTTAGTTTGGAGTTGCAGTGGCTGAAGAGCACGGATATTTAAAATTATGCCATTACCAGCTAAGGCAAGATTGCAAATAAATCATGAAGACTGTGATTTCTTTAGTGGCTAGAATAGTACTCAAATGTTCACACATGTGGCTTATTCCTTTTTCCTTCAGCTGAGCCAAATCAGATGTTTGTATGCTTATACGTTAAAGTAGGTCAACGTGCTCTCTGTGGTTTAAAAGAATGTTCAATAAATATGGTGGCTGAGGGGTTGGGAACACTTTTAAAACAAGATTTCTGTTGAGAAATCATGATGTGAAAAATGCATCTTCTATTACTTGAGATTGACCCCATTTCATTTATTTTCTACAACTCTGGCTGGGAGGGGAATTGGAGAGGACAACAGGAAAATAAAACATGATAGTGCAAGAATAACTCTCTTAGAATCTGTATTTGATGTGTATGTGAACTACTTGAAATATCAAATCATAACTGGGTAATTTGTATTGACAAGAACTGAATGGTTCTATGGACTTACTTTCTGTGTGTGTCTAATAAGCATTTGTTTTTTCTTACAGGGCTATGGAAAAGCAGATCATTCAGTGACTGCGGAGATACTGAAAAAAGTGTATACAGATTATGAAATTACATGGTCAGATGACAAGAAATAAATCGGCTACTTACGAACACAAAAAGCAGTTCAAAACCGGTAACTCCGAGCTGTACTGTGATAAATAAAGTTGAATGTCTCTGCTGTGTATGTTACCATAAATCTGGGCCCTGCTGTAACTTATTATATGGTTAGTGATCCCCAGATATATCGCGTTTTTCAGATCATTCCTTTGCAGAATCTGCAGTTCTAAGCTTCTTGCCTCTCCTTTTGATGTGCCCTCTAATTAAACACTCCATCTTATCTCCAGTTTGTTTTCACCCAATCCTGTGTCACTGATATTTGTAGGATACATCAGGATTTTGCTGTCAACTTAAACACTACGGGACCAAAGCTGTTCCCTGGTCTTTTGACCACGGTGTTTTCAGTTTCCTTTATTTTCAATTGCTCTTTAGGCTTTTCAACTTTGCTATCCACATTCACAAAAATTGAGGTGGGGGAAGGGGCGGGTTGGCTATTACAGTTCTTCACCAATGATTGAAAACTTTGATTTACTCCATGGTTTTGAAAATTCAATACTTGGTTGGAACACAAGTAATGGTCAAGATCTCTTGTGTTCCTGTAAGATCCTTCCCTATAGCAGACCGATGGCAATGTCAAATTCTGATGATACTTGTTTCATTTTGATTCCTCTGTACTTCTTTTATTCCCCATGAGTACAATGATGCTTTCTTCTATTTTTTGATCACAATAATTATCTTATAGTTAACTACGTCCCGGCCAGACCCAGTACACCTGGGCAGTATCTGAACTAACTTACAGTACCTGCTTCCTCCTTGTTGCCCTTCATTTTTTGGTGAAGTTAATTGCAACAGTTTCCACTTCGTTTCCTGCCAGTCCTCCTTTAATGCTGTTGTGGATTTCAAGGGAGTACCTTTTGCTCTTACGCTTACATTGTTGACTTGCAGTCTTCGAGAGGTATTTGTATATAAATCCTGGTTCTGTCCTTTGCTGTAGTTCCTACTGCACTTATCTGCCAGTATCTGGTGGCATAGAGTGGCTTTTTCTTTTCAATGGGCATGTGACTTAAAGTACGAACTGTGAAGTTTGAGAGGCTTTAGTCCAGTTTCTGTCACACACAAAAAATCCTGCTGTTACTGCCTTATTACACTAATTATCTGTCTTTTATCACCCTTCTGTATCTTTGTTTTGATCGGTTGGGCAGAGAGGGATTTCTGTTCTTGTCCTCAAACCTTTTAGTCCATTCCTCATTAGAAGAGTTCTAGGTATATCCATCTCAGTAATCACCTGGGAGCAGGATCCTTTGAACCAGGTGCTGCAGCTTTCGTGGCTGGCACCTGCTTCCCAACACACACAGCCTAGACTTACCCCCCAGTGCCTCTATGTGCTTTTGCATCGGTTGTTTGTGCTTCTCTTGGCATTCTTGTGCAAGTCTTGGCTGCACTGCTTCAAATGCTGTGATAACCTTGATTGCAGGTTTTATTTTTTTTTTTTCCTTAAGATTTTGGTTTCAGAACATGATTAAATGCCTGTGTACCTAGTAACCAAGAAGAGCATACAAGTCAATAACTTGAAAATTGGCCACTTCCCACTTTGATTTTCCTCATGGGTTTTTTCCCCTAAGGTTTAGGAAAATAACTGTAACGGATACCATTTAATTGGTGCCAGTACACAAAACTGATTTTTTTCAATAGCCTCATTTCCCAAAACTAGCAAATAGTCTTTAAAAGGAAGTCATCAGTTAGGATAACACCTGTTAAAACAAACAAGCTTTTTAATTTAGTTCTCTGAGACTTTTTTACAATTGATTGTAGTATTTCTCTCCACAACTTACGGGAAAGAGATAACTTAGACCGGATTTTTTATTGTGATGACTCAAAAAGCAAAGGGATGGGGTGAGGGGAGAAAAGGGGTGATGATTTGGAATGAGCTGATAAATAGAGTTACCAGCTGACATCTACCTTTGTTTCTTTGTAAAAGAAACTGGGCCTGATGTAAGGGTTTGTGTCATTAAAAAAAAATACTTCAAGGGTATAATCTAACAATTCTGTTATTTTTCTAGTGCAATGTCATTTGGGGAAAGGCTTATTTCCCTAGCTAGTAAGTAATATCTACAAGTATTACAAGTGAGGGTAAGATTTTTGTTCCAGATATGAAGAGAAGCAGGAAACTGGTCATTAGGGTGGTGGTGATTTAGCTGGTAAAAGACAGCCTTAATTCCAAAGTGCAATCACAGCCGTGGTGCAGCTGACTGCTTTTTTTTCCCCCTCTCCAATAAAACAGCAACTCCAGTAGTTTCCAAAGCATCCTTTTAAATTAGTCTACTTAAAATTCTTTTTGAAACAGTAGTTGTTAAGGCTCTTCTGTAAAGTACAGGAAATCCTGTATGATTCTATTTTAGTAGCAACATGGTCAAATAGGGATCTTGCAGTGGACTTTCACAGCCTTCAGTGATGGGAACTCTATGCAATAATGGGATTTAGGGCACTGCTGTAGTAAATTTCTTTCCATCCCCTCAGGCTATTGTCCTTTTCCCCCTACAAAGAGTATCCTTGCATCTAGCTTACTGCAGTGGTTGACTGTCTCTTAAGTTCATATTTCTGCAGCGGTGCCCAATAAAGCCGCACATAAGCAGTACTTTTGATGTACGTGTTATGTAATAGATTTTTGTCCAGTTTTGGTTAAGACAAAATGTACAATGGACTTTTTTTTTTGCATGAATTTTTGGTGACACCAAGCACTAGGGACCAAGTTTTATAGTTCTTTGGGTTTGTTTGAGTTTTTGGTAAGTTAATTTCTTCAGCAACATCACTACCTTCAGCCTCAGACACAGGAGTGACTTGTACGCAGCCTTTTCTGAATGCTTGCTGCCCTGCCAAACTGTTGAAAAGATTGAAGAGGTGTGAAGAGTGTTCAGTACTGCCCCCAGCAGCACCCCCTGCAAGTTCTGAAAGTGATAGTGTATGGGCTGTTTAATTTCTGAAAGAATTTTCTTAAAAAAAGAAACCAACCCAGTACAGCACTCTAGTTAGCAATCTGCTGTAACAGTGCAGTTTATCTCCTTTCCCACTTGTCACCTAAACTCAGTTCTGTCATCCTCCAGTTTCCTGGATTGCATCTGTAGGTTTAGTGGTTGGTTGTTTTAAGGAACTTCTCTTGTGTAGAAACTTCTTTCAACTCATCTTCTAAAACAGAAATCAGTTTTATTAATTTTTAAAAACAGTATGGCTATTTCCAATTACTTGATGAAATTTTCTTGAGTAACATGTCAAAATCTAAATGTGAAAATTTACAAACCACGCTAGTAAATATTCTCTGGTACACTTTTTCAAAGGCTTGAATAGAAGTCATGTATGCATTACATATGGAAACATTACAACAATTAGCGAGATTGCTAGCAGAGTAGAACACCAGTGATAAATACAATCACATCCCCCTCTGGTGGCAAAGCAGCAGAGCATGCAGGTGTGCAGTCGGTTCTGAAATCTGTTGCTGTGGTTTAATTGTATCTGAGTTGGAAGCCCAACTCTTGAGAACAACTCCTGCGCCATACTCAGATGCTGCATGGTCTCATTCAGGCTGTGCTCAGCAAGCAGTTCTGTGCCAGACAGCTCTGGCACTGCCAAAGAATATGAGAGGGACTGGGGTCAGTCACCCGCTTCAATTTTAAATGCATATAAATGACCCTTAATTGGAATACACAGATGGTGGTTTAAGCAGAACTCCATTTTCTATGGAAAAAGAGAATCAGTCCTTCCCTTCCAGTCAGACATCAGAATTTGTCAAATATTTCAATAATGAGCATTCTTATTTTGTCAGACCAGAAGAACTCAACAGAGGGAAAAGCAGAGATGTGAGGATTAAAACATTTTGTTTAAGATATTTTTGAAGGACCAGTGGTAAAATTTTAACTGGAATCTTTAAAGGCTATTTCCATAATACATCGCTGCAGTCCTTTATCAATTATTTTAACTATGCTGCTCCTAAACACGTTTCTCTCTGCAATGAATTTCTCAAAGAGGTAGATACCACCGCCAACCCCAAAATAATACGCTTTGCCTGCCAAATACACACGGCCATTTTTATCCAAGAGCTGAGCCAGTGTATCATGCAAAGCACCGTAGTAGTCAGGATTATAGATGGTCTCAGATGTGAGAATTACATCGTACTTCAGAAAGGGTTTGTTGCCGCTTAACAGGAGCTGGCTGACTTGAGACCACTCTCCAGAAAAAAACCTGCATTTGGCAAGCATGTCAGCTACACATCCTGCTTGCTTGGGCCTCTTCAAAGGAGGCTCACTAGTTTTTCTGTTGTCTCCACTGCCCGTTCTGTCGCCTCCGTTTATGCAGTTAGCCACTGTATTAGGTAAGGTTATTTCATCAATCACTGTGCTGTTGTAGTCCTGAAAATGGACTTTTTCAGCTTTACCCCTTAAAGCCACTATTCCCAGCAGCCCAGCCCCGCAGCCCAGATCCAATACAGTCTTGTTGGTAAACTGTATTTCAGCCTCTGAGAAGTAGTCTACAAGATCGAAGGTGCACTCCCAGATTTTCAGTCCTCCCTCATAGACCCCTGGGATGAGATCAGAATGAGAAGAAACACTTTTAGAGACAATGCCTTCTCCATCGGCGCCATCCAAACACTTCATTTCCACTACGGACATATTTACGTAATACAGGTCTGATACTGTTTCCATGACTTTATTTTCCAGTATTTTATTGACATCTTCAGGAATGTCGTGTTCCTTGGCAGCTTTAAAGCAGAGCTTTTTCGTTGATGGTGTCTCATCTCGTTGTTTATCGGCACCCAGCCTTGGGCTAGAGCCTGCCGCGCTATTGGCTGTTTGCTTGCTCTTTTCCATGGATTCCTGCTTGTGTTTTGGAGAGCACAGCTGTAAGTCTGTCTTGTCGTGAGCAGCTGGTTCATTGTTCTCACTTTCATCAATATTAAAATTAAATCGAAAAGCCATTTTCAGGAATAAAAAAAAAAGTCAGCTTAATTTATTACAGCAGGAAACACCCACCCAAGAGCAGTGCTGATACAAAGATTTTTTTCTTCTGGATGTTAATGGAGGATGTTTTTATGTAGTTATCTCTGTGGTGAACAGTGCTTTGCAGGTAGACTATCTAATGTTTTGCTGATGAATCCGGTGAATTACTTCTGGAAATAGAGTGAATAGTTTTACACATCATTAAACAGCCAAATATTTGCACAACCAAACCGTTGAATTGTAGCAGCCTAATTTTCATTTAAGAAAAATCCTCGGAACATTTAAATCGCTGAAAGGAGCGCTACAGGTGACCAGACCTCTCATGCGATGTCGGAATATACGCGGGTAGCTTGTGTTATTCCGGTAAAACCAGCGTTTCAAGCCACGCAAAAAATACCTCCTCCCCCCCTCCCGGAGGCTGTTAAGGCCCAGGTTCCCCTCCCTCCACCCCGGCTGGAGCATGCAAGGCTGGGAAAGGGGACCCCGGTCTCGGTTTACCCACCCCGTTTCCTTCCCTGCTCCGGTACCGACCTCCGGACACAATCGCCCTCCGCGGCTACGGCCCCTCCGCAAAGCGCGTGCGCGGCCGCCGGGGAAAAGGGGGGGCGCGCGGAGGCTGCTGGGATAGCGGAGGAAAGTTTTTCCCGCCGTTGCCCCGTCCTGAGGTAAATGGAGTGGGCGCCATGTCCCAGACAGATCCTGAGCTGCTCCTGCAAGAGCTGGGAGGCTGGGACTGGGGTCTCTGCCGCCGAGAGCTTCCTACTGTCTTGCCCCGGCTCCTTATATCCTTCCTGGGAGGATGGTTCGGTTGTTGGGTGACTGCAGGGAGCTGCCCCGAAATGGCGGGGTGGGGGGGCGTGGGGGTGCTCCCCCTTCAGCATTGCACAGTTCAGGTAAATAAATCCGTGGGAGGGAATATGGTGCAACCTTTGTTAAGGGGTTGACACAGGATAGTAAAGCGGGGTGCAGTATTTCACTGTGAGTGAGTACAGCCCTTTACTGAAATAAGAAGATTCACGGTAGAAAATAGCGTGTGGTCTCATTTAGCACTGTAGGTAACTGCCCTCCCTCCCAGCCAGAGGTGTGTCTGGCTGCATTGCGGCATCCCCCACTAATCTCATATGATGGATGAAGTGTACGTGGGACAGCATGAGAGAAGTTATTGTGACTTCTGCAGAGGCTTTAAAGATTACCTTTATGGCAGAACAAGTTTGAGTTTCTTTAACGTTTTTACTCAATGTACGAAGAGTCTGAAGACTGGGCTGAGCATATTCGTAAGTAGTGACCAAGAAGTGCCTTCTCTTCCTAAGGATCTTTGTATTGCAATTGCATGATAAATTCTGCACTACTTAAAAGTACTTATGCTATAGCGAGTGACTTTCACGGTCATCAGCAGTCCTACAGGACCTTGTATGTTACCCTAACTGCATGCTGAATAAGCTTTATAGAAGCTCATAAAGAAGCTATGCATATAAGGCTGCTTTTTCCTTCCCACTACTTAAGATTTTTAGATGCTTGAAAGAAGGGTGCGTTTTATCTTGTATTTTATTGTTTTTTGGCGGCTATCTCACAGGTGGCAGAAGTCTGGTAATACCTGACAGTGATAAGAAAATGTGGCTGATACATAACTGTTTAGGAGTCTTGCTAATATTCACTGTTGCATATTAGTGCTAACCAGCATGTTAAATGTGCAACTATTTAGTTTGGGATATGGAAAATTCTAGTTGGATGGGCAATTATGCTCAGCCTTCAACTAAGCATACCCAGGTGCAATGCTCTTATTGATGTGTTTATGCAGGTTGGAGGTCTTATGTTAGCTTAAAAAAAAAAAAAAGTCAAGTAACAATATGTGGCCAATGTTACGTTGCCACATATCTGATCTGTTTCTACTTGATGCAGTTTTTTGTTTTATCTGGTAGGTAGGTTGCTATGTATTTCTGATAAATCACATGTTTTTCTCTAAGTTTATATCAATTTTTTGCTTTGCAGGTGTTTTGAGGATCCTGACTGAAATGTTTTTGCCTCATATCAGCCTTGCAGATTTGGAACAAACTTTTTTCTCAAAAGTGTTACCTAAGGTATGAAGGCTTCAATTAAATGTGGAATTGTCAGTCAGTCCAGTGCTAAAAACCAACATAAAATGCAGCGATTCTTTTCTGAGGTCCCATGATATAATTATTGCTTTGGATACAAAACTTGAAATTAAAATTTTACCCTTTAAGAGTTTAACGATTTTGTGTTGTTGGATTGTTTCTGTGATTGTTACCGTTATTTACAGTGGGAAGAGGATCAGATATATGATGTTCTACTTCCTATGTTCAGTAACAGAATTGAGTTTTATTTCTTTTGAAGAAGATTGGGCTTTTTATAAAATAACCAAGGTGGAAAATTTTTATGTGGGGTAGCCTCTCGGGACAAAAGAACTGAAGAACCTGACAGTCATATATCATGAATAAGCATTGTGATATTTGTGAATAATACAGTAAATAAACTTTTAGATCATACTGGCCTAACATGTGTTCTCTTTTTGGATTAAATGATGGAGAATTTTGTGCTGTAGTTGTATTACATTTTAACTGAAGTAAAGCAGTGCCGAATTACTCCTTTAAGTTTCAGGCCTCAGCTTATATATTTTAAGAAGCCTGTAAAACTGGCTGCTTGACTTCCATTTACCTTATTTTATGTCCTGTAGCAAATTTGGGAGGTTACAAGAAAAAGGGCTGATAACAGGCATATCCTGAACAAGGCTTACTCTACCATACCAGTTTAGGTAATATCGTGCACGCTGTCTTTGTGGCCTCAGCAGTTACACCTGTAAAATATCCAAGGACCTCAACTAGAGTAGAAATTATTGTTGTTTGTAGGTCACAGAGTTATTTCTTTATGTATTTAAACTGTTAATGAGCATTCTCAACAAAAAAAAAAAACCCTGATTTTTCTCAGACAAAATGCAGTTCCATTTAAAATGGTGTGGTTTTAACTAAGTAAGAAATCATTGATAGAATGAGGTATATATTTCAACTGAATTAGCTAGGAAGTCTGTTTTACTAACAGATTTGTATAAAAAGTAACAGCTAATATAGCTTTTGTCTATAATCTGGGAAAATGTAAGACAGTTTTTGCGTCTCGGTATATCATGCTTTATGATTCAAATGCTAGAAAGTGTTTTCCCTTGTGAGTTTCCTCAGTAGCCCAGGACTCCATGCAAAGTAAGCAAGCAGATATGGAATGGTGTTAGTATTTGCGTGTGTATGTTTAGAAATAAAATGTTGAAGTTCTATATTGTTCTGACAGACTCTACAGTTATTTGATAACTTGATGTATGAATTATCCAGTGAGGCCAAAGGATTAACCAGCCAGAATACAGAGTTATGCAGTACTGTGAGGAATCTTTTACAGGCAAGTTCCATGAAATAAGTTGTCAAAGGAGTGTTTACATTATTCTTTGATTTTACCTACACAGTTAAGAGGTTTCTGGGTTGTTTTTGTTAGCTACTAACCAGAGGGTTAAAATGGAATTTGAACTAACTTTGCAGTTGAAGTTCAATTAAAATTTTGTGAATTATTTGATTACGTTTATTGTGTGATGCTAATCAGAATTTAAAAAAAAATCTCAAATTGTCTAGTACAAATGGTATGTGATTCTCCATGTTTAAAGAGTGAATCTGGCACCTATTTATACAGTCACTTAATTCAGGGTTTTAAAATTTTGGTGCATTGAGAACAGTAGTCAAAAGAAAGATGAAACTTTCAAAGAGTATATGGTATCGGAGAAAAGGTCTGGAAATGCTTGATATTATTTTATGGAGCTTCATTCTTCTTTAACAAGCTACTTATTTATGCCATAGCAGTGAACTTTAAATGCTGTAATAATCTAGGTGTGATTCAGCTAAGAAAAGATGCTTTTGGAATTACGGCAGGAAGGAAAAAGCACTGACTGTTGCTGTTTATTCTTGCTTTAAGACTATGGTGCAACTGTTGGAAACTCTGACTGGCTGTGTACGATATGTATGCACACTGCAAGAGTGTGTGCCTCTGGAGAGTATCCGCACCCTTCCATCCTCGGTTCTTTATGTAATAAAGAACACATTTACACACTGCAAGGTAGGTCTGTGTTAGAAGGAGGAAAATTCTTACGTTGGTTGGCTTTTAGGAAATGCTCACTTTGCAAGAAGATCCTATTTTGAAATAATACTGTTGTCAAATTGTTTGTTTTTTTTTAATTTAAATTTAGTTGTTAAATAGTTTATATGATGTACTTAGTGCACAAGTACAAAGATGATTTTTCAGCTGCCTGCCAGGCGAATCTGGCCTGGTAGTGGGAGGCACAGACCGCAATTTCCATATTTTGCGTCAGTGTCAGTTGAACGTTTTGCTATGAACGCAGGCTCTCTGTGACATCTGTGCGCTTCTGAGCGCTGCAGTATTTTGCGAGCTACAAATGGTTACCAAATGGTGCTGCTTACCTTATTTCTATGCAAGTTCCAGAGTGGATTGAAAGTTAAAACTGGGACCTTTGTGTTAGTTGCAATGAGTAACGTATAACAGTTTCAGATCTGCATTTTCAGATGCAACTGTAAATTCCTCTACAGCAGTGAAAATAAAACAAGGTTGTCATAAGGACACAATAGCTTTTGGCTGGCCTTCGTTCTCACTTTTCAATTTTTCTTTCTTATGGAATATTTACAGAAGCTTTCCATGTCAGGTGTTGAACTCAAGTGCAGTGCCTTTATTTAACAATTCTTATTTGACACTATTGGGGTATCTTTTGAATGCTACTTCCTTTCTTGCTAATCTTGTACTGTTTTGTTCAGAAATATGATCTCAGGTTCATGCATCAAGGCCTAATCCAAAGCCCACTAAACTCACGAGAGCCAGGCAGACTTCATTAGTTGTTGATGAGGCTGCAGATGAATAGCATTTTATATTTAGTGAACAGGGGCTGGTACCAGAAGCTGCCGATCTAGCTGCGTATTGAGTTAAAAGTAGGTACATCTCTGCCTTGTTCTTATTTCCAGTGAAATGTATGACAAAGCTCTCAGTGTTTTCAGCATGTGAAAAATCAGGCTGTGAATCCTGAACTTTGTTTTTTAAACCTCTTCTTCCCTGTTTCCTACAGGACAGTGAATCAGTGTACTGCGGGCATCTGCACTTGATTTCTGACCTCCTACAAGCTATGTTCAAGGAAACTTACTCTCTTCAGAAGCAGCTGATGGAACTGCTTGATATGATTTCCATGGGCTGTGCTGAAGATAACATCACAGATATGGTGTCAGGTATATGTGGGCCTAATGTTTTTTTCAGTCCTGCTCGGTCTTTTTTTCTATAGAGAGTATGTCTGAATTTTTAAAACAGGGTTCTGAGCATGGTCAGTTCCTGCTGTCCTGACCAGCCTTTCAGAAAGCAGCATTTCGAAGCTTGAAATATTTCCATTTTTCTTCTAAAACTTTCTCTGTGGGATGGAGCATGTTGTATAGGTTTGTAGGACGGGGCAGCACCTAAGTGCTGAGCCATTTTCCTGATTCTACCAACGTGGTGGTATTCCCTTAGTGCTTGTGATTGCTGCTGTTTCCTAGGGGAGGAGCATAGCTGTGAACTCATGAACCTGATTTAACTCAGTAGTTGTTGTTTTCTCCTTAGTAATCCACACTGTGCTGGAGATATGCTCTGTCATTTCCAACATGGATCATGCTCTTCATGCCAATACGTGGAAGTTCATAATCAAGTATGTCATTGAACTCTTTGGGTTTGATTGTAATACGAACAGGCTGATTTTAAATAACCAGCATTCCAATAGCTTTATATGCAGAGTTTCAAATAAAATTGGAATTAGAGAATTCAATTTAGCTCTTACGAAAATTAAAAAATTTAGCTAGTAAGTAGTATTAAAGGCACTGCCAGTGAAGGTAGTTAGGAATTGTATGTGAAAAACTAACAGAAGCTTAACTTTTTGTATTACAATACAGAAGAAAACTTGAAACACCATTGTCTGAATAAACAATCTTAAGAGGTCTGACCTGCAATTTTGTAGGCGTTTTTGGCTTGAGTTGTGCTTGTTTTCTTGTACTTTCATCCTGCCTCTCCTCTGTGTTTCGGTCATGGCTACTTTGAGAAGAGGGTTGTTCTCTCTAAATTTCTGATTTCGGTGTACACAGATATCGCACCAATTGGTGTTATATAAAAGCCTAAACAGCAGAATTAGTTCTTTGGATTTGTCCTAACTCATTGCGTGATTGCTTCTGACACTTAAATATCTGATTATACTCCTATCTTTTAGGCAAAGCCTGAAACACCATTCTCTGCTGCAGTGCCATCTGAAACACAGCGACATCCTCGGTGGGCTGTGCAAGGACACTCTTCTTTCTTTTCACTCCTGTTTGCAACTGGCTGAGCAAATGAAGATGTCAGAGATACAGGTTAATTACAAAACTCCCAAAGCTGCCGTTGAGCTTGAGGAGAGTAAATTCTTTGTGCTGTATTATGGCTCGGAGTGGTTTGGGTTTGGGTGTTGTGCGTTTTTTTTGTTGGGGTTTGTTTGGGTTTTTTTACTTCACGTGGCAGGCCGAATACCTTGTTCTTTTGAAACCATGTGAAAATGAGGCCCATAGCTTTGTTTAGATTGGGGGTGTTTTAGTGGGGTGCTGAAAATAAGTTTCCACCATACTCTATGGGAATTTTTTTATTTCCTAAACTGATGATATCCCAAGGTCAATCAAAAGATATATTTCAATTCTGAATATTGCTATAAAAATGTTGAGGCTTACTGAATATTTCTAGTTTTTCCCATATAGCTGTGGATTCTAAGTCTGAGATTGCTAATGATGTTCAAAACCTATTTAACTTCCTTTTTTATTTTATTACTCTGTATATGAAGTTTTAGAACGTCTTTTCTTTGAACAGGAGGGCACTGACCTCAGGCTGTTCCAGAAGACTGTCAAGCTGTGCAGGTTCTTTGCTAATTCCCTGGTACACTACACCAAGGTAGGTTTTAATACTTGAATTCTGTATTAGTATTAAATTTAAGCCACTGGTCTGCAAATAGAATGATTTTGTACTGCATAGTATCTTAACAATTTATGACCACCACGTGGGTGGTATAATTAACATCTGTGCATAACCTGCTTGGAGTTTTTCCACCTGTATATACTCAGAAGCCTAAGCGGGATTACTGCTGTGATTTAACAGAAAACAAACAAGAATAATAAGCTGTTACAAGCCATGTCACTGAGGAGTTGGTAGGAGATGTCTGGTCTTTACAGGCAGCCTTGAGTCAATGCAGTAGTAATTTAGCTGGAAGAATTAAGCAGATGAAACCTGTTGCTAAGTTTTCAGAATTGTTCCTGATTTCAACAATTGAAAACGATGTGGCCTTAGAAGAAACACCCACATACTCTTCTTAGCTCTGACACTAACTTCCTGCTCTTTCTATGGCCCTCACACTTTGTTGCTGTGCTTTATTTTTCTCATTATTAGAAGGCATGCTATAAATCTACCCATTTTAAGAATGTATGTGAAAAATCTTTGCTCTTGAGGAACAGTAGTGAAGGTGCATGCTGCAACTGTTTTGTCCCATGGGGTAAAAGCAGGGGCTTGGTTATTGCTCTGGTTGTGTCGTTGGTCTGCTCTGGTTGTGTCAACACAAGAACCAGCCAGAGCAGAGCAACAACCAAAGTAGGTAGCACTGCAACAGGGTAAAACAGCCTTACAGCATGTATGAGAGCGCTTCAGATTTCTGTAGCGCTGTCTGGCTATTACAACTGTACTTACTAATTTTTTAAAGAAGCCTATAAATTTAATTGTTTTACCTACTATGTATACACACATGAAGTGTAATCAATCTTAGGAATTTTTTTTTGCTTTGCATTTGCCCTGGATTGTTAGAACTTAACCAATTTTTACAGTGTAGTACTTTACACACCAATATAGCAGAACAGAAAGTGTATTTAATCACATATTTTTATATTAAAAGTACCATTCAAAATTAATGGCTTTTGCAGGAATTTCTTTCTTTCTTCTCCAATTTGTGCTGTCAGTTACATCAGCTCTTTCTTCAGATATACAGGTAAGTGACGTATAAATAAGCGATTATGGATAGTATCTTAATAACATCTCCAATATTACGTTCTTAAAGTTGCAGGTAGTTTAAGATATAAAAATACAGTCTTGTTCCAGAGTTGTTACTTTCTTTCTTCATTTACAGAAACCTAAAAAAATGTTTTTAATAAATTGGACGTTTTTGTGTGGTGTTAGGTACCTTAAACCCATTCTTGATCAGGGCTCTGTGTGTCTGATATTGACATTACCTTTGTTGCAATTGATAACTTGTTAGAAAATGTTGACATTATGAGTAGAACGTGCAGATTGATTGTCTTGGGCACTGGGTCTATTTATACAATGTCATTTGAAAATTCTTGTTCCTAAAGGTGAAGGTAGGATTTGCCCTTTGGTCACCTTGCAATGAAGCAGTTAGGCAGAGCTAAAACAGCAGCCCAGCAGTGTGCCTTCCTCTTTGAAACAAATGGTAGTGTGATGTTAGTCAAATAGTGCAAAGTCAAGGCAATTTAGAATTACTGTTCCCTGGTAATCCTAATTCCTTTCTGTTTTGTATATGTATGCTACTCTTTTTTTTTTTTTTCCCTATCTTAAATTCTAGTGAAGGACAAAAACCAAGACTAAATGCAGGTGTCAGCAGCAACAATTTGACAGGTTGTTTCAATGTTAAGACAAAGTATGGAAACACTTGTCCTCAAGGCAGAGAGTATCAGAAACCAAGTATTCTGAAACTTCTCATAGCTTCACTGTTCTGTTAGGATCTTGTGAAATCTCACAAAAGGACACTCTGGTTCTCCTGGAAGCAAATGCTTTTTTTCATGTTATGCTCATAAAGCATCACAGTCTGCAAGCAGCTTGTTATTTTTCTTTCAGAAGTGTTGCTCTATTTGCTCCAATAGTGGGGAAGAATAGGGGAAAGTGGGCTTTATAATAATAGAGGGCGGGTGTCAGTAGTTCTTTTGGAATTGAAACCAAGTTCTGCAGTGAGATGTGCTCATGAGTTCACTGCATGTTTCACTGCAAGATTGGGTGGATACTTTTTTACAAGTTTCCTCTTCTAACTTACCTTGTAGATCTTTCTCAAGTGGAAGGTTGTAAACTTTTATTCACTCAGCAAAACTGAGCAGGATTTTTGGGTAGGAAGGTAGCATTTTTACAGTTACTTTATAAGCTGCAAGAGTAGACGGTTTTCGTGTCATGATCTCTTTTGCTTTATTCTCTTATTGCTTCCTTTTTTTTCTTTTATTGTCCCATGTTTTTTTCTCTTCAAAGAATTTGTGGTACCCTTTTACTAGTGCTATGTGTTAAGTTAGTGCCGTCACGTTTATGACTGTCAAATTGTGCATACAGGTGTGTTTCTGGCTTTTTGTTGCTTGACTCTTTTTTTCTTTTTTTGTGATTCAGTATATTTCTTATATGTATTTTACATGCATTTTTCGTGAGCTTGTCAGGTTTTCTTTCAATGTTTGGTAAAATATTGGATTGTGCTGCCTAGTTTAAAGGCTGAATGCAGAGTTGTAACTCTCAGCTATAATAGATATTCTATAATGGGGAGCCTTTCCTGTCTTTTATTTCCCAATAACAAGGAAGTCATGAATTTGCCTTTTTGTAGTTCTTTTGAAAAGTAATGTTACTGAAAATGCTACTGAGACTATTTAACTTTTTTTTTTGTCCCCCCCTCAGCAAATTTCCTCCTAGTCTTTATGCTCCAGAGATCTCAGAAGTTCATCGAGATGAAATATCCCAGGTTTTCCTTGTAGCTCTGGACCCTCTCATCAACCAACTTCTTCCCTTTAGCCCTTTTGTGGAGCAAGTGTTAAGCGAAAAGTTAGGTGGGTTTACAATACAGCTACCACTGCTATAGTACTATGTAAGCACCTCTAAGGGATCAGGATTGGTATTTTGACTTTCTGGACCACAAGCCATATTCTGTGCTAGTTTGCTTGCCTCTAATTCTTTTGTAAGTGCTGTGGTGTAGTCAGTTGCACACTAACTCAGATGGGTTTTATAACAGATAATTCATGTTGCTGTTGAATGCATCTTCTCCAAAGTACTTACAGTAACTTCAATATTAATGTGGTTAACAGAAATTCTATCAGTTCTGCTGTTTTGCATAATTTCATTCCATGTTTGTCACAAACTTTCAAAGTAGGCTGAAATTTTTCTGCTGTTCTGTTGGTGGGGAGAGACAGCTATTTTGCCTAAATTAATTATTCTCTGTGGAAAGTAGAATCCCTTGAAACTGAAAAATGGTTAGCTTTCTGTCATTTCTGCCCTGACCAGCATGTCATAATCCCGATAGCTGTGCTACCTCATGGCAGATATGGTGTGAGCATCAGTTGCTCCTTTTCTCTCTGTAGGCTGACACCTCTCCCACATGTGCAGTCTGGCCTTGTGATGATCCTTACATACTTAGAAGAAAACTTTGTTTTCAGTGTTTGGGGCATCCACTGCTTTCAAGGAGACTGGAAGTGTGAGGCACCCAGATAGTAACTCCTTTGCATCATGTTGCAGTGACAGTTCAGAACTAGGACTTTTTATTTAGCTTTTACCTGAAATAGGATATTGCATTTTTTTCCACTTCAAACATAATGTTCATGATGAAACTTCCCTCCCTCCCACCCCAGCTCTGTCTATAAGTGATTTTTTTTTTCAATTGTTTTACTAGGATCTTTTATGTTTCATCAGTCATTCATTATTTGTGACTTGCTTAAAAGCCAGGTTGCATACACAGTATATTTACCAGGGCAACTAACATCATATTTAAAACAAACAAACAAAAAACCCACACCCAAAAAAACCCCTAACTTCCACAGGTCTCCCTCCTGAGCAGCAGCTGCCCCAGTGTCTCATCTTGATTACCATAATGGACAAGCTGTCCTCTCAGTCTGAAGAAGTGCAAACTCTCTGGAACACAGGAAAAAGGTACTAAAAAGGTTTTCACTCTGACTCTTCACCACAACAATTGGTCTGTATGGGCAAACAGGGGCTCTGGTGTTGGGTTTTCCCTCACAACCAAATAGCAAAATTTGTCAGACTCTATAGATGTACATCCTTGTGTGGAGAAAAACAGGATCTGATGTTCAGGAGTGAAAGATACAGAGCCAGAGATGTCTTTGTTTTCCTAGGAAAGGAATGGTATTTAGACTGCTTCCAGGATAAAAAGATGTGTGCATAATTTGTTGATCTTTCACTAAGTTAAAATCTTGCATTTTTATGCCTGAACCCTCTAATAATCACCTGAATTTGTAAAAGAGGAAGGTAGTCAGGAGCGTAAATCTGGCGTAAAAGCACTGAAGTTGTTGCCACCATTTCCGGTCAGAGACACATTCTGTAGTACAGATGTTGTTTGCAGGATTTCGGATTTGCATACCTGTAACCCAACTGTTTTTCTTCCTTTTTTTTTTTTTTTTTAAATCCTTGCAGCCTGTCTTTGTTTTCAGCTCTCTTCTTCAGTTTCCAGCAATGTTCTGGAGAGCTTTCTCTCCCTGTTTTTTTGCCAGAGGTGATCAGTACAGGACAGCCAGCAGTTCCCATCACCCTGTATCACTATGTCTGTGTCCACCTGTGCTCCTTCATTGCTTCCACACTCCCATCTCACTTTCCTCAGCTGGTAAGATTGTTTTTAGCTTATCTCTTCAGCTGTTGTGACGCATAGGTACTATTTAAAAAAGAATGAGTTCTTTCTAACAATCTAGCTCTAAAGGGATGCTTAAGTGTGAATGGTTCTGTAGAAGGCAGCCGTGATAGTTACATGACTGGAGTTTGGTGTACAGCAGATGTCAGTTGTGGGAAAGGGGAAAACAAAGCTTCATACAAGTTCTCGAGAACCTCAGTGGTGTTGGAAACTTCCTCTCACTTTGGGAGGGGGGGAGGTCAAGTTGTTATAAAGGTTCGGAACTGCCTTTTATGCAGTATTCAACTTGTATTAAATTTACCTGATTTTGTTAGTCTATACCGTGAAGTAATAAAGTAGCATTTAATGTGTAGAGATTATACTGTGATTCCAGCTAAGAACATACCATAAAATGCAAGGAGCAAATTTTTCTACTTCACTGTAGTATTCTGGGCTTTGATTAATGTTATATAATGTTTAAAAAGTTTTTCAGTTTTTCCTCCACATAGGCAAAAGAACCTCTAGATCAATGTAAAGCTTTATAAAGCTAAGAGTAGTCACAAAAATTGTAGCCTTCATTTAGGGTTTTTTCCTGAATGCTACATACCTCTTTCAGATAAAATTGGTGTTCCTAAAAGAGGAAAAGACTTTATTTGATACCAATAAAGCTGGGAAGAAAATTGGCAATATGTTGGTTTTTTTATTTTTTTAAAAAAAATCATAAAAGTTGCTTTGCAAAGAAGGGATGCATGTGAGGAAATGTTCTGAAAAGCGAAGGATCCTCAGCCTGTTGAAGTGAATGTACAGGTACAAAGTATGCAAAACTAAAGGTGTAGCTGCTTGCTTGATGGTGTAGCTGAACATAGAGTATGAAAACGAGTTCTTAAAACGTTTTAAATTCAATAAGCTGAAAATCTTATTAGGTTTTATGCTAATTAGTGGAGAAAAAAATAATAGTAGGCCTGCAGTCTGTTTCTGTGTTGAATTGACATATCTGTCTTCTCCTCAGGAGTATGCTCTGCTGGATGCTGTGCTCGGTTCCAGCATGATCACGTCTCTGCTAGCAATGGACTCGTGGTGCTTCCTTGCCCGGTAAGATGTTCTTATTCCAGGTCAAGCAGGATTTCCACAGATCCAGGAAATCCTGGTTCTGTTGTTGTACTTAATTTCTTGAGAGAGATTTTTTTTTTTAAGAAAAAACTGTCCTGGAATTAGATTTTCAGATACAAAGCATATTTTGAAAATTAGGAGCGGAAATGGCTTAGGCGTTTTTACATTCATGCAAGTATGGGGAACATATCTTTCCTATTATTCAATAATTGATTTTTGGAATGGTTCTCTCAAGTAAATTGTGTCTGTGTATATCAAGTTTAAATATGTTAGAGGAAATGGCCGTCTCTCAGACAAGATTTATTATATTTAGCCTGTAAAAAGTAGGAAGTACAGACTCTCAAGCCTCTCTCTCTCTCATATTCCAGGTATGGAACAGCTGAACTGTGTGCTCACCATGTCATTGTGATTGCCCACTTGGTAAGAAGCACAGATATGTTTGCAGTTCAGTGCCAGTTTTAATCCTAGATCTACTGGCAAACTTTCTAAATGTCCAAAGCCAGGAGTTTCATCTTTCTTCCAAATCTAAAATTGAGATTGTTTTAATTCCTCAATTGTGTTAATAATTAGCAAAGGCAGTGCTTTGAAAATATAAAGCAATATGCCTAGTATTTCCAACATGTCCTGCATTGTTTTATTTAGTGTTACTGCTGTGATCCCACATAACTCTCAGGACATTCTGTACAGAATTCATTTGCCAAGTGGTGATTTTTTTTTCCTTATTTTGATTGTTCCCTGTTTCCCAATTCAGATAAAGTCTTGGCCTAGTGACTGTTACCAGGTGTCTGCCTTGGGTGTTCTGCTGAGGCGTATGCTGTTCTTGATGGCTCCAGATCATCAGGCAAGTATAGCACCAGCACCTTCTTAAATATAAGAGATTTAAATAAAGAGCCTGTGTTAAAATACCCTCTTCTGGTTCCTCAGAAATGGCAGGATGCTAAGTGCCCACTTGCTGTCCTTGATATTATTTTGTCGTAGCGGATCCTAATTTGTACAGATGAGCTTTTTAATAAAAACAACAAAGGCACGTATACCTTACTGGGTAGCAATGTGGCCTTACTGGGTGGCAATGGAGTCCTGTTTTTGACTAAGTACGAAAAGTGGCACGTCTTCCAGGTTTGCTGAAACTGTATGTCCTGTCATTGCATCTGCAACTGGTGTTCATAAGTGTTCTCATGTCATCAGATATAAGAATAGTATCCTTTCCTGTCAGTGCTTCTCTGTATGCCTTGGAGAGGCTAAAGCTCTTTCTTCTGCTTGCTAGGGCTGTTACTTCAAGCAGCTGAAGCTGCTTAATCTTTCTGATGCCCTTGTCTGGTGCCACAAAGGAGGTGGCAGTTTTATAAGGTTTTATATAAAAAAGTTGGATTATATTTAAACGAAGGGTTTTACACCATTTTTTCATGTCATATTTCTAAAGCAAACTAGTAGTGCATTTTGTTTTCTCAGCTTTCTGACAGGTTATCAAATTTTCTTCTGGTCTGTTTAGTTCCTGTTAAATTTGTTTGCAGGTAGAATTTGCTCATAAGTTTCTTCCAGAAGAGGAGGAGAACTTAGCTGTATGGCAGCACATATCCCTCAAGGCCCTGAATCCTGATCTTAGGAAACAAGTGGCGTGTCAGCTCTGTGTGGCAGGGCTTGCCCGGTGCAGGTGGTGGCTGAACAGCAGGCATGCCTTGGGAGAGCTCCGACCTGTGGTAAAGGGTCCTTAGTTCTCTTCATAAAAATGTGTGTGAACTCTGGATTTCCAAACTAAAAGGATTCTGTTGCTGTCACCTCAGTTCTGTTCTTCGGTGTGTCACACAGCTTTTTTCCATGCCTAACTGGCAAATGCATGACCAAGAATTCTTATTTCAATATTTTCTTGTAGTACATAGCACCTTAGGACACTCTGCTCTGAGTGATGATAGGGGAGGCCATGTGGTTTATTAGTTATTCTATTTGTTTGCTCTCTGGGTGAGCAGATGTATTTTTCTTCAGAATTTCTGATTTATACTATGTCATACAATTATTTTTAAGTTTTGAAGTCCTGGCTGTTTTTATGCAGCATCAAATCTGAAAGATGCTTACTGGTCTCCTGGCGAAGGAGCGTGAGAAACCAGAGGCTTCCACGTGAAGCATCTGCTGCCAGCTTTTGCCTGCCAATGCAGCTAATGACTGCAGCGCCGTGTGAAACTCACAGAAGTAATGGATGGTTTCCTCACTTTGGAAGCGTTATTGGCAGGTGGCCTGGTGGATTAGCTGTACTGTACTGCTGACACAGCACATTGGGCTTCTGGCCATGTTGTATCACTTTAGATGTTTAATATGAGCCTGGGGTTTTGGTTTGTTTTATGTGTAGGTTATTTTGGTCTGTCTTACACATTTTTTCCTACTAGAATACTGCCCTTTCTGTCCTGCTGGCTGCCTGCAATTTTGCTGGTGACACTCTGGAGGCGGAACTTCAGGCATCTATCCTGGGAGTGCTTGGTCAGTTCTGGACTTTCCTCCAGGCTAAGCAGGTAAAAGAATTTGCTGCTCCAATGGTGAAAGCATGATGTCTTTGAGAGGCTGGTGCTGTTTCATCATGTCTATGTTACTAATATGTTTTACTTGGATTTGACCATCTCTCTAGAGCACGGTGGAACTGTGCTGCCCACCCACTGTCACCTGATTTATGTATTAGGCAGGCGCATGCTCTGGGAAGCAGAGTTTGAATTTTCCTGAGTTTTCCTGAATTTTCCATACACATATGGCTCCTTGCTGCTCTGTCTGTTACTCAGTGTCAGATTCAGACTTGCTTAATGAGAAGTCTGAAATACCTCATTCTGATTTATACCAGTTACACATTTGGCCTATTTTAAATGCTCATTGGAATGTGAGTGAAACTCATGGTGATTTAATTAGTAGATAGCTTAGCACATGAAAACCTACAGAGCTGTAACCTTCCTCCTGTATTTGAGAGCAAGGGGGTAAGGCAGTTCCCTTGCGACTGAATACCTGTCCCTCTCTGCAACTGCAGTAAAGAAAAAAGTATTGTCATGGATCATGCTCTGGGGGAAAAAATACAAAAGCAAGCTTGAGAGTGAGGGTGAAAAAGAGGCAACAATGTGCCCCTTCAGAGGTCCCTTCCAATGTCAGCCATTCTGTGAAGGTATTTGGCAACTAATAAGTGAAAAGAAATACTGCAGATAATCTTTAGCTGCTCATACTAGTGAGTGGAGGAAGGAAATGGAGGGTAAGACATACTCTTAATTAAAAATAAAAAATCAAAGAAAAGGGTCTTGTAAAATATGACTACCTAGAAATATTGGTATTACTGTTTTAATATTTTCTGCTGCTGCTTATGCTGTGGTGTTTTACGCATGTGAAGTTAGGTGAAGAATTCTGGAGAACTACTGTAACTTTAAATTCTTTCTTAAGTAGTTATTCCACAAGCTAAAATGCAATGTTACTAATATCTTGTGTTCTGTTGAAGGTCTCAGATGAGCCATGTCTCCAGCAAACACTGTGTTTATTACTTCACCTTTTAGAATTTTTCATCCAAGCATTAGACTCTCAACTGATTACTCAGGTAAAAAACAAAATAAAACAAGCAAACAAAACCACCACCACCTTCTTATGAATAATTTACTTCATTAAAACCAAGTTCTCTGTGATTTACTGAAATCTCAAATGAGTTATTTCATGGTCTGACCTTCTCTTAACATGTGGAGGTTCCTAATTTTATTTCTTCCTTGATTACATTCTTGGTCTTTAAACTGAATATATGGCACTTTGGTTAACATGGCTTTTGAGAATCCCATTACTCTGTAAGATAACTGAGATATATGGTTATGCTATAGAGCATGCTTATCTCTTTCTAAAACGTATGCTGCAGCTGCTTTATCCTAGCCAGTTTCATTCAAGGTGTAGCACACCTACTGTAGGTTTCAGTCCAGTTTTCCAAAATCAATGTCCTCAGATTTAAAGATCAGTCAGAACAGTTTTCATCTGCAATCTGTTTGATGGTGCTTCGCTGGGATTTGTTTTCTGCAGGTGTTTGTGCTGCAGTCTTCCCTTTTCCAGCTGGGTCCCCCCGATCATGTTCGTCTAGCGATGGTGGATTTTCTCTCTTCTATGGGAAAGGTGTTTATACCACAAGAAGCACAGGTAAGTATAACTGTGGCCTTATTTAGATAATCTTCAGTCTTTCGATGAAAAAAATATGCTATTTATTTAAATGAAAAGTTAAAGAATCAAGTTAATAGAATACATCCAGGAGCGCCATGATGTGGTTATCCTGGAGACTTATTAATGGTCTGCGGCAGTTTTCTTTTTCATCGAGGCTTGCTGAGTGCATGTGAGATGCTTGGTTTATTCATTTGCTTGCTGCTTCCCAACAGTTAGAAAGGACGGATATTTGAACCTCCACAAAGAAAGAACAGAACATGTCACCTCCCTTGCAGTGTTTTTGTGTCAGGCAGGGCAGTAGCGCTTTTGCACTTCACAAACCTGGCCCTTGACCTTAGAGCGATTCTTTAATAACGAATCACAATGCACAACTAACTCCTTGGATCTGATAGATGTTGTTTGCTCTTTCAGAGGCAAGTTGTACCCCAGTTATCGTGTGTGTTTGCTTCTCTGCTGGCTGACCAGACCTGGCTGATTCATCAGCATGCACTGGAGGCATTCACACATTTTGCAGAGGTAAGCACGGCAGAACTCTGGATGCAAGTATTTGGCTCTATTAACTTTTATTGTACAGAAATTCTTCCATCTTAAATGTTTGCTGCTTTTCACTGATCTATTTGGATCTTAGTATTACAGACGCTATTGTGCATCAATAGTAACGAGGGCTAATGCAGTTTTAAGTGATTTCAGGAGCTGGAAGTGAAGGAAAATTAAGCATAGGTTGCAACAAGGAAGGGATTGTCACAGAAACATTTTTTTACTCTGTCTATTCCTTTGCTAATATGACTGTACTAAGCAACTATTAGTCAACATTTTTGACAGGAAACAAGCCATGAAGATGTTGTTCCTCAATGTCTTAATTCTGAAGAAACTAAGAACAAAGTTGTTAGCTTTCTGGCTAAGGTATGTTGTTGAATCATTTTACTGCTTTCTTAGCTGATGTTGTATGTTTCCATAATAAGCTGTATGCTGCCTGTGTCTATACTTTCATCATCCACATGGCAATTAAATAAGTACGTTTGAAATAAATTGTTCCGTTAACTGAGATCTGGTTGAACTTTTCTACTTGCTTTAATCAGCAGAATTAATAACTGCTATTCCTATGCACTCTGCTCTTCCAGTACCTCCCAACTTAGACTTAAATACTTCGCCTTTCCCTCCTTGAACAAAAAAAATTATTAAACTGCACAGTTTTGTTGTAAGCAGAAAGGCTATCTATTGAAAAGACAAGCATTTCATCATTCCATTTGTGTGATTTCCTTTTCCTGTGGTTCTTGGATCAGTTTCTGAAAGTTAAATGAACATATATGAAACATCTTAGTCCTTTCCCATGTCAGAAAGAAATCTCTTAAGAGCAGATGGCTATTCATTCAGAACACAGTGGGCAAGAGGGGGTGGTTATCATGCTGTAACCTAAGGCAGGGCTCTCTGGATGAGCAGTTTCTGACAAACAGATAATTAGCAACACAACTGATAGCTGCCAGTGGTGCTACACCACAGTTGTAGATAACTTCAATCTCCTGCTCAGAAGAGTGTGTGAGAAAATAGACTCAATTGGAACTGCATGTTAAGATCTCTCCCTCCTTCCCCCATGTACTGGCATACAAATCGAACTTGGAAAGGCTTGTAGTGTGCCTTGGTTTTATTACCTCTCCTGTGGCTTTCTCCCTAGACGAGGCAAGTAGAAGAGACAACAGAAGCACGAACAGAACGCATGAAACAAGAAAGGATTACCTGCAGTGCACAGTTTATGAAAACAACAAGAGAACTGGAGTCAACAGGAGAGGTATGTGCACTTCTTTACCTGGGGTCTGTTGTCAATTTCTGTCAGTTCTGGGAAGTATCTAAAGAGGCTCAAGATGTTCTTGCTGCCCTCCATGTTCTAAGCAAAAAGGTCGCATGCACTCCTGGCCTGTAATGTTATACCTGAATGCTCTGCACTGCCAGCCAGCTGGCAAGAACTTGTACAAGGTAGGGGAGTCTCTTACAGCTCCTCTCCATCAGAGTTTTCTTGCATTTGGATGAAAACTGATCACTCACATAGAGCATTATAAATGATGTCTCATGTTTGCTTAAATCTGCAGCCTCTGGCAAAAAGAGCATGTCACCCACCCTCTGAGGAGCAGTACAAGGCAGCAGTAGGCACGATGGAGGGGGCAGTGGAGGCTGTGAAGCTGCTGCTTGGGAAAGGGTCACCCCCTGCTTGGCTTGCAGTGAAACTGGAGGCTCTACATACAGCTATAGCCATCCTCAGAGACAGTGTACGGTAAGGTGCTCAGCAGGTTTGAGAGACAATGAAACAGCTCAGCTCCCTCTTCTGAGGGAAGGGATGCCTTAGTACTATGATTGCTGGAGAAGAAAGAAAACTGACATAGGGTGATGCTCGCTGGTGCTGCTGGGTCTCAGTTAATGTGCCACAATGATCTGAGGTAGGAGACGTTGGCCTGTCTTTCATAACTGCCTGAAGGACTGATGTATTTTAATGGATGCTGTTGTGTATCTGAGCTGTCATTTTGTATAGTGCCAGTGTATAGCTTGTTCTCCTAAGCTACTGTTGGATGATGAACTTTTCATGAGATTGTATTTTGAATACTAAGATGTTTGAATCTATTGTAAAAGTAAGTTACCTTTGTTCTTGTCATGTACAGGTGACCAGGCAGTAGGTGTTTTTATCTTAATTTTAAAAATACAATCAGGGGTAGCAATTTGAGGATCTGTACTGTTCTCTGAACATACCTCTGCTACTAGTTCCACTCCACACTAGGGTCATCTTTTAAAAATAATCTTTTATTGGCAGTTAACAGCAGAAACAATGTGGTGCTTAAGCAGTTTGTGTTCAGTGGTCCTTCACTGCACAGTTTGTAGCACCTTTTGTGCCATCTACTGACAGAACTATATAAACAGAAATAAATAAGTTGAATAAACTACATTCATCTTCAAGTCATCTGTCTTTTAACTTCTTAGCTGAAGAAGCCATTTCTACAGAGTTGTTTTCAAAAAAAAAAAAAAAAGGAAAAAAAAAAAGGCACATTAACCAAGGAACTCGGTGTGACTTTCATTTATTTTCATCAGTTTTTTTCAGAGCAGGGATGAGTTCTAGAACAATCGCTTACACCCCTCTTGGGCTCCAGTGGCATGTCAGCACCAACACACCCATCAGGCTGTTCCTCTTTCTGGTAGCAGCAGCATGCACCACAGCTGGGCATATTGCTTGAGCATGCAGGCCTCACCCCTGCAGTTTTTGGCACAGACTGGAAAGGAGTATCCTTTGCAAGAGATCAGGCCCCATAGGATCTTGCTGGCTGCTGCAGCAAGTACCTGCCTTTGGGCAAAAGCAGTGCTGAGGTACTTATCCACTGTATTGGGGAAGCAGCAACTTCTCTTACAGAATCCAACACACCATAAATTGCCTTTGTCTCTTTCAGTCCCATTACCAGTTAGTATCATCTTCCCAGTTCAACTCCTCTTCTTCACCCCAGCCTGCAGGTTCAGCCTAGAATCATGTAAAATTATCAATGTTAAGGTGTGTGTGCTGTACTTCTGTACTTGGCACAGCTGCAGTAGCCTTTGTGGCTTGCCACGGCAGAGCAATACATTCATCCAGAATGTCAAATGCCCCTCTTAAGACCAAACGTGAAGTGCCAGTAGTTGCAGCTTTCTCTCTTAATGAACTTTTAACTACAAAAGCAAACACCTTAAAGACAAAGAGCAAAGTAACAGGGAGATTCTTGTATTTTTTTCCTAAAAATTAAAGCAAGAACTGTTTGTAGCAATACCACTTCCCCTCAAGAACAGGATGCTATAAACTAGATTGTCTTTTGCCCTAGGAAACAGCTGTTGTCCTGCTGTTTTCTAACACTGAGTTTGATCTCACCTGTCCACTGACACAGCTCTTCTACTACTGCACTACAGTGAGTGATGCCCTCCCAAAATGGGGTTGACACCAGGACAGTGCTTCTCAAAAATGAAGCGTGCCATTTTCAAATGTTGTAAGCAACTTCAGTTTACATCCAAGGCTCTTCTCCCCATGCTGCCTGCTACCCCTGTGGTAGCTCTCCTGAGGCTGAATTAATGAAACAACTTCAAATCAACACCTCTTCCCTAACAGTTATGAGTTCAGGTGGGAGTGCTACATCCCCTCCTAGGAAACAGGAGTAGTCTCTGGAGTCTCTGTGATGGGGCTAGAGGGATTTACCTGCTTGCTTTGACAGTTTTATAACTCCCTGGTTCTCCGAAATGGAGAAACATCTCAGCCATTCTTTCATGAAAACAAAGCACCTAAAAAGTTGTGCTCTAATTCAGAGGTTGTGGTTTCCTGGCCCTTTATTTACAATGCTGTTAGGTTTTCCTAGGAGAGCCAGGAGCAACATTGAGTCCTGAACACCCTCTGTGCTTGAAAGCCCCTATCTTTGTGCTTGGGGCTGTGCCTGTTCAGCAGTTTGATCCAGCCTTGTTTTACCTACAACAAATCAAGACCCTCCCTAAGGTAGTCTGGTGTCTTTGCATCCAGGAGACAGCAGCACAAATTAAAAGGAGTTAGAACTCCTTAGTGCCTTTAGTAGCATACAAGCTAAGTCCATTCCCTGTTTCTTACCAGAGCTGCCCTGCTGCTGCAGTGGCAGCCCACCGATAAGATGCATCATTCAGAGTTCAGCATCTTGTATTCAGAGGTAAAGACTGCACTGTGCAGTCATATGCTGCTGATGCTTCCTCAGGTTATCCACCACCTGATTAAGGAGCCAGCTGGTGCTACAACAGTGTGTTGTGCTATGTATGTGTGTTAGGGTCCTCTCAAGTGTGCAATCATTTAAACCCCACTGCCTCTAGCCTCTTACCTCAACAACATCAGCTGCTGCAAATTTGGATGAAAACAGCACATTCTGGGAGGCACCATCTCTGCTGGACACTACACCAGCATGACTGGGAACAACTGCATCTGTCCTCGCTTCAGGTAAAATCAAGATAGCAGAAGAAGGTTTAATGTCTGGGATCATGTCAGCAAACCAGTCCAGCTCAGGGTCTTGCACAGGTTTCCTCTTCACTTTTATCGTGAATTCGTCTCCTAGGCCAGACTCTGATGAAGACTTCAACCTTTCCTGAAACATCATTTTTGGCAGCACAGTTTCTCCCAGTTGTTCCTGATGGTCCCACTTGTCCTTGCTCCAGCTGTTCCCATGACAGGACTTTGTGGGGGGGCTTGGTCTGAGGCTTTTGAATTCTTTGCTCAGTTGATGGGCACCTGGCAGAGGCCTTGGCATTTCAACTGCATCAGCTTGTGTCACAGTGAGGCAGTTTCCTGAGGGCAGTTCAGGACTAGGGCTGCTGGGCTCAAAGTCATCCCAAGGCTTCTCATCTACATCATGCTCAGCAAAGTAAGGTCCCATGCTGCCCCGTGGCACTCGGGGCTGAATTTGAATGTTCACAGTTTTCTCAGTGTCTGTCTCCTCTGGCTCACTCCAGTCTGGCCACTCCTCTGCTGGCTTTTCAGAGGTAGTCAGAGAGCTCCTGCTGTTCCCTGGCATATTAATGCTTCCAGGAATTCCGTTTGGTGGGGACTGAGTGTCTTGCTCACCTGTGGAAGACAAAGGCGTCATGTGCGCATTTCAAGAGAACAGAGTTGTGCCTAAAACTCCTTGACATCACAGGCAGCAACTGGCACTGAAATAAGGCAGTAATGCTGAGCGGAAAGCTGCTTCAGTGCTAAGCTCTTCTCATATTAGAAAGCACAGACACCTTCCTGCTTGCAAAGGAGGGGGTATTCATCTCAAAGCCCTGGGGCAATAAAAGCTGACTGCTGATAAGCAATACGTGACTGAAAAAAGGCCTTGAAGGTAAACTGAGTCAGCTTCTGAGGTCAGAGAATGAGCTGACCTATAAGTCTAGTGTATCTGCCAAGCAGTGGGAGGGGTGAAAAAGCACAGCAGACAACCTGTGCAGGGAAACAGAAATTCAAGGCTGGCTGGGCAGGAGTCTCTGCATATCAGATTCCCAAATAACTACTGCGTAGGAAGTCAAGGGTCGTACTCTCACTCCTTCACTGTTACCTTCCTTGGTTCACTCAATCTCTTTCAGACCAGCACATGGGAAAAATTAATATCTTTTCCAGCAACATTGCCGTTGTAGGACACTTGATTGCTAAAAAGGAAGAGCTAGGGCAAAGTTTTACCTGTCTTTAAAGCCAGTGGATTGTCTTGTCGCACAGAAAGGTTCTTGACAGGTACATTTCCAGCGATGGGAAACACACTAGAATTGTTCTTCAAAGGCCGAGAGGTTTGATTTCTCTGACTGCTTACAGCATGACTGGGGGAGTCTGCAGGGATAAAAGAAAAGAAAGGACACCAGGTCCACAAGGTGTGTTGTCAGTCTTAGTTGAACCTGCCCACAGCATTGGAACGTTCTTATTTACAACACTGACAAGTGATACTGAATGAAGGCTGGGGCAGGAACGCAACAGCTGCACATCTTCAGCTGTACATTACACAGTGCTCCTCTGTTCCTGCCATCTGCAGCTCTTGCCGATACAGTTTGGGCAACTGTAAATGGTCAGTTTTTTTCTATGTTCTTTTGAGAAAGACACAATGAACAAACTGATTACAATCAGAACAGATGCTTAAAAAAAAAAAATAATGCTGTCTGCCACCTGGCTGGATCTGAAATGCCAGATTCTGTGCTGCACAGCATCACCAATCCTCTGTTATCTGCCTCTCAATGAAAAAGCACAACACTGATAGTCACAACAATTCAAAGCATAACCAAACCCACGTGACTACACAAGCCTCCTTTAAGCCTCGGCATGAGCAAAGCAGCTCACAGGGACAAGAGGCTCTCCCCTGAAGGCTGCATGACAGTCTCCCTTGTATCACACCTGAGGTGACATGGGGTGGCAGGCAGTACAGGCCATGCTTTGAAGCTGCACAAGGCAGGTTTGTTTCCCTGGGCCAGTGACGGTAGCTTGGCAAGCACCTAGTTCCAGCTCAATTTTGGGAGCTGCAGTATACCCCCAGCAGTGGTGGTGAATCCCCAGCTCTGGCCTCAGCTGTGCGAGGCCCTGTTGCTGCCATCCCAGAACATTATGGCTTGGGGCCAGTGCTGTGGCTGCTTCCACACAGCTCACCTGTGCTCCCAGCCAGCTGTGCCAGCCTAGCCCAGGCTTACCAGCACAGCCAGAGAGGCACAGCCTGTGGCACTGGGAAGGACTGCAATTAACATGCAGAACCCACCCTCCCTAGAAATGCCCTTGTTAAAAGGTACACCCTTTCAGGGACTTAAAGCAAACAGCTTATTAAGCCTCACATGTTCTGCCTCTAGTACTGTTTTTTGTAGGTCATCACTCACTGTTGAGGACAACAGTGGTTTTTTGTTGTTTAGTAGTTAAATCAGTAGTTAAATTAGGTCTAATTTTGAATGTATTCTGAAAAATAAACCTGTTTTTAGCATGCAATCCAAAGGAGTTTATTTACTATAATCTACTAAAATAATGTAAAACAAAATAATGCAATGAGCCATCCACAGATTTTAATAAAGGGTGGTAGCTGTCAGTACACACAAGTCAGGAAGAAAACATTTATACTTAAATTGATCTCTCTCATGCATTTCATTTGGTATCTCTATGTCTAAAGTAGAACAAATGCTGATTCCTCCCTCCAGTTATAAGCATTCTTAGTTTGAATATCCAGAAAAGCTTTCCCTCAGTACACTTGGTTCCAAGTTATCTAGCAGGTGCAGGGACTATTGTCTTCATTTGGATTAGCTGAAAAGCCGCCAGATAGCTGAGAAAAAACGGAAGTTCGTATTCCTTTTCCAATCTATGAATAGAAATTAGGGGAAGAGGATGAGACTTACTGTTTTTAAAAATGTGAAGGACAGAGGCAATATTAAACAACTATCTGGATAAGTGCATAAGTCCTTTAGAAGGGCAGTACAAGTCTTCCACCAAAGACAAATACACACACTTAATCTCCTTTACTTACAGAGAATCTTAAACAAAGATTTAATTTTTTTCTATATATTTCCTATATTTAAAATACTTTTATATAACTCTTCTTCTGAAATCAATTCTGTGTCTGCAAACAGCACCTGCTTTAGAATTGAAGTTTAGCTGCAAATTAGCTTTTTTTCCAGTTAACCTGTCAACAGCAACAGATTAACCATCCAAGAAATTCTGCCCATGTTGCTTGGACAGAACAGGCAAGAACCCTGAGAGCACTCTGACCGTATCTTTTACCTTCTGGGGAGAGATCAGCAGTTTTCATGAAACTTGGTGCGGAGCTTTTGAAAATCTTTGTTCTTTCTCCACCTACAACTACTTCGGGTCCAAGCAGGGAGACGAGAACTGCCAAGCTGTGCAGCGTTATCGCAACAATAGAGTCACTGGTATCTCGAAGGCCCAGCAATACCTACACCAAGAACACGATAACATTACCGAGAACAGAAAACTCTGCTTTTTCACTTTTCTCTCCTTTAAATGTTACATTTGCAGCTCATTTAATTTCTACAATCTCCCACAGCTCTCAGCAGATACTGGACGTTACTCTGTAGCATGCAATCAGCCTTCCACTTTGTGTTACAAGGGTGGGTGATCCTGGTGAGCACTGGACCCTAACGCCACGGCACCGTGGGCTTAGGCCGGTCATAGCTCTGCTCTTGACAGCTCTGGGTGAAACAGAGTCTCTTCTTGTGAGGCTGTCAGTCAGGGCCAACAGGTATCGGCACAAGCAGCGTGTGTGACAGAGGGCATCAGGTTTAACAAAACCAGCACTCTAGATCAGGGTGGGGGTGTAAGGGTTAGGGCTTGCGTAGAAAGGAGGTTGCAAACTGTCTCTTTGCAACCAGCACTATGAGACCCTAACTTTAAGCTAAGAACCAACCCGAGCAGTAGAAATCCCATATTCTAGGGTATAGCGCATGTTGTTTTGCTCTCCTTAACCTGCGGCAATATGATGTTTTTCAACTCCTCCCGAGAGAACAGCTCTGCGTAGGCATGAATGTGAGACAGCAACACCATTCGAACGTGCTCCTCGTGAACCTCAAATAGCTTCAGCAGCACGGGGATGACGTGTGTCTGGAACAAGGCTGGTGACAGGAGGCAGCTGGTCTGGCTTTCTCCAGTTTGCTCTAAGGAAGGGAGGTGAAGATGGGAAAAGGCTGCCTCAGCAACGAGAGACAGCCCACCCAAAAGCTACGCCCTGAGAAACCATCATAGGCGATGATGACAGTGACACCCCACTGCCAGGTCTGATTCTTCATCAGCTGCCAACACAGCTTGCTTGGGATGTCAGAGACGGGAGAGAGGAGAGGCAGCAGTGCCAGTGTCCGTTGGTCAACAGCAATGGCTCTGAACATGGAAGGTCAAACACTCACAAGACAGCTATTGCTTGGCTGAAACACCAGCAGCTATTTAGGAAAAACTTGTAAGAGAGGGGAGGCAAACAGCAGGGACAGAGGTAGCTGGGGATCCAGCAAGACATGCTGCACACCTCTTGCAGAGGAAAGGAGAAGAGATTGAGCACCCTTACAGGAGAGGGAGTGCAGCGGCAGAAGAAAAAAGGGCAGGGAGGGTAGGGGAAAGGTGAGAAGAGGGATCTGCAGTGAGCCACTGAGAAAGCCGGAGGTGGGCCGGTGGAATAACATGTAAACCTGGGAAAGGCCCGAGGCAATTCCTGATTCTCTTCCCACCATCAGCAGAGCAGTGGGAAGTACTGCAAATGGGGAACCACACATAACTGTCCTTTCCAATTCTGTATGATACAGTATTCGCTCTGGTTAAACAAACACCGCTATTCCCTTGATTCAATGGAACGACTGCTCTGAATTCATTCCAAACTTGTCAGTAATAATTCTGAAGTGAGAAAGTACTTAAAGGTCACCTTTCTTTGGACCCAGCAGATGAGGAAGAAAACTCTTGACAGCTACAGGTTCTGCAAACACAAGCTGATTGAGTAGAAGAGGCACCAGCCGTGATGCTATCAGCTCCTCTGACAAGCCGGCCACCCTGTCCAGCAGGAATCTGTGTTCCAAGACAGAGCAATTAATAGCAAGGCAGCCTTCCATGCATTTACAACTGTTTCCCTTAATATTGCTTTCCCCCTTTTTGGTGCCTGACTCATTGCCTAGAGACAAAGTCCCATCACAGCCTGTCACTCTGCATGCACACTAACCTAGGACAAGGCTCTGCCCCTGCCTGAGGCTTTCAGGCAGCAATAACACAAAGCAGGAGCCAGAGACACATCCTATAAAACCCCACACCTGGATTACAGGCTGTCACGAGCACCTCCAGAAGCAGTGCTGTGCCTGCAGCTGGCTTATGAAGGCTTCCCCCTCTGAGAAGCTGCCCATTGCTGTGGCATCAAACTGCCTCACAGCTGGTTCCTCCCATGAAATGCCACACTCTGTTGGCTGCTCTACCCACTATGCAAGGGAAGCTTCCCTTGCATTTTGAAACCACTTCCATCTAATAGATTTTAGAGGTGGCCAACAGAGCATGGGTTGGGTTTATTTCTTTAAGTAACAAAATTTTACTCTGTGCAGCTGCTCTTCGTAAGATTTTAATTTTTAAAATACCAGTAACAATTACTGCTTTTCTCTAGGTTTGGAGATGTAGAAGCAATAGTGCACAAGCTGTGAAAGCCCCTCTGCCTGATAAAGGAGCGACACTGCCATATCTTTAAACATGGTATTTGTTCCCTCCCCCAGTAAACACTGCTGTTACACAGATGGTGGGAACCATTCTGAATGTTCCTGCTAAGATCCCCTTTCTGCTCCTCTTTGCTCTACTTAGTCTCAAACTAGTGAAATCAAACCAGTGTTGCAACTGACAGTGACCACAGAAGTATAAACCAGGCAAGAGGATAGCTCTGTAAGAACAGCCAGGCTCCTTTATATGGAAAAAGAAATCAAAATTCAGCTTCTCACTTTTTCAGGCCCAGACAATGCCATGACTGCATGGAAGCTTCCCTTAGAGAAAACTTCTTGGGGACCATGACAATAGGATTTCCTGCAGATGCTGCACAACTGCAGCTGAGACATCCATTATAGACAACAGCTTTACCCAGAAAGGGCGGGCACCACAAGATTAATTCACCCAACATGCCTTATTGAGAGCTGTCTCATTAGCAGTTTACAAGATCTGCCTAAATGGGAGAAATTTTCAGCCTCAAGAGGAGCCTGGTGCTAGGGTTTCACTTTTTTGCAGTGTCACATCTAAAATAAAGCTACTTCTAAGAACAAAGTGAGGGAAAGATTCTTTTTTGCTAGCACATTACAAGATGTCCTCTTGTGTTTTAGAGTATTTTGAAACTGGGCAAGTGGACAGCCTGTGTGTAAAGCAGCAGGACCCCAGGGCAGCTCCAGTGAGGAACTGTTCACCAGAGCTTGAGTGGATGAGCTGTTCGGCCACACTTGCCCCTCTACAGCACACAAACAGGCTTTACAAATGATCCCTGCCTGGCTGTGGTGCAGTGGGAGACAGGACAGTGCTAAAGCGGGTGGAAGAGAACCTGAATAATTTAACTACTGCTAATAACATCAGCATTATGCTCCATGAAGTGCATTAACTCAATTAGAACATGGACAATGGAAAAATTATTTCCTTTTCATATCCCTGTACTCCTGGGAAAGCTTCTGTACTTGCCCCTGCAGGAGGTTCGACTCAGCTGCCTACAAGATGATGGCATTCAGAAAAGCACCCCTGAAGTGACGCGTGTCACTACAGTGTTTTCTGACTGATTCTCCAGTGACAGCAATTGCTCTGTAGCAGGTTAAAAACACTGCTGTCCGTACGGCCGTGCGCAGCCTCACTGCGGAGTCTGGTGAGTATCAGAACAATGCAGAGCCCAGCATGTACCGCTCCTCCCAACCACTAAACCATTCACAACAAGCAACTGGGAAAGGAGGGAGTGAGGAGTTTCCTCTCTGATGTGATTGTTACTTTGGCTGGAGTACCCAAAATATTACAGAGCAAACAACGTTCGGCCGAAGCAATCAAAATCTGGCACCTGAGGAACAACCTCTCCAGCCCCTAGCCTTCCCAGGTGCCCCCACATCCCATTCAGCAGAAGTATTTCTGAAATAAGAAGCTTCCGGATTATAGTTCCTTCACTTACTTGAAAAATTCAGTTTTTTCCTCCTCAGACTTTAGTGTTAAGGTCTTCAGAAAATTCACAACTTCCAGAAAATCATTCCTAAGCACAAAAACGTAGGCTGTTAAGTGTGATCCTTATCAATGCTTAAACAACCCACAACGGGGACTGCAAATCCCTGTCCTTCATTTAGCAGAGAAAACTTGACAGAGGGGTACAAGTCAAACGCTGGTGCACCAAGAACGCCAGCATGGAGGTGTGACCAGTTACCTGACAGCTGCGCCTGCACAGCGCTGCAGTTTGACGTCAGCAATTCACAGGGAGACCTGGGCAACGTGGCATCGGCCACCTCTGGCCACCTTCCTGGGGCAGTTAGCAGAATGAAGTGCCACCCTACACAAATGCCATCACCCAGAGAAGCACTCAGGTGCCAGCAGATGCAGCTCTGTGCAGATTACCTTGGAGCCTGCTTTGCTCCAGCAGTATCGCTCAGCGTTTTATTTGCTAGAGCATTTCCCACCACCTCCCATGAGCTTGGGAAGATCCAACTGACTGCATGTGACTGAGGGACACACATCTGTCGCAACTGCTAGTTCAGCACCTCATTTGGAAGGCTGAAAATGCTTTCAGCTTAAGGAGCCTCTTTGCCAGAGATCCCTGTAAGAGGTAGGGATTAAGTCTTTGCTTCCCATCTGATAAGTAACACACCTTCACAAAATTAACATGTTTGCAGTATCAAGACATACCAAGAGGGGCCAGGATATTCCTTTCCCTACCTGAAGAACTCGTGACACAATAAGCTGGACAGTGGTGGACGACACTTTGGATCTGGATTCAGCAGCGTACTGTGCAAGGTTTGCTGAAAGCTGGAGAGAATATCTGCTGAAACTGAAATCCAGAGCACCTGCAGTTAGATTTCTCTCTCAACCCTGAACAAGCTATGTTGAGGAGTCCTCCACCCTCCCAAAAACTTATTTTTAGAAGCTCTATTTGATAGCAAAATTGCTCATAAATGTCCCTAAATGAAGGAAAAATAGCATTTCCATTTCTCTCCCTAGGCTTCTTGGCTACTGGGGCACCGAGGGGTGCTACTGTTCCCTGAGAAGCTTCCTGCTCCCTCCCTGCTAGAAGCCAGCAGACCCTGCTCCACTGTGGTATGCAGCATCCACGCACCCGTGTCCATAACCCTCAAGAAGCGGCTGGTGGGGCAGGAGCAAGTGAACCTTCGACCGCGTCAGAGCAGTTGTGGGAGTGCTCATATTATGTGGGCTGGTGACCTCCAGCCACACCTGACCACGCTCAAATGTGGGAAGAGGGGAACACAGGAGAAGCTGAAACCTGTATTTTAACCTAGCAAACATGAAGAACAGCAATGGCCACCCAACCTATAGCACATCTGCCAGCTGCAACAAAAGGCAAATGGCTCAGTTGACATGGGCAAGGAATAAGCAAGAGACGCTGATCAATAGCAAAACAAACGTGTCATTCCTCACCCTGATCTTTTAGGACTGTCAGGAGATTTTCAGCCATTGTTCCAAATGCGTAGGCATCCCTCGCGTGCCCATAGCTGTTGGGCAGAATTTTGAAATCTGCAGTCTGAAAAAAGTCCCCAAACCCAAAAATATCATCAAAGCAGGAGTTTATGAAATACTTGGTAGTTTTCACAAATCTCTATTCCCACCCCCTGCGATATACACTCTCCAGTTCTTCTTACAGCACCAAAGCCATACTAAGTACTCTACAAGTAGAATATGATGTCAAGAAAACCTCCATTGGGGAATTTATAACCCACAGGAGCAACTACATCACGATGAAACAATTCCCCCCTGAATGCACGCAGCAACTGCAAGGCAACAACTTCCAGCATTTCTACGGAAACAGGTGTAATTAGAGAGAAAGCGAGTGCTCCTTTAAGATAAGCAACTTATAAATAGAGGGTGACTAACAAGTGAAGAAAATAGGTTGTTGCACGTGAGAGTTACATGATCGTGTGACCACAGTGACCTGGGCAAACTCAGCAACTACTCTAATTTTTGCCAGGCTTTGGTGATTTAGAAGCATTAAAGTTGCAACACAAAGTGTTTGAAAAAATATTACGACAACCTGCTGTCCCACCACTCCTCATTCAGAATTTCACTTCCCTTTGTCTGACACCATCCCCAAACCAAGGATGGGAGGGAAGGCGGAAAAAAAGGAAGAAAGTAAACCCTGGCTTTGTCCAACAGCCAATTCCTCCCATTCAGGCATAAGGAAATAAAATATGTGAATGAAAACTATTTCTCAAACATCGCACTTTTATTTGTTGCCAGCAAGATCATCCAGCAGGCAATGTTACTCACCAGCTCCTCGCAAGGGATGCACGACTGGTCTCGTACTGACTTGACATGACAGAGGAACTGGAAGGAGAAAAGGGGAGACATGAGCTGCCTCGATCACTTCTCTCAGAAGCGGCAGGAGCAGGCTGGCTCCGAGGGCCAGAGCTGAGCATCTGGCGGGAGGTCTGCCCCTGCCCCTTCAGCTGGCACCCGGGGGAGGCTGCGCCTCGCCCTGCCAGAGGGGAAGCACAAATGCACCAGGTGTGAAGCACCAAGCTGACGGAAAGCAACTTCAGGGCATCACAGCCAACTCGCCCCCTTAGTCCTCGGTCCTATCATCCCACCTGATCCATCTGGACAGGGAGAAGATTTTAGGAGCTTTAGCAGTCAGGTTTTACTGCCGTGCTCTTTACATTGTTGTGCACCACCACGCACACCAGTTGTGTGTCTGCCTGATCCCTTCTGAAAGGTGATACATGCCAGGGACACCCAATATGACTGTGAAGGATTTGTGGATCCTCTGGGAGAAAAGGCAATATACATTTATGACAGAGCGCCAGGCTGCAGCAATGACTCTGCATAGCATGCAGCAGGAATCAAACCAGGAATTTTTCTGCTAAGGCCAGTAAACAAGCAATGAAGATGCCAGCAGCAAAAGCTAAGGAGTCATTTGAATATTTTTCTTACTGATTAATTTCAACCTGGATCTTCCTGCTTCGCACTAAAGCTTTTTTCTTCCCCCAGTTTGTTTTTAAATCAGCCCAGAGAAGCCAATATTTCTCATTCTCCCCAGTCTTAGCCTACCCTCCAGCCAGCAGTCTCCTTTAGAAAAGCAGCTGCTTTTTGGCTAGTGGGGAGTTAATTTCTGTTTGCATAGACATTGTAGTTTATAGCTACGGTGTTCTTAGAGCAAAGATTCAGGTCAGAGCTGGAAGTGAGCCAGCACACTTAACAGTAAATTCAAGTAACTGCAGGGACTTGGGCCTTCACATCCATAGATGGCCAGCTCTGGCAGGCCAGAAGCTGCCCCCCAGGCATCGGAGGGTGTGCTTTGCTTGGCTCTTACCTCTGGGGTGGCTTCATTGAAGTTACAGACTGTTTCCATTCCTCCCAGTTTCCAGTGCCCATCCTCACTTACAAACACAGATGATAAACAGACATTGTTATGCGTTAGGTTTCCCTAAAACATTAAAAAAAAACCAAGATCACAGACTTGGGGATAGATGAAGACCTAAAATCTTAATCAGCACTAATTAGGTGCTGCAAGGAGCTGAGGAAAAGCTGCCAAAAAGCACATAATTCTGAAGGTCCTTCGGGATTTTGCAGATGACTAGCAAGTATCAGGCTGAAGGGCTGGGGTTTTGGGGCAGACAGAGCTCTAATTGTCACAGCCCTTGCAACACAACTGTAATTCCAGAGAAGAGCTCCAACTATGAACACAAAGCCCAAAAGCTATAGTCTGAGCTGGGATTCAACTGCAGTCCTGGACTAACACACTGTGCCAGAACAGCGGAAGGGATGACACCAATCTCTGACACATGGCAACAGCTGTAAATAAATGCCAAAGCCGAGCAACCCCAATTCCCTGAAGTAAGAAGCACTGAGAGCAGGTATCAATTCATGAACTGAGATCTGCTCCCTTGCTTCCAAAACCCACAGTGTTTTCCACTACCCTTCCTCCTACAAAGCAGCTGATGTTTTTAGTGGTTTCAGCCTAAAAGAGCTATGGGGTGTAGATCTGTTTTATTGTGAGGAACCAGGAATGAGACAGTCATCCCAGCAAGCCCTGGTACAATGCTCTCCTGTCACATTTCATCTGGCTCCCACCAAAGCCTGACGACTGCTGCTGGTGGTACCTACCCTGTCATGGAGGAAGATGAGTGCCAGCAATACGTCATAGATCCCTGCGCAGATTTCCGCAGAAGAGAGTGACTCCAGGACCATCTCCAAAGGCTTCACACGTTCTGTAACCAGGTGGATCCCATTTGCTTCCACAGTACAAGAGAGGAAGCGCAGAAGGCAAGGGTGGCGCAAGGTTTTCAGGTGCTTCCAGAAACAAAGACATCTGTTAAATCTCACCCAAGGCAACTCTTCTGGCTGCAGAGCTTAGCCTTGTTCTTTTCTGCTTACATTTAGATAGCCCATCCCTGCTCCTCACCACGCGCTCGGCACACTCGCTCACTCATTGCAGCACCCTTTGTAACACATCGAGATAAAGCCTCACACAGAACAAACACAGTATTTTGGGTAGGGGCCACCTAAGAAAGACTCTCTGACTTAATTCTGCAGGAGGCGGCCACTACTCTGCAAATGGATGCAGGTATTGCTATCTGAACGTTGCTTCCCACCACCGCTCACGTTCAGTGCACGGTGAACTTTGCCATCTGCCCACCATCTTCTTCCTCCCTGCCTGGCAGCTGTTTGCGGCCAGGGTCCACTTCGACCTTTTCTCCTGCCCTTACTCCCCCCAAGGGCTTGACCCCCATTAACTGATTCCCACCCCTCCAAGGAAAAGGAGGGACAGCTCTGACAAGTCTGTCCCAGGCACACTCTCTACAGTACCTTGGCAGCTTTATTAACCTTATCTTCATTCTCTCGCTTGTACACAAAGACTGAAGCAAGTCTGCCATCTTGTAGCACAGCTGGATAAATCGTGTGTCCAGTTGGCAGTGTGAACGGCGGCTCTTCCAGTGCATAGCTCTTTAAAGCACTGTTCTCTGAGCCCATCGCTTGCAGAGTTCAGCCGTTGTAGAGGTTCCCTTTTGATGACAAACAGGCCTTTGGGTGAAGGAAGATTTTTTTCTGACAGATTCAGTTCTGGCAGGTACCATCCAGTTCACCTTCAGAGCATTTTCTGAAAAGCATGAGACAGCCATGAAGAACCTCCTCCTGCCAGCATCCTCTCCTTCAGTTTAAGGACAAGAATAAAAGCCCCGTCCATTGTAATGGAAACCAAGTGTCCATGAAACGGTTCAGATCAGCAGGCAAGCAGCTCTCTAGCTGTGGAGCTGGGACTGTGCTGGCACCTGTGTCAGCACTGCCACCAGACGTCACCAGCTCTGCTGCACAGATGAACGGACAGTATGGTGCCCACAACTAGTCCTTCACCTGGCTACCAAACCAGTAATCCACCAAAACCAGGATCCACCAATACCCCCTGGTCACGCAGACACCTACTCCAGAGGTTTAATGCAGATTAAGCCCAGTCAGCAGTTAGGAATTGTGACTGCCACTGCCATAGGGCATAAGGAGCCCCCAGCCTTCTTAAAAGTGGGCATTGCTCCATTCTCCAAGCCTCAGAGGACTTCAGTGAAGCTAGAGTCAGGTAACCTCCTCCAGCAGCATGCTTCCCCCTGGCCCATTACTTTCTCTCCATCCGACAAATATTCCACCTGCCTGCCAACCCTTCCTTCCTCCCACAGACTCTGTCAGGAAGAGGCTGACACAGATTTTTGTGCTGCTTCCTTGCATGCAAAACTGGTAAAACAAACACGCTGATTGCAGAGGCTCTTTTAGAAAACACTAACTACGCATATGCTCTGTAATCAGGCTTGTGGTTGCAGGCAGCAGGCGAGACCCCGAATACCAGTCTGGCTACAGAAGTTAGCAAATGATCTTCAGTAATGAGAGAAGGAGAGAGCAAAACCACAGTTTGCAGGAAAAGTGGGGGAAAAAAATGCCCACGCCCAAGCATTTTTTGCAACTGGAGAATCACTTTACAGTGGCTGTTTCCAGCCGTGACCTGAGGCTTTAGGAGGGCAGCAGCATGGGGGTGTCTCAGCTCCCCGACAGAGCCGTTCCAGCAAAGCTGCTCTTCTGGCCCCTCTCCCCTGTCTCGCATTTAAGCCCTCCCAGGAGCTGTAAGGTCAGTGGTGCTGGGGGCCTTTTGGAGAGCTGGTCTGTTATAGTTCCCTGGCCTTTCACTGTTTCTGTTAAGAATGAGTTATCTAAATGATAACGCCCCCTTCCCCAAAGTGCCCTATATTTAAACATGTTATGATCTGATGTTTTTATTAAATGTAAATATGCCAATTGCACAGCCCACTAGACAGCATGAGCTTTGGGAAAGAGCAGAATGTTGCCTTTTTAATAGACTTCATACAAATCCTGCGTCATGGGTCATTTAATCACCTTTGTCAGCTAACTGTTCTGTAACAAACAGGTAGCTACAACCCTAGATGTGCTTCTTGCTGGGAGGAATGAACACTACGAACACATTAGATATGGATATCTATACATCCATATATATATACCGATATAGATATGATCACATTACAGCTCTTTACGGTTTGATGTGAACAGACCTCAACCCTTCAGAACATACCAAGTGCATCTACAACAACCACCACAGTCTGAAATTGCGTTGGTTTTTTTTTGAGCTCGTGTGTCCTGCCCCCACCTAAAATCTAACACTAAATTACCTTCAGAAAATGCAACTTGCTGCCATTCTCTTCCCGGTAGTGTCAGGGATAGATCTGCATCACTTCAGTGCCAATTCCTTTAATGTGACCTTCAATAAATAAAGGGAAAGCCATAGAAGTTGAAACTGCAGCTTCCCAGCACTACTCAGAGGAGCTAAGAGGTGAAAGGGAAGCAGCATGCAGCAGTTACACATATTTCTAAAAAGGACTTTTCCTGTGAACTCCTTGGCATAAAAGGATTCGGGCTGCCCCGAGGTGGAAGGGCTTTCTCTCCAGCCGGTCCCTGGGAGCTCGGCTCTGGTTTGCCCCAGGTCAACCTTCCACACCTGCATGCCGTGGCACTGCTGCTCCTTCTGGTGCAGAATTTATCTGCATTCTCCACTGCCTTCAGCTTTGCTTTGTTTGCTAGCTCTTCTGCGACTATTTCTCAGTCATGTTTTGCACAGGAGAGGTGAAAGTATCTGAACTGACCTAGTGCCTTGCATTCCTCCAAATATGTATGGACATACTCACCGGTTACAAATTTGGCTTCAGGGACGCCCACAGTTCAGAAATATTGTAACATCAGAGTCATTCAAATAACTGTGACCTAATCGAGTGCTGCTGCGCGATGACCAGCCCCAAAGACGCATCCCCCGCTCCAGGTAACCGCCTCTCAGGAGGAGCCCCGCAGCTCTCGGTATCAAACGCCGACCACCCTCAAGCAAATGGCTTCGAACAACCAAGGTGCGACAGCAGCCTGTGGAACCACGAGCCATGCTTTTCCGGAACGCAGCATCTTTGCAAAACTATCACTTGGTTTCTTCTCTTTTTCACAGCACTCCAAAACATGCTATTGAAACTCCAGCAGGCAAAAGCATCTGCAAAGGTGTTTGCCTAGGTGTGGCTAAAACCCATGAGGAATTCTTCCGACGCTAAAATACACGCCAGTCACACAGCTACACTGTGGAAGGACCACATATGCTTTGTGCGTCAAGAGCATTACCCACATTATGACCCTTTAACATCTTATTTTCAATAAACTATAAACACGAACATTAGATGCAACGCAAAACGCACCTTGAGATGGAGACGAGCCCAGCAGACAACAACAGAGGGACTGGTAGTTACGAACAATTGGGGGTTGCTACCGTAAGTGACGTTAGTTTATTTGTGGGGTGGTGACACCCCACGTACGAGGTGCCCACCTGAAACACATGCGCTAAGCCCGGTCACTCCACAGCCCGGCTTCCCGCTCGCCCTGCCCGCCGCCTCCCACGCCAGCAGAGCCTCCTGGAAGCCGCTGTCGGAGCTGGCGGGTGCTTCGCTCCCGAAGGCGGAGATTTCCCAGCACGGCGACTACAAACGCGCAGCAAGCAGCGGGCACCTTGCGCCGGCGGTGCCGCGGGCGCGGACAGGCGGGCGATCGATAGGCAACAGCCTCTCCGGGAAAGGAAGCGCGGTTTGACTGCAGCTCCCCAAGGACGGTTCAACCCTGGACAACCAGGCACTGGGAAAGCGCGGACGTGGTAACGCTGCGGGGTCCCCGAGAAGCGCCGGGAGCAACGCCGCTGCCTACGCCGCGCTCAGCTACAGCCCCAATGCGGCATTTGACTTTTTTTTTTTCCTGGAAAAGCGAGCTTTTTGCCCCCACCGCATACCGTCCCTGCGAGCTGCCACGGGGCGGGCGGCGGCACCGCTGGCTGAGCCGGGCCCGTCCCGAGCAACCGGCCGCAGCCCGAGTAGGCCCGGGCCGGAGCGGGGGGACACAAGGTGGCCGTGCCGCGGCCCAGCAGCCCCGACCCCCGACAGCAGCGAGCCCGCCGGCACCGGGACCACCGTCGCCCCAGGAAGGGAACCCCGGCCACCCCCACGCACCGCCGCCCCCCGGCCCCCTCAGCCCTCCAAGGACGGCCTCCACCATGAGCCCCCGCTGCCTCCCGTCCCGGCCACTCCCCCAAACACCTCTTCCCCACCTGCTCTCCGCCAGCCCGGGGCGGGGGGACGGACGGACGAGGGGGACGGACGGGGGACGCCGCCTGGGCCCCGCCGGCCGCTCCCTTCCTCACAGCGTCGCCGCCTACTCGCGCTTCCGGCAGCGGTCCACAGTCGAGTCGGGCAGAGGGACGGAGCGCCGCCAGAGGGCGCGCGCGCCCTCTGGCGGCGGGCGGATGAAACGAAGTGGGCGGGGCCGTCTGTCATCTGACGCGATGCCCGCGAAGTGGTGACGGCCATTTTGGTTGTGGGCAAGCCCGCCCTCGAGCCGCTCCCTACCCCGCTCCCCGCACCCCCGGCCCCTCAGGAACCGTGGCATAACCCAACACCGGCGCGGAGCGCAGCCCGCCCCTGCGTGCAGCCTGTGCTCGGTCCGCGCCCCCGCCGGGCCCACCCGCCATTTCTGCTGCTCGGCGCCTCGGGCGTGGCGGCCCCTCCGCCCGAGCCCACTGTGCCGCGTGGGGACGAGCCGTGCTGCCTCCGACCTATGGCTCTGGGGCGCTCGGGGAATAGGGGCCTCCTGTCCCCCGGCTGCATTTACTGCCCTCCTTTCCTTCCAGTTTGCCCAGCTCAGCCCCCACACCGCTGCTACAGGGAATGCAGCAATACCTTCCCCACCAGGCTCAATACAGGGCAGGTGACGGCAAAAACCACGCACGCGAGGCAGGTGGTCTGTCTAACAGATCTCCCCACACCGTCACCCCGAGCCCGGCGCGTTTGCTTTGGTGGTGTAACTCGTGCATCATAAGGAGATGTATTTAATGCCATTAAAACTAATTGCTCTCTATGCTGCAGGGTAAAGTGGCTCCAGGGAGAGATTTCACATGAGTATTTTGGACGGCAGAACGAACGTTGAAAGGAATTACTATAGTGCAGTGGGAGGTCTGGACTTTTCACATGCTATTTTCATATCGCCAATGTTATTCCAGTTTCATGCAGCGCCAGGGCATTAGGATGTGGTTTGTTCAACCGTTTTGAACCCAACGCTTACAGTGAGCAGGGCCCAGCAGCAGACCCCGTACCCGCAGCCTTGTCTAGACAAAGATTTAATGGCAACGGCCGCGTGTTTAACAAAGGTGGTCTAAGCTGCGCTAACTCCTTGGCTTTCTTTAGTAACTAAACCTCACCAGTTTAGCCTGCGTTAAATTTGGTACTGTCAAATCTGGCATTAACTTTGCAGAGTGTATTCTTTAGAAATACCCTTCCCCCACCTCCCCAGTGAGCCTTCCAGTCCACTGGGCTGCTGGAGTGTGTCCAGAGAGGGGCAATGAAGCTGGTGAAATGTCTGGAGAACAAGTCCTGTAAGGAGCAGCTGAAGGAGCTGGGGTTGTTTAGCCTGGAGGAGGCTGAGGGGAGACCTTATCACTCTCTGCAACTACCTGAAAGGAGGTTGTAGTGAGGTGGGGGTTGGTCTCTTCTCCCACGTTATTAGAGATAGGATGAGAGGAAGTGGCCTCAAGCTGTGTCAGGGGAGGTTTAGATTGGGTATTAGGGAAAATGCCTTCACTGAAAGAGTGGTCAGGCATTGGAACAGGCTGCCCAGAGAGGTCATGGAATCACCATCCCTGGAGGTGTTCAAAAAACATGCAGACGTGGCACTTCAGGGCATGGGTTTCAGAGGCATGGGCGTGTTGGGGTGACAGTTGGACTTGAGGATCCTAAAGGTCTTTTCCAACCTTAATGATTCTGTGACAGTGCAGATACTCCCAGAGACACAGGTCTGCTTGTCAGTTGCTCATTTATGCTGGAGTCCGTTCAGCACAACAAAGCCACAGGGATCCCCTCGGATCCACACCCAGACTCCATTCAGTTGAGCTTCATGATCTGTTTAGGCAAGCAAAGAGGAAGGCTTTCTTCCACTGCTGTGCACTAGAAGCTGGCCCACCAGGGTTAACAAAGGGGCAGAGTGCTAGGAAGAGTCTGCTCCTCGGGCAGAGGTGTGTACTGGCAGCCAGATGACCTGGGTCTTTTAAAATGAAGCAGAGAGATGATAGGAGGAAGAGGGTGCAGGAAAGTAGAATGGGTCCTACATCATGCGTGAGGCAAAATCTGTCATAGAGTATGGGGTGACATAACACATACAGGAACAGAAACTAAAATGAAGTTCAGACACACCACCTCCATCTTTCAGAGGTAGGAAAGATCTGAAGACTTTGGCCTAAATGGGACAAACAGTCCTGGCCCCAAAGTGCAAAACAGGGAACTGTGGGCATTCCTTGCCCCAGTTTATTCAAGGGCCTAAGTGTGGATTTATATGTCCTCTCTGTGTGTGTGCATTTGTGGCAGAGGAAAGGCAGGAGACAAGACCTGAAAAACTGCAGATAAAGACAAAAGAATTCTTAATAAGCACCAACAGATAGTTACTCACAGCACTTGGCTCCGGCCACAGGCTTCAGGCTGTGGCGTAAATCACATGGCGCTCGGGGAAAAAAGCAAGTCTTGGCTGCCCTGCATCCATTTATGGCATATTTACTTTGCTGGGCGGCCTCTGTGGAGCAGCTCTCCTTCCCTTTATCCACTTTTCCTACGTGAGTCCATCAATTCATTCAAACTGAAGAGGTCCCGAGGCGTGTGCCCTGCTTAGGGCCCTGTTGCACTGGGTACAGACACACGAGCTGGGCTTCTGTCCTTCACACTTTGCCACTTGCCCTTCCTAAGAACATCCAACGTAGGCTTCTCCAGAGAATAACTCAGGACCTTGTGAGACAGGTGTGAACCCCCTTCCTTCTCTTTCCGGGGCAAAAGAAGGAAGAGTAGACAGGGAGCTAGCAGGATTATGGAGCTCTTAGTGCCTCGTTAGGTTTGTAACTGGTTATTTAAGTCAATTGGGCAAGAAAAGATTGGTACAGTGAAGGGAGAAGACAGCTGGTAACTGTAGAAGAGGATGGAGCAAAAAGCCCATCTGTGGAGCAGAGCACGTAAGGCTAAAAGGACAGCTGGGGAGCATTGTCCAGCAGACTCTGGTGCAGCTGCTATCTGCGCTGCAGAAATGTTCCCCAGCTCTTCCTCTTCCAGGCCACAGCACCTCTGGAAAAGGCAGAGGGAAGAAATAGGGCTGGGGGGGTGCTCCCAGCACCAACCGGAACTGCAGCCGGTGTCTTCTCCAATGATGTCCTCCTGCCGCATAGTCGTGTTACTTACAGCTACATTACAGTAGCTTTTTGCTGCTAAGGATATTTCTCAAGTACTCAATTTCTTAATAATCAGAAGTGGGTTCCTTTTTTTAGGGGGCAGGGACCCCAACATACCAACTCCAGAAAAGTCTGTGTTCTCATTCAAGTGGGTTTCTAGAGTGACCGCTTGCAAACGTCACTTTCTGCCCATGACCCACATGCAACGCAGCACCGTCTCCCACGGCCCGCACAGGCAGGCAGCTCCAGTACCTCCTGTTGCCTGGGCGCTCTCTCCTGAACTTCATTAAGGAAAAATGAGCAGATCACAACAAATTCAAGGGCTGACAGCTGCAATATCAGTTGCATCAGTAAGTCAGCTTCACTGTATTTTATTTTTCTTGAGGATGGTCACAGAAGGAGTGAAGGTTGTAACTATTCTCAGCCTTCTCCCATGAAGAGTGGACAGCAGAGCTTACCAGTGGCATATTACAGGAATTCCATTAAAGAACCTGCCAGAGTGGCTTGAAATTTCTTGTATCTAAGCAGAGCTTGTCCTGCTTATTCCAGAAGATACATCTTGTTACTGTTTCATTTAATCCAGAGTAATTAAATTAAACAGAATCACAGTAGTTTTATTTCAGAATGAAATGCACATGTTAAATTGTTATCAGACAGCTCCATGCTCACACCAACATTTAAAAGACTTTGAATCAGGTCCTTTGTCAGCTCTCTAGGCCAAGGTTGTTTACTTTTGCTTCTCCCCACCCTCTGTTGCCCTAGTAGGCTCCTAAATACCAGTGTGGTACAAATAATAATTTAAAACAAGATCTTAGGCTGCTGCATTAAGTAGATTGCTCACTGCTCACTGAAACTATACTGTATATCTGCAGAAGGCCTGAATAATAGCTAACAGACATATGAACTTCTCAGCCTATGCTTATTTCATGGTGCTATTAACTGTGCAGCCTAATTAGATCTAACACACCTGCCTAACCAAATTAATTAATGAATTAATTAGCAGCAGACTGGGAAAGAGGATACTCCTGGGATGGTTAGGGATTGCTGCTGTAGGGGAAGAAAAGAGAAGCTATACAATGTCAGGGAGAGAAACCAGGAAAAGCAGGAAAAGACAAAAGCTGTAGAAGTTGCTAAAAGAAAGCAGATCCCTCCTCGCCTCATTTTATGCAGGATACAGTACTCAGGGACTGAATCCATAAATACAGATAATTAAAAAGTTACCCTACAGGTCAGACTCTCCAGTCTCCTTCTGACACCCACAGGAAATGTGATATAGATTGAAAAGTCTATGTGCTCATATTTTCCCCCCCCCCCTTTTCTGGCTCAGGAACTATAATTAAAGGGAAAATCAGCCTCTCCTGCCATGGAGAATATAGTGGCACAGCTGGTTTTCATCTTGGCTAGCAGGCTCTGTCCTCAGGCTACTAAGTGCTGAGTAATTTTTACCAAGCTCTGCTTGCAGATAAATGATGTTCTTCTCTTAGCTGCTGCCAGGCAAAGCTACAAGTACTTGATCTTTTATTCTTTTCTCATAAACTCCTAACACTGAATACTAAAAATGCAGCCAGAGATTTTTCCACTGCCATTTTTTCTCAGCACGGTCACAACTGCATTGCACTTACAGACACCCACCCCTTCACCGAAGCTCAACTGTAGTTCCTCATTAACCTGAAGCTTCTAAGTATAGGCTCCTTCAGTTTCACTGATAGTTTGCGTATACTCCAAGGATCCACTTCACTCCGCCCCCCCCACCCCAAAACACATTCCATGAGAAGGGGAACTGCTTTAAATATCTTCACACAATTTTCTGGAAAAGCCTGATGAGCAAGTGCCAGTCTCAGAAGAAAAGCCTGTGTGTGAATACACAGTTTGGGTAATTTCTCTCACAGCTGTAACTATAAAAATATCTGAAAGCTTTTGACTAAATGTGGCACAACTGCCAGGCAGATGAAGTGTGGGCTCAGACCAATGACACTGGAAACCCACTAGCTTTATTCAAGTTTTCTGCAGCGCTTCTAGTAAGATCTTACTTTTACTAAGAAACTGCATAAGAATGAATTCAAATTTGTATAGAAAATTATTTAAGATAATAGTAGTTAATCTTGGCAATGCTGTTCTTCCACCTACCTCCAGTAAGCGAGGCCATGAGCATGAAGCCAGCACAAGGAGGAGGCTGAAAACTGGTAGGAAATACTGTGACTGATTTTAGAATTACTTCCAGTCATGCAGTATGAAACATAGTGAGTAACAGTGCAATAGAAGTACCTGCAACAATTTTAAAAGTTAAAGCAAGGTTTCAAAACAACCTTGATTTCAAAGATATTTTTAAAATATAAGGCTAATAGCCTGTCAACTTCCTAAACAACCCCATGCCTTTGAGGATCACCTTCCTAGCACATACACCAGTCATACGGGATTACTAGCTACCGTTTTAGTCATATCAGGCTCTGATATAAGTCTATTTTCTGTTTAAGCCAGAAATGAGAGAGAAAAGAGAAGAGGAACAATTCTACAAATCATAGAATCACAGAATCATTAAGTTTGGAAAAGACCTTTAGGATCCTCAAGTCCAGCCGCCAGCCCAACACCCCCATGCCTCCTAAACCATGCCCTGAAGTGCCACGTCTGCATGTTTTTTGAACACCTCCAGGGATGGTGATTCCATGACCTCTCTGGGCAGCCTGTTCCAATGCCTGACCACTCTTTCAGTGAAGGCATTTTCCCTAATACCCAATCTAAACCTCCCCTGACACAGCTTGAGGCCATTTCCTCTCATCCTATCTCTAGTAACTTGGGAGAAGAGACCAACCCCCACCTCACTACAACCTCCTTTCAGGTAGTTGCAGAGAGCGATAAGGTCTCCCCTCAGCCTCCTCCAGGCTAAACAACCCCAGCTCCCACAGCCAATAGCCATTACAAGAAAAAGTAGAGGTAGCTTTTTTTTAAAAAAAAAAAAAAGTGAAAATTTGAACTGCTGTCTTGACGGCTGTGGCAGAGAGGGCATTTCCATACGCTTTCTTGTGTCTGTTATGGGTGGGGGTACACAACTTAAGAACAGCTTAGCCTAAACTCTGTTTGCACACAGCATGTTTCACAACATGGCTTAGTGCAGTCACCACACTAAGTCCAGCAGCATGAAGGTGTCTCAGGCTGTGTCTGCTGATCAGGCAATGACTCTTGCTTAGATCCAGCTTATACTCTGTGAACACACAGGACAGGATGCATTTGCATTTCAGGATGGAGAAGCTGGGAGGAAGGCTCTGCATCTGGATTCTGAGCCAAATTACAGTGGTTTTTTTTCTCTCTTGCTACTCCTCGGGATGTGGCTGTCTTCTCACAGCCCACAGAACTCTGTCTGAACACCACGATAAAGGTATTCTTTTGTAGTGTGTTTTCTAGTTTTAAATGTTTTCAAGCATTTAAACTAGATTGTAAATGTTTGAAGCTCAGGGGAGTGAATCTGTGCCATCTTTCCATCATTAAAGTCTTCAGACCCAAGACTGGACTACATGTCAGGGCAGTGCCAGGAGATGCTGGGGCTTAAAGCTGTTCCTGTTACTTAAGTGTGAGAGGGAAACAGTCCATGTTAAACACACTTCACACAAAGCATTCTTAAGTGCCTTGTAAAACAAACAAAGCATTGGTTAGAAACACATTCACCACTGCTGACCACACTAGTTTTTATATTTAATAGAAATTAAATTAGTAGCTTAATATACATAATATGACACTTTCCAGTCCAGTAGCTTTCCAATTCTTGCTTTTAAGTCACAGAGCAAATACTGTACAAAAATGATAAAGAGCAACCAAAGAATAAACACTGTCACTAAAACACTGGACCCAGAAAGGCTAGGTTTATCTGGAGCTACACATGCCAAAGGATACACAACGAGGGATCCATCATGGTACAACCATGCATTACCAATGGGTAGATATACTGCTGGCCCCACACACGCTAGTTCCTCCAGGGCAGGTGGCAGCATCCTGGACTGCAGAGCGGGCTGTTTTATCGTGCTCCATAGCTGTAGTAGTAAGGTTCATCCGGGCGGTAACCGTAAGCAGTCGCTGGGCGGCCAGGGACCCCTGGTGATTGACCAAATCCATCAACTCCGATGCTGCAATAAAAGAGGAGAGAGAAACTGTAGGTTTTTGTATGGTAGGGAAGGCGCACTAGTGCTGGTGTGGCAAGCTCTTCCTGCCATGGAGGTAATTTTGTGAGGCAACTTTGCAAGCCATCTTCCCCTTCCAGCCAGCACTGTCCTGTCTCCTCCTCCCTTGGTGGGAAAATAAATGCTGCAGAGAAATCAACACAAGTCCTGTCAAGGAAGGGCTTTGAGGTCAAATAGAAATCCAAGAAGAGAGAGAAGTTGTCTCTTCTATCCTTTTATGGATTTACTGGCAAAGGACTTCACTTCTGTGACTCGGATCTGTACGTTAAAGTTAACGTGTCTTTCAGGAAAGGCTTCAAGCATGCTTCTTGCCAAGCCCACTGGTAACCCTGCCCTACACAGCACATCTGAATAATCTGATTTCCTTCCTTCAGTACATTTCTGAAGCCCCTGGGAAAATATGAGCTAGAAATGAGAAAGAGAATATCTGGCACAGCAACATAGTTCAGTAAAGGACAGTGTTTCTGGTGCGATACAAAACTGACAGCCAAATGGCAGAAAGAATTCTTCATATCCTAAAAGGCTATGCACTAACGAGACAGAATTATTCATTTTTCAATTAAAACAGTATCTTTTACACCTAAAATGTCCCACAGCAATGAATTAGATACCAAAGCACAAGAACTGCGTAGGGAAAAGTGGCACATATTTCATGCTCAAGAATAACTCTCGTGCAGGAGGTAGAGGAAAAATGAACATTGCCTAAGATACTGGATTACTGCCTGTTCATAGTTATGTCACTTTTTAACTTCCACTTCAGTAAAAGGATAAATGGAAAAGGATTCTGATTTATTGTCTGACTAAAGATGCAGTGAAAGGAGTTGAACTTCCCTCTGAAGACTGTCAAAACAAAGAACCAAAGTGCTTTTGGAGTGGGGAAAAGCTGAACCTCATTACTGCCAATTACATATATGGAACATGGGTTATGCAACAGTCAAGGCTGGGAAAGAATGACCCATCCAGTAGATGTACAATGGGTGGGCTCCAGGCCCTCGCTCAGCAAAAGGCTGGAATTGCTGAACTGGTTGGACTGAATGGGCTCAGCTGAAGTGGCGGGGGACCATGTCCATCATTCTGTCCTTGCAAAGATACTTTCCTCGGATTGTGCCTCCACAAGGTCCTGGAAAAGGATCCTTGGTGTCTGGTTTCTCAGGAAGCTAGTTCACTCATGGGATGTTCTGATAATCACGTGAAGGTGGAAGGTCTGAGGCTGAGATTTGTCCTCTGAGAGGAAGGGGACACAGCCAACAAGCCAAACTGCAAAGACATTACTGTTTCACCTGGATGTATCTTGAGAAATGCAGCGCCCTGGAAGTGCTTTGCTATTTCCACATCTCTCTGTATTTGAATTGGCAACACCCTGGCTCATAACTCGTACACAGAGTTATCAGTCTGACCTTAAAGGCTGATCAGTCCCTTCAGCACGGCAAGGAGAAGCGGAGGAGCAATGTACTCTGTAGTGGTGCAAAGCTACGTGAACACATGCCTCTGGTTCCACACCCACCTCTGGCCACCCATTCCTTCCTGTATCCACTCCAAAGTCCTATTACTCTTTTCCAAGTGCATTACAAAATCAGCTGGTGACCTCTGAGGCACCCTCTCCAAGTCCCTCCTTTGTACCTGGCAAACAACAGCTTTCTCATTAGTGGGCTTGAAGCTTTAGAAGGCTCCTGGAAAAAGGGATTAAGAGAAATCCTGTTTGTATCTAACTCTCATCTTCAGAAACACCAAACCCTGCACTCACCTTAGTCAGAGGATGGTCCCTGCTTCTGCCACTGTTACTGACTTGCAGTATGCAAAGGGATTAGACAGACAGACCTCACATGGGCTGCCGTTATGGTATAGCTTTCTGAATACAGGCCACAAAGCTTTTCCAAACAACCTAGCGAGGACCTAGCACGAAGCTGACCAATTTGTTTGGCAGTTCAGGAAACAAGTTGAATAACTACTGTGAAACAATGCTGATTCGTTAAAAGAGTTCTTTCAGTACTGTTAGTACAAGGAGTTAATAACATACCAAAAGAAGGCGTACTGCAATCTGGAAGTGCAGAGTCCAGTTTTGTTGTACTACTACAAGTTCCCAGTGATGCCACACATGTGTAACACTGCAGAGAAGCTGGGCCCCTCAAAGCCACCTTTAAACGCAGGAATTCCATTATTTTCTTCCAAAGATCCTTAAATCATCTCCAGTTGATTTGAAATTAAAAGATATTTTAACAAAAAATGCTTTTCTGGGTTTATCTGTCAGTGTTTTTTTTTTCTGTGACTATAACATTAGTTGTGGATAAGTTTTTCTTATCACTACTATGGTAGAATAGGAGCTCTTTGCACTTCTGCTAACTACTGAAAACTTCATTCCGGGAAGAGGTTGCAGGTGAGCGAGTGGGCTGTGATTCAAGCTAGTAGGGGCCGTGCCTTGGCTCACAGGGGAGACAACAGTAGCCATCCTCAGGTCTCCTGTGGCAGAGAGACACACAACAAATACAGCAGCCTGAGCCATGTCCTAAAGCAGGACTTTCTTCTTAAATGTAAGTGTAGCTTCTCTTGGTGTTGCAGAGCTTCAAGAACTTGTTTTGGTCACTCCATCATATACTACCAAACTAAAACAACATTGGGTTTTTGTGGGGTGAAGTGTAATAATGACACCGAGCCACGAGGTGGCAATGGGTCTCCATCGCTGCAGGCAGCACTTTCCCTGCTGGTTCCCGTTCAGTAATCCTTATTCAAAGAACTCTTAAATGTATTTAAATTGATAATAAGAGCAGGGGAAATATGGTTTCAATCACATTCTCAGCAAATAGGTTTTTTTTTATAAATGTGTAAGTAATTAGGTAAAGATCCCTAGAGTTTAAACTTTGAGGAGTATCAGTTATTTCCAAATGGTTTAGACATATGTTAGTGTCCTGAAGAAAACTGGAAGAGATGGATCAGCTGATAACTGCTTCAGACAGTTAAAAAAAAAAAGAAAGGAACAGAAATCGCATTAAAACACCTTGATCAAATCATCACTCTCTCCTATCTAAATATTTCTCTTAAGTAAATGAAGGCTTGTCCATGCTTCAAAAAAAAGTTGGCTTCATTTTCACATGTTAGTGCTCTTGAAACGTACCAGCTTTGCCTATGTTGGATTGTTTGTGCTGGCAGCCTATAGCAAAAAGCTTGTCCTCTTAGTTGAGGGAAAGGCTATTGAACCCAGGAGGTAATGGAGGGGTAGGGCCACCAAACAGCAAACACGCATCTGGAGACTGAAGTCTGGCTTACTCATGAGGCTGGCAGGCCAAGAGCAATGACTCTGCAAGCCTAACCTACAGAGGTGGAGACGGGCTTAAAAACCAAGTCCTGATGAATCCTTGCCACTTCTGCCAAGAACAGCAGAAGGGCAGAGCCAGGAAAGATGGTAGCTTTTTGGCTGTAAACACTTGTTGGGTAACAATATTTCCCTCCCGAGACCGTGATTTGTACCATGTGTTCTTAGATTTATACCAGCAACTTCAAAACTTGCTCCTAGGAAAAACATGTTGTTGGCCTTACTTATACAGCATCTACAGGGAAACTCAGTGCACAGCAGACCAAGCATCAGCCTCTCTTCCCAAAAAACTTAGGGACATATCATTATGCCATTGACACAACACTACTCATCCCCAAATTGGTCTTTTTTGCTCTCATTAGCCAGCCTGTTCAACTGGGTACCTAGCAGAAGTGCATGCAACCCCTGCAGTTGTGTAGCAGATTCAGATAACACCACCACAACCAACTGCTCCAATAAATTACTTTTGCCATTGCCTTCACCTGCAGGTGAAGGCAGTTTTATCTCACAAAATTGCATGCATGCACACAAGAGATCGGTGCTTACTAACCCTGTCATCAAAGCACAACTGTTTTCCTGTGCAAAGTTTACCACCACGCCTGGAACTGATGGAGTTAAACAGTGAACAGCACAGCTAATTACTATGTACTGCTAACCTCAGTTGCTGGTTCACTTTGAGACCCTTTAAAATATGAACTGTGTATTTTACCCCTATGCACTCTCTTAATGATTTGTTTTTTTTAGACTGAAATCACTTCCAGCCATCAGTTATACTCGCGGTCTCTACACATGCACTTCTCCAAGCACAAATATTTCTTTTTCCTATTGGTCTGCCAGCCCCTGTCAGAGCAAATTTCACTTTAAACTAAATGCTATGATACTTAAAACTTCTTGGATTACCCAGGCTGCTAGTGTGATCTATGACCTTCCCCAAATGACAGCTGAACTTTCCAATTTGCTTGTACTGCTGGGGAACTGAAGAACACATGCCGAAGAGGAAAACGTTCCTGATGTGCATGAGTGAGGAGAGATTTCTTAACAGCTCTGCTTATTGATACTTACTCTGATTCATGACATCCAAATTAATATACCCATCTAGGATCCTGGGTGCCCTGACATAATTTAAAATGTAAAGACCAGTCACGTCCCCCCTCACAGCAGGAAATGCCAGCCAGCATCCCACTGTGTCCACAAAATACTTACTTTCCTTAACTCCCTCCTGCACCCAGTGCCTCAGAGACCAGATAGGCTTTGTGGTATGTCTGGAAGACTTGGCAGCCTCAGACAGGGAGCGCTCTGCCAGCGACCCTCTGCTGGGGTTCCTGTTCAGGTACCTCTGCTCTTGAGCTTAGTCTGAGCTGGGGTAATTAGCACCTGGGTGCAGACTGACCACGGAGCAAGGCTGCTTTACATTTTCCTGATGCGATAGACACCTGAGCCTGTCCACGCTAGAGTTCACACTGTTACTAGCACTGGTGCTGACAAGCTGCTCTAAAACAGGTACTAACTCCACCAGCATAAGCAGGGCCTCAGAAAGGCAAGTCCCAGGTCACCGGGGAACTTCTTGGTCAAAACTAACCCCTTGAAGTTCAACTGGAAATCCCCGGTAGGATGGGATGCACGGATCTCAGAGTGATCCCAGCAAGAAACACCGCTTGGGAAACACGCCTGCACACTCATGAAAGAGGCGTGAAGCAGTATGGCAAGAATTGTACCAGACTGTACTGTAAAAGTGACTGCCTGTGCAGGTGAAGGTGGCCCAGGAAAAGTCTCTTCACCTCAGAGGGTGAAATACAAGTTTAGAAGCTTGCAGGCTTTAGGGCCCAAATTTCAGCCTTTTCAGCTTATCAGTTTCATGGCTGGAAGCCCAAAATTAAAGCATCCTGAAAACACTGCCCACTGAAAATGAAAGCCAAGCTAAACACGTGCAGTGCTTCCACCACAGCCACAATTTCTGCTACATTTCTTTTCATCCTAAACCTGTTCTAAAACCCTGTCAATCCTCCCTCTTCATTCTGCAGCAACAAGGTTTATACCAGCCTCAAGTCTGAGAGGTTCTCAGCTACGCTCTGTGGATATAAGTTTTATAGTTTTATTAAAACAGTATCTATTTTACTAAAAAAACCCAAACAACCCCACCTACAAATTTATAATTCACTAGGTCCTCTGACCTTCGTAAGACCAAGCAAACACTACTTCCCAACTCATCAGCAACTCTACCAACTCCTTAAAGAAGGAATCACACTCAAAAGTTCTCCACGTGCTCAGGTGAGCTGCCAAGAGGGTTTATTTGCGGGCATAAATATGCAGCCCCTGTTTACACCCAAGGCACCTTTATCTTGCTGCCACTGATCACGCCTGCAGCTTTGCAAAACTCCTTGAATATCAGAGAATGGGGCTTGAACAAGGAGGTTTTTGAGCACCCTTCAGAAGCCCGACAGCAGTACAGTTCATAGCAACCCCTCTACTTCCTCTGTACCTTCTCCCTTTATACACCTAATACACCCTAACACACTTAATATATTACTGTTTCTAAAAAACAGTCTTCACTCTACAAACATCCCCCACCTCATCCGAGGCAGGCATTCAGAATTTCATGCAGCGCATCCTCGAAGTCCTAATGTTTCCCTTCTGTGAATCTACTTGTGTGTGACAGCACTGTTGATAACCTACAGTACAGTTACCATCCTATAATGCCTTATAAAGTTCCATGCCATAAGCCCCTGTAAACTATAATGCTCTATCAAGTTCCTACATGTAACAGACAAAACAAGCTATGTTCAGATGAATACTGAAGGCTGTATTTTTCCCTCAGGAGGTACCTAAGCCATAGAAATAGTGCACCATTCTCTAGTCTTGAGACAAAGACAGCATTATAACCTGTACAACTGAGATGCAGTTTATTGTTTAACCTTGCCAACAAGAGACACAGGAGTGTGCTAGCAGCAAAGTCCATATTTTTTCCTCCTCCTCTCAGTGGCTTTTTTTCAAGTGTTGATGAAAGGTACTGGACTGCAGGTCAAAGACAACGATGGCAGTGCAGGGCAGTATAATCATCTATGGGATGCAGCAGAGGCTGCAGTCCTGCTAGCCAGATGAGGAGACTGGTTAGTGAATGCTGCAGCTCTGCCCCTCAGTGAGGTTCCTCTGCACAGAGACCAGGGTACAAAAGGCAGGAGGAGCTGAGGGCATCCAGGCCTTGACCCATTGTACAGTAAGGATTGAGGCACAGTATGCATCCAAGCACAGGGGGTGGGAAATGTTTTTAATTCCACAGAACAAACACAGGCCTCCAGCTTCTTAAGTGACCTACAGGTAAGAAATAGGTAGCTAATCCTTTGCAAGTACCAGCTAACCACCACACTTTAACCAAGGCTCAAAGCCTGTGAAACCCATGGACTCTCTGGCCATTCTGCTGGTACCCAGGCAGCTCAACACTGGATGGAATACCATTTTCATAACACCAGTCATGAAAGAGTGGAAGGCACCAGGAAGTGGCATAAAGCTGGTTGGTTTTTCTCCCCTTGCTTAGAGTCTAGTGATTAAGATGATCCTATTTACTTCTACATGCCAGCTATCTCTGGCTTTGCTTCACCGACCATAAATTCTCTGTCCTTCAGAGTAAGAGCACAAACCGTGGGTTATGGAGAAACAGCATACAACTGAGAAGCCTTCAACAAAACAATGTTTCTTTATATAATATCCTGTAACTGTAGATTCTCCCACTACTGGCAATGACGTTAAACTATAAACCACAAATCTCTCAAATTCTACCTCTCGTGGCCCCAACTTTTTTCTCCCTTATCTGTGAAGCTTTTTCCCACCCCCCCATGCTTTCTATTGGGAGTGGGAAGAGAGTTGTGGCAGGGACTGTGACTGTGGGCACTGCATCAAATACCAAGTCCATCTCTACATTAGCGCTGAAAATTGATGTTCCTTAAATAGTAATTTAAATAGTAATACTGCTCAAAGAATAGAAAATGTCAGAATGAACCTGAGCAATAATACTTTAGCTCCCTTGTGCATTGTGATACAGCTTTTATGGAAATGATCGTGTCTCTCTCCTTCCATGTGGTCCAGCTTTCTTCAGTGCACTTAATGACTTAAAGTTTCCAGTTGCTTCTGGACTTGGTGCCCAGTTGTATCTCAGCACAATACTGCTGTTTCTGCCATTTAATTATAAGCAAATGCAAAACTGACAATTGTGGAGAAATGAGCACTGTGTCTTCTGTGTCAGGCTCCAGCTATGCACCAGCCAATAAGCATGCCAAAATTCACTGGTGGGGAGGCAGTGTTTAAAAAAAAAGAAATCTATATTTCCCAACTGGATAGTAAGAAAGCACTGAAGTAAAAACAAATGACCTTGCTTAGCCAAATTCAGTAAGAGCCTTGCTTGAAAGCCATAGAGCTTGCCATCCCAGCTCTGTGAAAGCAGCCTGGGACTTGGGCTCAGTTTCTTGCTCTGTCAATTACCTGCTGTGCAATCCTGGGCAAATTGCTCCTTTTCTCCATGACCTCAGTTTCCCAGATGGAGTATTGAGAGAAGAAACACCCCAAACATTAAAGACATCAAGTGACAAACTGCAGTGATGAGAAGACTCAGATTAGACTGTAGATAGAGAAGACTTGCTTATTCTGTAACACCACTCAAAGAAGGAAAAAAAAAGAAAAGAGTATTTCTGATCTGCTAGAAAGGCAACAACCAAGAATACAGCCAGCAGACAAAATAGCAACTCCAGAACTCAAGTTGTTTCATGTAGCTGTCGTGTTTCTTTGAAGGGCATCGGGACAACTTCACCAGCATTCCCTTGCCCAGGCTCACAGCTCTACCACGCGGGAGGGAGTTTCTCAGCTATTCTGCACAGGATTTGTTAAAAGGTCAAGTGCACAGTCAGAGCTGGAATGGAAACCAAGAGTTCTGACTTTCCATGATAAGCCTGACAGAAACATCTCCTGTGCTTCTGGCTCAACAACTGGCCAAACTCACTGATTAGATACATCACTTTCTTAAAAATTAATTAAGAACTAAAATTAAAAAGCCCTGAGGAACAGACAATAAAAAGTAAAGATGATGTCCTTCGCTCCCCCTCTCTCCTTGCAGTCCAAAGTATTGTGGCAACTCCATAAACTGATGAGTACACTGCCTTAGTAATATAACTAGTAATTTGTCTGGCTTGGGAAGGCTTCAAGCATCTCTTACTGAGCTCCAGCAATGTCAGTGTTATGCTGGGTACAGAAGCTTCACCCAACAGCCCGAGCAGAGTAAGATCCTGAAGTGGCAACTTCATAGATGTGACTGGCATCACTGACTAGATCAGCTCAGGATCTGGTCCCTGCCTTCCACAGGCTTCTGACTAGCCTGTCCGTTTCCAGACAGGAAGCATTTCTTACTTTCTGTGCTAGATTAAAGAGCAGGGTCACTGTGAAAATGTACTCTGAGATAAACAGCCCAAGTGGAAATGCAAGTTTTCAGTGCCCTGCAGTGAAGCACTTGTAGCTGAAGAATTATTCCTTTCCATATTTATATAAGCTCCTCAAGCCCAAGAACTGCCACTCAGCTCTCTGCTTCAATAAAAATAGAGGGGAAAAGTTCCCTCTTGTGCACAAATACCCAGAAAAGCTGTGCCAACAGGTTACTGGCTGAGTCGTGCTGTCTCCAGGGCTCAGCACCAAGAACCAGGCAACTCAGTGTGGATGATAATCCAGATGCTAGAGGGAATGAGGGAGGGAGAGTCAAAAAAATCTGTTCTGCTTTGACTTACAGCTGCAGCCAATAAAAGCTTTCAAAGTCTTTTCTGAAAGTTAACATTACTAGGGGATTTGCAGTGTTCACCAGAGCGCACACAGCAAATGCAGTTGGAGTGTTATAACTGATGAATAAACTTTAAATTTTTTTACCACCATAGCTGAGTGTCCAGATTTCAATCACTTTGATAGATCAACACAGGGCCCTAGTGAAATCTTGTCAAAATCTATCCCAAATCAGTCGTGATTTTACTGTAAACTAAGGAGGAAGTAAATCTCAGTGTCTCTCACTGCTTGCTTTCTTAGGGCTAACACTGGATATATTAGGGAACAAGCCAGATACAAATACAGATGTGGAGCATTTTCTTGGAGATCCCTACCTCAGAGTAGCATTATTATGCAAGAATTTCAATTTCAATTAAATGAATAAAAAATTAAAATGTTTCCAGGCCAAAGGTTGGGCAGGGAGTCTTGGAAAAAAAATAAAACTTAAAAAGCTCAAACCCCAGAAGGCAAATAAAAAAACCTTGTAATTTAGAGAGGTTAAAACCATGACATTTAAAAAAAACAAACAAACAACTTTTTCAGAAGGAAGAGAGAAGGGTGGTTCAGTCATCATTCTTGAATAGCTGAAGCTGATAAGCACAGATTGAGAAATTTTAGAATCAAAACAATTTTAACTATTTGGCAAAGAAATTATGCGTTACATTAATTTTTATACTAAAGACTTGTTGTTCACAGCACATGTTCAGTTCAGATAGTAACCATAAGAAATATCCTATTGATACATGGGACTTTTAAAAACTATTCATTATAGGTTTAATTTTGAATCCTGTGAGCATGCTTATACGTAGCATACAAAACACCCTTCACTTTATTACAGTTTTAAATCTTTCTTCCAGGTCTGGCCTTGCAACCACTTGTCTTGATAAAATAGGTCACTTGAAAAAGGAAAGCTCAATAAAATGAATTACAGAAACAACAAGATTAAACTGATTGTGCTGTTTTTGTACAGTGCAGCTGAATTCTGCAAATATGCTGCTGGCTGTGGTTTGGCATTTAACAGCATGTGATCAGTGAGAAGGAGGAAATTTTATTCTCATTAACTGTTGCAGATTTACTGCAGTGAAAAAGGGCTATGTAACCTGAGAAGTGACAGAATGGAAAGATCAAAGCAGCAGTCTGGAAACTAAATAAACCTTCTGGCTACTTCCTGCAAGGAAAATTCACTCTGGCAATGTAAAACAGAGTCCAGTTAAAAACTACTCTCAGTTTTATGAGCTGTCACAGCAGCTTGAGTGGTTTGGACCAGTCAAGTTTAGAACATTATATTTCCTTGTTTTTGTCTCAGATACTTCTGTAAGCAGTTTTATAGTTTCTATTTTTTTTTTTTTTTTAAGAGAAAAATAAAATTCTTTTCTTTTGGTTGAAATCGAGAAGGTCACAGCTAAACTCATTAAAAACAAGCAGGTCTTCATTTGCACATTCCATTCCCGTTTACTATGTTTTAATATTTTACTTTGAGATTTATAAGCAATGTACATTTGCTTTAATAACTCTTCCGCATTCTGTTCACTTATTGTTTAATATAAGTGCAAATCAGTTTACAGAGCCCAGATGGCTTGTAACCAGGGAGCCAGTCTACTCCTAGTAGCACATCTGGAGGGACTAAGAGCAGCAGACAGAACGTGGGAATTAATTAACGTTACATTTCAGAAGAGACGGACACAGGTTTGGGGGATTTTTTTGGTAAGACATTCCAAAGGACTTGAGCTAACTGCTACAGCATTTTGGTATTCTTTTAAAATTCTTAATAGACACCTAAACCACGTCAGTTAAATGAGGCCAACTGCAGGTGGAATACAGTAAAAAAGCAACTAAAAAATATAAAAAGAAGTGACTGCAAGTGAAAGAGGCTCAAGTATCCTATATTCCAAAAGAGCTGAAATGCATTAAAACCTCAATGCTCACTGTCTTCCCAAATGGCATCTGCAACTTGCTGAAAAAATGGCACCTTTAAAATATTCCCAAGCAAGCTATTTCATCTCTTAGCATATTAATGTAACTGTTCAGAGCAGTTAAACAGCTCTTATAGTAAATGAAACAAGTGCAATGTGATCCTTCATGATTACAGACCACACACCTTGGGGAGAGGTGGTGTGGTCCTGTCGCTGGGGCACTGCGAGAGCAGTTGGGAGAGCACTGCTCTACTCCAGGCTCTGGCACCTGACTTCGGATGAGTAACTTCACTTCTCCTTGCCTTTGGCTCCCTGCCTGTCTTGACTACCAGCTCTTTGGGGCAAGGACTGTGTGTTGCACTGTGGACATCATCTTAATGCTGGGGGATATGAGGAAAGCTGCTTGGAAGCTTCTCCTGATAGTGTCTAAGAACATAATAATAATAATAAGCACTCAAGCACACAAAAAAGTTGCTGTATATAGAATACTAGATATGAAGAATATAGTCCTCACCGGGATTTTCCCAAATTACAGGCAGTGCTGGGCCCTAATCCTTTCGTAGTACAGTATGCACGGATACCCAAACACTGGGAAAATCTCACTGATTAATATGGGTCAGAGAAAAATCTTCTTCCCCTTGAATAATTAAACTCCTGGTCTTCAGAAATGCTAAAAAACCTGTCCACATCACAGCATAATTTGGTCAAATGCATATTAGTGACACCTAAACTGATGATATGATCAGGTTGCAGTATTTAATTTCTAAATGTGGCTTTGAGAAGACAGTATGAAAACACTGATAAGTTGACAGCTAGCAGGGAATATGACCCACTACCTAAAAAAACAGGAAAAAGAAAGCTCTAGTTTAGTAGTAGTGCAGAAACAAATTATTACAAACTAGACATGAAGAAATTCAAACTTTCATTCAAAAGCTTAGAGATGAAGCATGCATGTTCTGGAAGCACCACTCCCAGATTTAAGTACTGAAGGAAAACAACTATACACTGAATTTTTATTTAGGCCATAATCCAGGCTCTGAAGAAATCAAGTCTTTCAATAAGCTTGTCTCAGACTGTGGATCAAACCCCTCCAAAAGGCAGCAGTTCCTGCTTCCTTATAACTATCGTCTAGATGCAAGATTCTCATTCCAGGCACATGTACTACCTGAACAGCCACTGATGAACAAAAAGAAACTTACCTCTTTCACATGAATGGTCAGTAAATGCTGTATTGTCCACATGAGAAGTGTGCTTTAGCTCTGTTAGGTCAAGCCATATAGAGCCATATCAGGAATTCAGTGAAGTCCTCCTGACCATATTCAGTTCAGCTTTTTAAAACTTAACATGTAGGCAGTTAGGACAACAGAATATGATAAAAACAAGCTATGACTCTGCTACCACTAACAATGTTTTTGTGGGATTAAAAAAAAACACCAAAAAACCCAAAACAACCAAAACCCCCCCTTATTTGTCTCCAGAAACTTCATTGGTTCTGGGCTTCTCTTTAAGGCCTTTTCAAATTCGTTTCAGTGGGATTTACAATTTGCTAATACTGATGTGTGATAAACTAATAAAACCTGCCTACAAGGTTATAGGCCCAATTTACTAATAAAATCTAATTTGATTCTCTTGGGAAATGCAAATTAAATAGTGTCCAAATGGTAGAAGCTGAGTACAACTCTGCTGAACACAGTGCAAAGGCAAAAGTGTTTGGTTCCATTTTTAAAATACAGTTTAAGTATGGAAAAGAAAAATTAATGCACGGGACTGTGAGAAATATGACTATGGTAAATGTTTGAAAGTAGAATCATATTGTAATAATTTGCACTCTCTTAGCTTTTCTTTTTATTAATTAAAAGATTTTATACTCACTATATGTCCACCTCTAAGACAGGAAAGCATTACTGCCTCTATTCAAATGATGATGAGAGAGAGATGTGGGTACTTCCAATTCTTCTGTTGCACAGACCCCACATGAGAACATGTTTTTTATCTAAGTTAATCTTTCCAAGAACCATGAAACAAAGTTTTTTCTGCCACTGATGGCTGTAAAGGGTTGCCTGAGGCAGCTCACTTTCGCTGTCTACTAATGTATTAGTTTTTCACCATCAGACATAGCCTGCAAGATGGCACTTAGCTACTGAAAGGCCAGGAAGGGAACATTCAAACTTCTAAATAAACTGTGCACATTACTCAATATACAACATGGGTGCGAAATACTCCATGGCAGGGTCACCAACTCCTTCAGTCCTTTCCTTAGGAAGAATGTTCTTTCTATCAGCAATATGTCCTGCAGGGCTTGGAAACTAAAGCAAGAAAGAGACAAAATCCTAACTTCAATGCTTGAGAAGTACAACATGTGACTGCTTTTAGCAAATCTAACTGAAGATGAGGATCTATATGGAAGACAGCTGTAAGTGTTGATGTAGCATATAAGTTAAAGGTACAACCATTTAAAAATGTTTTGATAAACATTCACAAAGTGAGCATTTGCTAGCACCCGATGCAGTTCCTGTACCTGACCTGGAGCTATTCAGCTGTGACTCACGACTGGGAGCTCACACCACATTGCAGGAGTCAACAGGAATGGAAGGCTGCATACTTAAGTCTTTCCCTCATGAAAATTCACATCTGATTTTCATCAGGGTACCCAAGCAAAAAAGCCTATGGATATGACTATTGCCATTCAATGTGGAGTTTTAGCACATGCAGACATTACATGTGGGTAGCTTAGCTAGGGATAAACTAAGTCACAGTAACAGTCTTCCTTGTGCTTCCACCAGGACCTACGACCATGTATTAAGTTACTGAAGCCCACATCACTGCAGTTTCTGTCAGCTCAAGACACAACAGCTTGGTTACGCATGCCTGTGCTTGCCAACAACAGACACAGACACAGCTTAACTGAAGCCAACGCAGAGCAGCCTGCAAGGCCCTGGCTCCATATACTTAGCTCACAAAACATCACAATGACCTGCCACAGCAAGAAGAAGAAACACAGCTACACTTTTAGGTTGTAAATCCAGGCAAGAGGAAAGTTGTTCCACCAAGGACAGAGACAGACAGTCACCCCATAAAACTGGTTTTGTCTGACGTGCCAAACCTCACTGCTTCCTGAAGAAGCTTCAATCAGATCTCTGTTGAGAGGAGATGCGAACGCATGCGCTGGGAACAGCGCACACATGGAAAGGCCTTGTCTTAGCAAAAATGAAGATTCTGCAATTGCAGCTCTGCTACATTTTACAATGAGGTTAAAGGATTCTGTACTGGAGAAAACTTCCTCGGGAAGTAAGAAAAACATTTTGGCTAGCTCCAGCACTCCTAACTATTAATCTGTCTAAAGCTACACAGAAAGGATTTGGGAACTCTGGTGAAGATATTAACAAAAGATAGGCTTTTGCACTTAAAGTTTGTACCATTATCTAGTTAGAGCTGGGAAAGGTTAGAGAGTGGTCTCTTCCCCAACAGGTAAGAAAAATACTGTTGATCTCTATTATAAAATACTTTGCCATCACTATTATCTTTGCTTCTTAAGAAAGTAATTAGTCTCTAGAAGGTGCTTAAAATTTGATAAATGACTATAGATTCTTGAAGATGTCTTTCAGCTGGTCTTTCTCCCTTGCAGCTCAGACACTAAGCTGTCATCACATTAGCTAAAGGTGAGGGATTTTTGTTTGCTACAATCATAAAACTTTCACTCTATATTAAGAGTTATCAGAACCAGGAGCCTTGAATACAGATTTTAATAACAGATGAAAATTTCAAATCTCTGCCTAATGCCCAGCTGCTTCTGAAAGACAGTAAGATGATTCAAAGCTTGTAATCTAATCACAAAAATCTTTTCCTAGCCAATGAAAAAAACCTGGATACAAGCTGTCAGAACAACTTCCTCAGCCATGTATTTTCTGCTGAATGGAAAACATACCTTATGATCTGTTGCATTCTGCTCCAAACCTTTGAGGAAAACAAGAGATGCTGTTTATGTATTTTATCACTGCTTCTGTGTACATTATATTCTGAAATCATTCTATTTATAGGCACCATACACAACAGTACAACTCCACTAAGAATATAGTACAGAAATAAGTGCTGTAAACTAAAGCTGCAAAACACACAAGCTAGATTACCAGAAACAAAGCATTTCTATTTCTTACAATGCCTTGGGCCCCTAAAGTGAGGGTGGCAGTATTAGAAAAAAGCCAACTTTCCAGGTCTTCGCTTATGTGCTGCTTCTCTTTAGGCTGACAAGTACCAGAAACATCAATTAGCCCTGCTTGCTTCAAGATGTGTCCAGAATAGCAAGCATGCAAGCAAATCTACAAACTGAATTTAGGGCTAGATACTTTTACAATTCCCTTCAAAGTTGTTCTGTACATCCTGATGCCAGAACCAACCATACAAGGCATCATTCTCAACTCTTGACAGTAGTCAGTGCTCTAGGTTTCAAAGGAAAGTCCAAGAAACCCTGTGAAGGGAAGGCAATGTCTTTAAAAAAATGCAGCCCCTAAGACACTCCACCTAATTTGCCAATTCTGTAGATGTTCTTACTGCTAATATTATTACTTTGTGCTTCCCTCTTAAAAAATTATGGGGGGAAAAATATCCCCCTATGTGCTAACCCAAGGAGCACAGGTGCCTATAAATACCTTAACTTCTTTAAATTCCTGTTTTACTCTTGACTTCAAAAAAGGGCTTCCCTACCTGCCTAAGACTGTGCAGCAGGTCTAAGTATGTAGGTCCAGTGTCTCCTGGGACAAGGACTCTCCAGGAGATGGCTGTGATATCCCTGCTGGGTTAACAGGAAAGTCAACCACTTCATCAATTGCACATCTGGATACAGCTGCTGCTCCAATTCCCTGAATTTTCCTGAATGTAACATGGTGGAACTGCAATGGCAGAGGCTGCTCTGGACATCTGCTAGAACTAGCATCCTACAACCAAGGAAGCATGTGGTTTTCACTATATGGTCATTGCAGTATAACTGGCATAACAATCTGATATACAGCAGCTGCTGTGAGCTGAGCTCTTTTGCACAGGTAGTATTAAATATTGCTTACAAGGAAAATCTTCAAGGTGACTTGAGTTTCATTGTGGTCCTTGAAAACCCCTCCTCATGGACCCATTTCTTTGGCCCCCAAAAATGAGGTTGGCAATCAGAACACACTTAAGCCCTGGTAGGGCACTGGGGACACCAACACTATTCAACACTAGCTCAGCTTCTCAGTGGCACGCAGGCACTAAAAGGGTGAATCTTCCTGGCTGACCTGTTAGGCTGTCCTGGAGGCAAGGGGAAGTCCTGATCTACTCTGAGCACATTGCAGGGATAGAAAATAACCTCAGAGAAATTAAACAGCTAACATAATCCTAAGTCTTCCTTGCAGGAATGCAGAAAGGAGAACAAAAGATTAGATTATTCAAAGTTAAGTAGCATGAAGTCAGCTCATGGTTGTCACCTACCTCAAAATTTCACAGGGTGGTCTTAAATGACAGAAAAGGCTCCTTCAGAACTCACCGCGTTGCTTAGCAAACAACCATTTTATTACAGAATTAAGAAGTCTAATATAAGAGGCCAAGACCAGAAGACACAGGCACAACAAATAAATGTATAACAAATGAAAAAGTATAATAAATGAAAAGACCAGAAATATGCATCTACTCATTATCAGGCCGTTTCTCCTTGAACTCACAAAAAATGTTTAATAACTGACTTGCTAGTTGTCTATGCAAATCATAATTCAGCTTTCTTTAAAAAGTTTCTAAAACCACATTCAAATATTAATAATAGAAAAATGAGCCATTTTTATAACAAAAATCTTGATTTATTAAAAGCTGGAACTGGTTAAAAATAAATCCTTAACATAAGGTTCTTGTTAGCTTTAAACTATAAGCATAAAAATACCCTAGAATTATGTTTTGGTATGGATGAAATGTACACTATATAACACATAAAGAGCCTTGACTTGTTGCTATTATTTTTAATTAGGTTCTCTAGCACGTATGGTTTTACCTTCCAACACCAATTCAAATTTGGGGAAGGGAGGGTCTGAATCTCCAAACTCATGGGACTGGCAATTCCATGGCTCATGCCTTGGAGCACTAATGCATTTTACATTACCTCTAAGCATCAGGAAATCCTGGCTTCTGGCGCCAAGAAGTTCAAAACGATAACGACACACATCTGAAAACTAGGATTCGCCGTTTGACTGCCAATATCTATTCTATCAAACAATTCAGTCCTGCTTTGTTACAAATAGGACAGAACATTTGCAGCAGTCCACACTGTTTCCAATTAGACTGTGTGTCTGGACTGCGGATAAATCCATGGAGTAATCATATTGAAAAAAGTCTTCCTAGAAAACAGAATTCTAATGAGAAATCTGAATATTTACAGAGGCTATCATCAACAGGCAACTACCAAGTTTGTCATTAGCCAAACTGCAGTTTTAATGTTTTCTTTCTTGAGGTGAGCCTCCAAAATGCCTTGAGACATTACAAGAAAAGTCTACAAATACTTAATTTAATAAGGTATACACCAGATGTATTTTGCTACTCATTTTAGTTGGAATACAATCAGATTAAAAAGCAGCTTACTAAGGTAGCTCCCTCATAAGGGACTGAAATTTGAGGTTGAGTGACCTTAACTTTTACCCAAGGACACTCAAGATTATTTTTTTTTCTCCCAGCTGAAAGCTTTCTGGGAAAACAAGAGCATCTTGACTGGGGCTATATCTAGAGTTTACTGGAAACAAAGAAGTCTGCAAATTTCATCATACACACCTTTCCCCCCACCTCCAGGGGGGCGTGAAGACTGTTGGGACCACATACCCATACAACATTCTGGTTAATACAGAAATCTGATCTCCTGGGTTATGTGTCTATTTTAAAGATGAAAATGGTAAGTCACATAGTAAGACTCCAAGAGTAGCACACAGCTCATACTTCCCTCGGTTTCTTTATCATCTGCATGCTCTGAAATGAAGGTTGCACATTTGGAAACAATCAGTGCCAGTATCCCCTTCCCAAACATAGGTTCCATACAAAGGGTTACACGCTAGTCTGAAGTTGATCCTTACTGAGTATAAACACTTCCTTTTTTCAAAAGGATCCATCTCTTAAGTCCTACCTTTTTTACTAATCTAAGCATTTTAATTTTTTCCTTAAAAATGTTACCACCATTCCACACCCTTGCTGAATGTTCAGCTTTCTGGTGCATCACAGGTAGAATAAACAAACAAATGTAACCACCTACTGCCCTTCAACAACTACAAGAAGCCAAAGTAAGGGAGAAAAGTCTTTTTTGCTTCAGCTGTACATATTGGTAGTTAATCATTTTTTACAAACAGTGACTAAAGTTTTAAGTGGTGAAAATAACATTCCTCTTTCGGAAAGAAACAACTCAACCACAGAGCTGGCCATGTCCAGATAGCATCCTGTTAGAGTGAATTCTGTACCTTGACTGTAAAGTGTCTAAAATATTTCCTGCTAATGAGTGCATGTAATTCCTGCTCTATAAAAGGCATTTCCTAAATGCTACAGCATCTATGAAGATTTCTTTCTTTGAAATGAGTCTTTTCTTTTTTGAACTCGTGGGAGAAGTCTACTCAGAAATTCAAACTAGAACAGCTTGCTAACATTCAGAGGAAAGGTCATTGACCAGAGCGGGAATTCAGAGAAATGTCAGCTTAACTTTTGGGAGACATCTTTTGCTCATCTAGCAAGTTTTGAAAGCAAGTGCCATCAGTAATCTAACTGAGGATACCTTGGGAAGACTTAGGTTAAGGGAAAAAAGGCAAAAAACCAAACCCACAGAAATAGTTCTGGCAGCTGAGAAACTCATCTTTAACAATTTAAGAACATTGAAAACAAAAGTCTTCTAGGTAATCAGCGTCTCAAGCCTCTCTTTAGATATTTCCCAACAATGTCCAAATAGTATTTGAGTAATTATAACATGCAGTTCGTTGTGTGTTCTAGTTTTACTTTTCTATTCTACAGCTTTTGGAAAGCTACAATGTTATTACAATGCGAAGGTTAATATGCTGAAAGAAATGTGATTCAGAAGACAAACTAGAACTGCTTTAGCAGTAGGAATGTTTTACACTGAAGTGAGGGCAACTGTTGAGCAACACAAATTAAGCCCTATAAAGAATCTTGAATAGCCATTGTTGGATTATACATGTTCTTCACAAAGAGTAATTTACCTGCTAGAGAAGGGATGCTGCCCAACAAGGTCTCCATTCTGAAGATGGTAATCACTGAAGAAATCCGGACTCACCGCTCCATCGGGGGCTATTAGGCCATCTATAAAATCAAGAAAGGCATAGTGACTGTACGAAGGAGCATGACTTCAGGGCAAGTGACAACATGACCTGTGCTGGTTTGTCTTAGGAATTTGTTAGCGACTTGCAATATTTCTGGGAGGAACATCAAGCAACAATAACACTGGAAAACAGCAACTTCAGTTACAAAAAAAAACCTTATGGGACTCCAAGTAGTGTAGCCTACTGCCCTGAAAAAAGCTCTGCCTAAGAAACATTCTCTTACCCTTTCTTCCTCAGGCTTGTAGAGGTTATATCAAGACCCATCTTGTCTTCATCATGAGAGTGAACCCCAAGAAAAAGTAATGAGAAGGGTCAAACATTAATCTGGGCCAGCAGCAGAAATGCAGCAAAGCAGCAAAGGTCCAAATTGTTCAGATTCTACCCTTTACCACTGTATCTCTTAAAACTGGTTAAGACAGACAGGAAAGCAATTTCAAACCTACTTCTTTCATTCTCCGCCATATTTTAATGTCTTCTAGCTATTACCTAAAAAAGTCATTTTTTTTACGATATCCCCTCAAGAACATAGATCACAGTTTTCTTTTGCTTCCTTTATTTTAAAACACTGGCACATGAAGATGCAGACATTTGTAAAGCCAGCAGTACTCCTTAAAGGCTTCACGGCCTCTGCTTGCTTTGTAAGGAAGAAAAGAAAATCAGGGGCTAACATTTTCCCTCTGTTACATCAGTGTAAATCCAGAGTGTCTTTGAAGTAAAGTCAGTGAATGGATCCCAGCTGAACAAGAGCCCAGCTTAACTCTTTCCTGTCCCCATTCACAAAACACATGTCTTCTTAGTATTAAAGGACACAGTTCTTACCTGGTAAGCAGTATTAGGCTCTAATAGATAAAACGAGTTATTTCATTAAAACAGACCCTACATCAGTTTGTCTCCATTACTCTACGAAAACAATCCCAGACTCACAGTGTGGAAAGCATCCCAATAAAATTAGGGCAGAAACAGGTACATTCAGACTGATACTTTAATAGTTTAACACGGGGGGAGAGAGAGAGAGAGATATTCTTAATGACTAGGAAGTTACAAATGCCATTCCACTTTAAAGAAAGAGAGATAAGATCCAGGGAGCCACAGGCCACTTAGCTTAACCTCTGTGGTTTCAAAACTACTAAAATTGCCTGTGCAGGAAGCAGTGGAAAGTTACTTACAGACACATGGGTTTAGAGATGACGACTCAGGCATTCAAACAAATCTCCCTGTGCTTTATGAATTTACCTGATGTTTTTTGAAGATAATATAGTGACAAATGATAAAAGGAATAGAATTGACACATCTAGATTTCTAACAGACATCTGATGAGGTGCTACAGAGATTCATTTAGAAGATAATACCTCATGGGAAAGTGACTGAATACAACGCAACAGATTGCAAATGAAAACTGCTAGCCATGATCAGACTGTATTTTAGCAGCATAAGATAGCTGTACAAGGCTACAATCTAATTGTATACATGTGTATACAGTATGTGAAGGAGTATCACTTGACAAGCAAGAAGTCTGGCACAGATCGATATTACTGTCTTTCAGCATGTTCAGCAAGACATGAGTGCTCTGTGACATCATATGGATGTAAAATGACCAAAGAAGAGGAAGGAAAGTTGAAATGGCTGTTATTAACACGTCTGCCAAGTTTTCCTATCTCACCACCTATTCTGTATTTCTCACAGAAAAGAAATGAGGAGGAACATTAGCACTTTTATTCCTGCAGTGTTTCAAATCAATACCAATCAATATAAGTGACTATGTATTTTAAACAGTCAGGTTTGTTTAAAACTTATTTGAAAGCAGACTTAAAACCGTCTATCTTTATACTAATAAAGAAAGCACTACATTTGAACTCTGAGGCTAGAGCTACGACTGCTCAAAGCGTCTTCGGTAAAGAGTGCCAACATTCAAACCATAACACTCAGGGTTATGGTTCACATGAATTTATAGGAAAATGAAAGCACATGGATAGCATCAGCTGCATATAATATGATTATGCAGTTAAAGGACATCTGATGTTATGTACATTTCAACATAAATTAGGGTTATGTACTTTCAGAGCAAGAGAGACACCAAGTTCACGAAGGTAATTTCAAAGATTCTACCAAGTTTTTCCATGCAGGTTTAAATTACCATGCAAGAGAGATATTGGTATATCATTGCAATAAGGAACTCATCTTGCCATCAGTGAAATCCAGAACTATTATGTCTGCAGGGGGACTTGTGCTGAACATCAGCCATCAGTGCAGGTTATGTCTAAAATTATCAAATTGAAATACAAGCATTTAATTTCTGATTGCACAAAGATTTGTATTTTTGTTGGTTTTTGACTAAGTAATGCTCTGTCCTTCAGAAAACCACATGCCTACTCCAATTGGTACAATAATCCACACTCTTTTCAGAGGAATATAATGTCCCTTCTGGCCACATCTCAAAATTATAAATCTAGCAGACTTCAGTAGCATACCATTACTGGCACTTGTCGGAAGGAACCCAAGAAGTGAATCTGTATTTTGGATATAATCACCTACTTTTACACCTTTAAAAAAAAAAGCACTTTTCAAACATCTGCAGAACATATCACTGGAAATCTGCCTCTCCTTCCTGGTCAAATACCAATTCCAACACAAAAATCTTTATTCAAATAACATTAAGCCTCTAACGTAAATGATTAAAAGCCAGGAAGTGCAGCATTACTGGTGCCACTCCATCTCTAGCTCACACTATTGGGAAAAGAAATGGCCCAGTGAACTAAGCAAAGGCTTGTTAGTAAGACCCGTAAAGGGGAGACTACAACAGGCATGCTGGCACATCTTTAAATTAGGAAGCCTGAAAGATTTGATGTAATAAGAGTCCCTGGTACCGTACCACACATGGCGCACACTGCTAACCTTGTAGATCTAGTAGAGCAAGATAAAGCTACAGGATTCAAAAGGGGAAAACATACCCCTAAAAAGGCGAGTTGCTATGGCTGACATATGTAATCAAAAGCAGAAGAACAAGAATCCTTAAGTTCTGATATCCTTTGAAAATAATTTTTTAATGCTACTGAGATATTGCACAACTATTTTCTCACAGGAACTACAAGTAAAGCTTATGGGGTTTAGTGGTTTTGTTTTTCTTATTACTATTCCTGCAAATTCATCCAGCGTCATAGAGTTTTGTGACTCATGCTTCATAGCAAAGGACTGGACACTTAAGTGGAAAATAAAAAACCCACAGACTCAAACCCAGCAATTAAAACAAAAACAAAAAAAATAAATCCATGTGCACACAGTCATCTAGGAGTTTGAAAAGGATATAAAACCACAAGTTGGACAGCATGAGCCAATCCCTAGTTATGAAGACTTATCCGGTGGGCAAATTATTTCATGATTGTCTCCTGCAGAGTTTTTTTGAACCTTCCTCTGAAACCGCTGGCAATACTGGACTAGATACATCATGTCTTAACCCAGTATGGCAATTTCTATTTTCTTAGTAACTACAAAATCTTTACAGAAGGAGAGCGACAGAGCAGATTCCACTTGAGATCCCCCAGAACTGTGCCATTATACATCTACTAATCCTACTAATAGGATTAAGCAAAATTGTAAGAAATGTCTTTTTTCTTTAGAAAATGTATTAGGGTTAAACTCAAATAAGAACATTACTTTTCTGAAGAATAATTTTGGGGTTTTTGTTTAACTGATCTTCAAATTGTCAAGTAATAAATCTTTTTCATATGAGAAACAAAAAAAAAAGTATTTAAGAGATTTACACACTTCCCTGGATACACGACAGCAAAAGTCATACAAACAGGTTAGCTGAAAGCCACAGAATAACTGCCTCTGCTAATGAACCTAGAAGTTTGATGTGGCTCAACTGAAGTCTTGCATCAAGATCTGCAATAAAAATTCCATTACAGAACTAAAACATAAGGCAGAACAAAATTCAGCATCAAATCCCATAGCTGTAAATCGAACAGGGATGCGAAAAGGTTTGTGTTTGCAAAGCAAACAAGCTATGGACACAGGAAAGAGGTGTGAAGAACAAGGCTGGACCACCTTTATTCAACTCAGCCATCATGGTCCGTTAGCTCTCTGAGATAGATCTATTTGTATTTCTGAAGACCTGTAACACTTAAGGTCATGGATATCCAGTACGCAATCCATCATTAACAGCCTAACAAGACCAAGCCCATCCCCAGCTAGCATGCACCAGTGCTACTCCCAGTGACACAAAAGGGTAACCGTCCTGCTGGTTTGAGTCAGCAGATTCTCTCTAAAGCCCCCAGTCAAGCTCCTGTTCCAAACACAGAGGCAGCAATCTCAGTCCTGAACAGTAATACATGCTGCCTTACCTGCATTGTAGTAGAGGTCGGGTCTTTCCAGAATATCCCCTTCATGGATGTAGGGCTCAATACGATCGTCACCATAGAGATACTGCTCACTGTCATCCATCTGCCGACTCTCCACCATCTCCAGCCACTGAGAGTTGTGCCATCGAAATTTCTCGCTCTGGATTTTTTTAGCCCACTCCTCATCATATTCCTGTTAAAAATCACCACGCAATATTTTTAGGATGACATATAGAGAAAGCTGTTTGGTTTAACAGGAAACGGCGCAGGAATTTAATGTCAGCAAAAGATGTAAGTTTCAGGGCTCAGTGACTTAAATCCTCTATTCAGTTCACAGAGTACTTTGAGCAAACAAGGAAACGATTTTGCAAGCACTAGACATTATTCTGTTTTTGTACATGCAGCAGTACAATCTTCCCTTCATGGTTTGTAACTTTACACCACCAGAAAAATCTCCTGCTTTGAGCAGGGAAGTTCCATCATCACAGACTCCTCATTTGCTTTATCAAGAAGTGTCAATTACTGCCAATTTTCAGAGGGATGTCAGTAATTACTAACACTGGCCAAATACCCTGTACGTCCTCATTAGATGACCATTCACTAAGATGACTAGTTACTAGAAAACAACCAAAAAAAGTGATTAAAAAATAATCACTAAATCTTTATTTTGCTTCATGAGCTCCAGTAAGACAGGATTTGATTTCAAACTTCTTGTCGAATTTTATAATGGCTTTCTATGTTTAGTATTGAATACCCACAAAAATGGTACACAACATTTGTAACACAGAGGATATGGGAATCCAAGATAAAAAAACTAACATCTGAGAGGAACTTCTCCAGAAAGCTGAGAAAAACGGGATATAGGTTCCAGCCACTATGGAAACAAAATGCAGGCATGAAATTTCAATCTGGATTACAGCCTAACTGTGGTCAAGTGATGGGATATTCAATATAAAGGAGCATCAGAAGGAAGTGGCAGAGCCTACGGTCACTGCATTCAGCTGTTTAGAAGGCTCTTCTAAACAGAGCAGACTATGTGGGCTGTTGATTACCACTGGGTGAACAAAGACCTGTGGATAATACTCAGTTTTTCTCAATATTACTGGAAAGATAGGGCACAGCTAACTATAGGAAACTCACCAACATATGAAATCTGCAGAAGTTGTCAATTTGGGAAGATTCACAAATAATGCACCATGGTTAGTATTTTTGTAATCAAAGGCTTGTGAACAAGACTAACATTCCTAACCGAAGTGTTTCTACTTGGGGGAAGAAGTATCCTCCTGAAACAGGTCCCACTTCACTGTCTTCTAACTTAACTACAGAGGAGAGAAAAATTGAAAATAGTTTTACTCCCACATGATCTAGACAGACTTTCCTTGGAGATCTAGCTGGAGCAGCTTAAGGTTTTTAAAATCTGTTTTACTTAGCCCTGAAGGGGATGAAGAGCGTTCACACAATTAGCAACAATGCCTTGGCTGCAGAAGTGGTAGTTTCTTAAACTGCTCCAGCTAGTCAAAGAAAAGCAGATTTGTCTATAACCAGAGGTCAAAAAATAGCAGCGAAGACAGAGTAAGTTGGCTTAGTAGCTCAGGTTAAATTCTGAAACCCCCATAGACTGAACTGGAGCTTTTAAACTGACTTAATATTCAACCTACCTTGTCTTCACTGCTATTAAACTGACGTAGTTAACACACACTCTACCCTGCGCATTTTCCACCCTTCTGATTGGTTCATAACACAAAAACTAGCTGGTCCCGGCATTCTGGCAGAAGCTTCTCTGACATCTTTAGCAAGTACCTAGAGAACCCAAGATTTCATGGGGAATCACGTCACATTGTGCAACCACAAACCCTTATTCTATGGCAGTGGGGTTTTAAACTTTTACTTGGAGAAATGGCAAACAAATTTGTTTCTCTTGGCCTAAAGTGGAACAAACTCCTTTTGATGGGACATCCATGCAAGTACTTGCAGATCTGGAACTCTGATCAGTCTGTGGGATTATTCTAGATTTCTCCAACTCCACCTCTGATCAACTCTATTAGACCTTCCTAATTCCCCTCTGCACCACCCTGGCACGCAAGCGGTACTGTTCAAAACCTCGTCTCCTGCGCAACTTCCACACACAGGGCAGGTATCGCCTGTGGGATCTGTACATATCTCAGTGCCTGGTGACCTCAAGCAAAATTCCAGATTTCTGTTAGCCACACAGCAACACAGCAACCTCAGGGAGGAAGGAAGAAAGTAAAACAAAACACCCAAAACACCAAAAAACCCAAACACACACCTATGTCTCATACTGTTTGGAAAAACCATCTCATGCTATTTCTGCCTCTTGATCTTCCCCCCCCCACTTCAACTCTCAATTAAAAACAAAGACTAGAAGTAACAGTGCAAAACAAGAGCTTCCCTGGAAAAAACAAGCTCATCACTGAGATTTATAAAATGACCCATTAAAAAAAATGAAGGGGCATGACTTCCAATGATGACATCTGACCAGCATCTTGGAAACATCTCCTGAGCCCCCAGTTTAGCTCTGGCAGATGTCAGCCTCCAGCAGTTGTGAATTATTTAGAGAAACACCTTGTAACTGCCAGAAATCATACTGCAGTTTTAAGGAAACTATTCCCACAAATTATGATTGTAAAGAAGTGGGGGAAAACAAACAAATTTAATAAACAGCAAATTAGACTAATCTGTGGGAAAGCTGAATTCCTTTTATATTACCTTGTTTACCTTTGAACATTCTCAAAAGCAGAAAGGCCAGCAGGTAAATCACCTAATTTGCATGTACCAGAAATGCACTTTGAAAATATTTTAATCTTCCTAAATTACAACCCCAAATGAATCCCACTCGCCCAACATCGCTGTTCCATTCCACACCACTGTTTGAACACACTGAATATCTGTCACAAAGAGACATGAACTTCTTATATCCTAAAAAAAACAAAACCATCAGTTAACACTCCTCAGATCCTAACTGATTTTCTCTTTAGACAATGACAACAGGGTAGAATATTCCTATGTATTCTACATTTCCCATCCTATATTAAGAAGCTTAAAGCTTACAGGTATTTTACCTCAATCATTCATCTAAATTTTGGAAAAGACGACTAGCAACTGAATGGCAAATTAGCAGCTGTAAGATTGAGCATATCCACACATTACTTAAAAATCACAAGTTATCCAATCAAGCAGTTTGGCTACATTGTTACATTTGTACCTTGCATTCCGCTATGAAAGAGTAACAAGAACAAAGAAGTGACCATACCAGAATCAGATCAATGATCAGTTTTGCCATGAGTTTCATTCTGGCAGCAATCGTAGAAAAGGATTATTTGCAATAATCTAGAATGATTTACATAAATGAACATTTTTGTGCTGAGGTTAAGTACTGCTAGATCAGAAATATGTCTGTAGATTTTTCCACAGAAATGTGCAGAAACACCACTGGGTAAATGATTAATGGAAGAATGGAAGAAAAGCTGTAAATACAGGACTACAGCCAAAAGGCACAAAGAAACCAAATTAAAGAAGTTTAGAGCAAACCAGTTCCCTAAAACACAGCAAGTCTTCCAATAATTACATTTTGATCTACTGAAAACCTTTTTTCTTCTTCTTTATTTTGTGTAGGTTTTTTTGGTTTTGCTTGGGTTTTGTTTTTTAAACACATGAAGCACACCTTTTCTAAGGAATTCCTGCAAAAATGAAACCAGAAAACTAAAACATCATCGAGACACAGACATAGCTTTGTGCCATCCAGTCCTTTTAAACGGTAGGCTACTCAAAAAGCAGTGGGTGGAGGAATGAGAAGGTGGACAGAATGTGCCTATTCTCCAACGCCCTGCACCCCCACCCCCACCCCCCCCAATACTGCACGTTCAGAAACATAAAAGGAGGAATCCTGAAGGTTGATTTTATTCTCTTTGGAGCTCCCTGACATCACTGTTTTTAACATTCGGTTTCCATAAATCCAGAAGCATCATAGAAGACGTATGGTTTGACTCTGCGAGGAATGTGCCATCCTTTTTGAAGTTCTACTTCCAACTTTGTTTACTACTGAACCATTGAAATATTATGAAGCGTTAACTGGCCTATTATCAGAGCGTGTCTGTTCCCTATCAGGGGTCCCCTTTGTCACTGGCTTCCGTCACACCTTGTATCTGATTAACACACTATAGGATAACATAGAGTTACACAGATCTGCTTTGTGTTCTCTCACAGCTGATGAAAAACAGATTTTCCTTTTCACTTTAATGTGGTTGCCCTTTAATTGGGTCTGTAAAAGGGGTTCATTTTATGTGATTCCTCATACTAAAACTGCTATACAGTAAGTAGAATGCTCATTAGGCTGTAGTTGGTGATATGTTACATTCTTCATTATTTAGCCACCCCTAGAACACAGTTTACATGAAAGGTTAAATTAATCCTTTATTAAGAAAGAAAGAATTTATCTTGTCTAGCTATCCAAAAGTTAGGCATGTCATTTGAACTATGTGCTCCTACAAACCAAGGAGAGAAACAGATGTTATGGATCAACTTCTGCAGGTGTCTATGACAACTACACCTTACGTAAGTACCACCGGAGAGCAAAAAAAAGTAAACCCTTCTACCACTTACACCTGTGCAACCCACAGGCAATTCTTCACAACCAGGTTCATCACTGAATATATTCTGATAGCAAGCTAAGAGAAACCTGTGATACAAAACTAATGGCAAGGCAGAATAAAAGACTAAACATTCATACCCCTAAATTTAGGGGCCTACATAAAATGCACATTGACCACAGGGTTCCTATATTGTCAATAGCTAAAGAGAAACTTACACCACCCTTTGGAGAAATGTAAGGTATCCCATTGGCAAGCTGTTATGAAATAGACATCGGTGGTTTGGCTCACCTCCCTAGTCTTACAACTCCAAAGAACAAGCACCAATGCCAGAAGAAAATCCGTCCAAGATCAGTTTCCATGAAGACAAAACCAATCAGGACATGCCTGCCCTATTTAACACTTCCTGCAGCGTGGTTATTCTTCCAGTCCAGGTAGAGCCTTTCCTGCTGGGTGTGTACTCTTTGCCACAAAAAGCTACCAGCACCAATGCAGACTGACTGGAAATTTAACAATGCAGAAATTCAGTGAAAACATGTCAACAGTTCAGCCTGCAGCCCCACACCCTAGCTGCTCTTATCCCCACCTCTCTGTATTGATGATTGTTAGAGGAAAATAGGGGAACAAGAGACAGCACAGGAGGGGAAAGTCTTGACAAGTGAAGGGAGAACCTTTTTTCCTGGAGTGACTACAACACTATTCATGGAAAGAGGACACCAGGCTGGAGTCAAAGGTTATCTATTTTCAGAGCATGCTGCCTATTCAAATAAAGCTCCCACCAAATCCCTGTGGTCTCATCTTCCTTGATTTTAAGAGAGCTGGCCAACATCTTCCACAGCTGGCCCCAAACCCCAGCGCACCGAGGCTTCAAAGGACATTCCTGCTTCTTATGTGGAATTCCAGCATTCCCAACATGGCACATTTGGGTCAAGGCATTCAACAGGGAAAGATGCAAGCCATTCATTAACACAGCTTTCCATATATGGCAAATGCTGTCTGGCATTCATTACAAATGGGGCAAAGAACAAGTGCTGGAAAGACACCTTAGGCATAAGGCCCTTCCTAAATCACAGGGACAATGCTGTAGCTGTCTAGAAGTTTTGCTTCTGCAGGAAGCATAATAATCCACTCGGTCGTAAGGGGAACAATATGGTACAGCAGGCCTGGATTCAAACCTGTAAAAACACTGAATAAGAAAGTGGGGAAAAAGGGGGGAGGGGGAAGGCTCGGACTACCCAGTCCAAGGATCTGGTTATGCCTTATTAAATATCCTTTGAAGAAATGAGGAAAAAAATTTAACTGCCATAAGACCGAGCTAGGAACAGAAAAAGGATGAGAAACCTGAGAGAAAAATAAACCCATCAGCTCTTGATAATATTGTCTGAGGTGAACAGAATAAAACCACCTTGAGTAAGCTGACATTTCTTTCCACAAGCTTTGAGGTGCAGGTGCCCAGGCTTCTGAGTCAGAGGAAAAAGGAACTTCATTTGCCTAAGACTTATACTAGCTGTTGATTCCAGGCTTTCAGATGAGCCATATGACCTGTCCTGCTTTAGGTGTACAAGTACACTAAACTAGCTGCTTGGTGTCAAGAGTCAGCACATGACATGCGACTGAAGCATTCCCAAGTTATCAACGCAGACTTTCTTTTCGACAAAAGGGATTTTTCGCATCTTCCAGTGCAAAGCTAGGACTCCCCAGTACATACTATGCTGAAGCAGCACATCTGTTTCAGTTCATCAATGGCAGAGTCCAGCCAAGCTATATTAAACAAATCATCACTAGTGTAACATTTCCATAATTTTTGTGACAATTACTTTACTACAGAAGGCATATCTCCCTCAAGGCTTAAGGCATCTGATTTTCTTCAGTGTTATTTCAATCATTCTATATAGAGCTTATTGACGAGTGAAAGGAACATTTGCCTCCCTGAGAAGAAATTACTTTCAAATCTCTTTTCTCCAACATCTAGTTTCTGACTTCCATCATCAGAGGAATTAATCCTGTCAGCATGTATGGAGCAACAAGACTGAAAACTTAAGCTTTTCTTGTTGGGGATTTACCACAGATAAGAAGTTTCACCAATCTTAGAGACTGTCTGTTCAGACACCTCAGAAGGCACTGATTGTGTAAAATGGCCACACAACCAAACACCTCTGTGTTTACAGGCTGCTTTGCCATATCCTCTGAGCTGAATGGAAGAACACCTATCAAGATCTGAGGTTCTGAAAACTTCCTGTTTCGTATTTTTGCCCATCATTATCTAAAATGTGTTTTGATTTTTGCTACTGCAAGACAATGTGCAACCAGCTTACAACACTGCCAAGAAAGCAATCAACTAGTGGTTCTCTCTGTGCTCCAGAGAAGAGGGCACATTGTGCTTCCCCTTCCCCACAGGGGCATGGTGTTAGTTACGGTTTATGCAACTTATAACACAACAGCTAGCTAATAAAGCTAAAAAGGCCTTCTCAGAAAGGGAACTATCTTTCTAAGTGTGGCATTGCTCTACAACCAAAGGAAAAACAAATAGTTCACCACCAAACTACTCTTGTGCTTGATATCTTCTTCCCTGTCCCCAACAATAGCAGTACCACTTCATTTCCTCCCTTTATTCTTCCTCAAGGCCCTAGAAGTCTTGTCCAGTGCTTCCTGCAGGTTGAGAAACCTTTCCCATCCATTATCATAGCATTCCTCATTTATTCATGGCTAGCAAAAAAGGAAGAAAAAAGCCAAGTACATCTTAATATTGATTATGAAGCTACATCTTTATAGCCATTCTCCTAGATTCTATAAAATAAAAGTTGCTTAAAAATGTTACTAACATAATTTTTCAGTTACTAGATACTATGTACCATGTCGTAAAGCTCCCTCATATGAGCAAATCAACGCCTGAGACACCTGGGAATTGCACTGGCCCCATGATAAAACAAGCATTGGAAGCACTCGGCTTGTCCAGGCTCACCTGGAAGATAAAAGTCTTTCTACTGTTTCCACTGGACTCATCCCTGGAAATAACTGATCTTGGTAAGCTGAAAAAAATGCCCACCATAAATAAGTACTAAATGCAAATCATCTGTGTTGAAATCTTGCCCTTAATGAATGTCAACAGCAACTCTTGATGTGGAGCATGATTTTCATTCCACACCTCCATGAAGCAAAACCGGAGTTAGATAAAAAGATTTCCAACACAGAAAATGTTATGTCATTTTACTTTTTAGATGAATATTAAGTTAGAAGGCATTATTAATGAATATAACAGAAAAAGACAAAATAGACTATCATATTGTGCAGCATAACTTTGGTCTTACATTATATTAAACCTTTCAGAGAACAAGCTACAATATCTGTAATTCAGCTGAAGAAGGAACTAAGTAGATGACAGGAAAAGCATTAAGGTAGTCAGAGACACCAGTATTGTATCACAGTTAAGTTCTCCTCAGCTGTAAGATTTAATTTCATGATAGCTGCACTACATACAAAAGGATGCACAGTCTGTACAATCCTAAGACACTATGAAGTGCTGAAATTTTTTGTCAGTAGAAGTCAATCCAATTAAACAGGTGTCAGGGACTAGAAACTTGTCTCAACATTGTTGGCAGGCAAGTTCCTCTAACAAAGCCTGATCACTACAGCAGCAGAGCGGAACAGTTTAATCAGCAAGGTCGACCTGACAGGAACATGCGCCCCACTATCTCTGAGTACTCATCCTCCGTGCCTAACGCCCAGGCTTAAGGCCGACTGGCAGCATATGCGGGGGGGCCCTCAGACCCTCTAGAACTTTCAAGCACCCTCTAGTGACAGTACTGGGCATGCACCCCACCGCCGAGTGGGAGGCGTGGGTATGCAGAACGGCTACTGACTGTGCAAGAGAGCAACCTTATAAAAGGGGAAACCAGCAGAGACGTGGGAGGTGTTCTGGAACATCCGCCCCTCCACCGGCTTCAAAGATGCACAGGACACCCAGACTCCCCCCGCCCAGAACGGACGGACTGCCGCAGATCTGCGGTGATAGCTATCACAACAGTCCCAACTCTCTCCCTCCCTCTCATTCCCTTTTTCATTTTTTTCCTTCTTTCTTTGCTTTTCTCTCCCATATATATTTTTTGGCAAAATAAAGTGACTTGGCACTTGACTCCATTTTGAGTCTTAATTCTGTTTCCGAGAATGTAAAAGGAACCTAGTCACAATAACACATTGGAGTTAATCAGAAGTTAAGCCCAGCCACCCCCAACCTCCCATAATTATCTGAGGTCAGTTGGAAAGCAAGGGGGTTTAACCTCTGCCAAACTGTTCAACCCAGCAGTGGATCAGGACAACAGGCCAGGAAGAATTTTAACAATGAAATGCAGCTTTTATGTGGAATCAGTTTCATAATGTCTTCAGTGAAGAACACCATAGAAAATATTAATGATTCTAGAGTCAGGGATCCCCAAAAGCAGATTATACATGTTATATGAGCTGATAAAGCAATAGCACTTCATAATTTAGTATTTTTTTTCCAAGTTAGCAGTTTAATCCAAAACAACATCCCAAGAGTTTATTGTGATCAATGCATTGCTGGACAAATTAAGTCACGTAGCTAAAGGAAACCTATCCAAGAGGTGAAGATGATATTAAAAAGTTCAGTGTTATACTGACTGTTTCCCCAGCAGAAGACAGACAGCTTTAGGATTGGCTCCCACGTTTTCTTTTTGAAAAAAAGTATCGGCATCAGGCAATGAAGAAAAGCTGAATCAAAAGCTACTTGGTAACAAAAGCCATTTGTCTGGAGAATTCAGAAATAATGAACGCTTAACATAATTACATGATGTGATTCAGTATAAAAGCATTCTTTAAAAGTGTCTGTAGCATACAGGTAATTGGTATGAATTTTCAAAGTATATATGTACTTTTTGGAAGTATGGTACACAGTCTAGATTAACAATTGTCATTGTCCCCCAAAAATTCACCTTTTACCTATGTGATTAGGAAGTTGCAGATGAAAAATAGTCTCAATTTGCAGGTTACTGCTATCAGTTATTTTAGAATTATCTAATGCAAAGAGGTTCTTAAAGGACAGATGATAAAAAATCAGACCTACCGCTATAATATCCAGAGTGTTGTCACAAACTTTGCGAATCTCAGCATTTTTATCATGCATCAGGTCTATAAGATATGCTGGAGCCTCTGGAAAGAAACTGTTAAGGATAAAAGCTATTTTTTTTTTCACATTCTGGGGATCTTCCAACTGCAGATTTCATTAAGAAATGTAGTCAGGAATTTTCCAACACATGTGAAGTTCAGCAGCCTTCCCCCAACCATTTTTTTTTAATCACATTTTAAGATACCCAAGTATTCTTCAAAATTGCTGAAGAAAAATTACATGTCCCTTACAAAGAAAATACATTCTGATCTGTCACAGGAAATCCATGCACTTAATGTGTTAGTCCAAAAGGCATATATTCTGTTGAATGGTTTTATCTTTTGAGACTGTTACTTTTGTAATCATTAGACAGGTTTTTTTTTTTAAAAAGGTTTCCAATGCATGTGTTTCAAAACTATTGAAGATAATCCAGTGTGCAAATGATACCATCAATACTAGTCTCATTCAGTTTGAATGAGAAAAGTGTTGTTCAAATGTTGGTGCTTTATCATTATAGATATAAGAAGGCACGCAAAAAAAATTTTTATTTTTAAAGCTAGCCACCTAGGAGTCTAAGCAAGAAACAAAGAACAACATCCCAAACGGTTTCTCAGATATTCCACAGAGCTCAAAGAAAAAAGGACATTAAGTAGCAGCTATTTCTATTGTTAGCAAAGTAATCACTAATCTGCTATCCCTACATGGGCCCCATTCCACCTACTCTTTATCTTTCAATAAAATTTAACATGCAGCTGAGGCCCAAAGACAGCTAGTGTCTCTTTCCACAGTCTTCAGATCACCTGAATAAGCTTAACATCAGCAATCATTAAAAGTAGTAGAGACTGAAAAAGAGTTGTAAGCACCATACAAAAAAACCTGAATAGATCCACAGCATGAGGAAACTGAAGAACAGATTCAGTGATCAACAGACAGGCGAAAAAAGGAGAACAAGGAAAAGCCAGGAACAGAAATCAAAGTCTCCAGAGTAGGAAGTCAGGAAACTTATGCCAAACATAAAATTCAGAGAATAATTAGGTGGACAAAAATACAGAGCAGGCACACATATAATGGTGCAGTGCAAGAAGTTTGTCTATGCTCTGTGTAAGTTTTTCTATGTACCATGATTTGCAAAACAAATTCATACAGTAATTCAGACTGGATAGGAACTAAGGGGTCAGCTGGTTCACTGATCCCTCTCCTACCCTCCTCCCTGTAATAAAGCCAACTAACTTTTAATCTCTACTATTAATCTTGCAGCCCCTCTACATGCCTCCACACTTGGATTTTTTCTTCAGCTGAAATAAACCATTTACAAAGAAACCTCTCCGATCAGAAGGTTTATGCAAGAGAAATATTGGCCAAACATCAGTGATGGCAACTTAAGCACTGTAATTCTAGATGTTTAATCTTTAAGAAGATACGGGTTTCCTTGATAATGACATCTCTGGTGGCTTGGTGGAAGACCATCTGATAAAATACATAGATGATCTGGCAGACGAACTCATCATCTTCCTGCTGAGCTGCAAGAAAAAAATAAACCACAGTTTCAGATCTTACAACTAGAAGCTCTTGATGCTTAGAGAAAGTCCAGCTCTTACATGTCAGCTAAACAGTTCAGTGGTATGCATGAGATGTCATCTCCTGACAATGCAAACTGAGTGTTTTTTTCCCAGCTCAAGCAGAAAGAGCAGATTGCAGCAAGAGTTGTGGGGATAAAAAAAATTTAAAAATCAAATCTTAGACCACACCAGTCAGTATCTCTATCAGTAACAGAGTAATACCTCCTCCTTTCATATACAAAACACCTACCCCTGCCTTGCAAGAGAAAATGAATGGTGCATTCAGTTACAGCACAGCTACATCAACTAAATTTCTCTGAAAAACAAGACCTAAAGTCAGACATGGCAATTTACCATTTAGAAGCTCAATGAGCGCAGGAATGATTCCAGATTTAGCCAGCAGAGCAGCACAAGAGTCATCCATAGAAACTGTTCCAATCATTATCACCACTTCTAAAACGAGGTCATCTTCTGCAGAACCTGGTAAGTCAGAAGGCAGAAAGTATTACCTCTTAGAAATTCCTCACCTTGCTGCAGTAGTGTATTTATCTGCAGATATGATTCTGATGATCAGTGTTATGCTTCCTCAAATAATCACAAATTATAGAAGTAAAGAGACTCTACTCTGAAAGAGCATTCTAAGTATGTCGAGACACGCTACTTTGAAAGACTAACCAAACTCTGAACAGACCTGGTTTTAGTTTATCCTTCAGGTATGGAACCAGTTTGTACTCTTTCAGCACAAGTTCCCAGTCCAGATCTGGTAAGGTTAAATTTGCAAGTGTTCCCAGGCATTCAATCACAAATTCTTCTTCTTCATCATTTGATATTTGAGCTGCTAAATCACCAACATAATCCTAAAGAAAATACAGCAACAAACATTGCAGGTGAACAATCTGGAGTTCTGAAGAACTCACACTTGGAATCAAGACTAGTTCTCAAAAGAATGCTAGGTAGCCTTTTCTCCTGAAATGAGGGCTAATAAGGCAGTTCTCATTTTCAGTTGAAGAATGATCCAAGAAAACATTTCAGCATTCTCCTTCTCCATCCTTTCACTTTTAAGCGATGTACATCATTTGTTCACATGTTCCAAAAGTAGCTGTTACACACAAAGTTTGAGAAAACTGATAGAAAAGAAGGCAGAGAAGATAGTGAACACCATGCTGCACTAGCAACAGTAATGGAGTGCTCTTCCTAAAGATTTTGAGGAAGAGCTACAAGATTTTTAGGGGACATTAACAGGGGAGTCATGGATTCTACTTACTAATTCCATACTGCTTTAAGACAATCTGATATTTAATCTTGATTTTAACAGTAAGTTTAAAATTTCCACAATTTGGATGTTGTGTTTCCCCCCTTCTTTTGAAAGGGCAGCTTTACATGGTTAACTGCATATTAAGTATTCAAAATTTTAGACTATCTAATTATACAAGCCACTTGTTACAGTGAAAGAAACCCACTTTCTTTTGTTCTCTAGCTCTAAAAGCAGAGCTTTAGGATAATTGTTAATTGTTATGATGTGCACTCCAGCAGCTGGATTTTTTTTGTTTACTTGGTTGGGGTTTTTTTGTTTTGTTTTGGAACAGGGACTTACTGGATACAGCTTAAGACTTGTTTTCCCGGTAGTGAGGGTTCCAAACCCTGATTTACCAACTGAGATAGCCTTATAAAACAAAACATAAATGAACCCACGACAGCCAAGAAAATTTAAACTGGACACCCTGTACAGACAAAACACAGCAGCTCTCCAAAGCCTTTTCCAGTAGGGAGAATCAGAGAGCACATTAGGTAATAGATAGTACTTACAATAAACAGGCTTTTAGTTGGCCCATCATGCTGCGAAATATTCCTGATCATTTTCATTAACAATGGGTCCTTAAATTTCAAAGCACGCTTCATTAACATCTTCAAACCGTTTCCTGAAAAGGAAAACACACCTTGAAAATCCTCCAAATAAAAAAATAATTAGGAAAGTACTATACAATCAGAAAAACACCACCACACACAAAAAAGCCACACCTTTAACTTTTAATAACTTAAAAGGAAAAAATGAAGAATCTAGACAGGAACTATTTCTTCTTCCAAGTTAAAGGTGAAAAGACATGACAAGACCTGCTCTGTTTAAATTCTGTATCTTCTCTAAAACAACTACTATAACCACACGTACTGGTGGGATACTTAAAGTCAGATAAATAAATGTTAATTATATATTTTATATATATATAACAAAAGTCTAACTAAATAGAATATGGATTATTTAATAATAATTTAATTAAATTATAAATATAACTAAACTCTATCCCAGCTGAAACCAGGACAATGCTTCAGGTGTGCTTAGTTATTTATTCAGACTAAGAAAGGTTCTAGACCTGAACCATTATCCTATCAGTGCAGTTGGTGGAGATGCAGCACAGCTGTTGGTACTAGCTCAGGTACTTCTCTCCCCACTCCATGGAATAAGTACATTGTTACAGTTAAACAAGATCATTTACCAGTCACATAGGCCATTACCTGAGAATACAAGACATACTCGGATTTGAAGTACTTGATTGCACAGGGCAAGTCCCACTGTTACCATAATGTTCCAAAAAGATCACCTTGTCTATCTAATAAGTTCTACTAGCTTGAATTTAATTTCTACCTTTAATATAAAATTGTATCTCCCGGCTCCCCCTTCTACATAGCTATGCAGACAATTTTAAACTGGAATTGCTGGCCATAGAATCCACTGATTGCAACTGACCCTTTTAAAGACTAGCAATTCATTATAGTAGTTCAGAGTGAGTTTTGAGCACAAGTTAAAATTAGAGCTACTGAATAATAATGTTCCACTAAAAGCCGCTAGTATGAAAATGATGAAACTTGAAAAAGCAATCTAGAGAGCTACTGAATGAAACGCAGAACCCATCTATACCACGTAACAAAACTCTGGAACCCAGAAGATGCTCAATTTAAAAAAAAAAACAAAACAAAGAAGATGGAAAGGAAAGATGCAACCAAACAACAGTACTGTGCTATCAATTTGGAACTGGCAGGTGAAATACTGATTAGCTGAAGATGGATTTTAGGCACCAAGTAGAAAAAATCTTGATCTTTCCATACAGTCATAGTTTCCCCAGAGTAATGTCATCTGTGTGTTTTACAGTACTATATGCACATGAGAGATGTGGGCATACGTGGCTACTCAGTGTCATTCCTGCCACCAAGACAAATTTTGGGGAGGATATGCGCATATGCTGCAAACATTACCCAAACAGGTGCATTTTATTTGTTAAAATTACAGATACATATATAAATGCATAAGTAACTCAAATATACATAATTTTATATAAAAGTATATTAAAAATACATATATAAAGTGGTTTTATCTCCAAGAACACAGTAAAATTTCAGTATGCTTACCTTCACAGATAAGTTGCACATTTCTTTTGTTAGCAGCAAGGTTAATACAGAAAGAAATAAGTTCCAGGTCAACTCGTTCATCAGGACATTCAAAAAGCATCTTCATTAACTGCCAAAAACACAAACATGCTTAAGTCATTAATCTTGCCAAAGCATTAGAAGAGCAACATTATGATGTCAGCTACAGTAGCTTTTTTTCTTAATATTCAGCATTTCTAAAGGCACAGTAAATTTATAAAAGGTCAAGGGCACGAGATGTATAGTTCCATTATTTGGGGATAACAATGCTTATAAAGTGCCAAAAATGGCAGTCACTCATCACCTTAAAGTAACTTCAGTTAGCTACATTTTATTGCTACCACTGAATTCTTTATTTTTCCTGTTTTTTAAACTTGTGAATGGATAAATTTGTTTTGAAAGTTTAGGTAGATTTAGTATAGAAAAAACCCAAACTCAGTTCCACAGATAGTTGGATTAATACCCAGTTTTTTAATAAAATTTTGACTCTGTAAACAGATACTTAATTGCAGAATAATTCCACTACTTTTTTGCTTTGAGATTACTCTGTTGATAAGTAGATTAGCTGTACTATATCTGCAACGACGTGCTTTATCTTTGCAGCGTCCATTGCTAGAGCTGAACACTGCTGTATACCAAAGACTTCTCAGTACTAGTTCTATTCTTTTGGTAATGGGACAGAACAACCTGGTTTCACATAAGCAATCACCTGGAATACTGTTCCAACCATTCACTAGGCATCAGTGAATTCCCAGATGACTCCTTAGACAAATAACCTATGGACTGCCATCATTTTACAGACCTGGCACCTGTATTGTCCCTTACATCACAGGCTATATATCTAGTCTCATTTTGTTCAATAGGAACATTTTTTGTAATGGCACACTGAATATACAAACATGACTCAAATACGTCAGTTTCTTTTGCTCTGTTTCTAACCATGGCAGACAAGTTGCACAGCTTCCTCAATCAGGGGCTGCAGGATATCACCCTATTTGCTCCTAAAACCTGCTCAGTTTGTAAGACACATCAACATTATAATGCAAAGCAGCGTGATGACAAGACTGAGATCTGGAAATAGAAACAACTGAACCTGAATATAAGCAGGACATAAAATACAAAAAAAGTAGCTCAGTTTTTGTCAGGAAGGTGTGGGGGAGAAGAAAGCAACAAGTGATCATTAAATATTTGTATGCTTGCCCCCTGGTGGAAAGACAGTTTGTAATGCATTAAACACTAGAGCAAGCACGTAAACAATCCATTTAGAGGGAGGGGAAAGAAGAAGCAATAGGATTGCAGGAATTTCACTCCAAAGTATTTTACTACAGCAATTCTTTATGTTTCTCTATTACCAGATAGCAGGCTGTCATTCCAAATGGACCCCAAATAACAAAACAAAACAAAAACACACCACCCAAAACACCAACCCCTAAGCCCCAACATATTTAGGTTACAACATAGTTACTAATCTCTTTTTCTGGGACTTTCAGGTACTAATTTAAAAGCTATCACTGATTTCTTCCCCCTTTTTAAGAAAAGGTAGAATCGGGTTTCCCTAGGTTGTTTTAAGAACTTATAAAATCCCCAGTTTATTAAAACCATAAGCCTGACAGTCACATAAGAGTGAATTAACCAGAGAAGAAAGTTGCCACTTAACAAGTATAACATGAGCATTCAAAAATCACCCCCTGCAACTCTTCTGTTACAAAACCTTTAAAAACAGATTTTTAAAACCCTTCAAATAATTTGAAGGGAAACATTCTCATTACTTACACAATACAAAATCTGTGGAAATTAGATGTTTAACAAGATGGGATTACACTGTTAATTACTGAACTACTTCTCTATAAAAAGAAAAAATATATCCAGTTTCAATTAAACCCTTTCAAATTTTAAAATAATAGTTTTGTACAAGTTCCATGTTTCCCATTATGTCTTCATTTAATTTGATTGCTTCTTGTGCCACTTCAAAAGGAATAGTAATTGCTGCCAAATAGGAAATATTAAAATTAAATTTGTTCTGCTTTTACTATGTCCATTGTCATCTTTTACTGATTTAACAGGAAGGCAGTAAAAAGACTGCAGCATGTGCAATGAAGAGGCAGTAGTGTTCAATCAGACAAGTCCCATATTGAGTATCAGATACCACAGACCAGGACTGAAATCACTGTGTCTAGACTCTCTGGCACCTGCCTTCACTTATTTACCAGTGACCAGAGGCCAACCCCCACAGCTCTCCGTTCACATACACCTCTGTCCAACCCCCTCCCCAAGCCCAGCTCAAACATCTTTGAATGATTATGCCAGAACTGCATGCCTCAGGAATCTCTCCTGACCGGCTACTCCCTAACTCTGCTGTTTGAAGTGATGCTCTGGTTTCTGAACTTCAGCAGATAATGGTGGACAGGAGCAAAGGGTGCTGTCAAGAGAGGACGTTTACCAGCATTAAGCTGAAAAGAAGTTTACAGATCAAAGAGAGGCCAAGCAGGACAACGGTGGTGGAAAACATGTGGGTAGCTGTGGAGAACCTTGCACACTGCTCTGCGGTAAAATATTAAATATCACCATGACATCACTGCCTAACCATGCCCTTTGATTGGTCAGGTTATTACCAATAAAGGCTTTTATAAGCATCTGGATGGCATTTGCACCTATTTAAACAAAACACGCATTGCTGAGGTCTAAACAAGAATGAACTGTTAATACTCACTTTTAACTGTTACTAGAATAGCACCCACTAACTCCTACAATCCACAATGATGTTTAGCGGGGACAGCATGTGCAAGCCCTTTGACAAGCACTTCTCCCCCTCACAATGACAACAGGGGATGGATTTTTCCAATCACTTTCTAAAACAACTAAACATTCATTATTGAGTACTTGCCAGTTTGGATGTACACCTTTCCTCAAAAGGAAATGAGCCCACAAAAGGGCACGTACTACTACTGAAAAGAGAATTTGGTTTTCCAGGGTAGAAGCAGATGGCAGGGAGTCCTTTAACAAAGGTGATTTTGGTCTCCCGATCTCTTATCCGCTTTCCAATGTTTTCTGCTACCTCTGTCATCTTTAATGACTGTCCTAATTTTGAACATTCATTAATAAAATTTAAGCTCTGGTTGTCCAGCTTGTCCTTTTTGACCAGTCAGCAGATGCGATCTGTGAGTAATTACGTTGACCGCTGAAGCATCAATAGCCATAGGTATCCTTCAAATTTTGTAGTTATAGCCAAAGTCCAGCAAGGAGAGTGGACTTGTTTCCTGCTCCATCAGTCTTTGGATACAGCTATTATCAAGTGACTTTGAGCAGTCACTGCCTATCTGAACAATGATGTTCACCAAAGCTCAGAGTATGATATCACTGAAGTTTCCACAGCCCTTTAGATTTGGCACTGGGTATCTAAAAGCCTTGCCAAGATTCCCTGAAAGCATGTCATGCACTGCGTTTCACTCACAAGTTCTGCTTCTCTGAGCAAAGCAGGTCCCTTATATCACAAAAAAGCCTTAACATGTAGTTGCTTCTTGTGGCAGAAAAGACAGTTAGCAGGACGTTTACAAGACCATTTTGTAACATGTACTAGGTATTCCCACCAGTTCTCCCCTCTCTATTCTCCAAAATCCTCCTGTATTTAGAAAAACATCACCCTTTTTGTCATGAGATAATGGCCAGAAACATTCTGAAAACTTTCCACGGCAACTTCCCATTCTGCATGTGTTTGATGTTAAAAACATGTTTGGCAGGAAAGAATATATCATGGTGCAACTCTGAAAAAGCTACCAGTGAGCTTCTACACTTATGCAATGCAGGCTCTCTCAACTCCAGCCTCATCAGGACTGAGATAGAGATCAGTGAGAGGATTTAGTACTTCTATTAAAAAAAAGAACAAAACAAAACACAAAACACATACATACAAACCCAAAACAAATCCCAAAACCCAGTGGTACTGTGTCTGTGCTCAGATGAAAGACTATGACCAAAGACAAAAAGTTACACAAACTGTAGCCCAAATGACCAGTGAAGAGTCTTGCATAGTCTTCAAGTCTCCCCCGTTGTGCATGCCTGCAGTTGGAAAACGAATTGTCATGCAGCAACGTAACATTGCTTGGCTGGTTTCCAGTTCATATCCTGTAACACTGGAGACGTTGAAATTTTGATACCCAATGGGATCAGAAAAGAATGCTGTCTACAACGGTAAAGGAAATACTTCCCATGAGATTCCCCAAGAACCTGCTGTGCTCAAGCTTTAATCTTTCAAGCATTCCTGATCATCTGTAGAAATTCATCAGGTCACCTGCATGTCTACCAATTCGTTGATGCAGCAAGTGTTGGCAGCACTGCCAGGGAATGTGTCACCTATCCCTTTTTTGGGGACCATTAAAAGACAGCAAGAACAGTCAAGAATGCCCAAGGAGTAGGTTCACTACCGGCTCGGCAGCGTTGTGGCTGTTCCCACTTTCACCTGTGGGTGTCAGTGCGAGCTCTGCTATAGACATGCACAGGGAGAGATGCCTTTTACCACCTCATCATATATGGAAGCACATACCTGTGGGATACAGTCAGTGTATGCAAACATTGATTTAAAGCGATCATCCATGCTTATGTGATACAGAATACACATTGCTACTTGTTTGTAGTTTTCATTTGCTAGAAGGAGAAAAAAATCTGTATTAATAGAAGTCTAGTATTTTACATATTATAAACATTTAAAGGGGGAGAACAAAAAGTACAAAAATCCTAATAAAGAAGAAATTTAAAACAGAAAGGCAACATTAATTAAAGGGTTTCGCCTGGCCCATCCAAGCAATGTATTTGTGCAAAGAGGGAACAAAGGCAACACTAACTTCTCCCCCTCTCTCCAGCACCTCAAAACACTTCCTTAACTCCACTCTGTAAGAAATTATTTTGTGAAAGGAACACTTAACAATGACAAGGCATCCAGAGAAAGCCTTCATCAGTTTCCAGCTAGGAAATTAAATATCAAATGTCATGCTGAATTAGCTGTAGAAAACCCTGTTGAAAACAACAAGCTTGTCTCCAAGTGAAACAATAAAGAATGCACCAATGCTAGAGAGAAAAATAAGAACTACCACTAAAGTGTTGCAGAAGGCATTCAGTACTTTCAACTAAATCACACAATTTCATTAGCCTAAACGATAATATTATCCTGTGGGTGCCCTTCGTGCTTTGTATGTTTCAAAAGACAATAGTGTATTGTCACATTAATACTTAAAGAGAAAAAGATTCTCCAAGAAAAACTGGAGCAATTAATGTGAGTAGGTTGTGAAGTATTTAACTGAAAGGTTCTGTAACACCAACTTAGAGAAGCATACAAGTGTTTAAGAACAGCACAAACGTGTTTGATCCTGACTCACTTCTGAATCTGTGCTGAGCATTCTCTTGGGTTGTCCTCTAGCCCTACATTAGCAGGATACCAGCTATATATGGAATATAATACTTGTCTGAATGTTTATATTAGTTAGACCAGGATGTGATAAGGTCATCAACTCAGAATGCATTCACAGTTCTTATACAACTGATCAGAAATACCCTACCTCCCACTTCTATTTAAGCTAAGTTAGAACATATCTGTTTAACAATTTGGCAAAACATCAAGACCTCAAACAGCAACCAACAGTTAAATTTTTCTTCTGCATACATCATTGGGAGCTGGAATTTCCTTTAAGCAGCGAAGTTATGATGCCTTTATCCTGAGAACGCAAATTTGTGCCTTTTCAAAATTGAATTACCAAAAAAGCCCCATGAAACCCATCTGGCAGTTGTCATACAACAGTGAAGTATTCTTTCCCATGCCGAGCCTAAAAACATAGTTGATCTTTCAGATCCCTCTGAATTCTTACCTGTTTGAAAAAACTGACTTGTATCACAACCTTCCACGCATTTAACAGCTGGAGAAAGAATAATACCCAACTTTGAAAGCTACTCTGGCTATTAAAATAAAAGCCCAGACAGTAGTATAGCTGCTAGAGCATACCCATCCTGTTTCAAGCAAAGCGTTTATCATCTTTGTGTTTCTCTTGTGACCCATCATCCTACCTACATATTCACTTGTAGTGACATTCTGAATCCAACAATTACATGAAAAAAAAACCAAACTTGCCATAGGCTTGCTAAAGGCTTCTCCTAAGTAAATATAAAAATTTAAAGAGTAAATTATGCCTTCAAATTTCATGGAGCTAGGAAAAGAAAAACCCAGCCTGTTTACACTGCTCTTAACACTTCTTTCCATGTCTCCATTTAAGACTCAAACATCAAGACTCAAATTAAAATTACACTTTGCTGGATAATGCAGGAAACAGTATGTGAAGTAAAAGGCACACCAGTATAGAAGAGAGGAAAGAACAGTAACAGGAAAAACAAACCAGAGTGAAGTTGGACCAGACCTTCAGGTCTGCCAGCAGGTATGAACTGGCAGGCAGTCCACAAGAATGATGCTACTTTCTATCTGTTTAACCTCTGTCCTTGATGGTTCCCCCCTCCTCCTCATTTTAGCAAAGCTTCAGTTAAGATAAAGCCTTACATTTGGTCACAATAGCAGTTTATTTCCTGGTATTTGGCAGTACTGGTAGCTTATTTTCAAATAAAATAGCCTACTGTAGCAACAAAGGCTTCCTGTTTTTTTAGAAGAAACTCTTTGCATAATTTTCTCTCCCCATTTTTCAAAGGTCCAATCCATCACAATAACTTTTCTGATGCCTGAAGAACACCTTAGGTACCACTGCTGAATGACTGCACTGCCTTGGTTTCTAAACAGCCAAAAATAATCAAAAAGACCTAGACACACAAGCTAAAAATCTGAAAATATCTAGAATTCAAAACCATTTTCTCTGAATGAACTCTTAATGAGTTGGCTCTTAACGACTGGCACACTCACACACAATTAAGAAGCGTACAGCCTACTGGAAATTATCAGAAACCATGCATAACTAGTTTGTCTAAGATTAGGAAGACAACAGATTGAACAGCTACAGCATTTCAAACACTAAGCATCATCTTGCAGGCTGAAGGTTGTATAAAAGGGTAAGAAGCAACAAACTGGAAAAAATCCACCAAGAGGCGAAATGCCATCCTTTTACACCTGGACTTTATATTTCTGGGAATAAACTGGCAGCTATTAACTATTACTTGAACATGCCAGTACCAAGATTACTTTTTAATTATTTTATACTTGGAATGCTTATCTGAATGCTAATGAATGAAGCCCTAAGTCAGTCATTGTTTAGCAACTGGCTGTAAAAATTTCAAACCCTGCCCAGTACGTGGCTGGAGAACAGCCTTCCAAAGCATGGAAGTGATACCTTTTCTGCTATTTTTGACCACTACTGAAGGCCACACATGAAAAAGCAGACATTGCAAGAAAGACTTCCTTATGACTTGGTACAGTAGGCATCAATTATTCCCCTAACTAGAAAAAGCAAGAAAAGAACAGAAAACACAGATCTCTGCCATTTTAATAAAAATCACCAAAGTTTTGGTGGGGTGCCAGAAAGTTGCGGCCTACAAATGCTGGTAGGTTTGAGCATCAAGCTTTTTATGACTGAAGGTGGAATAGCCAAATGGCCTAAAGCAGTAAGGGCAGCCCTGGAAAATAATGGCCTAGTCATTATGGATTCTTCTGGTATTTATGGCAATAAAACATGAATCATAATGAACTCATTGGATATTAAATGTGGGGGTCACAAGTACTTTGATAGGATTTCCACAAGAATTTACCATTAATTAACCAAATAATTATTTGAAAGTGTTACTGAATTATCCTTAGTTCTAATATAGCCATTCCAGAGAAATTGGTCATTCCCAGCTGAGTGCAGTTAATGCCTTAACAAACCGGTCATTAACTGCAGTTACTGATTTTGTGGGAATTACTGTGTTATAAAATACACTCAACAGTTTATAGAAACAATACTTAGATTTTTTTTTTTTTGCAGCTGTAGTTCAGCTGGAGCAGCTGGGATGGAAAAATATCAGGTCCCTCGGGCTGTTTTCACAACTAGTTTTCTGCAAATTAGAGAGGGAAATAAATACATGATGGGTTCCGAGTTCAAAATGGCTTCAGATTTTTAGCCTTTGAACATTAATAAGCCATAAGCCAGTTCTGTGGACCAACGCCTGAATTCCATGCCTAATTCTTACTAAGGTTAATGATCAAAATGGTACTAGCAGCAGGAGCAAAAGAAAAAAAAAATTTCTTGATCACAAGATCAGGTCCTTCATTTTGGTTGAGTTTGTGAGCTTAAAATGAAAAAAAAAAAACCCACACCATTAACACCACGACAACAAGAGAGAAACCCTAAAGCTGTAAAACTGAAATGCCAATTTGAATTGCAGTAGCAGCATTTAGCTTTCAAATCCTAAAGTAAAAATGAGAATACAGATTATGGACTAAATTATTTAAATGTAACATTATCAGTAATTCAAGTAGCCATCATTTGTAATGGAATCATCAATGTCTCCACATTAGATATGAAATATACCCTATCCAACTCATGTGTAAAACATTAACTATACAAATCAAACCCAGAACTCAAAGGTAAATACCTATTAAAATGGCAGAGTGAATCTTTATTTCAGTTTCAAGCTCTGATACTCTGAAGTCCAATCTGCTGTAAAATTAGGCAAATAATATAGATGGGTAAGAACGTCACAAACTGAATATCAAATCTATACACTTTCTCACCCTGCTATCAGAAAACACTGAAATCAAGGGGTTTATTCACACGTATCATAATTAGCAGTGATCTTAAGAAAAAAGTGGCAGAAAGATATCTCTGCTTACCTCTCTCCCACATTATTCCTTGCAACCAGCTCTGAAACAGTTGGAGTAAGTCAATCCATGTGTGGGTTAGACACATATTGGTTTGATTTACATATGTAAATATAAATCGTATTGGATATATCAGTTTATTTTATCAAGAGAACCTGAAAGAATTTTCAAATCTGCTCATACTCAAGGAGACTAGGCATTGTAAATAATATATTATGATATTAATTACATACTAACCACCCCTCTTGTGCCACCTTTATGTTATGTGAAACTGGCTTCGTAGCATAAGCCTAATTTAAAATCTAGATTTCACCATGGTTGAGTTTTTTTTTCCGTCCCCAAAAGAACTAAGTACATGCCACATCTGAAACATGGATACAATTTTTTTTTCTAGGAAACAAATAAGTATAATTATGATTTCTAAGCCAAAGGACTAATAAATGACTAATTTAGATTGAGTTATTTAATGTTACAGCTACGGACAAAAATGAAGCTGCACATCTGGAGCCCTTGGCTCCATTTCTTTGCTTGGAACTCTATGCAAGACACACAAAGACTGAAAAATATATAGTCAACACCTCACTGCAGTATTGCTACTCAAAAGACAAAGCATAGCCACTGGGTAGACAACATACTGCTACATTTAGATATGTCCTTTTTTGAGGCTTGATCTTCCTACAGAAAAAAAATGTTATTCAGAATGTCTTACAATCGTACTTGAACTTGAATGTATGTGAATTCATACCTAAGTTGGAACATGATTGGTTTTAACATCCCATACTGCACAAACTGGAGATAAATCAATTAGAAGTTCAGATTAGAGAGAAAACAGGAGGCAATAGGATTATTCCTGAAGGAAGAAGATAGAGCTACTTCTCTTTTCTCCACAAAGGAAATAAGTCTGGGGTCAAGCTATGATCAAGGAAGAAAGCAAGAGAGAAAAAGAATTAACTACCATTATTACAGGAAACAGGAAATTAGAGGAGGTAGTTCTTAGTTTGACTCAAACTAAGAAAACATCTACTTCCAAAGTAGATGGAGAAAATTCCATGCAAAGCTCTTCCTTTAGATGTTTCCATCAAGCTACCTAACTTAAATGCTATACCAATTAAATGGAAATTTACAGAAGGACATGCCATAGCTGCACTCTATTCCATTAAACTACATCAACTGCTCCAATTACAATTACTAGAAAATATTCAGTCTTCTCTGCTCTAAAACCACCCTTCCAGTCTTCCAGTTTGGAATTCAATGGGAATGGAAATAGGTGGAGATTTTCCATGCTCCTGGCTCTGCGGGTGCACAGCTCCATAGCAGAGCAGCCTTAGTTCTGAATGGAAGGTGCAGCTGTATTTCAAAATACGCCTGCTCAACGGTGGAAAAAACCTAACGCAGGATGCTACCTTGCACTTTGAGAAAGGGATGATTTACTGCATTGAAATGGAAACTGGTTTCCCCCATGTTCCAACATTGCTGAAGCACAAAGCTGAGGATCAAATCTACTAAGACCAGAAAGTTGAGTTAAATGTTGGCTGAGCTTTTGAGTCTTCCAGATAACAAGAATTAAGTTCCATATTATTCAAGAGATACTGTTCCTGTGCAAGCATACCCTTACTGGCAAAGTCTTGGAAGATAAACAATTAAATTGTATTCTTCCTATTGTGAAAACATCACAGTTTTATTATTTAAAAGGTCATTCACTGATTATCTACAAGTTTCTCACAGATCTGATAGCTTTTCCAAAAAGAATAAAAAGATATTTGAGGCCCCAGCCTCACAAATGAAGTTCTTTACGCAACAAGACTACTCAAATACATAAAATTATAACCCATCCTGCAAAGCATCTGTATGTCAGAGACCAAAGGAACAGAATGGTTGTATAGAGATACTAGCACTATACTTACTATAGTGCAATGAATTTTTACATTAGCATATGTCTTCCCCCTTCAGCTCAAAGGGTCTGAAGATAATACTATCAACTGACAAAGGACTTCTCAGCAATTGCAGACATGGATAATCTGCAGTTGGCCTCCTGCACTGGAGCTGATCGTCTGAGAAACTCTTAGCAGAAACGTGTGAGTTAAGATGTTTCCACATTTCCAAAAAGGAAAGCAGATTACAACCTTCCCGCTTATGTCTGACTTGTAAAAACCTCAAGATCTATGGGACTACTACACCTGCAAAATTGTTCCTCATGATCCTTTGAGACTATCCCTCTGCCTGCACGCTTCACAAGGGCTCTGGAAAAGGTCCTCCTCTTTTTTCTACCTTGGTCCTCATACAGGCTTTATAAAGATTAGGAAGACTAGTAGCAGTGCCCCACCTCTTCTTTACTGAGATTTTCCAAGAAACTAGAGCTGGTGGTTTCTGTTCAGTCACGCTTTAGGCATCCAAGTAATGCCCTGAAAGCTTTCAGATGTCAACAGATGACATAGAAATAAAAAGTAAATCTAGTCTTCTAAGTATTAATTTGCTCTTGCAATATGCAAAGTAATTAATTGAATTCTTTTAATTGTTTCACAGTCACATATTGTAAGCTCCACAGTAGAAATACAGGTTCGGGGGATCCTTCCCATTCAACAGTTTAGTGAATTTCCAGCAGCTCAGCTCCCTCATCTTTAGATTGCTGCCATCTCTCCACTCCTGTCCTTGCTGCTGCCAAACGTATTTCTATTTTTCATCAACACTCACGAAGTTAGTTCCTAGAATTATACCAAAGTTATCCTCTTTGTTTAACAAAGCTAATAGCACAGTACATACACATGTGCACTTGTGAGCAACGCACCGCAGAAATGAGCTTTCACTCACCTCAGTCAAAAGGCTGCGTGCTCGGTTTAGCAAGCATCTGCCTGTAGTAGCTACAAAATGCAAAAAAACCAGTTTCCAACTTGACAGTGTCAAAGGAGTCAGAAAAATCTTAGACAATACACTTCAAAAGCTTGTTAGCTTATATAAAAATATGATGTTAATAATTTCAGTTATTCTTTCCTGATAATTCACTACAATTTACCAGCAGCATGAAGCAGGGATATGGTGAATGATTCACCTTAAAGTTAGCTGGGATTCTATTTCTGCTTCAAACACAATACTAGCAGTAATGATGTCTCTCTACTTTGAGTTCTATATTTCTCAACATCAGAAGTCAATTTTTCTTCAATAATACTAAAGTTTGCTGTCCAATCCATAGTTATGGTATCTAAATAAGTGCTGGATTCTAAGACGCATTGTGCACCCAACACTACCCTTAAGTTTGACATGTTACATTTTTTTGCACTTCTAATAACATTCAACTTCTGAATCCTTAAGAGATGGTTTTATTTTGTGTTTCTTTTGTGGATTTTTTTGTTGGGCTGTTGTTGTTGGGTTGTTTTTTTTAAGCCATGGCCATACTCACCATAAATGATGAAAAAACTACCATTAAAATAAATCCCACAATAATTACTGCTTTCCAACAGACTGGTCCCTGTAGTTGAACTGTTACTTAATGTGCTTCAGTCAGCCTCTACTATAAAGGAATGGAGACACCCCAGGCAATATTCACACAACAAGTATTGGAACCAGCTGCTGCAGAGCCACCTTAGGAAAAAAGGTTTCTCAATTTAATTGGGAAAACAGGAGGAAGCATAAATTTTACTGCCATTAATAACTTCAAGCAGTCCCGATATGACTTCACCTCACCCTGATGGCTGGACATGTGCTTTTTGTTAGGGTCTTTGCCACATCTGACCCCTATTGTTTGCTCACTTGATCAGGTAAGAAAATGTATGTTTCTTTATAGGATAAACGAGGCCTATTAAAGTCAGAAAAAAAACACTGCAGTAGCCTATAAGAAGCTCCATTTTTCAACAGATGTGTGAAGCTCCATAATAAGTTCATTACAAAAAGGCCAAGTGAACTCATAAAGAGAACACATCTACTTTAAGCCTTCTTAAAAGAAACTTTCATAAAAGGAATAGAACATTAAAACCCCACAGCACTCCGTTAATTAGAGAGCAAAGTACTTCTTGGGTTTTTAAACAGCAGTTGACATATAATCCATCTTGGCTGCATACCATATCAAGACTTGATTGTTAAGAAACCCAACATACAACTGTTTGGCAATTCTTTGATTGCTCATTAAACTTAACTTGTAAAGAATGGAAAAATATTAGAGAAATTTCAGCAGTTTCCAGAAAAGACTTTTAGATAATAAAACTCTCAAAAATTCTATCAACGAACCTAGTGAAGACAGGCTCTTCAGCAAGGACTAAATCAGACTGTCAAAGTCACCCTCTGCTCTGGCTACCTCCAGCTTAAATAAAGAACTCATAATAGGAAATGTTGACCTACTTTGGCATTGCTAACTATTGCACAGACCTTAATCTTTTGTGTAAGATCAGGTGGCTACTACTTCTCTGTGAACTGATACTAAGACTTGGAACACCAAGAATGAAGAACATCAGGCCAGGATATTCACATTAATAAGTCATATAGGGTCTATACATACCGTGACTAGCAAAACTACACTATTGTTACTTCAGACTGATCATACTGTATTTCAGAGTGTAGTACAACAAATACTCATCTACTTGGCTGAATACAAATCCACAAAGCCAACTTTCAGTCACTGTAATCCATACTGGAAAACATAAGCCAAGGCATTCATCACCACCTAAAGTCTTTTTTAAGATTGAACACCTTGGCGCTGTGTAACAGTTTCACAGCCATACGCACAACCTTTCTGCACTCCATGATCTAATTTGGGCTTGATTTGCAATTGGTACTGTTTTGTGGCCCACCCACTTTTCAGCTCACCAATACCTGTGCTCAACCAGCCCTCGATTTTTAAAAGCAGTTAGTGGTTTTGAGCAAAGAAGAGGCACTTTACTCTGACTTCCAAGCATAAATGAGTTTTCATTCTTTATGTGTGGCCTGTGCTGGAAAAAGGAAGTGGCATTTCAAGACAATACGCATTCAGTACACCTAAGAACTGTCCAACAGCATAAAGGGATGAATGCACACATCAAAAAAAAAAATGTTTTCTCCCTGCATGCAGCCAGACCTACCGCTTCCACCCTTTGAGCGGCAACACAATTCCCCTTTAACAGCTTACGCGCTATTCCCTATCATTTATATCCTTTTGAGAGGAGTAACTCACTCATGGGTGGACACAGAAACCCTAGTAATGCCTGCCACACCCACATTCTGCCAGAAGCTCCCTTGGAATGGGGGTCGACCGAGAAGCCTGCCATAACATACACGGCAGCACTCAACTGGTTCTACTGTACAAACGGCCTGTTGTTCTCATGGAGATTTGTCTCACTCCACAAAGGCTAAGAAACCACTCAGACACAGCACAAAATAGCACCCTTATTAGAAGAATGTGAATCACAAGCTGTGCGTATATTTAAGAGAGCTGTACTAAAAATTTTGTATTTGGTTTGGCCCGTTAACTGAAAAACAAAGTGGATCTGGTCCAAACAAGAAGTGAGGGCTTTTTATTCTCCTTTGTAGACAATGTTTTCTTCGGTTTGCTGGGAGGGCATTTATTTTAGAAACCAATCACACATCCAAGGGAAGGATTATGAAAGAGGATAACATTTCCCTTCTAACAGTGGAAGGGCATTCACAGGGATAAAGGAAGGAACTGAATTTGTTTTCTTAAAATGCAGCTCTACGTTTGCCCCTTTCAGTGAGAATACTTTCCCCAAGTAAAAACGCTAACACCAAACTCTACTATATTTGCAGCAAGTCACTCCTCTACTCCGCTTCACTTGAATTATGCCATGCAAAGCAAAATGAGAGCACTGTAAGAGCAAAGCAAACCTCCACAGAACATTCTATATCATGCTACTTTGGTGTCTCCTTCTGAGGTGATGACTAGAGGGCACTGAACCAGTGTCTTCTGCATTTCAGGCAAACATCTAGTTTAAACCACTTGGTGAATTCACGTGAATCCTCACTGTAATCCACTGAAACCATACTTCACATATACTGGCACACAAAGCATGCACACAGAGAATGTACAAAGAAAAAAGATCACTCCGTAAATATAATTTTTAAGTACTAAAACAAAGCTACCAGTACAAAGAAAGTTCTCTGCAAGGCCCTAGTGACTCAATTACAAGGTTTTCTTGAAGAACTGAAGTCACACAAATGAACAAAATCTCTTTTCATACCTCTTCAAGCAGCTTGTGTATGGAAAAACCTGAATACAGCAGGCTGTCTCTCAGAGGCCTCCACAGCTCTGCTCCACTTCTGATCTCAAGTCTGAAGCCAAAATTCCCTCAACTGCACCCAGCTCTTTAAGGTTCAGAGCATAACAAAGATCAGCTGTAGTTGATTAACTTGGGTGCCTGGAGCAAGCAAGAGGAGTCTTGTCACATACAATACTTCAGACTTGTGAAGAGAAGCCATGAAAACTAGTGAGTGGCACTGACTGGCAGAGCTACGTGGGGAAGCAGGCATTAGCACTATTAAAAAGAAAAGGCTAATTAAAATGGAAACCAAGACTAAGCAGAATTTCTAATGCCCATGCTTTCAACAGCAGCCTCAACGCTCTGGAGTGAGAGGGAAAGAAAGAAGATGGTCCTTCTCCAATATATCCATGAAATACTTAGTCCATCTTTTGATAGCTCAGCTGAAGCCAGTCCATCCCCTCTGCTTCCAGTCTTCACCTACATTTAGAGCCTTCCTGCTCCCAAGCCACTAAGTGTCCTTTGGGAAAGCTGCACGTCTTCCAGAACTGCAGACTGCAGCCACCTCAGCGCTCAGCCCTAAACTGCTGCCTGACAAATCCTGTCCTTTAATTCTTTGCAATATCAACTCTCCCTTTAAACACCTAGTACACTTAATTTATACTCATCTCAAACCCAGTGCTAAAGTCTCAAAGGCACAGCATGCACAAATGTTAAATTTCAGTAGGCTGAGTCAACAAACTTGACCTCTTGGCATTAGGAGCTGTATGGTAACTTGTCAACAGCTGTTGAGATGTGTTAGCACTTTAAGGTGACCTGCAAATGTAAGTCGAAGGGTACTGACTTGAATAATGTGTGTTTAATACCCAAGTAACCTGTGTAAGAGGGGCATCTGGCACATGATTATTTTATTATTAAGGTTGCAGGCTTCCCTGAGACAAGATACACAGTGATGTATTTGAGAATTATTTGAATCACCTTATCAGAAGAGTCTCACAAATCACAGAGCTAGCTTAACAAACAAGTAAATAGACAATATTTCTACCCTCATTTTCTAACCAGCACACTGCAAAGTAATTATCAAGCAATTCTACAGGGAGGAGCTAGGGTAAACAGCACATGCCTCTACTAAAAACAAGGAAAAAAAAAGAAAAAGGATTGAACTCATCCAAGTAAAGGAAAGAATCACCAAGAGCCAAACAGACAGTGAAGCTTCTGGAAGTACTAGTAGAACTTGCCGTAGATGACCTTAACAGCCACTTCAATGAACAGAATACAATTTTAGCAGCCAGTTCTTCCAAGCTAAACAGCCTTCCGCACAGGCCTACCTGTGAGTCTGAGAAAATGGCATTTGACAGGAAATTCTCCTCTCCACATTAGGATCAGACACTAGAAAGCAGATAGCCTAAACTCATCCGTTAAGTGACTCTAATATTACAGGGGGAATTTCTGGGAGCAGGGACTTCTCAGTCATTTGTGTCATGCCATTGCTTAGGGTGACAAGCACCCAGAAGCCCTAGCCTTAGACCACACCTCTGGCTGCTGTACAAAACAAAAGGAAGAGGCAAGGTCCTGCTTCAAAAGGCCTACAATCCAAGCTGAACCAGAGTACCTAGCACGATCCTCTCAAATGACAGAAATATATTTCCTGACCAGCCTTCACTTCTCAGTTTACTGTCAACTAACATTGCCTTGAGGAAAACAAATACAAAGAAGAGGGACTCCAAATGCTATTTTTCTTCTTCCTCCTAGCTCAGCCCAGGGGAGGATATCAAGCATCAACATCATTGTGGGGCAGAAAGCATAAAAAGATCTGAGACATTTTAGGATACATCAGTAGCTGTTACATTAAACATTGACAGAATTAAAGCTTCCAAAGCAGTGTACATTTTCATGGTATTAACTTGTATACTGAACAGCAATAAGGCCATGTTGAGGTTGAACGTAGAATTGAGAAGGCAAACAATGCAACTATATGAAGCTATACAAAATATACAATACAGACTATACAAAGCTAGAGGAGAAAGCTCATAGGGTCACCACTGCATTCCACTTGTTCCTCGCATCTGCATACACCAGCTGCACTGGAGTTAGTACATCCCAAACCCAACATATCTTAGAAAGCTTAACCATGTCTCACATCAGCGTTGCACACATTTAGGGCTCCACAATACAAGATCCTCAACTCCCACTTGAAAATGAGCACTCAGCAGTTCTTATGGCCAAATCCTGCTAAACATTTAATATATCTACCAAAGTGGCTTCTAGATAGTAACAGCCAAAGAACACACAAGGAGCAATAAAAACTCCCTCCTGAGAACTCCAGTGTACAACGACCAAATCAGACAATCCTCTGCTTTTTCCAAACTCCTCATTGTCTCCACGGCTTCCCCCTATGGACAAAAAAGTTTCACTTGTATCTGAAGTACTTACATGATCTTAACACAAATTACAGACCATCAGGCCGAAAGTCTAAAAACCAGTACTGCCTCGAGTTGAAGCTGACTGTCATAGCTCAGCCCCAGTCGGCAACTGAACACCACGCATCCCCTCGCTCACTCCCCCCACCCCTGTGGGATAGGGAGAGAATTGGAAGAGCAAAAGCAAGAAAACTTGTGGGTTGAGGTAAGAACAGTTTAATAATTAAAACAGTAATAACAATGGTTATGATATTGCCAATAATAATGATAATATACTAAAAAGGAAAAGGGAAAAACGGGAAAAAAAACAGAACAGCAAACGATACAACCGCTCACCATCCACCGACCGATGCTGCCCGTCCCCCAGCCACGATTGCTGCCTCCCTCCCCCCGCCAGCTCCTCCTAGTTAACATACTGGGCATGATGTTACATGATATGGAATATCCCTTTGGCCAGTTTGAATTCGCTCTTAGCTGTGCCCCCTCCCCTCCTGGCTTCTTGTGCACCTGGCAGAGCATGGGAAGCTAGAGAAGTCCTTGACTAGTACAAGCACTACCCAGCAACAAACAAAACATGAGTGTGTTATCAACATCCAAATCCATATCAAGTCCAAAGCACAGCACTGTGTCAGCTGCAGTGAAGAAAATTAACTCTATCCCAGCTAAAACCATGACACTGACAAAGCTGGAAAATTTCTGATATCTCTGGACCATTAAGGTAACAACAGGCAGCAGGTATATCAAGCTCCATAAAAAAAAGAGAGGAAGTTGGTATCCTCCATCAGCTATACTCCATGATGAATTTGCTAGCTATGTTTCCTCTGTGTTCCCCAAAATTACAAGCATCACCCATGTGTCGCTCACACAGTTTTCAGGTAGCTCTGAAAGTTAATTTTTAAAGACCAGACGACTCATTCAACAGTTTCAGAGAACCTAGGAATAAATCTACAGGGATCCACATCATTTTAAATTTCTGTTTAAGCCTGCATCTGAAAAGATCATTTAAATGATAAAAAGTTGGGAGTAGTGAGAAAGTTCTTTGGCAAAGAGAAGAGTTATGTAGCAACCTTTAGGCACACTATATCATGACGCAAACAGCTTTACTGTCCCTGTTGAGAAGTCTACATTAGACTAAAAGAGAACATACCTAGAAGTGCAGTGAGTTTGGGAAGCAGACCAACTTGTACCATTTTATTTCTCAGGCCTGTGTCAAAGGAAAGATTTAGTAAGAGACGAAGAGTGATATTCAGCAGGTCTTCATGTTCACAGGGTACCATTTTCACAAGTTTTTCAACAATATCCATTTCAACCTGTACATCAAGAGAAAGAAAAATCCATCATCCATCCAAACTTAGCTTTGTCTTCAATGTAAAAGCCCTCTTAGCATGTTGTATATTCACACGTATGCGTATGCAAATACACATCCAATTTGTACCCATAATAGTGGCTGTCAATGCATTTTCATGTGAAGCAGCTTTTCTTATGTCTTTGCGGTTGAAGTATTCTAGGTTGGGTTACTGGATAATGTTGATTTAAAAAGTTTTTGAACCAAACAGTTCAGATGTCTTGGAAATATTCCTCACAGTTGGAATACTGCAAGAATGCGGTAAAGACATCACTTGCAAGACTAGCTTGGGGGGAGGAGGGGAGACAAACTTAAACACAGGCAACGCTGGAGCAACTGACAGTACAGTCAAAGAGATACCCAACCAAGACAGACAGAAAATTGGCATCCAAAAAGAATCCGAGACCTTTCATTATGAATTTCAAATGAACCCCCAGACAGAACTTTGCCTGTGCTCTCACAAGAGGCATGCCATCCTGCACATTAATTTAATAGAAGTATGAAAGTCATCCTGAAACATGTATCACTTTCAAATTAAAAAGTGGAATCCAGGAACTGAGAAGTTGTATCAGTTCCTGAGATCATGTTCACTTCACCAGCCAATAAAGACATCTGAGCATTGACTGGCAAGATTTCAGAAAGTTTTATCTTTTAAGCAGCATTTATTTGACATAAAGAATGAATGCATTTAAAAGATTGTTTCCCAGAATCTTCTTTGGACAGGAGGAGGCATATAAAATTATGCTGTATTCTTCAAACTTTTGTATGTGTGTAACTAGCCTTCCAGTTATAAATACACACAGAACAAATATTAAGAAAAGAAACTACAGCTCTTCCCACATGGCATAGTGCAGTGATCAAACAACTGACTGGATACCTTTGATCAAAACCGATCAGATAGTAAGAACTCCTACTTCACTGCTTTGAATTTAATACAGCACTTGAATGCCAAAGGGAAGAATGTGTTATAAATATACATGGATTATTCAGTTTTACTTAGAATCAGGCATTGTACAACTAGTCTTGGTTCATTTTGCCTTCAACATTTTTGCATTATTGCCCGATATAAATATTAGAACACCTCCTTCACTAGTAGCTTTCCTTAATAATGCTGTGGAGAAAAGAGTATTATCTTTACTATCAGTAAAAAATGCTAGAACAGACAGCTGACATGAAGCATATAAACCTTTTCAATAGTGTTTTCAGAACTGTTAAAACACTCTGCCATAAAAGAAATTAAAGAATTTTGTTTCATTTGTCTTTCTACTAAATCAAATGGAATGCGGAAAGTATGCCAGCAAATCAGTGGGCTAGAGAGTTAATTCTTATTTTCCTAACGAAGTCCTTCAGGGTACTAACACAAGTATAAACTAAATCAATGACCAATCACCTGATAAAGAGTCTACATTCCCCCCAAAAAGCATGCTTGGTCTCTGACTTTTGTTAAGAAATAGGATACCCATATATAAATACGGGAGATATCTCGTCTGTGGTGTTCAGTGCATATGCATGCAAATGAGTTCCAGTAACAAAGATGTAATTAATTTTCTATTGCATTTACACAGATCTCTTTACTTCACAATCTAAGTGTGACAGTAATCTCAGATTACCCCTTGGTTAAGTAAAATTTTTTGTTTTTATTTAATGAACTGGCATAAAGGCACAGAAGTGAAGGCACCTATAAACTAAAAGCCATTGGGAAATCAGTGAAGGAGCTACCTAAAGCTTACAGTCATGAAAAAAAAAAAAGCTACAATTTCAGAAGTTTGAGACTTCACCTAAAAAAGCTTTTGAAGAATAACCTGCCTCCAGTTCCTGGGAGCTACTGGAAGCGTGAAGGAACAGTTGTGAGGTGCCTTTGAAGACCAAGCTGACCTATGAAACAAGTAAACTAGTCGAGCAAAGTGCAAACAGATAACTACCTCTCTTTCCAAGACAATACATGGCAGAGACAATAATGTGTTGTCAAAAGAGTCTAGTTTGGGGGAAGGGTCACAGGCATCTCCAGAAGTGGGAGTATGACAAGCCCTTGGGGTACTGACTTCAAAATTTGGAATTTCACATATCATATTTTGAGGTAGCTTCACTGTTTGGGATGACAGTTCTTAAAAAATTTTTGCAGTATGTTATGGCTGGATGTTGTACTATCTTTCTTTTACTCATTTTACTAGGAACAAAGAGGATAACCAGCACTACAGATATTTAGGGTGGGGACAGAGATGTCTCCCTCTTCCCTCCAACCACACAAAGTTTTCAGAGTCCATACCTTTACAATATTGCAGTGGAGTGCTACGAGCCTTACCATATCATTTTTGTTTTCCATAAAAATGCTGAGTTTCTTCAAGAAAGATACAACCAGGATAAGCAGCTCAAAATTATCTCGGTCCAGTGCTTTCACTAACATATGGACAATGTTCTTGTTTCTCATCTTCAACTCAGTGCGAGTATCCTCAGCAAGATTTAGGAGCAGGTAGAGCGCAACTAGCAAAGTCCAATACAAATCATACCAACAGATCAAAGACAATAGAACTAAACAAGTCTCTACATAACATTAAGTGCTTAAGGAAAGACATTCAGAAGCATTCCACTCCCTTCCCAATGCATTTTGAAGGAAACTGACCATGAATGCTTTTTATTCCTGTTTAGAATGCATTAAGAAGGTGAATTCTAATAGTGGCTTTGAAAGATAAAATATGATCACTAGAAGCTTTTTATATTTTTTTTCTTTCAATTCCAGTGGGAACCATTAAAAAGCCCTTCACGGGAAAGTTTTGCCACTCAGATCATGTTAATCTAACATGAAGTGTATTTTAGTACAAAAACTGAGATAAAGTGAAAGCTATTCACCTTGAGTCAGATACAGTCTAAGGTAGTCTAAGTTAAAAAAAAAACCAAAACAGATGTACAAAACCAAAATACCCAACTCCTCCCAAACCAACATCGTGAGCAAAGAAAAGTGAAGTGAATCACTTCTGCTATTTTTCCCACTAAGACTGACAGATCACTTAAAAAATTGTCAGCATACTGTCAAACCGTTCGATTAAGTACTCATCTTCCCTGTTATTTGGCAACGCTCTTCCATATTCATCCACACATTCAGTATGCTTAAGACATCCTCGTTATAACAAGTATCTAATAGAACCCTCTACTGACATTCACCAACAAGGAAATAATTTGCTCTTTGGATTTGGTACCTCTGAGTAGCTGTTCCTGCTTGACAACCAGCCCTTGATATTTCTTATAAGTTTTCTCATAGTCCTTTTTCAGGGTTTGATTTTCAGGATCTTCATCAAGTAAATTGCAGAAGTTAAGGAGTTTGGATAAAAGCTATACAGTCTAGATGACTATTGTCCTCAAAGGTGTTATTCAACCACTAGCGAAAAGCAAGAGATCTATGGAATAGCCAGTGTAAAGATGCTACCTCAGCAACAGCTTGCTACATCTGTAACCTACAGCATGATTTCTTTTTCTCCTCCTAGTCCTGGCTGTAATACATCCTAATAGTCAGCAAAAGTGTTCCTAAGACATACTGCTGGCAAAATAAAACTTTTGTTTCTTGTGTTGTTTTATAACTTCAGCTTAATCTCTTCAGCAGCCCAAACTTCTTGCTCTTGGTCTTCTTCGTATCTGCAGTTATGGTTTGGACTTCCTAGAAAATTTTACTGCTGTATGCTCATCTCTTAACAACAGCTATCAAGACAAGTCAGAAGCCATCAGACTGCCCCAGCATATCAAAAGGATATCAGCTTTCTTCTTTTTAGCAAGTTCCTCCTGCCAAAGCTCATGTCTCTTCAGTTCATGGTCTATGATACTCATACACAGAGCTCCAATTTTGTAGTGTGTGATTATTCCATGAAACTGAGAAAAGCTACATTGAAGAAAAAACACCTGTGAGGAAAAAAATAAATGCAAGCAACCCAAATCTGTTTTGACATCTATGCTAGCAATGTCCCAACACTGCACCACATGAAGTATTAAAAAAGGTATTTACTCTGTGCCCCATTATAACATTTCTCTATTGGAAAATTATTTCAAAACAAAAAAACAACTCCTGAGAAGATGAATGTTTTGTCCAAACTTGTAGAAGGACAAGCAACAATGTCTTGTTCCAAGTCAAAATAAAAACACATTCCAGTTTTCATGTGCAAAGGAAAATGGTTTCCAATCAGTCCCACTTTTCATATTACAAGTGCTTCAGAAGACCCTCTATACACCAGAAATACAAGAGAGGTCTAAAATCAAGTTGCAATGCAAACTCCATTTGAATTACTTCTAGGCAGGGTATGCTGAAACACTGGCATACCTAACCAGAGCAAACACTCACTCCGATTTTGAATACTGTTTCTTCCCTGTAGGAGTGCTGAGGGAAATAAAAGGTGGCAGCTCAGCCTATAAGCTATGGGTCAGAATCCTTATTAGTTTCTTCACAGCTCTACTACACATTGCCTCATTGTGGGGGTTCTTTTAATGTCTCAATTTTGTCATTCATAACAAGCATGTTTCCATCTCAGCAAATTTTTTCTTGTTTCAGCGACATTTTGTAATGCAGTGCAGAAAAATGAAAAGGCATAAAGCAGAGAGAAGTTCCTTATGTCCCCATACACAGGGACTCCACACTTACCTTGAAAAGCAGAAGAAAATATAAATTATATTGGTAGCAAGTTCCACACTCTGTTTCCAGTCTTCCCTCAGCACTCTAGCCAATGCACCAAGGGCAGTTTCTAAAGGGAAACAAAATTTAGATAAGCATCAGCATTTCACCTCTCTCCTTTCAGCCTGAGAGACTCAGAATTTGAATACACCTTATTCTACATCTATCAGTTTTCTAACTGAAGATTTTCAGAAGCATCTCACTTTAACCTGGTGCACTGCTCACAAGTTCTGTTTGGAGACAAAATTAAAATACAGTACCCTGGGTGGTCATCCAGTCACAAACCATAAGAAGAGATGGCATGCAAGAAACTGCAATCAAACACTAAGGTCATCTTAAAACTACCACTGACCTTAAGATCTCGTGACTTCTCCCATCTGTATGTTCCATATTACAGTGTAGTCTCTACCTAAAACATAACCACGTTCACTTCCAAATCCCCTTTAAATTCTACCTTGACAACTATCATTTTTCATCCATGCTATTTATTCCCCCCGCCCCCCCCCAGCAACTTTGTATTATTTAATAATTTGGTTTACATTTCTTCTTGTGTTACTTAAGCTTACTTTTCCTCTCTGAAAAACTTCTCTTCCCTTCACTTTCCCCTGTCTAGTCCCTCTTCACATACACCACATTACATGCCCAGAATGAGGAAAAGCAGTAACTGGCAATTTCAAACACGAGAATATTCGCAACAACTCATGGGGACAAGCCATTAACTGGTGGCTTACCATTTCCCTCCCATTCCAATTCTTAAAATAATCGTGCTTGCTGACATTGCAGGATGGGTAGCGTACATATTGTAGTCATCATTTACTCGAGGAACGCGGGGGTATAAGGGCTCAGTAAAGGAGAAAGGTGGCAAGAAAAAAAAATACTAAATTAACGAGACATGAACCTACCATCACTTTGGAAGTCTGCTTTGGATTGCCTTTATTGTTTGTTTGTCCAACACCTTTACAGACTATAAGGTCCTTTTTTCTCCCAGAAAAAAGGGGGCAATGGGAAGTGAGAAAGTGTATACACATACACATACGTATTTACAAGCACACACTATTCCACACTGATGTAGCTCTCAAAATGCACGTGGCACAGCACATATATATGCAGACACAAAATTACAGCAATGTGAACATCATGGATTCTGGTAAGATTTTTAAATGGATCTATAAGCAAAAAAAAAAAAAGAGTATGGTGTGCAGTGGAATACTTCAGTGATGCATCCACATTCCATTTATTAATTCCCTTGGAAACTGGACACCTATTCTTACGTCAGCCTGGAAATCTCATTTTCAAAGCAAGTTTCCTAATTTCAGGATACAACTCTACATTCTCTTGTCTCCAACAGCAATTCCAACTGAAGTTCATTTAGCATCAAAATAACTAGGATGAGAAAAAAAATGGTTGAAGTCTACTGAGGCCAGGAAGACTTCTGTGTCAGACCCACCTAAGAACAGCCTAAGAAGCATCCATTTGTAGAGAGATCCAACTGGGCTTTGACAGCCCGCTTATGATATACTGAGAAGCAAAGCCTAGCAAACTACAGAAAACCTCAAGTTCACCTTTGTGAATTACTTTTCCCTTGAGAAGAAAGCAGCACAAATAAAGAGCACAACATTAAGAGAAGTTACTGGGTTTTAAAGTTACCATTGATAAGCAGTTCTTCCAAATTATCAGGATTCCTAGCCAGCTGCAGGATCAGGGCAGAGCCACGCACCTTGTCAGGAATGTCCTCATACAGTAACTCAATGTACTCATCCATGTCATTTATATTGGCAACTTCATCAATCTGAAAGCAGTCATGAGTAGGGGTTTCACAAAGAGCGATGTCAATTCAAGGCAATCAATCGCAACACAGAGTGCACAGCTTTGAGTTAAGATCTTACAAAAAAATAAAATACAAGGAAAAAACTTCAACATATCTAGAATCACTGCCAATGAACACCAGGAAATCTGAGAAGATTTAATTACAAAAAACAAAGGATGCTCACACATGACTCCCTGTGTCCTGTCCAATGTTCCAGACCTCACTTGCTGTCCTGCTGCGTGCTATAGTTGGAGGGGGAAGTATGCAACTCAAATATTTTACCCTTTATGGAGATGATTTTGATTCCATTGTGCAATATTTCCAAACCAAGTTCTTTGTTTAAGAAACAAGAAGCAAAAACCCCCTAGAATTCAGCATTTCCTCTCCCCCACTCCCTGCTTATATAACTGCTTACTTACGAAGTAAAGGGTTTTTACATTTCTCTTCTAACACCAATATTTACCTCCATTCCTTCAAATGGGGGTGGATCTTTTGGCTTACTGGATTTCTCTTTCTTTTCTGTAGAGAAGACAACGTTGTTGTAGTTAAGTTATGCATATTCACAAACAAAAAAAAAAACATATCCAGTATTCTCATAGTAAACATTCTGGCTAAATTGAGGTCGAAGTCTTTGTGTCCAGCTGACCTCTCAGACTAACACAGCTAAGGTATGCCAGGTTTCTGAAGCTGAACAGCCCACAGGGAGCAAAAGCCCTCAGATGCCTTTTGACTCCTCAGTAGAAATGATCAGTTACAGGCCCGTCATCTTGGTGCAAGCCCAGACTGGGAAAACTCACTTCCACAGTGAGATACCTTAGCAGCTTTGATTCTGCTTGTACACTGTGGCAAAGCTGCCCTTTGATACACCAAGACACATATATACAGAATAAAAGAGGGTACAACACCCAAATCAGTTACAAATCAAAGCATATAAATAATATTAATCTTCGTTTTCAACTCGTCCCATTAAGGTAAGAATCCAACCTGAGAACAACACTTACCATTTCACGACTGCAAGAAACCTTGCTAACCACAAGGTAATGCAGGATCAGATGCTAAATATGAAGTTGTCCCCTGAGCAGAAAGTTTAAGATATAAGTAGGACCACCAAAATGCCTGGGCATTAGAGCAGAGAATTACTGTTCTCAGTAACTTGTTCACCAGGAACTTGACAACAGAAGACAAGAGAATTACCCCAAGCTGTCTACTACACTGTACTAAAGCTTGTCAGACTGAAACTCCTCACTCCAGTTTTACAGACAGCATGAATTCAGCCTAGGAACACTATCTACCCTTGCAACAGGTGATGACAGATCTTTCTAGCAAGATCCTCATACAGTCTTCTGATGTCACTGCAAGGGCAGATGCAATATGAAGACACTGCACCAAACAGCAGAATACATACCTCTAAAGTCCTGCTATAAAGCACAAGGCAGCTGGTAAGAAGCATCAATACTAAGTTTAACTAACCTAAAAGATAAACTTTGGTTGTTAAAATGCTAATTCCCCCTTACCTTACTCCAAGATTGTATAGTTAAATCACGCTTGGAAAAAATTACATCTTCCCCACTCCCACTATCTCCAAACTTCTACATCAAGCATGTTAGGGTCTCAGCTAGAAACCCCTCACATAGTTGTTCAATGTTGAACCACCCCAGACCCAAGCTACTTTGTTCCTGTATTATTTACCTTTTCCCGCTGAGGCATCTCTGCGATTCTGAAGGTAGTACAACAGCTGTTCTACTTCTGCAAGTTTGGAGGGGTGAATGAGCTTGCATTCTTCAACCACCTTTCGAGCCAGGGAAGCTATGTCTGTATTTGCATTAAGACTCTTTAGCCGAATGCTGCAACACAGACAGGTCTCTTCAGTTTTATGTTCACAGAGTCAGGAATTTCTTGAAGCAGAAATGATCCCAACAGCCCCAATGCCTGTGCCATGGCTTACAGAGGTAATGTCAGAGCAGTGGTTCTCTACAACTCCAAATGGCAAGTAACTGCCAAACAGATTTGATGAAGCGTAACTGTCCACCAGCACAAGCAGCAACACTAAATGCAGCTGTACGAACAGATCCCTTATAACTGTCTTAGACACAGCAGCCAGTAATTTATTTGCAATACACCCAAAAAAAGTGCACAGGACTGCAAAGTACCACCACATACACAAAAAAAAATTCCAAAATTAGAAACAGCTATGGGTGTTGACTACACAGGAAACTTCTTTTGCCGTGCCCGCAGGTGCAGTGTCAGGAGTCTGCAATAGTTCTGGCAGACCTGCAGCCAGGTCCATGAACAACAAGCAGTAAGAAATTTCTGTGGGCATTAATAATAGGATGGATCAAAAAGGAGTTCCACCACATTGCAGATGCAAGTTATGCTGATCCTTAAACAGATGAACGTTTCTGGTATCTTCAAAAATTTGAAACAATTTAAGGATTCTCTTTCTTCCTCAATTATCCTTCTTACATGCACTCACACACATAGCCACTTGAGCTAAAATTTTCAAAGAGACTTCAGTATAGAGATAAAACAAGCCTAGGAAAGGTCCAAACTTGCAGCTTGGAAACTGAAGTTATGATAGCTCTCTGGACTTTTCCAATGGGAACGTTTTAATGCTCTTAAAAGAAAAATACCAGACAAAACTAAAATGCAGATACTGTAGTGAAATCACTATTAGGCGTGACAGGTCAAAACAAGAGAGCCAACAGCTAGAGCATAAGGCTCTCAGAAGGTTCGATACTTGCTCCAACATTAACCATCATTTGAGTAGGAACCAATCACTTCTTTTCTCTACCTCAAGTTCCCATCACATAAAATGGGAATAATCACTTTTCATTACAAAACACCTTAAAGTACATCGATGAAAAGCAGTTTACATGTGTTTTAGATGTTAACTTTCCTAGGCACATGTTATTTCCTGGCTTCTAAACCCTCTGCTAATCTAGCGTTAAGTTTTGTAATGATTAGAACATATTATTTCTTACAAGCTGTTGATGCTTTGAGTTATTGAATTTATGACTCTGTGAAAAACAGAAAAAGCTATCAGAACTTGCTATGACTTTACATTTTCTGACATTCCTTGCGCTCCCCCAGCATGGGGTCTCCCATCTCTCCCAGAATCGTTGCTTCCACTTCATAGTGGACAATGAGGGCTTTCTCAGACGGATGCACATCTATGTTGCCTCCTTTTACCTTCCTGCCATGAAGAGAAAAAAAAAAGAATTACTGATTAAATTAAAAGCTTGGAAAACATACCAGTACATAAATAAGTAACAACAACCTGTCTCCAGTTTTATCCAGACCCTACACCCAAGCATCGCCCTCCTTCCACACCATATTTCTTCATTTCACACAGCTGCACTAAAGCTTAGTGCTAGTGGCATATTCTTGAATATTGCCTCTAGTACGTACAGAAACACCCAAGCCACCGGTTAAGTCTTAGTCACAGAAGTCAAGTAAGGAAGAAACAGCATAAATGTTTTGATTCCTAAGTCTCCCGGCTCTCTTAAGGAACTACAATCAGGGAAAAGATGCATTTTGTACAGAAGATGAATTTCCCAGTTGATTCCCCTTTACATTGTCAGTATTGCAAAATCTTCCGCTAGTGGCATTGACCTAGTGGTATGAGTACGGTCATTTACAAAGGAATTTTTTCCTCAAAGGCTCTCTTGGTAGGCTTAGCTCAATCTTAACAGTTAAAAATCTACCAAGAGCGAATGCCAAAAAAGAAATTGAATTTCAAATTTACTACTGCCTCCTGAAGCGCAAGGCTCTTTGCTACTGTGCTTCACCTCATTGTGTTTGTTGCCAGGCTCAAGGGATTACCAGATCAACAGCTGCCATCAACAGGTATAAACCAAGCATGTCTGTGTGCTTTACTACAGCTACAGATATTTTGGAAAAGTGTTGTCCAGGAAAGCACTCTGGGTATGTCACTGCCAAAAGGGCCTGCCCTGCTCTCTCCTCCTCTGTGTCCATGCAGAAATACAAAGGCCATGAGGGTAGGCCATAGATAAAAGGCCATTAAGCTATACATCATTTCTGGTTTTAAGTGATTTTTTAAGTGATTCCAGGGAATACAGTTACACATTTCTGTGTTTGGTGGTAAAGCCTTGCCCCTTTTTGTCTTGGTACTGCCAATAGCGTATGTACAGCCATGCCATAAACCAGGCTGCTAAACCACTGCAGATTAAAAACAACTCTCTAATGTGGTTTTGGTTTTTGGTGCAAGGGTGGGGTTTTGGGGGTGTTGGGGTGTTTGGGTTTTTTCGGGGTTTTTTTGTTGGTTGTTTTTTTGTTTGGGGTTTTTCTGTTTTGTTTGTTTTTAAAGACAGATCATGTCAATAAACAGATTTACAGATGGCTTCACCAGTAGTTGTATCAGCATAAATGAGATAGCAGCTAGCTATGGCATTGGGTCAGTTAGACCAGGGAAAACTACTTCAACCTCACAGAGCTGAAAATATTAGCAAATCTAGATGCAACCTTCAGTGTAACCACTCTCTTCAGAGAATGTTTGAAATGTGTGTCTCCATCTACCCAGCAACTATGGTGGCTGCTTTCCCTTCTATATAATACAACTGCAAAAAATACCTTTTCCTTGAGATACAGCTGCCCAAAACCACCCAGAAACCACAAAAAGGTTTGCTGTGGGAAGAGTGTAGTTCAACTACCAGCCTTACGAAGACATAAAGCTATAGGGCAAACAAATATAGCTCACTGCCAAAGAGCAACATCTTCCTTGGTGAGTCTCTAGCAGAACTCCAATTACTGCTTAAGATTATTTTTTTTAAAAGAGAATTATGTTTTTTTCCTTTAGCAGTGTAATGAAGCATCTGCTTCAAAGTAGCCTGTTCTCTGTTCTCACAAGGTCCAGCCCTGCCGGGCAGAAAGCTTGTGGCAAATCTATTTTAAAAAAAAAGCTGTCTCTCGCTTCTCACCCCCAAATATATTTCTCCCATATTCAGACCTACCAGGAGGTCCCATCTGCAAATACTCCTCCTGACAGTCAAACCTCTGTTAAGCAACAGCTTGCTAATATTTACAGATACAAAGAAAAGGATAGGTAGAGAACAAGTGGGCTTGAAGGAATTTGGTACAGTTTTACAAGAACTAAGCTGAACTAACAGCTCATCATTGCCGAAAGGATTAAATATTCCCATGTTTTCCCTGCTCCTGGTAGTCACCTTGGTTCAGCATGAGGGCTTATCAAACCCTCTCAACAGCCACTTCCAGCAATCCAACAGAAAGCTCTTTGTGTTTTGGGCAGAGGGAGGTTTTTCAGGGTGCAAGTGAATTCAAGTGCTCTATAGAAAGGGAATAACACTTCCTATCTATGAGCAGTGATGAAGGAGTGAGACCTCCTCCTTTTGGCAGCAGTAAACCACTGACAAGCTTAGCAACCAGCAGAATCTCAGCCTAAGCCTGCTTAAACAGTTTTAGCATTTCCCATATTTAATTTTTTCCTCAAGAGGGACAGATGGGTAAGCTGAAGAACTTAGAGCTGCAGAGACTTTCTGCGTTCTCACACTGATAACTACCTTCACTACTTGAGCTATTTCCTAGCTAACAGAATCACCGATCAATTCACATTCAAGTTACCTCCCTGAAAACCCTTTCCTCAAGCAGTTCACAAGGTCCTACACTAAAATGCACTACCCCACCACTAAAGTTGTTTTGCATTTGAAAAACACTGCATTCAGATTGCCAGCATCACAAAAAAACACCAACCAACCACGTCAACAACAACAATCTTTATTTAGAGGAAACAATCCCCCCTCGAATCAACAAACATCTACTTTACTGATTTTCTATCCATCTTGAGTTTGTAAGTCACTTCATAAAACATTTAAAAATACAGACGTTCTTATAACTGGTGGAAGCAGCAATGCACTGGGGAGTTCTCACACAGATCAGCCTGTCCTTTCATTTCACAGCCTGCTTTGTCGACAAGAATCCTGCTCTATTAAAGGTTTAAAAAAGAAGACCTTTCCTACAGACAAAAGCTGTGCTAGCTGAGCTCACATAACCAAAGCTGGTGTGTGAATACCCTTTATTAACTAATTCCTTCAGGGGGAAAACACAAAACCAAACTATCCTAACTACAAGTGGCACAAATTGCCCACGTGGATAACATGAAAATCCAATAACAAATCCTAGCAAGTTAGACTTGATGGGAGGGGGGACTGTCCATGTAGGAGTACAAAGGGAAATAGGGATCAGAGGAGTACCAGACTTGCACACAAGCCTAGACATGTTGAACAGCACAGCATTTTTTTTCAGTTTGTGCTCCCTAATGAAAGAAAACTACACTTGTGGCAGGGGTGACTACAAAATAAAGAAGACTCCTCCAAAAATCACATAAGATGGTACAAACAGAACATGCATGGCTAAAAATAGGCACTGCTCTAAAATAATAGCTGTTTCTTTAATTACAGGTGCCCATTTGATTTTTACCTGTTATCACATTTATATACAGATAACAGTTCAAACATTATCAAAAATTCCCCCCACACACTGTTTCTAATTATGGGTCTTAATGCATGGCATATGAGGAGACGAGGAAACAAAAAAAGGAAAGCGCAGACAGCCTAAACAGCAAATTCTGCAAATGCTAATAACTGGAAAGGAAGTTAAAAAAAAAAAAAAAGAGACCAGGAACTCCACAGGATTCAAGACCTGACAGATAAAGTCACCCGCACGGTCAGACAAAGCGACACTGTTCACACATCAGATCTTAAGAGAGGCCTAGATGGCCTGACATCTTTTGTGACACTTTTGTTCTGAAATAACTGATGAAGCTCCAGTAGTTCCCTACTCAGACCCTATTCCTTAGGCTGACTGGTCTCACTGCCAAATAGACAGATAAAGGCACCATTCTTTCATCACATACCTAACATCAAACCCAGATCTCATACTTCATACAGCACACTTACCTCTCAGATCCATCCCAACTCCCAAACTCTTCCATTCATCTGACCTCACTACCTGTCCACCCCCCAATCTGCCATGCCATGCTCTAACACCTCCTCCAAATCAGTTCATCTCTCACAGCTGCACCCTGAACCTGCCCTTACTGCCAAATATCCCCTCCCCAAACCTGCCTGCTCCCCAAAGCAACAACCTGCCCCATCCCAACCCCTAATACCCACACAACACTCTCCACTCATCTCCTAATAGTATCTATTCTCCTCTTACCTTGCTGCCACCTCAGTGCCTCATCCCAAATGCACATCATAAAATGCCACCACAGCCATCCCCCAAACAGCACATCCCTCCAAACTACCATCCTTCCCCAACCAGTTACCACCAGCATACCACCCATCCCATCTCTCAGCCTACCCTAAACCCACTTCAACACCCTCACTCAACCTTAACTCAGCCTCTCAGTCCCCAAAGCTCCTGCCCACCAGACTAGACAGCCACCCCTCAGCCTGCCTCAAATAAATCTCCCATTCCCAAATCACTCATCCCAAAGCCTCCCACCCATCTACCTCCCCACCTCCAGCCATTTTCCAAACCAGTCACTCCTTAACCCCAACCTCTCCACCCACCTCATGACCTCCCCTCTCAAAACACTCTCCATTCTCATCTCTCCGCCCATAACCTCCCACCCATCCCAAGCCAGTCCCCACTACAGGCTGCAGCACCTCAGCCCCACGCCCCACCACCTCGCCACAACTCTTCCTGGCCCCCCTACCCCACAACTTCCCACTCAGCCCCCACCACAGACCAAAACACCTCAGCCCCACAGCCTCAGCTCCCTCGTACACCCCCAAGCCATAACCTCCCCATCTCCGTTTCCTCCCCCCCCCCCCCCAGCAACAGCGTGCAACACCTGTCTCCCACCCCACAGCCTCGCCCACCCCTCAGGACAACCTGCCACACCTCAATCCCACAGCCCCACGCCCAGCCCCCACCACGCCTCGGCCCCACAACAGCCGGCTCTCCCCCAACCCCCTCACGCCCTGGCCAGCCTCCCCGGTTACCTCTTGAGGTACCGGGCATCCTCGCCCTGCATGGCGGCAGGCGGGGAAGAGAAAGATGGGTGGGAGGTGGGGGGAAGAGGCCTCGACAGGGCGCGGCCCCGCAGCGCTGCTGTTACCAGGGTGAGCACCGGCCCCACCCCGCCCCGCCCCGCCCCGCCGTTCTCAGCGCGCACGCGCCGCCGCCGCAGCCCCGCTGCTAGCAGCGCGCATGCGCGCTGGTCCGCCCAGGCGAGCCCGCCTGCGCCGGGTACCGGCCGGGTGCGGCGGGGCGGGTGCGGCGCCCCCTGCAGGCATGGGGGAGGCGCTGCCCTGCCGGACGCGGCCCGAGGCGTGAGGCGGCCTCCCCGCCCCGTTCCTGACTTCCTCCGAGGCCGGGGCACAAACCCTGCTGACACCCATGGAGGAGCCGCACTGTGCCCGGGCTCCTTCTGCCCCTTCTGGGTACAATGACGGGCAACGGCCTCTGCCCACCGCACTAGGTAAGCTCCCCGGTGTGAGGGCAGTCGCAGAACACAGCGTGTAGCTGAACCCCCTCGAGGCCCTGCAAGCCTCAGCACCACCGTGGGGCTGTCACCAGACCCCTGCTGGCTCAGGGTTTGCCTGCTCCTTCACCGGAGGGCCAGTGGGACGTGGCGGCCTGCAGGACCCACACAGGGCCGGCCAGTCGAGGCTGGTCCTCCAGCAGAGTTAATGGTGCTGAGGAAAGCAGGGGTCCACGTAGGGCAGGGCCACAGGTCCTTGAGCCCTAAGGGAGTCAAGAAACAGGCCTGCCCTTACAGAGAGATCCACCTGTTTCATACGTGGTTCTTCAGGAAGCTGCAAATAGCAGGAATAAAGAGACTTGATGTCCCTGCTTGCAGTATTTAAGGAAGGATTGAAGAGGGACTGTTGTTGTGCCCTGCCCCATTATGGCCATCTGAGCTGTCACTTTTCCTCAGCACCACCTCTTAGCTGAGCTCAGCCTTAAGGCAGCCTTAGTCAGCAAGGTGTTTTCAAATATAATCTTCCTCTTGGGTCAGCAGCATTGTTGCTCACCCACTGACTTGGCAGGAGACGTGGGGGTGATACTGGTGTTGCTCCAGCCTCAGCCAGGTGTCTGGGAAGCCACCATTGTGTTGGGATATGTTATATCGCACAGCCAGCACCTGAATACTCTGTCACTTTACCTTGTTTCCCAGCCACTGTAAAGAACAACCAAATGACATCATATCCAAGAGGTATAAAAAACCATCTTAATGGGCTGGAGTTTAACTAAAGTTTGTATCAGAGCAGCGTCCTGTCCTGAATGGAGACTCTTCTGAGCATTCTGTTCTAATATCCACAATAGAGGTAAACCAGGCCCATTCCCAGCTGCGTAAGAGTCTTGCTGTTTGTCTGGTTAGAAAGTAAACGGCTAACACATAGAACTAGAGGCAGCAGTGTCTTGTTGGCTTTTTGAACTCTGTACTTTCTCAAAATAGGCTTTTCATTTCTGCTTGTTTTGGTAAAATTCAATAAAAATGTTGCATGGGATTTGCAGAGATTATTTATTTCAAGAGTTATTTGAGGAGCGTGGATTGTTGTTTGAGTTTCAGAACAAAAGGACAATACCACTCTGTAGCAATTAATAGCAGTTGCATATAAGATGCAGGGCAGATCATGCATGTGTTGTTTTCTGGAGTGGTCTTTGCTGGACTACAGCTGCATTGCACACACCCGAAGTGGCTGTATACCCAGAGTTATAGGGGTAATACAGAAATAAATAATAGTCAGGTACATAAGCTTCTGGTTTTATTGTAGCAAAATATTAAGAATAAATACTTAATGTCTACTGATCCTATTGAAAGCTAAGAATTTTTATATTTTCATAATCTGTAACAGAGCAGCAAAAAATATTTTGCAGTGTCCATACTGTGCCCTGCCATTGTTTTAACAGAAAATGGAAAAATAAAGTACCCTGTGAAATATCAAGTGCTACCTTAGAGCAATGAATTTACAAAACATTGCTAGAACTTAACACTTTTGTTACTATCCTTATTCCTTTTTTTATCACAGCAATATTTTCTGTTAATGACTGTCATAAAGAAAAATGTATATATGATCAGAGCAACGGTTCTTCAGGGATTTCAGCAGCTCCTCAGATAAGCATGAGCCAAACGTTAAACTCTGAAGTCATATAAATAAATAGTCTGATATTTCCTGAATACTAAGGACATGAGAATCTCCATCTATTTTGCTGAGAATTTCTTTTCTTGGTCTGGTCCCATATGCCTACAAATGGAGAACAGTTGTAGACACCTATGAAAAAGTAGGTCAAATATTACAAGATGAGAATGATACAAAAGAACGTGAGACTTGAAAAATGTGAGAAAAGGAACATTTATTGCAGTTAAGAGTACCACGATGTTTGGGCTAAAATTGGCTGTTTGTCAGGGCCTGAAAGGACAGCAGAGCCTGTCTCAGCCTGACAAAATCCAAATGGAAATACCTTAGCTTTGTAGCAATTGAGCCACAAGCAGCGCCAAGATCAGATAATTTTGTGTGTCAGTGACAACCAGTTGATGCTGGGTTTAGAAAACCACATGCGGCAAATGCTAAAAACCTTGCATTGCATGGTAGATTCCTTTAAAATTGAATTGTAAAACAAATGCCGGCTGAGGTCTGGTTCTGCAGCCTTTCCCTGAGCTGTTGACATGGCTTTACAAAATTTTTTATATCCCTTTTGTTGTAATGTGATAAGGTTTATGGCATTACCACAGGACCCTGGAGATTCCCTTCACCTGCATGTTAGAAGCATACGCAGGAGAAAGAGGGAGTGGTACTTGAGGCAGAAGGGTGGTCGAGTTGCGAAGAGAAGCTGGAATGTGCAGTATTTCTGTGTTTCTCCTTTTTGCTTTGTTTGGGTGGTTTTGGGTTTTGGTTTTTTTCTTAGAGCAGTTGTAAGATACTGTTCTACAGTCAGGTAGAAGAAAAGATTTTTTCAGTGAGGGAATATAAAGAAGGGTGGAAAAGAGCATAGGAGCTGCAGAGAAAAGCAGAACAGCAAGAGAACAGTGGAGGAAGTTGCACTGAAAGAAGTGAGAGAGGAGTGAAGCAGGTGGGTAAACAGAACAAGAGGAAAGGCAGAACTGGAGTGTTCTCAAATATATGGTAGAATAAGTGTAGAAGAAATGGATAGCAACATTTTTGTAGAGTAAGTGCAGATGAAGAAATCAACATTTTCTTTGTTTGCATGTCATTGAAGAAGCACACTTTTATGCAAAATATTGAGATTCTCTTTTTTTTCCTCAAGGTGTGGCCAGATGCTCTTAACGAGGTAGAGAGAATACACTTAGTGATATCAGAGCAAGACCCACCATACTGTCTCATGGTAACTTAGTTTTATTTCTTACTATTTTTTCTCATAGTATAAAACAAATTCATTATGACTGAAAAGTACTGATGCTAAGCCTGATTTTGAAGTCAAAAAAGATGTTTCCTTTGGCTTCAATGAGCTTTATCTGGGCCTTTGGTATATAATCATGAGACTGCATGTTGAAAATGCCTTGGGGTCTGATTTCTTCCAAGTTTCATTGAATCCTACAGAGATTTTTTTACATTATTGTGAAAAAAAAACCCCAACACTGCTTTTCTATAGCAAATGGAATTGTTAAAATGTAATAGATTAATTTCTGTCTTGTGGAATTAAAAAACCACAGCAACCCTTTGATTTGTAATCTGTCCACTGGAGATTGCATCTTTCTCTCAGGAAAAAAGAACATGGGTGGATTTCAAGGGAAAAATAGTGATTACCAGATATTTTCCTAGTTCATTTTTACAAGTTCTATGTATAAAACTCCTTAAGGCCTTTTATTAGCTAAAATAAAGTACATCAATCTGAAAGGATGTCTTTCAGAGAAACATTTTAAGTGATTAGACTGGCTGCTCAGCAGGGGATGGTGACGATGATGTTCTGATGTGCTGTCACATAGTAAGTGATTGAGGTATGGAGATAATAAACTCTGGGCTTAAAAGTTTATATTGGAAGGAAGAAGTGAGACGAGGCAAAGCAAAATCTGATATGCAAAGGGAAAGTCTGGCATAACTCTTCTGAATGAAATTAATCTTGGGACACAGATCAAGGTGATTCTTGAATACCTTTCTGATCAGCAGTGACAGGGACATCTGTGCAAGAGAAGGGCATTTTCAATATGACACATGATTATGCTGGTAAATACTGGGTGCTCTTGTTATCTTCAAACATGAGACTTCACGAAAATGAAAACAAGAGTCTCTATGGAGAACTTGATTTGTATTTTATACTGTACCTAATTCAACATTGACCTAAGTAGATGCATCAATTTGAGGCTCATTTAAACCAGTGAAGAAAATTAGCTGTAGGTTTTCATTGTTTCAGATGTAGAAAGAAAAATTTCAAAGAAGCAGACCTCTTCATAGAGAAGCCAAGCTGCTTTTAACTAGACATTATAGAGCAAAGGGTATACTGTTTTCTCCCTTGGCTTATTCAGATCAGAATTGCTCACTTCCATGAAAGTGATCTTGTTTGATGGCCTTGTACGCTCGTTCACTTGGCTGAGTGAGTATATCCAGCTGGTGGTAAACTGACCCCTGCCATCTTGTGCCTCAGTACTCCTCAGCAGCTGGAGTGTTACAGACTGCGTGTGCAGACTTGCGCAAGCCTCCAAGGCAGGAATACAGTACCCAAGCTCGGCTGCAGCTGGTGATGTGGCAAAGCAACCATCTACATAGACTTCCAGCGCCTGACTTGAGACTTGAGGGTTGCTACTTATGGGAAAAATACCAGTTTGCTCATGGCCTAAGCAAGTCTGATCTAAGAAGTGTTGGAAGATATAAAATGTACTGTAATGGTGTTACACTACCTTTTTTTTTCTTGAAGGGATCAACCCTTCAAGATGAAATTTTGCTGTGAGTAACGCAGAACAGCATGTTGTGTATTTTCGTAGAATCATTTTGGTTGGAAAAGACCTTTAAGATCATCGAGTCCAACCATTAACCTATCAATGCCAAGTCCACCACTAAAACATGTCCCTAAGGACCACATCTATACATCAGTATGTTCTCTGTGTTTATGGTATGCTAGAATCTGTGTATTTCATTTCTGCTTATTTTGTGACAGACAACCTGAAATGCAGTATCCCTATCCAAAGAGCCAAAGGCGTGTTTTCAGTGTGTGTTAATTTTAATTGGACTAAGGAAGACATAGATTAAATATAAAAGTGTCCATACAAGAGTGAGCAGATGGCCTCTCTCTGCTAGTATCATCTTGTGGGCCCCAGTGACAATGATGGTTTCTTGTGCAAAATCCTGGTTCTCCTGAAGTCAATGAGAGTTTTACCATTGACCCCAATGGGGACAGAATTTCACCTCTTAATGTTTATTAGATGCAGCAGGCAGAAAGCAGACTCATGGCTATAAAGGCTATGACATTTTATGGTTCTGACTCTGCAACCACTCAAGCACATGCTTAATTTTGCCACAGTAATAAAGTGCCAGCATAAATGTTTTCAAGAAGGGGTCTCCTTTACACTTGAACAAGTCTATATTTGATCATAAATCAGGAATTCCCCCTCTTCCTCATCCCTCCTCTCCGAAACAAAAGGATTCTGCGTGTGATCATCAAATTCTTTCTACTTTGCTCAAAAATAATTGCCCTTTTTTTCAGTTTTTGTCAAAAAAAAGCAAAGGGAGAGTAAGGAATGAGTACCTCAGCTGAAGTGGTGTTACTTAGGTGACATTTGACTTCAAAAAAGTTACTAATTTCAAACAGATTCAAAAGGGAAATTTCTGTTTCCAACCATTTCCAACAAATATCTCAGACAATGGCTATTTCCTTAGAAAAAGTGGAAGATTTTGCACAACAGTTTAGAGCCAAAATCTTCTTCATTAAGTTTTGAACTATCCTGGACAAAATTAGCCTTGTTGTTCTTATCAGGGCAAATCCTGCTCCTTCTGCAGCTAGCAGCATTTGTGTACTTGCTTCCACTTAATTTTAACCAAAGCACATGAGAAGCATAGCAGAGTGGAAGCACAAGGAGAGGCATTTAAGCTAGATAAATTCAGGCCTGAAATCAAGCGTAAAATTTTAGTGGGATAGCACTTAACCAGTGGAATAACTTACCTTAGAATTTATGACTGGATGCTTCCCCATTATTACCAGTCTTTATGTCAGGAGTAGATGCCTTTGTGAAACAAATGCTACAGCTTAAACAGACTCAGAGGTTCATAGCAAATTGTGCTGAAGCAACATCTTTCAGTCTATCCCTGTGCCTCAAGCTAAGTAATTTGTATCCATATTATTCCTATCACTAATATAGTCCTCAGTGGTGTGCATTATAGCCTTCCTGGGGAATCTGATCCAGGACTGAACTGCTGTTATTGCAAGAAAACAATTTCTTTTTTGTATCAAAGCTACTCATTCAGCTCATGTTTTTCTTGAAGAGCCATGACCAAACCTGGGTACAGTACTTCAGCTGAAGTCTTTCCAGTGCTCAGTAGGTAAGAAGGATGACTTCATACTGTTTATGGGGATGAGGTAATCCTTCCACTTGGTAGTGATAAGGCTGGTCTTGATGCAGGGATCAATGGATGGGGATCTCTGGTGTGTATTATACTGAAGGACCAACTAGATGGTCATGGAAGTCCCTCCTGGTTTTAAATCTAAGAGAATGTGGATAATGAGTGTACAGTAAAATTCTTTCACGGGTTCTGTTCTTATGGTAATTTTTAAATCTACGTTGTGGTTGATAATAATAGAGAAAGTAGTCTGCTGGGTGGGGGGTGTGATGAGTCAGTTTGAGACTCATCAGGAATGCAAGCAGATGCTGTACTTCTGTTTGATTTAGTACATTTGCCCCTTCACCCTACTTGGTCTTCTCGGAACAATCCGTGGCAGTGTGGCTGGGGTGGAAACTGGAAGAATGTATACAACAGAGACAGTTGTAAGAAAAAATATAAGTTATGTGACAGTCAGCTGGGAGCCGATGACAAGCAGGATGCAGAGCGTAAAGGCTCATTGTGGGGGCTGTGGCTGCGTTTCCTTCACAGTTAGGAGAGTCTTAAGGCTGCACCTGCTTGCTGCCTAGACCCCACCTTGTACTCCACCTAGGACATCAGTACTGGGTGGAATGATATCAGGCAAGGTATCTTTTCCTGAGGAACTTTCCAAAATGGCTCTGAAAGAGTGAATGTGACTTGCAAGCAGCGTGTGTTCCAGGTGCTGTCCTAGCCAGCTCAGCACAGAAACAGCCAGAGGGATTGCTGGCTGTGAAACACACAGTGAAGGAACTGCAGGAGGGTGTATGGGGCACCTGGAAGAGACTGTGCCAGGAGAGGAAGGTGATGGTGTTCAAAACCAGGTGTATGAGGGGCACAGAAGACCTGAGAGGTGGAAGGGAACATGGGGTGAAGAATATTTCTTCACCCTCCCAGCTGTACTTTCCAGGAGTCTGGAAACCACTGTGGGAAGGAAGGATCGGGGGCTGGTCTGGCCAGCCTGTGAGTAAGAAAATATGAGAGCCCGGGAGTTCAGCTGTGGTAATTACTATTTCTCGTGAGCTTCTGGGTTACAATAATGGAAATTTTACAATGCTGTTGAGCTGTGTGTTGAAAAAACAATCCTTCAGCTTTCAACTAATTTAGTTACCATCTGTAAGCTGTTTAGGTAATTCCCCTCATTTAACTTTCCCCATTTAATTTTGCTATGTATGCCTTTTCTTCATTACACCTCCTACATCTATATGGACACAGAGTAGCACATAGGTGTGTAACTCAGGATTTTCAGTAGAACTTGAAAACCCCATTGTCACTGATGTGCTTTGTGGGCAGAATGGCATAACACTGGATTACTATAGCCCATCCACAGACTGTAGGCATTTTGCTGTGGGATCTTGTGGTCTGTTCCTCACACCAGTGTAATTTAGATAGACACAGAAAGCATGACATACATAACTAAAAAGTGCTTTATCCTACAAAACTCCAACATTGGCATTTGTATAGATGTCTGAGTTTTATTTTGTGCCTTCTGTACAAAACTCAATTTGCTGTTGGATTTCAGATTTCAAAGTTAACCTATTAAAGTTGTCCTTAGTTCACCCAGCTCTGGCTAAGTATTGCATCTCATATGATTCATAAGATTTCCCTGGAACCCAGGGACATATCAGTTGTCGTGGCAAGGCACAGCGAGGTGAGTTAATTAATAGCATTCCAACATATCCTGGGCTTTATTGGCTAGTAGTGAAGAATCCCAGAAGGAGGAAAGCACTGTAATTGTGCCAGATCCATTGTGTGTTTCCTATAGTTTCGTTCTTGAATTTTTTTCATATATATATTGTCTCGATGCCAGTGCTCATGATCTCTGAAATTAAAAGCATTCCTCATAAAGGGGATTATGATATTAAAAATATTGCTCATAAAGACCATGTTGATCCTCACTGGGAGGATGATATTCATAAAAACATCAAATTACTGATGTCACCAAATAAAACCAATTTAGGAGATAACAGTGCATTTTTAAAGAAAAAGTGGGGATGTTTTAGATTTACAAACTGTAAGAACTTTCCTTCCCAATATGCTCATTCTTCATTTATCATCTTATAATAAGAAAACCCCTTAAAGTTAGTCTCATACAGATTTCACTTGCTAGCTTTCTTGCTAATCCAGAGGAAATACTATCCTAGTGGTCCCTGAGGTCCAATGTCTAGGTGTTGGATACATGATAAACTTACTTGAAGCTTTCTTAGTGAGATATAGTCCTCTGGAGACAGCTGTGGATTTAATTTTTCAAGCTTTAGTACAACCTAACCCCTTAAAAATAAGATTTAGGTTTCCCTTGTCAGGTCACTTAAGAGTTTCTTCTTTTATTTTAGGTTTTTTTTTTTTTTTCATCCTCTGCTACTTGCGCAGACTTCTAATCCCCAGCCTCTGGAGGAAACATTTAACCATCTTGAACTTTTCATGTCTTGATTATTTTTTGGTTCCAAAGGACAACACACATGCATTTGGCGTTTGAATGGTTCTAGTCTGAGAGCGCAGATAGAAAATGTTCATGCAGAGCAAATAGTTTCCAGTTTTGATCATTTAGGTTTCTACTTTCAGTTCTGAACAAAGGCTTTTTTGCAAAATTTGAGCCACTCCTCCGTGTAAGGGCAGGATTTCACAAGAAGAGGTGTGTTTATAGTCTCTGCAGTCCATGTTCCCATGTGTTTATGCTGTCCAGGAGTTGAGTTTAATCTAGTTTTCTTGCCCCTTGATACTTATCACTTAGTTTTTCAGAAACTGGCTTTAATGTTCCAAGGCATGCACCGGATTTAACTGCATAGTTCCCGGTATTGTGAAACTCCACACAACTCTGAGATGAGTTAAGGATGAAGGCTGTCCAAGCCAGCAATGTCACAGATACACTATATCTGAAATGCAGGGGTAGTATACTTGTGATACTTTTACTGATCCAGCAAAAATCCTGGTTACAGCTCCTGACCCCCTCTAATTTCCCTGGTGTGCAACCCCTCCCCCAGCTTCTGCCAGACCATTTTTTCTCAGGAGCTAAAGGTAGAAGAGGCCTTCCAAGGTCACTTGTCAGATTTGTTCCCGACAGTCAGCTTTTCTTTATTCTTTTCAGCTTGTTTTCCTTTGGCTTTCTCAGGAAATTAGTTTTATCTTGCCTTACCTATCCATGCATTCATCAGGTCTCTTCTTCCTCCCTCTAATAACTTCATGACACGTTGGCCAAGTGCAGTCACCATTGAAAGATGTGTGCAGAGTTTGAAAGTTAATTAAGTTTCTAGAGGTTCGTGCACTCTGGCTGCCAGGTAAATGAGAGAGACCCATGATAGGGACTGCACTGAGGGAGAGTTAAGCAGAGTTCAGCTCTTTGGCAGCAGTGAGGGGTCAAGCACTCTGTGCACACTAGCCGGTCAGCCAGCCAGACAGTACAGATGAATGGGCTGGCCAAGCTGTCCTAGAGCAGCTCCAGACTGGCTGCGGCACAGGCAGTTTCTTGTCCAGCTGGATCTTTTATGACAGATGGCAAGCCAGAGGAGGCATGGTGGTTATTTCAGGTAGAAGCAGTAAGACACAAATCTCAAAGAAACTAAGTGTCATGTTGCTCTATAGCTTACAGAACAACACATTTTCTAGTCTAGTTTTAACGGCCCTGACAAAACGGGCAGAAACAAGAACTAAAAAAAATGTTCTCCACCACTGCTGTGAAGTGTGCTGCTGTACCAGATCAGGAAAATGCCGATCTGATGTTTGCCGTCGTAGCCAACAGTAGGGACGGGTCCACAGAGCTCCAGATCTGAAAGCCTGGAGCTTTACATCTCAGTTTCTCTAACAAGAGAGGCATATTGGAGAAAGTTAAATGATCTCTCTAACCTATGGTCTGCCCCCATCACTTCTTTCTACAGATCTGTTGTTATCCATTGCACTCTATGCTTCTTCAGGTTGGAGTTGCTGTTTTGTCATGATGCTCATGCTCCTGAGAAAGCTGTCCCTCCTGGCATCACCACCCTTGTGTCCCATTACATTCCTAGTGTGTGCCCTGGTATGCCCAGGATGGGTGCCTTCATGCCTGGGCCTTCTAAGAGTTCAGGAAAATACCTGCTCTGGCTCTGTGTAGGAGCAGCATGTAAATGCTAAGAACCAGCCAAAGCACACTTCCTAGCTAATGGGTTTAGACTGTTTCCCAAGGCATTGCTACTGTTTGCTGTCAAAGACAGGATAACTGGGCAGGATGCTTTTTGGTCTGAGCAGATGGTTCAGTCATATGCCTTAGGTAGGAAGGATCCAGCTGAGAGGAAGCGGAAAGGCATGTTTTTCTGGCAGTATTGTGTACAGAATGAGCTTTGATGGTGTGGGTTGCCATCTTTCTTTTGCTTTGGAATTGAAAATAAAACCTTGAAAGACTTCTTACCAAAGCATTGTAACCAGGCAGTTGCATGCCAGTGCTGAAAGAGATTAAGACTAACTTATCTCCCACTTGCCCAGTTCTCCCACAGGCTTTTCTGTATTGCTTTTTGTGCTGTTTCCTGAGTGTGCAGCATTCTCTTTATGGTGGCTCACCAAACCACTATCCCCTCCAGTCAATCCTTAAAACTCTCTTCTTACATGCAGTCCACAATGGCTGAGACAGCCAGTCTCCAGACCCCATTCCTCCTTGGTTAAAGAACTGTGCCTGCATTCTTAAACACCGAGCTGTGAGGGGATATGAACTATGCACACACGCACACACAAGGCTACAGCTAACCTAATCCTGCATTTTCCAAAACCCACAAATTCTGCCACTCAGCCAGAAGGAGATTTTTGTTAGCTTTCACCTAGAAAAGGAGCTTTATCATGCACTTGAGCCAACAGAGGGCAATATACACAAAATTCAATATTGAGAAGAAATGCTTTTAAAAGACGACTCTAAGCAGCCCAGACCTTACTGTATCTGGAGTCACATATCACAGTGAAAGGCAGCATTCCATGCTGGACCTAAAACCTTCTCAGGCTCCATCAATTAAACCACCACATATGGGGTGGAAGAGACTCAGCAAGGAACTCTCACTAGGGTTCAATGAAAACCAGATGTTGTGGGCACAGCTGTCATGCTTCTTATCAAGAACAACAGAGCAGCCCCTGCTGCAGTTTCATCAGGAACCCTGCCCTTCCTTCCCTTCAGCCCCAGCACTACTGAGAGTCCCTAACCAGAATCAAATAAAATCCTCACGGCCAAAGCATGCAGCAGTCCTCCCCAAATATCGCTATTTACGTTAGCATACTGTTTATGGATTTCCAAATCAGGGTCCCGCTGTGACTGTCGCCGTGCTTGAGACATGATGAGACAGGCTCTTACTCCTACCTAAGAGTGGCTTCACTCACTCCCTTAAAAATGTAATTCAGTGTTGGCTCCAGAGCAAGAAAGATTAGAGGGAAAGAACTGTGTATTCCCTCCATAGGGATAAAGCTCTGGCCAATTTCATTTACATGAATTATAATGTATTTACCCATAGGGCTCACATGCTGTGTTTTGTTGCTTTAGATGGAATTCCAGATTGCTAAATTCCAGTTGTATAAATGATAACAGATTGCTGCTGTGGCTGCACCCATGAAAGCGCACAGGAACTGTGCAGGATATGCCCCAAAGGGTGTGAGTCATTCTGACCTACAGGCAGTGAACTCTGCTTTGGAAAAGTGGTTCAAAGGGAGGGTTTCTCATGAGAGATCAGAAGTTCTATCCCAAGGTTGGGTCTTTGCCCAAGGACCTGTTTTGCTCTGCATTTCCTTGGGTTCTTTTGCCACAGAGTGATTTTGCAAGACTGACTAGTCTGCTGGTGACAACATTATTATTGTTTGTACTTGTAAATGATACACTGAAACCAAATTTACCTAAATTTAATTACAAATAAAGAAGTGGAAGAAGGGGAATAACTGTGCAAACAAAACAAAACATTTTGTTTGGCCTGACACAGAGATTTTTTTTGGGGTGAGAAAAGAGAAATATTTCAGTATCTTGTCAACCCGAAACACAGTTTTTTCTCAATTCCACAAACTCAAAACCAAATTATTTTCACAGTAAAACTTCTGAAGACTGCTGAGTCTTATTGGACCCATGAGTGGAGTTTAGGTGGCTGAGGATTGTGACTAAGAGTTCTGGATTTCAACAAGTCGGACAATTAGTGCATCCATTGTCATGTTACTTATTTCCCAGCTTGACACCCAGATGCTGGTGTACACTGTTGCTCTGAATAAGCCACCAAAGATGCAGTCAGAACAATACAAGCAGTTGCTTTTCTGGCTGCAGCAAAGCCAGTTGTAAAGGTTACCACCTGCCATCCAACCTGCAGCTGTTCTTCACTGCCCTCATAACTGCACATGTGGTCTCTCCCTGGGCCTCTTCTATCAACATGATCCTGTGGTTTTCAGGAATTTTAAAAAACTTGTTGTCAAAGATAAAACAAAGATTACTTGCTTTAACCACATCTACTCCTGACAGCGTATGCCAGGCATGAGCATGAGGGAGAATTAATATAGAGGCCTTTTTAAGATAAAGAGACATCTAACAGCAATCCTGATGGCTTGTCCGTGTGGAAATCAGATTGCATGCCAGGTGTTTTGTAAGCAGAACACAGTAATGTAAAGGCAAAATTGACCCTCTGTGACCTGCACGATATGTGGAGCTAGTGCACATGTTTTTCTTTTTCTGTTCTGTGCAGCTGATGTGTTTCAGAAGTAGCATGTACAGCTCAGATCTGCAGAGACAGGTAGTTACCTACTAATATAAAAGTAAGTCCAACTTCTCCTTAAATACTCTGATGCTCCAACAAACAGATCTTCCTTGGATCTTGCAGTGACTCATCATAAGCCATCTGATACCTTATTTTAAACCTGCAGCTTACTCAAGTAGAGATCAGCTGCAGGTATTTTAACAAGAAGCCGCCCTAGCTGATCCTTCCTTTTCATCTGTGATAAATGCGGTGTCCTAGAACTGCCTAATCTCATGGGGAGGAAGAAGACGACGGATGGAGGAACTATTTGTTTACCCACTGAAATACACACTCTTCTTTTAGACCAGAAGCTGTTCAAAGCAATGACTGTCATACATTAAAGCTGTGTCTACTGTTGCTTTAGTGTAGGGCTTCAGTTTATCCAGTGGACCAGATTCTCTAGTGTCCTTCTAGCAACAAAAAGGCTGGCTTTCTGCCTCATCTTCAGAAAGAGTCAAATGGCCATTTGGGAAAGGAAACTAAAGTTGAGAAGAGTGGGTTTACTCACATTTCAGCAGTGACCCTACAAGTACTATGGGTGCCATAGTGCCCATACTCAAGTCCTGCTCTTCTTGTTAATGGAGATACAGGGTATATTAGTGGATTAATTGTTTGCAGCTTCTGGGTAGATCCTGCTCAGAACATGGGCTTAGGAGATAGCATGAAGCAGAGTTGTGAGTTGTTCTCAGTAGGTGACATTGTGATGCTGCTGTTGACAAATAGGCAGGGAATAATATAGCGTGCACGTTTTGAAAAAAACCCTGCACTTTCTGTGGCCTTTTTCAGGCACTTCTGGCCACATATCTGTGTTTCTGCCTAGCCTTTGACAGCAATAGGAAGTGCTTTGAAAGTGCTTTTAAAGGCTTGATGCTGTTGTGATCTGAGGACTGAGTGTGCATTCACAGTAATTCTTAGATTATAGATCTGTTTGGAACAGTGAGTTAGTCTTGATCCCATGCAAATAGAATAAACAGAATCAGTGTTTATGCAGCCTTCTGCAGATCTTCACTCTTTTTATGTGGGGCAGGAGTACTGAGTCAAAACTACCACCAATTTATCAAAAACAGTTACAACCAGCATTCAGCCTGAAAAACTAATCCTGTGAACTGTTGTTTCTGACAGAGTTGTGTTGGATGGTTGAGAATGGTAGGTTGGAAAGAGAGGTGCAGATGTGCCAGTGCCCATCCCTGCTTAGAGGTTTTGTGGCATCTCAGGAGAGCAAAACAAACTGTGCTGAGTGACACCAAGATGAGATCTGACTCTCTACCCCATCTGCTATTTTGATGGTAGCTTTGAAATAGTTCTAGGATTTGTTTGAGATAGGTTTAAATGTTGTTTGGTGATGGGGTAATGAAAGTCATAGAGACATACACAACATGATTGCATGTATCTTTTGTCCTAAGGAAAGTGGGCTAGGAGTATGTTATGAGAAGATCACTAGCAGGGCATTAAAATGATAGGGAGCGACCCTGAAATATGCCGTTTCCCATGTGTATGTATTCACTGACGTAATTGGCAAGATTCTCAGAGGGTGTAAATCAAGAGAGCTTCACTGGAGTCACAGTCGCTGGGGCACTTTAGGCACTGGGGAACCCAAATGTGCTGCTCCAAAGAGAGAGTTAAGCCCCACTTGTGCACAGAAGGCCAGAGAAACAGTGCCCTTTACTGCCTTTGCTCTTCACATCCTCCTAGCAAATGTAAAAGCCCAGGCCCCTGTGGACCTCATGAGTGTCAAAGCTATGGGGAGCCCTGGGGCTGTGGTCCCAGCACCTTCCACAGTGCTGTCCCAGGGACTGACTCCACTAGGACACATCAAGGCTTAGGTTTCATGTTTGGAGTCACTGCTGTTTCAAAGCAGAGGGGTCGCTTTGCTACACAATGGGCATTGCCAAAAGTACAGCCATGACAAATGTGAAATGTGGTGTCAAATGTGGAACAGGTGGGCTCCGTTCCTCGGGGTGTCTTTTGTCGGTGACAAAATGAGCATGTGCATCATCTTTCCAAAGCATTAATATGCCGTCTTGACACATCCGTTCCTGGCGCACTAACTGGCAAGTGGCTGAAAATAGATAAGCAAAGAGAAAGGGCCGGAGCTGTGAGAAAACAAAGAGATACATCAGGATTGTGTCTGGGCCCAGATATTGCAAAATTAGTCAGAGAGAGCCTGGTGCTTCTCTGATAGATACATAACCAGGAAGAAATTTGAGACTGACTTATTTCAAGGGATGGCAGAAATTTCTAAGGCTGTGTGAAGAACATTGCCCTCTGCCCAAGGAAGGGCTCAGGTTTTAGTGCAGTGGCATCAGAGCTGATCTAACCACTGCTATGATCCCACCCTCCCCACCCCATCCTCAACTGCAGACTTCTGCCTTCCTTCTTGCACTTTTCTGGCAGTTGTAAGCTTTGCACTGAGCTGGTTCACAGTGCTGACCAGACAGAAAGAGCCAACTGATGAAGCAAGCTGAAATGGCTCACCAGAGACCCCAACAAAAGGAATGCATGAGCAGAGAGGGAGCACGGAAACATATCTTCCAGTACTTAGATTACCTTTGGTGGATATGGAACCACCTCCAGCACACCTCTCTGACAGGATACAGGGAAGAGTATGCCTGCATTATTGGTAAGGCCGCTGTGTATTGTGGCTGTATGGCTACCTCCTCTACACTGCCATCCCAAGTGGCTGTTCCAGCCCCCATATCATAGCACATGACAAATTCTGTTGTGTCAGCTGTGGGCTGGACTGGGGAACTGATCCCACTTGAAAATAAAGTAAGTATATTTTTCTGAATAACATTTATTCACTGTTCTGTTCACCAACATGTTTGGATGATCATGTAGACTGGAACAGCTGGGGGAACAGCGTGCCAATGCAGTTAGGTGAGAATGAGTCGTACAGGATGGCAGTTGGGGAAACAAGAAAGGCAGTAATACCCAGGGATGATTTTGCCCGTAAATACTTTTAATAAGTAATATCGAAGGATAAAGATGGAGAAGCAAGTCATGTTGGAAAAGATGCTTTAATTGATTGTCATAGTTTCAGCTGGGGTAGAGTTAATTTTCTTCCTAGTAGCTGGTATAGTGCTGTGCTTTCGATTTAGTATGAGAATAATGTTGATAATACACTGATGTTTTAGTTGTTGCTAAGTAGTGCTTAACACTAGTCAAGGACTTTTCAGCTTCCCATGCTCTGCCAGGTGCACTAGAGGCTGGGAGGGGACACAGCCAGGACAGCTGACCCAAACTGACCAAAGGGATATTCCATATCATATGACATCATGCTCAGTATATAAACTGGGAGCAGTTGGTCAGGGGGCAGTGATTGCTGCTTGGGGATGGACTGGGCGTCGGTCGGCAGGTGGTGAGCCAGTTGCACTGTGCATCACTTGGTTTGTATATTCTATTATTATTGTTCTTATTATTATTATCTCTTCCTTTGCTGTCCTATTAAACTGTCTTTATCTCAACCCATGGGTTCTACTTTTTTTTTTTTTTTTTTTAACAGTTCTCTCCCCCATCCCGCTGAGCAGGGTGGGGGGAGGGTGAGTGAGCAGCTGTGTGGTACTTAGTTGACGACTGGGGTTAGACCATGACATTGATGCATTGCTAAATGCTGCTTAGCATCATCTGTAGCTGAATTACTAGCAATTTTCCTTGGTGGAGGCTATGTCTTCTTTGTTCTGCTTTCAGAAGCTTAATCAGATGTTTGGCGGGAGTCACAGTACTGCTCAGGACATATGGCAGCCCTTTTGTATTGAAAACATTCTACTTTCTGACTGTGTTGCTGTGTTATAGTGTGCTTACTCTGCTGAAAGCTGGAATAAACAGCTTGAAAAGGGGAAATGCTCATGGGCACAATGCGTGGAGGTCAGTGTAGTCAGTACAAAGCCCCATCCCCGTGCTGGATACCTTTGCAATTCAGGAGGCTTGAAGCTGTACCGCACCAAGTGCCTGAACTACCAAGGATCAGACAAGGTTTTGAAGCGCTACCTGTCCCGCCTTGTCCCTTGAGGGCCTGATCCTTCTCTGGGATGGGACATACTTATGACTTACAGTCCCCTTCAGCAGCTTAGCATTCTCCATACCAGAAGGACTTCAGCTTCTCACCCTACTCCCCCTCTTCTAGAATTCTCCCAGCTGTAGTGGCCTGAACCTCCTTCTCTTTTCCAGCCAATATATTTGTCTAAGTTTTTTAACGGGCAGTTTACCTCCTTTTGTTCTTCTGTGTGTTTTGTTAGCTAAAGCAAAAAGCTCCCTGGCTTCAACATCCTGTGTTCCCAGGCAGCAATTTCTTCCAGATAGCCTTTGCTGATGAGATAGTCTGTACCATTTAAACAGATTGAATGAACGCGGGCAGCCTGTAGTGCATAGAGAATGGCTTGCTCTGCCAGACACAGTGGCAGAGCATGAAGTTGAATCTGTTGCTTTCTCTTTGCTTGCTATAATCACAGTTTATTAGGACACACAAGTCTGTGTAGAGGTATGTCCATGTTCTGTCTTCTGGCCTTCCTCTTGGGTGCCCCGGACTGAAAAACAAATAGCCAGGGAGAGACAGAGAACCCAAATCACCCTGTGAGATATAAAAGAGGGAGATGGGAGATCCTGGATAATATCTGAGTTCCTTTGAAGTGAAGGCTGTATAGATTAGGGAAAGTGTAATTGAATTTAAGCCACTCTTTTTTGGAGTAGATATACTTTTACACTGGCTAAGCAATTTCCTGGTTGAGTTTTTAGTCACTTTCCAGCACCTGCTTGTTTCAGAGGGCGACACTCCAGAGACTACTCTGAGCCAGTGCCAACAGCCAGTATTTCTCATCCCCTCTCACCCGCCTCCACCCGCTGCACTGCTCTAGACACACACCCCAATATAGAATGACAGCACGTTGCCACAATTTAAATACACTACCTCTGCCTCTTTGGAAGGACAGGTCCTCCAGAGAGCACCAGCCACAGCAACTGTCCACCCTTGCAAAAAACGTCTTCATTATGGCATATAAAGCAGCACATTTGGCCTTTAAGTCACGCTGGCACAAGACAGACGAAGAACTCTGTCGGCACAGTATGTCCTTCATCTTGCATAAGGCAATCCGAAATGACTTCTTTCAGAGTTACCTTTATCTGCTGGAAAAGCTTCCTCTGGGTGAGTAGCTGGTGGGCAGGAGTGTCTGTGTAAGCGTGTGACTGTGCTCTGGAAAGACGTATTATGTTAGGTGGTAGAATGCACACTCATTAATGGCAATAATTATTAATTTTGAGAAGCCTGGCTAGAGAGACTAGAGTGCTAGCTAAACTCTTCAGTACTCTCTGTATTAGCTCCCTGTAATTCAGTACCCTGTTGTTTTACCTAAATACTCCACAGATTGCTAGAGGGGGGCAAGGGAAACACCACAAGAGTGAAAGGAAGTTTGGTTTCTGGCTGCTGGTTCCTTTTTTGTCACAGTTTAAAACATGCATTGACCTGTTTAGAACTTGGAAGGACAAATGTAAACTAGCAGAGCTGACAGGCCTTACTTTCTGTGCCTGATACCTGTTCTGTTGTAATTCAGTGTGTCCTTAGCCTTGGCATTTGTATTGTTTTGGACAGGTGCTTGAAAGGTAATGATTTAAATTTTTTTTTCAAGAGTCTTTGTAATCCCAATCTCTGGAGCAGGCTGTCTAACCTACTGTTTGTTATCTAGGAAGAAAATGCTTCCAAGATATTTGTTTATAGCCAAATTTCAGTGAAAGTCTCTGGTACAGTGCGCCAAGAATTTTTATATATTTTTTTTTTAGATGCAGGAAATTAATGTTCATTTCTTATGAAAATTTGACCCTGAATGAGAGAGAAATTTCCCCAGGACAATATAGCTAAAAAGTAGATTTGACTTAGGCCTGTATTATGTTAGCATGTCACTTTTTAAGCAGAATTATTCAGCCTCCACTCAATGTTAGAACTGTAGGAATTTAAGAGGGAAAGGATGTGTCTCTGCAACCTGTTGAACTACTCTTCGCCATGAATTCTTAAGGGCCTTTTCTTAATCAAATGATCCATTTAGGTGAGTGCATTATCTTACCTGATTGTGTGAAACTATACAGAACCCAGTGAGAACTCTGCTCAAGATGGTAGAATTCAAGAGTCCTGTAAAGAGAAAAAGCATTTCCATGTTATCCTAGTATTTTGATGTGGCTTTTCAAATGCAGCAATATCTGCAGCTATTTAAAATGAAACATGGAAGATAAATACTCCTATCTCTAGTGGTAGGTAGCTGGGAACAGTAGAAAAGAGGGGAAGATGGAAAAGAAGGGAAGTCAGTTATACGTGGATGGAATCTCAAGAAGTCTATGAAAATGTTACTTCATTTGTTTTGAAAATAAACACAACATATTAGATTTTGAGCAGGATTTCCTACAGTGTTAACTGTTAGTGTAAGTACTAATAGATCATTTTAAGGCTAGAAGGTACCATTATGAACATCCAGCGTAGAATTTCACATAAAAGTTCCTGCATCGTGCTTGTAACTTATGACTGGGTCACAGTATATATTTATGAAGACAAAAATATCTTGGTTTATGGGCTGAAAATGACTGAGAATCCATCAGTCCATCATTAAGCTGTTTCCAGGCCTAATTGCTTCTCTCTTGTAAAACTGTATTTTATTTCTTGTCTGATTTTTATTTGACTTTTCATTCCCAGCCAAGAAGCTTTGTAAAACATTCCTATCAGATTAAAGATCCCCACTGCCAGGCTTTTCATGACCTGAGTCATTAAAACTTTGCTAAAGAGCTTACAAGCTTATTGCCAGCCTATCCAAATTAGCTTGACTCCACAGAAAAGGTACTGTGAGTCCAGCCTTGATGTGAACATGCAGTATGTCTGTTACTCCATGGTTATTGTCACAACGTAAAAGTGTGCGTAAGGACTTGTGCTGAGGGGTAGCTTATGTGCTGTGAATACACATCTAAGAAACTTTACAGCATGCTAGGATGTCATGGTCTGGATGGGTGGAACATTAGATGGGTAAAAAGTGGTTGGGTGATGGGGCTCAGAAAGTCGTAGTCAAATTTCGAGGTCAGTGGAGTACTGCAGGCGTCTGTCCTGGAACCTGTCTTGTTTAACATCTTTATCAATGACCTGGAGGAGGTGAAGGACTGCTTGCTCATCACATTTGCAGATTTTGGCCAACTGGCAGGACTCATCTGGACTGCCATCTAGAGACACCTAAAGAGGCTGGAAGAAGGAGACAGTGGAAACCTAGTGAAATTCAAATTCACTGAAATTTAAAGGCAAATGCCAAGTCTTGTACCTGGAAAGGAAGACCATTTGGCGGCAACAACAACATGGGTTGGGCAGTGGCTGCCCAGGGAGCAGCCCTGCTGATAGGATTTTGGTAGAAAGCAACTGAACATGAACCAGCAGTGTGTCCTGGAAGCAAAGACGGCCAACAGTATCCTGGGCTGTATTGATAAAAGCATTATTAGCTGATCGAGGGAAGTGATTATCCCCTTTTATGCAGCAGTCAGTAGAGCATATGCATGGAGCCTTGAACTCCCAATGCAAGAAATGACATGGAGTGATTTGGATGACCTCCAAGGTAGTGAGGGAACTGGAGCACATGCCCTATGAAGAGAGACTAAGGGAATGGGGCATGTTCAGCCAGAAGAGACAGCTTCAGGGAGACCAAATATCAGCCTGCCAGTACCTACAAGAAAATCATGAAGAAGATGGAGCTGAGCTCTGCACAGTTGTATGAGGTGGGAGGACAAGAAACAGTGGCCATAAATGGAAACAAAAGAAGTTCAGACTGGCTATAAAGAAAAACTCTTTCCCCGTGAGGACAGTCAGGCATTGGAACAGGTTGCCCGGCAAGGTTGTACAATTCTCCATCACTGCAGGCTTTCAAAACTGAATAAACTCCTGATGAACCTCATCTTACCTCATGTCTGTTCCTGCTTTGAGTGGAAGTTTGGACTAGAGACCTCCTTAGGTCCCTTCCAACCTGGATTGTCTTATGATCCAGTGCTCTCTGATGGACAGGACAGAATGTGGCGGGTCTGAACATCTCTGCAGAATGATGTTTTCCAGTTCAGTTCAGAGTGGAACTGACCAGAAATGAACTGAACTTCTCAGGCTTCAAGACCAGATCCAGATATCTCTGTGTAAACAGTATTCAACAACAAAAGCAACACTAAGACTGTGACCTGGCAGGGTGTTTAAGCGTGTGCTTAACCCTAAGCATGAATAATGACACTGAAATCAAACCTCACATTGAAACTTGCAGTGCAGCCCAGGGTCAGCAAGGTAGAAAGTTTGCTTCAGGCTATGCTAACTCCACACTCCCCCAGTCCATTGCTAGGTTCAGTGGTAGAGCACTTAGGCATGTTTACCTATGAGCTGAGCATATCTGGTATCACAGCCTGTTAAGAGAAACATGTCACTTTTACAGACCAGGGTAACATTTATAAATAAAACACATGAGTAACTTTAGGCCCTGATCCAACAATGTACTTAAATGTGTGTGAATGCCCTTAAGCCCAGTGGACTTTAATGGAGCTATTCAGATGCTGGAAATTACACGTGTGTTTACATGGGCTGTGGGACTTGGTGCCAGTGGGGTGAGATCTGCAGTGGAAAACTGAGATGATAGATCCATAGAGACAAATACTCCCGTGTGTGAGGCACGTGTTTGTAAGTAAAATCTGCTTTGGGGGTGGGCTGATGTTCATCCTCTATAAAACAGAATTTAAATGGTTCTCGGACCACAGTAGAAAGGTGAATTCTACCCTGCACTCAGAATACTATTTTTCAGTGCATCAGTGATGCACAAAGCAGATGTTGCATTTAAAAGGGAGTACTCAGCCAAACTGGAATTAGTTCAATATTTTGCAGAGAGCAGTTGGAGCCACAAAATAATGTTCACAAATAAAAACTTCAGAAAAATTACTTGCAACATTTACTTCTGCCAGGGAAATTTAGCTGAGTAAACCCTGCAACCAATAACTGTAAGACAGTCCACTGCAGGCTGGGATTGCACCCAGTCTTATGTATAAACTGGTCCATCTCTAGGGGTTTAGATCAGCTGCACTGGGAAACAAAATTTTGAACTGATCCATAAGAAAATATTACAGAGAATGTTTTGGACTTTGCAGGGCAAAAGGGCTTAGGTAGATACTCTGTCCAGTCCAAGGGTTGGCATTCAGCTGTAGGTCACCACTCTGCATCCTGGCTGTGTTTGCAGCAACTGAAAATCATTAACATCTGACTGTGGAGTGACCTTCAGGGAGCCAGTTCCTGTTCTCAGGCTGCTTTTGCAGTGGGTTTGTTTTAGCCATCTACACTTGGGGCACTTGCCAGCAGATTCAGCTAAGAGACCAAGTATGCCATGGAAAGAGTTTTTTCTTACTTTAATAGAAACACATTTCTGACCTTAAACCTTACAAGTCACCTGCCTTAACACTGAAAACCTTGTCTGTGAAAGACAGCTGTTCCCTGCACCCCAATCTCTGAGAGACTTGCAACCCCATCATCCTATCCTGCCTATGCCCTACTTTACAAAGTTCATTGAAATCAGGCTGTATATCTGTAACAGACCTCACAAGTATTTCATTTCCTGATGCATGAGATAGTCCCACATGGGTCATGGAAAGAGACATGCCTCTGGCTAGGCAAGTCCTGTGATGACGGGAAGGCGTGCTGAAGCAGAGCTCAACACTAACTGCCACCAAGGACCTGTGTGTCTCCTCGCACTTCTTTTTTGGGGTAGATTACTGCAAGCTGGCAAACCTCCCTCTCCCTCTGGTCCTGCTGCTGGAGCCTGCATGCCAGGCACAGCTGCGAGGCAGATCAGAGGTGAGGTTGACTGGCTATGTCTGGAAAATTGGGTTGTGGATCAGGAGAGTTGGCAGTGTTGCAAATTCATGAGAGGGAGGAGTAACACTGAGGGAGCAAGAGGTGGAAATCATCTCTTACTGCATGAGTGACACTCTGTGGGTCCGCAGAAGACTCAGGGTACAGTCCCACTCTTTACCTTTAGTAAGCCAGTGTCCCTGCATGGCCTCAGCTGGGGGACTGGCGTAAAAAGATCTTTGCAAAGTCTGATGGGTGGAGAAAATCCGATGGATATTGAGACCAGAGTTGGTTTCAGATGCCAGCATGTAAGGCGGGGTACTGGGGCCCCAGGTGGTCCAGGAGGAGCCCAGTCAGCTGGTGTATGTATGCAAGTCCCAGCAGGCATTCTGTGAGCCTGATACTGGTTCTGAGTGAGAAATCTGAGAGCACACACTACAGATCTGATATCCTGAACACCATATCGTCCCCATGTGTTGCCTCGGGCCAGGCTCATGTTTTGAATAGGACTCTGAATATTTGTTGTTCATGCTGCCAGCTGCCTGCAACACCCTGTTCTAGTGTGCAGACAGCCTTTAAATGCCTTTCCCTTCAAACTAGCAGAACGGAATAAATCACTGTCCCTTGATAGGCCCATTAAACAAGCCCTAGAAATCATCACTGGGCTCTTAAGTGGAAGATCTTGCAAAGCCAACATGCAGGGATTCAGTTCTGTTCACCAGACAGGCTGGCATCTGAAATGGAGAAAAAAGAGACACAGAGAAAAGAAGATGGTGCCACTCCCAGGGGAAGATGGAGTTTGTTTACTGGAGGAATCACAGCCACTGATGGAGAATTTTTCCCAGGCTCTGGGAGCCACCCTGGCCAAGTTGTGCTGGGGACTAGCTGCTGCCACTTTCATATTAATTTCTTCAGCTAAATGGATTTTTTTTGAGTATGTGAATATAATCAGTGGAGTGTGTAAAACTCCCAGGTTTGACCCTTTCTGGGCTCAGTGCTTCTTGTGGTATAAATTTCTCAGGCATAACATAAATGTGTAATGGATTAAAGCTTTAATAGTATCCGTTCAGCAGTTGACTTAAGCAGGTGATGACAGGAGGGGCTAGTAATGCTGCTTTTGCTGGATGAAGGATATGCTGGGCATGCTGCTTATGTGTAACCCAATAGCACTATTCTATTCCGAGTGGTCCTTGGTGGTAATTATTCCCCATCCTACTTCCTTTGTCCCCCCCTCATTTGCCTCCAAAATGTCATTCTCCTGCTGAGGATGGGCAGACGCACACTTATCATTCCCTGCTGAGCTTGCTTGCCCTCAATAAATACATTCCAGGCTTATATTCAGGGCCTCTGGTCTAGCTCTCATCTGTGCGTGGAGGGCATGATTCCTGTTCCCCAGCTGGTGTAAGCAACGCATGGCCTGTTCAGACTCTTCCCAGCAGTGACTGGCAGTGCTACCATGGAATTTTAAAGATGCAGCGACAAAGGACTGCTCCCTGGTCCTTCTGTGCACGCAGCTGGCAGGGAGCACTCCCCTTCTGTTATTAACCCGAAAGGTGTTTGCTGCTGGATCAATTCCAGTTCCTCAAGCATGCTGGGAATCTGCAGCAGAGCTGGTCTCACGCTGCAAGGTGGTGTTTGCAAAGGTTTGTTCCCAGTGTGACTCCATCCCTCCTTATTGCTTAGCTTTCATAGACAGGCTTGTAGTTGTGTTTTCGTTGAAAGATCTGGCTGGGAATAGCTGTGTGTCTTACACATAGGAAAATGCGTGGACACCTGTATGTGTGCATGGGATAGTAAGAGGTGCTGTTTTCTGAGACAACGGTTTATGGCATGCCTCAATCCAAACTTTTGAGCTGCAAAACATAACTACTTTTGATATGCCGATGTACATCCGAGTATAGAAGAACCCAGTATGCCAAAGATAGACCTCATTTTTTTAAATAGGGAAATATAGCCCTTTACCCAGCAAAGCTCACAGGTTTTAATAAAACAGCTTCAAACTTACAATTGCTCTATACTACCAGCAAAATAGCCAAGCAACGAAAAGAAACATCCAAGCCTCTGGCACACAGGAACTTTCCGGTATATCACTCACTGATTATCTCACTCCTTGATCACACATGAAAATTTAGGACTGTCTTCTAAATTTGCTCCCCACCCTGTATATTCATTTAGGCCTAAGACTACCATCTGCGCTTTGGTTCAGCTTACTTGCAGTGCCACAGACTGTGCAGTATCACTAAAAATAAACGAAAGCAAGTGCCTCATTCATCCACTCTCTTCTTGGTGCACTCCACGTGCAGCTGTTGATGTCTAGAAAGCATATATGGAAATCTGCAGAACAGTTAGGTTTGTGGTAGCAGAAATCGTGACCCTGCATAGCAATAAATGCCACCCATAGCTTTTCTGGGAGCAAATCAAGCCCCTTGCTCTTTGACATGCATGTTCACTTCAAATTTGAAATGATTTTTCACTGACATGAGAACATAATGTGATGACAAAAACGATGTCTGAGCCTGGGAGGCACCGAATTTGCACAAGGGGGGCTGTGTCCTTCAGGGTCTTGCAGGATTAAATCCAACACCTTTCCTTCCACCTTTGCTTTAGAAACAGGTTTGGTGATTTGAAGGGTCATCTTAGGTTTATGGATCTTGGCCATCATGCCTCCAAAGGAATAAACTAAACCAGAAATATCTGTCATAAACAATAAAATAGTGATTTATCTGCTTTCAGTGAAACTTTACGCTTTGACAAGTCAAGTTATCAATGGGGAGATGCAGTTCTACGCCAGGGCCAAACACTTCTACCAGGAGGTGCCAGCCACAGAAGAGGGCATGATGGGAGACTACATTGAGCTCTCCAATACAGACATTGAATCCTCCAGGGAGTTTCTCAGGAAGTTTGTTGGGGTGAGTCATTTAATCCCATCTTCTGCAAGAAACAGGGGTGATGTGTCATAGATGATATGCACCGTGCCCGGTCACATATATTTTAAATGGCACCATATGTTGCATTTGATATGCTGTCACAGGTCATAACAGACTGTCACTGGGTCTAGTAAGGTATTCTGCTAGGTCATGTATCATCATGAATACACATTTTGCCTGGACATATGTCATTATTTAGCTGGTTTGCATCCTTTTCTTACGTTCCAGAGCTTCAAAGAGGATTGTGCAAGGAGCTCTTATAGCTGTGTTTGGGTGGGAGATTAATTCTCAGTGCAGGACTGGGACCTTTCATGATAAAATCCTTGCTGGCTTCAGTGGGAGATTTGTCTGTGCAAATTCCTGTAGTCCATTTGGGAAAGTAGCTGAGACTAAATGCCAAGTTTCTGTTTTGCCTATTTATAGATATTTCTGAGAATGCTGCAACAGAACCCAGCCCTTCCCAGGCCACTTCCCCAATCACCACCACCCCCCCCAGCCCCCCCAAACATTTGGAGTGTATAGAATAATCTACCCATTAGGAAAATTTTTTTTTTCTTGAACGTTCCAGTGTCACTAGGGCCCTTTGCAGGCAGATTCCTAAAGGTCTGTAAACATCTTCAAAGGTCTGCTTTGACCTGAGATGCAAAGAGATGCTGACTGGGATTTTAAAAGCACCTACAATAGCAATATCACTTTGGCACTTAGGTTTCTGAAAATCCTGTTGGTGCCTAAAAGTGTCTTTGGGAATCTGCAAATCTTTAAAAGTGGCCTGATGGTTTTCTGACTGCCCTTCCCTCTTCTCAGGGGCGAAGCCCACTAAATTAACTCAACAACAGTATTAGATGCTAAAGAATCCACAAAGCTACAGGAAACCAAATTTTCTAAGTTCTCCTGCTCACAAAATTACTAGTTCTATATAATGCTACCATAGATCTTTCATTTTCTGCTCAAATGTACAAATTTGGGATAGCCAGATGACCTTTTTTTAGTCTTAATGATCTACTGTGGAAAAAAAACCCAAAAGGTTAACTAGATGTTGTGTTTAAAAAAAGGCACAGTTTAAATGGATTGGGATGGAAAATGAACGTGGCATAATAACAGATAGAAATTCTGTATAGCAGTGAAGGGCAACCAATGGCAAAGTTTGCTGTGCCTGGCAGAGGGAGGCTTTTGGGGCAGCAAGCCAGCAAAACACAAGTGAACAGCTACACTTTTTTTATTAACAGTCATTTGTATTAATGCTAATGCAAAAAGGCTTCACAACATTTCAAAGCCTCACCATATCAGGCTTTCTACAAAGGCAAAATAAGAAAATACAAAGGAAGATCAGCAAGGCAGCTGAACCTGACAGTAAAATGGCATTTTCAGAAAAAATAAAATGCAATTTATAAGCCTAGAGCCAGCTCAAGGCATATTCCTTAAATTTTACTGAAGTCTTGTTTTAAGGACGTTTGTGGAATTCAAGTGGTGCATAAGTGTGTACTCAAGGAAAGATTTCACACTTCCTAGACATCATATAGATCCAGTTTCCTGAATGGCACATTTATACCACACTATTATGCTTTCTCATCTCCAAGACCCAAAAAGGAAAGAAGTACACTCCATAGCAGAGTTTCACATGCCAAAGAGAAATCATACCCAATGCATCAGGTGTGATGACAGATACAAAATACTCCAGAGCAGAGTTCCTACTCCTATGATTAGCCAGGGGTAGAAAGGATACTCTGAATGGCCAAGATCAAACAAGAAAAAAAAAAAAGGAACAGAAAGGACTCTGTACATTTTGCTTAGTCCTGATTTAATTTGTTAAAACCTGTCCTCTGTTGAGATACAGACAATTGGTTATGTTACTTATTGTTTATTTTCCTTTCTTACTACTGCAATTTGAACCCTACTCAACCAGATAGAGATATTTACTGGCTTTCTGTAGTAGTGACTTTATTGTAAAGCTAATTTGAGTTATGTCTTCCCAAGTTTATGGGTCTATGAATATTTTTTTTGTCCAATAAGGTGATCAAGGTAGAAAAAAGCTTCACCCTAATATAAACTATACTTCCTTTTTTAAAGAGAAGTTTAACAAAATCAGAAAACAGGAAAATTGGTTTCAGATCAACTTAACATATTTAACTTAATTTTTTTAGTTGTTTTATCCTCTGAAAAACTTTTTCCTTTGTTTTCAAGATACAAATCAGTTCGAAAATGAAAAATGCTGTTTAGAAATGAAAGGTTGACAAGTTTTTTTTTTCCCTTGAAATTCGTGAAGAAGTAGTATCCTGACATTTTCAACATTCTTTCCCATGTTTTTTGGCTATAACTTTTCTCTAGCTTTGAAATATCAATTTCACAGGGAGTTTTATTCTTCAAAAACTTTATTTTCTGGCAAAACCAGTGTTCCTTAAAAAACATTTGCCCAGTTCCACTCAAATTACCCCTCCTGAGTTAGTTTGGCTGGTGTGGAAATGCCACACAATGACATTTCCCTTACATGACTGATGTTGCATACCTTCACGTGTGGCATTTCTTAGCATGATTCTTAGCACGATTCTTAGCACCACTGTAAGCTGAGCTACAGATTTCTTTACTATTGGAGAATTTATCTTGCCTGGGCACATGGAAGGAATTACAGAAGGGACTAAGGACTTCACTTATATTTTAGCCTGTCACCTTCCCAGGCAAGTCAAACTGAGTTAAAAGTGCCACTGTGCTCAAGTTAAGAGGTTTTATGTGTGTGTGGGCAGAACTCAAACCAAGAGCAACATTACTTGAGCCAACAGTGCTGTACAGACAAGCTATAGGCTGTCCTAGGTACAGTCATACTTGAAGGGTTACTGGTAGAGCTATAGCACTGCACATTTATGGCAGTGTATTAATGCCAGTTAAAGTCTTGATGTCCACATAGACACTGTGTTTTGAAGTGCCTAATCCAGAGGTAATGTGTAAAAAAGGAAATAAAATAAAGAAACCATTAACTCAGGAACAGTTGTGAGCTCTAGGTGTGTGAAATAATACAGATGGAGACTATATTAACTTTATAGCTCCCTTTCTGCCCTAAACCCTTTCTCCCTTTCTTGCCCTCAGTTCACCTGCCTGGTGAATTAATTGCTGAATGAAAAGCTTCTCGAAAGTGATTTTTCTCCTGTTTGATCAGGGGGACGGAAAAGATGTTGTTGAAAACCTGATTTTTCTTTAATTTAGAGAGAAAACCACTGTGATTTTCATCTATTTCTTGAACTCTGATTTTCTTTCCATCCTACATACCTACGCTGCCTTCCTGCCCTTCCAAGACCTGAAGTAGCGTCAGGAACATGTTCCACAGCTCTTTATCCCTAAGGAAATTTGTGAGTGCCCTATTTAGCTTTACAGAAGAATTTTTGGGTATGTATGTGTCCTAAATGATAGTGATTCTGAGTAATGGGAAGCAGGTAGTCAGAGGAGCACTCAATCTTAAATCCTGAAGACTGTTCTGGCTTAAAATTTTCACTTACAGTATTTTTTAAAATATGGAGTCTGATTTTCAACTCAATTAGGCTTTTGGGAAAATTATTGCCTTCCAAAGAAAATGTTAATGCCCTGTCAAAGCTCTGAGCACTTCCAAACTGAAAATATATTAGCTGAACATGGAATGATGTCAACATTTTCATTACAGATGGAGCCATGGGGCTTCACAGGGCTTCTCAGCTGACTGCCTGATGCTCTTGCACCTTTTCAGCGAAGTGTGGGATCAAGCTTCATCTCCCATGATTGTTACCTTTTCTTCTTCTCAATGGCAAATGGAGATGTGTCATCAGAGGTCCTTGCCATGACGCATCATGGGAGATGAATTCCCTGTTTTGAATGAGGTACTGTGACTATAGGTTCTCTGAAACACAAATGTCAAAGAAGTTACATGGCTTTTTGTCAAATTCTCTTAGTTGTTTTGGTAAATCATCCCAGTTTTCTCACCAACTTTCTCAAAGATTTTTACTTAATCACATCAGTGTAGGCCTGTATGTATCTGCCAGGAAACAACATGGAAATCCACCTTGTAAAGATCCAAGACGCAGCTCCTTCTCCTTTCATGGACTCCTTGTTAGAGCTTAGTCTGGTCTTCAGTAAAAGCCACATGCTTCTAAGTGCAGCCTGTGAATGAAGAATGGCTATCATTTTCTGGCTAACTACAGACAGGTAGTCTCCAGAGTCCAATAGGATTGAAGGCTTGTGGACTCTTGCTCACATCGGGAGATTAATCTTCCTAGGTATACAAATTGGGACCAGCAGCCCTGGAGACTGGTGGGAGCCTTTGAGGTCCTTGTGCTCTTTCTACAGTTACTCTATGTAACCAGATGCTCAGCCGGGCTATTCATAGTCATGTCATGGACGGTACTGTCCTTTGACCTTAATAATCTACTGAATTACCTACTGAAGCAAGGCCAAAAAAGTGTTCAGTTACGTGATTTATGCTTGGTCATTACAAAGGGGGTCTCCCAATAAGCAGGAAGAGCAAGACTCTTCCTGGGCTTATCTCCCTGAAGAGCAGTGAAGTTGCAGCAGGGACTTTGGCCTATACCTTTCACCTCAACACTCAGTTACAGGGAAACAGGGAAAAGGTGTTTACATTTGCTTTTAATATCTTTGTTTAACAGATAACTTTGGCCAGGGGAGCTCCAGTCCCACAGTCAGGGCATGTACAGACTTAAAATTTCTGTTTTACAGAACAGCAGCAAGCTCTTAAGAGCCTTTTTATAGCTAGAATGGAAGCTTTTGGCGTGAAATACAGCTTTCACTATAAAGCTCCTTTTACAGTGACTCATTAGTTTCTCATAGACGTAGCCTTTGTGCCACATTTTTTCATGTCTGATCTCTGTCCATTGATGATATTTATGGAGAAAAGAAGGACAGTTAAGCAAAATCTACTTAATCATCTTTCTTGTTTCTATGCCTAAAAAAGAAATTCTGTATATCCTCCAGTCCAAATTTTTTGAGCTGTCGTAAGTTACCTACAACTCCAAGATCTTCATTCAAACACGGCTTGTTTTGAAAACTGCACTCTGATCCCAAGGGTGCCGTGTATCTGCAGAGATGTCCATGGCCTCCTTGGAGGTTCTGTGCCGCAGAAGTTACTTCTTGCATGCAGTATTTGGCATATGCTTACTTTTTTGTTAGGCCTTTACAGGGCTCAGAATGAGGCTTATCTAGCCACATAGCTGGCTGTGAGGTATGAATATTTGACAGATGAAGTTGCAAGGACTTTACAAAGACCAGTGGATCTTCTGAGAAAGCTAGGAGCTTGTAAAAGATTATGTCTCTTCTTACACCAAGCAAAAACTTATTGTACAGCAATAAATGCAGGGCCGCAATGAGGAAGTCCCATCAACAGCAGCCTGGCAACATAGCAGCCCAGCTCACCTCATGCATAAGTACCCAAAGCTGTATTGATACTGTCCCAGGTCCTTATCAGTCTTGCAACAGCCCTGCACAGATAAGAAGAAAAGACACAGCTTGGTAGACTAAAGGCCATAGTGGGTAACACAGTTGCTATGATCTTCAGGTGGTATTTTTCAGATTTCAAATTATCTTCTTGTATCCCACAGGGGGTGGGGAAAGCTGGCACCAACCGTGCCCTGGACTGCGGCTCTGGGATAGGTCGTATCAGCAAGCATGTCCTGCTACCAGTTTTCAAGAGCGTGGAACTGGTGGATATGATGGAGAATTTCCTGGCTGAGGTCCCAAACTATCTGCAGGACAAGGAAGACAGAGTAGAGATGTATTATTGCAAAAGCCTCCAGGAATTCACTCCAGCCCCACAAAGATACGATGTCATCTGGATTCAGTGGGTTTCAGGTTAGTTGAGCATGATTCATCCAGCCCAGCATCTGAGAACTATACAGCCTGGGCTAAAGTTTATGTTAAAATAATGGTGCAGCTGTAAAAGGAGGTTCTCAAATCCTTAGGACTGCTTCCCAAAATCTCACAAGAGACTTCTGAGAGTTCTCCCCAGCCACATGCACAATGGGTACAAATCAAGTTGGGTTTTTTCAGGTCACTTACTGAAGGGAGGTACATGTCCTTGGAGAATAGTCTGCATGCTAAGGTGCAGCTGAAGAGTAGGCCTTATGTATGAGTTTTCTTTATCAGGAATCCTCCTTCTTAGTTGCCAGCGCTGCAGAGAGATACACAGGTTTGGCCTCATCTGTGAGCAGGGATTTCTGAATCTGATGATCATCCGGACTTGGGAGTATTTCAGGAAACAATCTGAAAAAAGCCATAGTGAAATCACCAATACCCATAAACCTTATCAAGTCTTATATGTGCACTGATGCTTATCATACAGGTTCACTTAGCTATGTCCCAGAGTGCCCCCTCATATAGGAAGTATCTGCTTCTCCTGCAGCCACCCCAGTGAATGCCCTCCAGCATTAAGAGTCTGGCAATCAGATAATGTGGGCTGCGTTCCTCACAAAAAAAAAGTTTTAAATTTTTTCTAGAAAACCTGCTGCAGTGCCTAACTGTCCCTCCAGAAAGGAGGTCTCCTAATCTGTGAACCTAAGTGTCCATGGTGCAGTTTCAGCTGGCAGACGTCATTATTCTAGAGCACAAGAACAACACCTTCTCTACAAAACCCTGGAGATAGTTTCTTGCTAGGCAAAAATAAAGGTTGAGAGAATAGCACAAGAGATGGTTTTATTCAGGAACACATATTTGTCCTTTACAGATAGCCTTAAAAAGTAATGAAACTGTGCTTCTTAGAACAGGTCTTTATAGCTGTACAAGCAAATTCCTTCAGAACAGTATAATTTTCCTTTGTATTTTTTGCTTTTCTTGAATAACCAGTCATTGCAGTAAATGTAGCTCTTGCCTCATCTTTTGGGCAAAGCTGAGTCAACATGAGGCTGAATGAGCTAAGACTCTAAGGCTGTGGCAATCAGTTATGTGGCTGCTAACAAAGGGAGCATATGCCTTTTCTTTAGCATAGACACTGATCTGAATCTCCTCCTTCCATCAATTTCAAAGACATATGTAGTGGTCTTATGTATTAATCAAACTTCTACCCTTATCTTGAATTTGGTTGATGTATGCCAACAAGCTCAATGCTTTTTGGTGGAGCGAGAGCAGGACTGTCTGGTAGAGAGCAACACCGTGTAGATCTCATTTTCTTAGGAAACGAGGCTAAAAGCTAAGTTAAGGGAACATTATGTTCCGGATTAGGTGTTCAAAAGCTTCAGTGAATCTTGCTGATGCAATCTTGATTTGTCTTATGTATACATAAGTATATGAGCCCACGCTGTTATTTTATGAAAAAATAAAAATGCAAGTTTACATTTCATGTAGAAATTACCATTTTCTTTCAACTTGAAAGGTATTCAGGTTTAGGCTTTGGGGCTTTTTTCTTTTTTTTTGGGGGGGTGGTTAAAGAAACCTGACATGCTCTGTCAAAATGTGGTTTTGAAATGACAACTTCCATTTATAAAAGTTTAAATCTTCCATCAAGAAAACTAAATATTTTGACTAGAAAATACAAGTGATTATTTTTTTCAAGTTTTTCATTCCATTTCTGACCACCTGTCCTTGCTAATTTTTTTATATTTCACATTTGAGAGTTATCATTTTGCTCTTCTCTGAGCCCTGCACTGCTGATCTCAATGTAACTGAAGTATTAATCTTTGAGAAGGAAGGATAAAAAACACACTGTCAATAACATATTGAAAAAAGTACTATTTTTAAATGTATATGGTATATGCAGAAATCACAACAGTATTGGGTAATATAAAGAGTTTATTTGGCAGTTTGGAACGTCTTGCATTCCTCACTGGATCTTTGATCCAGAACTCCTTTGATGGATACATAGTTACACAAAATTGCAGAGATTTGTAGGATTAAAATACAGAAGAGACTGAGATTATCTAGTTTGACCTACTCTGCATCACAAGCTGTTATATTCATTCCTTTACCCTTGTACTGAGCCAGTAGTTTGTATTCAATTAAAACATATCTTGAGAAATTCAATCATGCTTGATTTGAGGACTTCAAGAGGTGGTAAACACCACTTCTGTTGGTAGTTCCAATGGGTAATTACTTACACTGTTAAACAGTTGTCACTTACTTCCAATATGAATTTGTTTGGCTCCAGCTTTCTGCCACTGATTCTTATTATGACTTTAACCACCAGATTAAAGAACCCTTCAGCACCCAGTATTTTCTCCACTGTTCCCATTGACTTGTGTCCACATCTGTTGCTACTGCTAATATGGATCCTAAATATTGATTTGAGTTTGTAACTGTTGATCTTGTTGATTTGCCCAAGATTTCATAATCAAATCTGGCAGGACTAGAACTCCTGCAATAAATAGGGTATGGAGACTCAGATCAAGGCACCATTCTGATGTGTACAGGGTGAGTCTGTGTGAATGGTTAATAGTGATCTCTTTTCCATCTCTTCATCTGTAGGATATCTGACAGATAAAGACCTCCTGGAGTTTCTCATCCGGTGCCAGAATGGCTTGAAGGATAATGGTGTTATCATTCTCAAGGACAATGTAGCCAGGGAGGGCTGTATCCTGGATTGTCTGGACAGTAGTGTGATTCGAGACCTGAACATCCTCCACAGCCTTATTGAAATGAGTGGACTCACCATCCTACGAGAGGAGAGGCAGGAGGGATTCCCTGAGCAGTGTGTCCCTGTCTGGATGTTGGCCATGCAGAAACGCCCTGGCCATTCCTGATTGTACACTGAGACTGCAGAGACTGGACTATGGATGAACTGCAGGACTGGGAAGGAGAGAAGCATCTGCTAGAACCCTCCTAACCATGCACTGCTACTACTACAACTCTAGGGCAGCAACTCCTAAAGGATCAGGGGAGAACTACAATTAACTCGGCTTCTCCAGGGAATAGTCTGCTTCTAAATCCTGCCTGCTTCATCATTCTCTCAATTTTTAAAAGGCTTTCTAACAGCTCCGTGTCAGATCTCTCTTTCATTAAGGAGTCAATACTGGACAAAACTAAACTAATTAATAGAAAGTAATTAGGTCTGAAGTTTCTGTAGTGGTTAAGACATTTTTGGAGTGTTCTGTATGAGGTGTTAACAAATAAGCCTAGTTTTCACTATGGCACTTAAATCTTCTCGGAGTTTAAAAAGGATCTGTCAGATCACTGAAGCAGGAAGTTGAAATAACTTCTGGAAAACCTAACCCAAATTCTGTCATCACTATCTGTACTTTAAAATATTTAAACCAAAAATGTAAGGAAAGTTTTATCCATTTGTTGGCATCAGCTGTGAAGTTTGGTTGGTTTTGGTTTTCGTTTTTCTTTTTTTTTTGCATTTCTGTCAGTTTGGACAGTAAGACAACCTGGTTAATTTTCCATTTTTAGGACCTGCTTTGTCTTCCTGATGTTTCTGCTATAGAACAATAGTGGTGTGTAAGGGTTTTCGCACTCAAGGGCAATACTTAGATGACAAATATATGCATGTTTGCATTGAAATTTTGTTAAAAGATTGCCCCACAAATTACATTCTGGAAAATATTTTTTCAAAATGTTCACAGTGGAAATCACTTGAAAGCTTCTCTTTATTATTCATACCACTGTAAATTTCTTTCTTTCCCACATTCAGAACAAGTCTGGCACCATATGCAGAGCTAATGGGATTTCATGGGGTGTTAATAGTAAGACTGTAAGAAGAACTAATACAGTATTGTATTAATTAACAACTCTACTAAACTGCAGAGGGTGTTAGTGTAACCCAAAAGCATGTATGATTTATATTCAAAGAGCAGCTGCATAAGCCTGGATTTGAAAATACTAACACACATACCCTCTCCTTAAGGCTCACAGAAATTACACATTTTGCTTCTTGTCCTCTTCATATAGGCACAGAAAGCGCTGTGAGAGGACAGAAGCTCATTTTGCAAAAAAATTCAGAATTTGAAATTCTGCTTCATTCTGAATGAGGACAAGAAGGGAGAATTTTGAAATTCTTTATGAAGGAAAACCACACAACCACAGACTTCTCCGAGTTGATTAAAATTTCTCATTCAGACAAAATCAAATGTTTCTTTTGAATTCGACTTTTAAAATAATTTGCACTTAAAATATTACCCCATGCAGTAAAAAGCAAGTTAAATATGACTTGTTCCAAATTTTAGAAATTAATGATAACATTAGAATGAACTGTTCTGATTCTTTCAGAATTTTTACCATGTTTTATTCCCCTGAAATGCAATTCTGGCAACACATCAGACTTTTTAAAGAGTTGCATTATGACAAACCTCCATCTTCTGATGGAAGGGAATTCTATAAAACACCCTCCATGTGACTTTAGGCACAATTGTCTGTGTCAAATATTGTCATCTGTGTTAGATTAACTCACATAGAAGCCTGAAGATAACAAGATCAGGGAACCTCTCAGCTGGATTTTAGTATACTTTGCCATTCTTTGATGACAAATCTCCAGTTTTGGTTTTAATTGCATAAGCCATCTTCTCTAGCAATATGGTTGCGTATGTTGAGAATTTCCAATTTATGGCAGAGGGCTTCCTGCCATCAAATCTTATCAAGTAATTGTTCTCCTAATGTGCCATCGCTAATTGTAGCAATAAGGAAAACAACACTCATGATGTGGTGAATACTCTGGCATGTCATTTAACCTAGAAACCTATAGTTCCCATGACACAGATGCTGCTGGAATGTTTTGGCTAATTCTTCCATTCTAATCAGCTGGTAATGGATGTAAATTTAGTACATAACACTGTTAAAAACCCTAGGTGAACACATACATTCTGGAACTCCCCAGAACTAGGTACTTCAAATTGCCTTTAAGCTGCTACAATGCTTTCATTCTGCCAAGGCTGCTAAAAGGTGGTGTGGTCTTTGCGTGCGAGTATGTGCAGGTATCTGCAGGAAACCCAGTCATTTGTTTTACAGGAAAGAGTCATCAGTCCTATAGTTAGTAACACTGGTCAGCAATAACAGGAGAATATTTTAAAGGCCTTTACGTGATTACAAATTAATTTGTCCTTCACCATTTTTTCTTCCAGCCAGAGACGTCTGCCATGGTGCAGAATACTTGGGAACTGCTGGAGATCCTAGAACAATCATGTATGTGCCAGGCATATCTGAACGGTATTGATCACTACAATGGTGAGAGAACAGCATTGTGGAAATAGGGAAGTAAACAATTTTATACAAATCCAAACAGCTGCCACATCTCACAGGGTAGAATGTATTGGCTGTTCATTCACGCACCAGAGCAGGTGCAGTTCCGTAATGAGAGATGTGGTTCCAGAATGGATGTAGAATGATGGTTGGGTTTAGGATGAAAGGCAGAATATAAATGACTGGTATAGTTTTCAGTGAAATACATTTTTCAAGGTAAAAATGTTCTCCCCATATTTTGTACATCTTTCCTGTTTGAATGTCCAGAATACATATACATAAACATATAATGAAACTTGATTCCCTTAACTATGTGAGAACAGAGGCAAGTAAAAATCTTAATTTAGTAGAAAACCCCATATTTCATGGTTCCCACATTCCTGGAAATTAATGTTTCATGGCTATATTGCTTCCACAGTAAAATATTAAAGCTTTTCTGATGACATAGTGAACCTCAATAATAAAGAAACACAAGCCCTCCAGGGGCTTAAATGCATGAGGTTGCTGCAGACTGAATAATGTTTTGGTTTCCTCCTTTCCAAGGTATATTTTAATTCAAGAACTCCCACTCAGTTAGTGTACGCCACCCTTAAATGTTCATGAATTTAGGTAAGGGCCATTCTTGGCTGAAAAATTCAGGGCACTCTGGACTTTACCGTAGTATATAATAATAACAATGAATCACAAGTTTCAAACAGAAGATCTTCCTTAAAAATCATCTATGTATCTGTTGCTCTTTGGTATTCAAAGACTGGATAATCAAATCAGTTTCTCTGCCTCAACTTTAAGGTTATTTAAACCATGCATTTAAAGAAGTCTTTAGCTCATCAGATTGCAGTGGGAGTTTAAATTTCATCTGTGTCTTACTCATTTAAGACTTGTTCCCGATCTTGACATTACCAGAAATTTAATCCAAGATTAAGACCCTGGCTGAGGCAAGGTTCATGGAACATTCAGGGTCCTTCAAGCTCAAGCCCTCATTCACCATCAACGGGTACTTAGTGAAATACCCAAATAGTCCTTGAATCAGATGTTTCTCCCAGGTGACCCCTACTCAGGTAAACGCTTAGCCAAAGTGCAGTAAAGCCCACTTCTGCCATGTCACCACCAAAACTCTTGGTGATGCTTGGTTTCCCTATATCAGGTCCAGTGCTTCTATTCTGTGTGACTGAAGGCCAAGTATTATCTTTATTATATGAATGTGAGGTTCCTTGCAAAAGATCCTCAAGCCCTGACAGTAGCCCCCAAGTGCTACTGCAACCCAAAGAAAATGTAAGGAAGCAATTATTACAGCAGTCTGAACAGCGATCCCAACTGTGCAGCTCCAGCAACCATCAAAGATCAAGCTGTTCATGTTCCAAAGGCAACTCAAACATTACAAATGTCCTTTCATTCCTAATTGGAAGAGAGAACCATCATTTTGAAACATACCACTGAGTGGATGTTCTAAAATATTTTGTTTCAGAAATACTGAAACGATCATATCAAATATTTTTAGTTTGACTGTCTTGTTTGGATGTTTATATAATCTAGTCTAAACTGACATGTTATGTGAGATGATAATATAATACATTATGTAGTACTGTAATAGTCAAAGTGAAACATTAGTACCCTACATAATACACTAATAAAATCAGTACATTCCCTGCCCCCAGATTTAGTGAAACAAGTCAGCAACTTCCAGAGGAAACAGCCATTTCAAGAGGAACAGTCCTGTCAAGAAGTATTTGCCCAGGCTCTTTTTCTCCAGATGTATCCCATCGATTCAGGCAGCTTGCAGTGTGCCTGGTCTAGGGAGCAGCCACCCTAGGCTCTTTTGACAGGCAAAAAGAAGACACTGGCACCTCCAGAGCAATTCAGACCACCTCAGAGCTGAACCAACTTGAAATAAGAGAGCCTCCCCTCTCCCTGGTGGTTGTACAGTGGGAATGAAAGTGCATCCTTGTTATAACCAATTCAGCATCTTCATTGTTAATGTCTAACAGAAGTGCTGTGTGACCTGAGGAGCTGTCAAAACTAGAAAAAGGCATGGACTTGGATAACCAAATACCCATTAAAAATCAAAGTCACGATACTGGGGCACTACATTAATGGGAGCAATATATCACTGCATAATGCCAGCTGACACAAGCTTTGCCAGTTATTCCACAGAGTGCCCTGAGTACCTTTATGCCATTCACTTGTTTTTTCCATTCTCTTAATCCAGGTTCCCCAGAGTGTTTACAATGGCATATCAGACAGTAGGCCTGTCCAGAGGAACTTGACTGTTATGTGTGATTAAAACCAGTTGTGTTGCATCCCATCCCTCTTCTCTTCCTTTGATGCTTCTTCCAACTTGCCAAGAAAATCCCTCCTCCACTTGCCAAAAATGATTTGTTCTCCGTGGACATCAGCACATCTCACTGAAGTAAAACAGATTGCCTTTGATTTTAAGAGGAGGTAATTCTGTTTATCTGAGAGCAATAACAACACGCTGTATTTCAAACATACAGGTTAGTACCTGTCTGTTTCGATTGATGTCAAGTAGGCACTCCCAGACCTTTGTACAAAACAAAGCTCACGTTCTCATCACCATAAATAACAATATTTGTATGACACTATACACCCCTAGACCTTGAAGCATGCATTATCGTTGTGCTTGGGATAAGGAAACTGAGGCGCAGAAGGGTGATCTGGGCCACATTACAGCTTTACTTAAGTGGTAGCTGTGAGTATTTAACACCTGCACAAATCAGGCCACTACAGGAACTACAGAGTATTTTTGCAGGCAGACATAAACTTATTCTGGTTGTGCTTGGAGCAGATTGAAACAGCATGGTTGTGGTTAGCCTGCTTATTAGGCCAACCTGATATGTCCTGCAAAGAGAAGACTCAGGCTGAACATTGTGCTCATGAACATAAAAAGCTTCTGTTCCTTTCAGAGCATTGGAAGAACAAACTGGTGTATGCCTGCAGCAAAAATAAAGTCAGAAAATTGGTGGAAAGTCTCTCTTCCCTGTATCTTTCTTTCAAAACTGTTGAATTTGCAGGCATTTCAACCTGTTGTGGTATTTTCAGGCTCCTGAGACTAAGGTTTTTAGAGGCATTTGAAGATGCAGAAGTCCTATAAGTGCACCATGGCTTAAAGGATAGGATACCTATTGGTGTCTTTGAATGCCTGTAAGTCTCTGAAGATTTGGCTTGTCACAAGACTACATTTTCAGAATTATCTAGGAGACCAGATTTGAAAGCGTTTAAGTACCTATCACTGGAGGTAGGCGTCTAGAAGGATTTCTAAAGTGTTTGGCCAATTCAATTAAAGTTTAGCATCAGAATGTCTTCGAAAACATCTCAGGGAGGTGTAGGCATCTTAAGTACAAACAGTCTCACTTGATTTGAGACACCTAAATATAGATGTCTCATCTAAGATAAATGTCTAGACTCTCTTTGCAGTCCGTGGAGAAAAACTGGCCCATGCATTCATCGCATTCTGGATAGATGTATTAAAGATCCAAGCAATAGCAAAGTCCTTCTGAAAGCTCCGTTCAACTGTACCTCCTTGCAGTGACTTGAACTGATTTGTAGGTGCATTATGCCTGATTGTTCCCCTCTCCCTAAACACTGACAATGTCCCAAAAATGTAAAATCCTGATTCAGAGACTGTCTTTTCCAGATCTGCAGCAGAGATTCCCAAACAGTGGCACACGTGTCATAAGTGCTGTCGACCCTCTACAAAGCAGTACACAACACTTTCTGAGCCGCCTTCTATGTGCACGTGCAGCCTGATGCTGCTATGAGCAGCTTCAGTTCCTTCTTCCACTGCTGCTGGGGCAGTACTTGAGCGTGGAAATCCTCCCACACTCCTCCAATTACAGAATAACAAACAGCATCATCAACTCCAGAAAGAAAAAATCACAGATGTAGCTTTGAAATCTTTGTTTGGAAGATTTCTCTGTGTGTGTACACACACAGTTAACCATTTTACAGATGTATATGCCTACATGTGGTATATACACATTTTGTATTAGCCAAGGTGACCTGTGGTCCTTGGAGTATGTGTGGCTTTCCGGCTTTTCACAAGGCATCCGCTGCAGTGGAACAGGAGCCACTATGTAATGTGGATCCCCAGCCACACAAAGAAGTGGTCTAGCATCATTTGCCAAGGCAACTGTTGCTGGATCAGCATTGGATGCCATCTGCTCAACCTGGCTCCATCCCAGGACTTCATGGCAGGATCCCTTGGGTGACACCTGGCATGTCTCACTTGTAAACCCACTCAGATCTGCCCTAGCCTTTTTGAATTATGTTGTTTGTATCTTAAGCCTCTCAGTCATGTGAGGATTTTGTAATGCAGTACATAGGATCAGCTAGGATGACCTAATGAGCTTGTGGCTCCCTTCTCAATGGCTGCATGTAATCACAGAGCACACCAGGCGTGAGATGCTTCTCACCGAATTTGGACATCTAAGAGACGCTTGTCTGAGGTTAAGGTAATTGTCATGACTTCACATGATTGTCACTGGGGAGAGATAAGCTCCTACCAGAAAGCTGCTTCCCTCCTGCAATGGTTATGCCATATACTCAACTGTAGAAGGAGCCTACAGGACTGTCTTAGGTTCATATGTGTCATTCTTGGGTGTTTAAGGGACGTGAGATGAATTTCAGCTTGAGTGTATATGAATTCATGGACCCCACTGTGAGACCAGTCTTCAGTACATTCAAGACTGTTCTTTCTCCCACAGATGTGAAACTTGGATCTGCAGCCCCAGCTGTAAAACTCTTACAACTCAGTAGAATCTTACAGCTTCTACTGAGGACCAAAGTGAATGTTGTCAGAAATTACTCCATCTTGGACCATACCATGGCATTTTCCTTTCAGAAGGTACGGGCATGGATACTCCTGAAAACTCAGCGGAGTACAAAATTAGATGGATGTTTGGCTTGTACCTTACCCAAGTAGACATGATGAGTTTCCTGAGGGGTGCTTTTTGCACTCTGGATTGATTGGTTTACCAATAAGCCAGGCTGACCCTCTGTTGGGTCTTATTAAATAACACACTAGTTTTATTTATGGATCAGTACATGTGTGCATTGCTAAATAAACAAGTGGCTTCTCCTAAAATCAGGGTACCATTGGCAAACTCTTAAAAATCCAATCTATAAAATAAACAGATTCCAGGAGTTACCTGTGACTCCCACCACTGCAGTAACTTCAAGGATAACAAGAAGTCAATAAACCCCCATCAAGGAAGTCCCCACGGGGATCCAGCAGCTGAGACTCTGAAGCAGCAGTCATCAAGAGAAACTAAGTGATTCAGTAAAACATTAATGTTCCCAGAGGAGCCATATTTGGGCTGCCTTGATTTGGTGAGAGAGGCAGACCTGACCACTACTGAAGGCAAAATGTAGGCCATCAAAGAGGCTCCTGTTCGGAGAGTGTCTGCAGAGCCACTCTGCTATCTGACTTCCTTCCTGCCTATGATTAGTCTATGTATCATCTGTAGCTGTCTAGATGCCAAGGCAGAGGGACCCGGAGCAAGGGGGTACTTTCTCACCCTACTCTAAGTCATTTCACTGCTCAGGTAGGATTCAGTCTCTGTCTTTCAGTTCTCCTAGATCTTGCAGATCCCCAAACTGATGTCTGATAGCATCTTCAGTTTGCAGCATGCAGTAATTCTGATTTCAAGGGGCAGAGCAAACCCTGCCTTTGCCCTAACATAGCTGAGATCAGTAACTAATGATCTCTTTTTCTGGGCTTTTTCAGAACGGGCAGCTTTGTCCTGTCTCCCCCAACAGACTGCAAGGAGAGAAACACCACCTCACAAAAGATGGCTGAGCACATCATTGCGGTGATCCATACCAGCCATGCAACAGGTAGGACAGGTGCACGTCCCGAAACAGAAAGGAACCAGTGGACTACTTTCCGTCACTGCCTTCTCACGTAGACAGATCTACTTACAGTCAGGCTTTTATGGCGTCCAGGATCTCAACATCAGAGCATGCTATAATAATTAGTACATTGATCTTTTCCACCCCACTGTCAGGTGGGGAAGGACTAGTTAGCTTTATTGCATGTATGAGAACCCCAGAAAGCAGAGTTACATTCATGTCATTTTACTTCAGCTGTTTAGTCCAACTGGTTATTACAACTGCCTAATAATCAGGGAAGCAAGGCCAGTACCTCTGCAAGACTTTTCAGTCCATCCGATGCTAGGGGATAAATCTGACATTAGGAATATCCTGTCTATCTCTGCTAATTCGTGATGATGTCTTCAGCTGGGACCACATACCTAATGCTAAGTGAGTTGGATTTCACCTTGAGGGAAGAAGGGCCTTAGAGAGTTGTACGCATTAGAGCACGGAACAGAACTCTGCTCTCCTTAGTCACAGCCACATGCTCATACCACTGAGCCATATTCTCCCTTACTTGTGTAAATTGAGGGGATTTAGGTTTCCAGCATGGTAAACAAGGATTTAACTACTTCCTCCCTCCTCCCAAATAACTTTCCCTGAAATTAACATGGTAGACAGAGTCCTGGCTTTCAAAAAACCCTTTCTGCTTGGTGTTATTTTTGTAACTGATCCTCGGTTGGAAAACAAGCATCTCAAATTTCTGCTAAGAACAACCCAAGGGAACCTCTTAACAATAACATTACAAGTCTTATACCCTGCTCCACTGGGTCGTATGACAGAAGAGTGGACACCCACCCATGGATGAGTTTGTAATCCTGTGTGATAAAGAAGTGCTAGGGCAGCTGGCAGCACACAGCGAGCGGCATAGCGTGCTTCACTCCCCTCCAGCTTTGTGCCCTGCTTGTCAGACAAAAGTGGACAGAGCAGCATCTAGCACTTGAGATCAGTAGCCAGAAAGAAGCTGCGGCCTCATGCTGGGCATGTGTGAGGTGCAAAGGTGGTGGCGGGAAAGGAGCAGAATGTTTGACATAGAAAGCAGGAGACTTGACGGGCTGGAATATTTTCATCCTCTAACACCCCATTGTGAGAATGGCTTTCGGGTAATGACATTTTAGGAAATAATAATCTTGTGATTGTAGTTAACACCCTTTAAGGCTTAACTGCACTGTGAAGGTTGGAAAGTTCTTTCAAAATGAAAATTCTCACATAACTAGAGAATGTAAAAGTGGGTCTAACATGCCTTTGCAAATTGTGTCCTTTTCTGTCCCATAACAATGAGTGCACACAAACAGCCTAATGTATCCATAGAAACACAGTGGCAGAAATGAAAGATTAAGACAAAGGTGATGAATAAGGAGGAGGCAGTCACAGACAGAGGAATAACAGGGATTGTGCTACTCCTTTTGACTGGGGAATGGCAATAAACTTGCTGCCTATCACATAGTCTAGGAGTATGTGTTGGAACTGTGCCTTCTAAATGTCTTTACTTAAGGTTAGACCTAAAAGCACAAAGCAACTTACAGCACTTTTATTCATAGGTCTCAAAGGGTGCAGTGCAGAGAGTAGCCTATGGTAATCCCTACTACAGAAGGGAAAACAATGGCCTGGAGCATCATATCACTGAGAAGCCAAGCTGGGAATCCCACCTGAATCAATCCTGTCTCTGGACAAAGCTGCCACTTCCCTATGAGTACAACAGGTAAGTTTTTCACAGGCTGGGGCTAGTTTTCCTTTGGCATGCTATGTACCTTTCTTTCACGAGCGAGCTGAGAATGACAGCTAGCAACCAGCCCTCTTCCAGGGCCTCAGTGCTACTAGAGACAGAGCAGGGCCTGCAAGGAGAGTGTCTTGGTATGGTAGGACAGGAGTTCCAGCCAGGACAGCTGAGGTGAAAATCCTGCACAAATCCATATGAGACACCCTTGCAGCTCAAGATATCCATCAGCTAATCCTCCCTTTGGCAATCTCCCCACTTACCCCTTCCATCAAAGGAGCTTGGATTATATCGGCTGCTGTCTTAATGAGTGAGACTCCAAAGGAAGCTGGTTTCTCCAGGACAAAAAATAAAGTCCTTTGCACTCTCTGGATCACCTTGCCTCTTCAGAGAATGAGGTATTTAATAAGCTGTTACTGAGCCTCAGGAGGGAGGTGAGTGTACCCAGGGAGCTGTGCACACAGATGAGTTGGGGCCGAGAGAGGCACAGAATCTCCATGTCACACCTTGCAGGTTTTTGAGCAGATTGTGAGGCCGAGGCCCTGCCATTCACTGTCACTACAGACCTAGTGGTGTTCTTTGGCAGAGGAAAGGTGTTAACTCACGTTTCCTGGCCACACTCCAATTTGGCTGAGTATATCCTTGCTTTCTTAAATTCCTGCCCCACCCAACCAACCGGTTTTGACTGTTTCCTGATTCCCCCAAGTGCTTGTTGCTGTTGGTTGTGGAATGGCCCCTCTTTCACCCTGCAGTGCAGCTCACTGAATTCTGTTGCATAAATGATCTCAGGTTGTAAGGTTATCTACCATGACATTCCCTGTTCTGGAGAAGCATGTTTGCAAGATGAGTTCCCTCCCCTTCCTTTCCATCCCTTGGAAGTGTGGCTGTCACAAGAAGGATGTTGGAGTAGGGTGATCTAGGGTGATCTCATGCACTGTTGCAGAGCTGATGTTCTTAGAGAGGGCTTTACAGTTTCTCAGTTCCTCTCATCACTGTTTTCCCTGTAACTATCGGAACAAATTGCCCATGCCCCTCTAATCAAAGAAATGTGAAGTTAGCGAGAGGCCCCAAATATATTTCCTGGCAACAAGACAAAAAGTAAGTCTACTGAGAAGTTTATGCAAGGAGAATATTTCTAGTATATACAGTTCTGTCTTGTTCTCAGATGCCCATACCAAAGCAATTACTGTACAGGAGATGCCAACTGGCTGGAAGAACCTGTTCATTCTGGGTCTGTAATGGAGTCTGTGAGGAGCTCAGCTTCCTGGTGTGGAAGAAGGTAAGTGTGTGTGAGGAAGGGAGGCTGGGACATGTTTATTTGGGAGGGTAACCTTTCTGGGCTGGGAGCCTACTTTTTAATTTATTTGGTGGTCCGGGAAAATTCGTCACATCACATTCTTCAGCTCCTATTTCCACCGAGGCGATTACATCACCCTGGAGTCTTAGCTAGCTAACAGGGATGCAGCTGTATAAAGCGCAGGCTGACCATTTCATGATGGCAGTGATGTGGCTTGTCCCTAAGACGAAGTTGCACAGGAGAAGTAGAAGTCTGGATCCAGCCAGGGAAATGCAGATCCAACGCCAACTCTGAACTTCGGGCCAGCTCACGGATGGTTTTTTCCATGTCTGCTTTTACTCCACCCTTGAACTCGTCACATCAGACCCAGAGACACATGTGGCCTCTATGTTTCTGTAAACACAACGGCTGCTGTTTCTGGGTTCCCGGGAGAAATGCCCAGGATGAGTACCAGGGCTTTCCAAGTGATAACTTCAGTGTTCTGAGGAGCATTTTGATGGTCTGGAGTTGCAGAGCATCTTGGCTTCTTGACAGCACTGTATTTTGCAAAACAAGGATGAGGGATCAAGGCCTGCAGGAGTTGGGGCAATGACTGAGACACAGGGTTGTGGCAAAGTGCTGAGAGCTGGGGAAGGTAGAAGGGGAGAGCCCTAGAGTGTGGAGTTTCCACGGTAGAGAATCAGTGGCTCTCCCACCACATACTTTTTTGTGTCATCCCGCAAGCTAGCATGAATATAGGAGAAAATTTGGTGTCTGCTGGGTCACAACCCCTTGCTATGCTATGCCAGAGTTCAGACTCTAAGTATTCAAAGGGATGTTGGGGTATTTACTCATGGAGCCTCACAGCACTTCTGAGAGGTGTCTGAGTACTTTACCACCATTTCGCTCATAGCAGTGGTAAAGCAGTGTGTGGGATCACCTTTCACAACCAGGGAGTGTGGCAGTGTCAAAGCCAGTAGGAGAAAACTTGGGGCTGCCTGGTGCTCAGTTCACTGTGTTCTCCTCTGTGGAATGCTGAATCTGCTTCTGAACCCCGTGTCTCATGTTTCTAGTCTATCTTTACATCAAAATCTTAACAGCAGTTTAAAGCTGGTATAGTTGGTTATGATAAAATGTATCCTAAGCTCTCACAGGCTGGGATTCTGTTTTCAAAACCTGAACTGTTCCTCCTGCAATGCAATGCAACCATACTCTCAGAGAGTTAATAAATCCATGCGTGCCCTTTAAAAGAAGAAATCAGGAGGATTTTTTAGACATTTTTAGGCAAAGGTTCTTTTTTTTCTTTTTTTTTTTTTTTCATACAGCCTCCTTGGTAACCAGTTAAAACAAATTCCTCCAGACTGTAAACTAGAGATAATGGAGTTCGCCTTTAATCTCAGTCCGCTACAGATCATGTTACCTCTTAGAAATTACTTATCCTGGCCAAGCAAATGAATTGGAATTGATGTTCTTAATTGTTTTCTAAATTGCTGTTCCCCACTCCCTTCCTCCCCTTCTTTCCACACAGCTGTTTTGCATCAGAGTCTAGTCTAATGGGTACTGTCACTCACACGAGGGGGTGAAGTCATGTGGCCATAAAAGAGAAAGATTGGGGGAAGAGAGGGAAATACCACCCGGTGCATTATCTGGCTGTGACACACACAAATTGAATAGAAATAATTCCTCCTAGGGGGCTAGTCCCAACAATGGACACAGTTCTGTCGTGGGCTAGAAAAATGCGGAGACTCACTCCGTTCTCTGATACTCGTTTCTCTCGCAAAGAAGGAAGATGATTAAAGTGCTAGTTTGGGACACAGGAAACCTTAGTTGAAACTGCTGACTCTGCGGCAACCTTCTTTGTCTGGTTTTGTGCAACTTGCTTTGTTTATGCCTCAGTGACTACATTTGTAATACATAAATAATACAATTCCCTTCCTTTCTTCTCAGGGCAACAATGGTCTTTCATTAGCTGTATCTTACAAAACAGCTTAACCTGCTCTCCATCTCCAAAAAGTGCTTCAGTACTGCCTGTGTTTACATATATTAGCCTCCAGCTCACTTGGAACTTGCCTTGCAAAGCCTTTGGGCTCTGGAAGCATCAGGCCAGGACTTAATACCAGAATCCCATCCCTCCACACCCTCTAAAGGGGGGGACAGATCTCAAGTCTTAAGCAGGAGCCATCTCCTGAGGATGTTTGCTCATATAAAAATCATTCCTGCATGTGAAATGTATGCAAACAAACTATTTCACCAACTTCTGTGTCCTGCTACTATTTCTTTCCCACCTATAAATGACCAATAATCCCAGTTTTGCTGCCAGCAGTTTTCCAGAACTCAGCTGTTCCCTTTCAGACCTTGTACTTCCATGGACTGGCAACTGTTTTCTGCTCATCTGACCATTCAGAGTAGAACCTAAAAGAGCAGAGGTTATCCTCTTCTTAACCTCTCCTAGAAGGTCTTTCTTGACAAACAACAGTCTATCACTTACTCTTATTACACTGTCGAGTTAGTTTTCTGAGGGAGACCAGGGGAATGGAGGATTTGCTGTCCACATAAAATCCTGAAGTGCCTGCTTGTACCTGTTACCTGTTTGTAATATCTGAGGACACTGTGTAGAATAAGTCCAAGGAAAAATGGCAGGAAAGGAGGAGTTTTATACAAAACAAGTTAAAAAAATCATGCTAACTGCTGGAAGTAGTGAGGAAAGCTGACTATTGTAAGTGTGGAAGCTTTTCCCCTCCTTTTCAGTAAGGAGAACATGGATTGCTTGGGCTCACTGCAGCACTGCACACAACTATCACGTACCAGATTATTGTTGACACTAGCAGAATGATGTGCATTTATTCTGCAAATGCTAGCCTGCAGGAGCTGCACATTTAGCATTCTTCATAACTGGAAAGAGACTCTTAACACTGGCTGGCCTGTCCTTACAGACACAGCTACTCTGTTTAAGAAGCCTTGTTTCTTAGGAAGTGTAATGCAAATGATTATGCTGATTCATATTAACATCACAGTGCAAATACTGTTACCTCCTTGGAGGAAGGAAAAGGAAAAGAAAATCTACCAGTGATAAACCTGAGTTACGTGATGGGGAGGTGACCTGATGTGGTTATGGAGAAAATGGTGTGAAAATCCAGAGGAGGTAAATTTTGCTTTGCTTTGCACTTCTGCAATTAGTCATCTCTGAAACAGGTAGGGCCAAGAGGTGGTCACTGTCCTGGAAGGAAGAAAATCAAATGTGCAGGTGTTGGGTGTTGGAAGTGAGGTTTTCAAAAGTGTGAATGTGAGTTAGGAGCATAACTTCCAAGTCGTGTGAATCAGGTACACCTAATTGTCTAAATCTGGGATTCATTCAGCTGTCTAATAGCCCAAGTGCCCAGTTCAAAGTTAGTTTTCAGAGATCTCTCAGAACTCAAGGTAGCAAGACAGGCAATTCATGAGGCAGATACATCCTGCCCATCTCAGGCATTATGCTAGAAGGCTAGTTGCCTCTATCAGCAATCACAGGAGTGGTCCCTTACCTGTTTCTATCAAAGTGATACAAAACAGCAGACTTAGTATTTGAAGTGACTAAGTATGACTGTGGCTCACAGCAGAATGACTTCTAGGAAGGGATGGCTACAAAAAGGTATAGGTAGGCAGTAACATCCTTCTGCCTTCACATGCAGGCACTATTTTTCACTCTGGGAGGGAAAGCAGACATAAGGAGAATAGAGCAATGCTCAGGAAGGAACTCTGACCTTCTCATCACAGCTTCCTTTTATCACAGGAGGCTTTTTCTAACTGTCAAAGCTATAAGCTGAGCTCCTGCTCTTTTTGCTTCTCACAATATTACCAGTAAAGAATAATCTGCAACCAGCATTTTGCTGAAGAGGTGCCAGGAAGAAAGGAACCCAATGTGCTTTTTCTGTAGCAGTGTGTGCTAATAGCGGGAAGGAGAAAAAACTCATTTATGTCAATGAAGCAAACAGATGTGACCCTTAGATGGTGCTACCCTTGCTGACATTAGGTACTTGCTGACTCCTTGAATAGCCCCATTCAAATCAACGTAACTGCCCTTGGAGCGAGGTTCTGCTCAATGTTAATGAAGATGTCGGAATCTGGCCCACAGGGAATAAATGTGTTGAGCAAGAAGGGGCTCTTTTATAACCTCTTTCCTAGAACATGTTTGGAGGCCTACATTTGCAGCTGGTTCCTATCTTAAAGCTGGGCCAAGCTGAGCCCCCCTCACCAGAAGATGCAAGCATGCCCAGACTTTTGGAAGTTCAACTCCAGATCCAAATATTAGGCCTGATCCAAAATTGATAGACTCCCACTGACCAAAACAGACATTTGGCCCAAGCCTCCGTGACTTGGGCCCATCCTGACACAAAGCAATACACCATACAGCAATACTACTGGGGTGTCTGAGCCCATGTCTGTAAGAATATGATGCCTTTTCTTCTTTTTCCTCTTGCTTTTAAATTTTTGTTTAGGGAAGGGATTGGTCTCAAGGAGGCATAAACTCCCTTCTTTTCCATCCCTGATTGAGTATCAAACTCCTCCGCTGAGAGTTCTCCATGGAGACATTGGGTTTTCCTGGCAGGCAGGGTTGCAAACTACTCAGTGGAATGTCTACAGCTCTGCAGCTCTGGAGGAGCCAGGAGGCTGGGCATCCCAGCCAAGGGAAATACTGCTCTCGTCCCAAGAACGCTTTCATGGAGACTGAGGTGCATATTGGATTAGAAGCGGCTAAGCTGGGTTCTTCAGGGTTTTTGTTCGTTTCCTTTTTCCCCTCGAAAATCTAAAGCACGGGGAAGAGAAATCCACAGACAAGAAATCTGGGGATCCTTGTGGATGTTGCAAAATGTGGTTTGTTAATGGATCTTTTTACTTCTGGTACTTCTGGCTTGTTCGACACATACGCACACATACAAACATACAGAGAATAACTTGGCAAGCTCATGTTTTCATGGCACAGCACCAGGAAATGGGAGTTCCCCTCCCAACAGAGAAGATCAGGGCAATGAGGCAAAGGTGGGGAATCAGACCCAGCCTGAGTCTCAGTGGAGCGCTGGCCCGGACAACTCTTACACAAATAATCTCCAGGAGCTCTGAACCCATGCTTCTTTGTGGACACAGACAGTGCTGTAAAAAAAACAGGCTGAAATTGCTTCTCTTTCATGGCATCTGTAGTGTAAAAACGGTTTTTGTCCAAGACATTTGTGGTCGGAAAATCCTGACACCTCATAAATTATCTTATAGGCGCAACAAAGCTTCAAAAAGATGAAACTCAATGCTGAGGTCAGCAGGAATTTTTTTGCATTTTCTGCAGTGGAGGAGCCTTTTCAGTCTCAGGAAAACCACCACAAAAAGAGGCAGCAAGAAGAGAGAATGTTTCTTGGCATGGGAGCCTCAGTGCTCAGGGGAGTAAGGCATCTTCTATTATTTATTTTTGGCCACCTCTGTGTTCACACATCATCAGAATATGATCCAAGGAACCAGGGGCAGCCTGATAGCGAGGTGGCTGCTGCAGTTAGGTGACACTTCCAGGTCCACCCAAACACTCAGGCTGATTACCCTTGCATAGTGCTGGGGACTACATGGGTTGAGCACCTTCCAGGATTGCTCTGACAAGATTTTACAGGTGAGGTGGGTGCAGGGTAGGGGGGAAGTACTGCAAAACCACAGTAGGCTTCAGTGTGAGGTGTGGGACAGTGTTGTGAGGAGTGGTTTATGGTCTCTATCAGCTCATACACACAAGCAGCCAGCTGGCATTTTTTAAAGCTGTTTTCCTATTCCTCTTGACTACAAATGCAAACCCACTGCTGGAGCTCTGGCTGCCCTGCTGCATGAGGCTGAGCAGGTTGCTTAATCCCTCACACCTTCCCATAACTATAGCTAGTCTGAACAAGGACAACTGCCTAGCGGTTTCCCTTGCTCTCTTCTTGGATATTTCTTCTTTGATAGTTATTCTTTGCTACCTAGAGGACAGTTTCCTTCTTCCAGACAAGCACAAGGTGGAGAAAGAGGACCCTGAAGGTGGTGTCACACTCAGCCCTATTTAACACAAGAACCTCTTCAGGTTCTTAGTTAACACATGTGGGTATTGGAGTGGCAACCAACTGTCCTCTGCAGCACATGAAACCCTCTGTTGGTCAAAACAGAGGGAAATCGAGGTGGTGTTTGAAAGGAGAGAGAGTCACCTGGTGTCCAGGATGACCTGTGGTTCCCCTGTTGTGGTGTGTGGCAGGAAGGACCTGGCCAAAGCCAGTTAGTTCAGGAAAGAAGGGCTTTTTTTTGCAGGGTGAAAGGTGTTTCTAAGAAGGGAGAGACTCTTGTCTCTGTCAGGAAGAAATCATCTGTCCCATAGCAGGCCCTCTTGCCGCTCCTACCAGCCTGCTGCCCTTACATAACTGCGGCCATCCTGATCCATGCCTGGCCTTGCCCTGCAGCGCTCATGGCGGGAGGTCTGGGGTGCTGCGTGGTGCTGGAGTTGTGCCTGCAGTCTGGTGAGGGCTGCTTCGGAAAGGCAACGGCCAGGATGTGACAGCCAGCCCTCCTGCAGGGTCCCAGCACGAGGGGGATGCTGCCAACGTAAAGCCAGTTTTGCAGGCAGGGACAAGCTCCCCTGGGACAGACAGTGGGTTTTAGGGTTGTTATTTATCCCCTTTACTGAGTGATCATCAAAATGGCTCCATTTTAATCTGTAGCATTGCCTGTTGCTTTTATGTGTCTTATTTTGGCGAGCGGAGTTACAGAGTAAGATATGAACTGCTTTCCATTTCTGTGGGTGGACAAAACTTTCAGATTTAAAACTTCTCTCCATATGTGCAGGCCTCTGAGTTCCTAGCAGGATCTGACCTCCCTGCCCACTTAGTAAATCAATGGTTTCTAAGGCATGTAGAACTGATTTTATGGCAGCAAGATGCATTTCACTAGATTTATGTTATTAAACTGAAGGGGGGGAAGCCTCCTTTTACTTGGGGCAGTCCTTGAGTTTTACAGGCTTGTTTGAGTAAGTAATTATTTTGGTAATGCTGGGGCCTCCTTTATTGAATCGTAAATGCATCCTGAACAGCTCTCGGAATAACAAGCAGACCTTTCCCTAAAAGTCTATGGATTGCCCTGATTAGCAAATCTGTACATTAGTAGTTTACTCTCTGATTAGCTTTGCTGCTGAAGGCTGCCGTGGTTCACTTCTCTGGGGCTACTCACAAGATTAAGCATGTATGTAAATGTTTGCAGAATCAGTGCCACAAAGGAAAAAAAAAAACAACCCAAAAGCCGTTTCTTTGGAAACATCCTCTCTGACCGTGTTAGGAAAAAGGATCAGATAATTGGGATCTTTATGATGCTTATTATAAAAAATGTTCTGGAACTAGTTCAAGCACCAATCAGAAACCACATTGTTCCACTAAATCACTTTCAGATGCCATTTCAGATACAGAATACAATTACTCCTAGTTTAAAAATATAAATGTTCCCTTCATAAAGCGTGCACGCGCGCGCGCGCGCACACACACACAACTATTTTAATTTCTTTTATTTTTATCTGTCTTGGCTGGAGTTCAGGCCTTCCACAGATGATCTATCAACAGATTTTGTACTATTTCTTTCTGTCAGGCATTGTGCGGAGTCCACTGTATGGTGCAGAAGAGTTCTGCGACATAGATATTACGGCTTTACATACAAAAGAGCTCTTGCACAAGCTGGGGGGCTGAAGGCCCAGGCTTGGATGTGTATGTGCTTAAGAAATCAACTCAAAGCAAAACCTGGAACAAAGATTCTGCCCGAATGTTGCATTAAAAACCCACCCGAGATGCCTGGAGGGGTTCCTGGCCTGTCATTTTTTGTGGGATAGCTATGGGTTTTGGGAAGCAAACTCCCTTCCCTACATGGTGGCTGCCGCCCACATGCTCTCCTTGTTGTTAAGAGAGCGTGGAGGCCATCTGTGATGAGCTCAAACTGTGAGTCTGTCCCTGTTCGTAATTGGGGGACCCACCCGCCATCCGTGCTGTTTATGTGTGAGCACATGCTGAGGTGCAGGCAAACGGGGAGGTGTGAAAACGCTGGAGGGAGAAAAAGCTGTTACACTGTGGGCTGGATGGGCCAGGCACCCTATGCTCGCCTGGGGTCAGCACAGCGTGAGCCCGCTGCCCCAACGCAGGCCCTGGTTAAGACATTTAGTGTTGGCAGACATATGCAATCTCCTTCCTTCTGAGTCAACACACAGACAGGCACCTCTGGAGGGTTTCTCTGCCTCTCTGTAAGGTGTGACTCATTTCCTAAGCGGGAGCATCTCTGCAGAGAGGTATGGAGGGAGCCAGAATAACTCAATAGCTAACCCCAGGGCTTTGGTAGGCAGCAAGCTGGTTGGAAAGGGTCCCAGTCTGCCCAGCAACACTGAGCTCCTGAGCTACTCCTGAGCCTTGTGCTTTCACGGCGTAGCTGCTGGGCTGCTCAGAGGACTTTTCCACCTTGCCAGAGCACCATGATGCCTCCAGGTTGGGACTGTCTGGGACATTTCTAATGGAAAGCTTTCCTTCGTCATTGCTGAAATCCTTCTCAAGAGTGGTTCTGTTTTGGTGAGCCCAGACTCAGCCACAAGTCTGCGGGACTGCGGCCTGCTCTCCTGCCAGCTGGCTGCATTCTTTTTCAGGGCTTGGGGCCCCTGTGCTGTGTTCAATCCTGCTGTGGGATGGGAAGCCCACAGACACCTGGAGTGTTGCCCCAGAATCCAGACAAACCCCCCAGAGATGCCAGACCCCCAGCAACCTGGCAAGAAGCCCTGGGAACCTGGGATCAAAACAGGGATAACAAGGCTTAGCTTTCTACCCCAAGGCTAAGGATGCCTGAGGATGCTGCCATCTTTCAGATACTCCATGGGCCATCCTTTTTTTTCTCTTTCTGGGGTGAGCAGAGGGATTTCTTAGCATCAGGGCAAAGTGAGAATCCTGGGGGCTGCATTTTGGAAAAATTTATATGGAAACATTTTCATACTTTCCAAAACAAAAGATGCTAAGGGGTTTCTTACTGAGGGAAAATTTCTCTGCTAGTTTTGCAAAGGCTGAGATTTCTGAGTTTCCGTAGCGCTGCTCATGGCTTCTTTAGGACAGCTTTAGTCCTGACATTGAGAGGAATGGCCTTTGAAGTCAGTGGTAGCTAAATACAATGTGTGAAATCCTGGCCCAAAGAAAGCAGTGGGCTCCCAATGACTTGCACCAGCAAGTGAGATCAGGAACTCAGGCATGGTGCGTTCGCTGACATTTCTTGGGACTCGTGGTAGAGTAAGGAATCTGTTTTGAGCCAAACTCTTGGCTGGGGTGACCAAAGACCACTTTTCTCCTGTGTCTCTGATGGCTGGGAAGCAAAGTTTGAATGGAGAACAAAGCATTTCTGAAGATGGATGTGTAGGCTGATGTGCAAGTTGAAGAAGCATTTCATAGCAGTCTGAAATAAATCTGAGAGAGGGGATTTTCAGCACAGGCTGTTCTTTCTACCACCAGTGACTGATTTTGCAGTGGAAGCAGAGTCAGGCTGATTCAAGGTGACTGTGGAAATTTGACCCTCGGTGCTCAGGATTTTTAGTGTTTCTGGCCAGAAGTCTGGAGCTTTTGCTGAGATATGATTACTTCTGTGATGTTTTGTTGTTACAATAGAGCCATAGAGCTTCATTCAAAGGCTAGGACCCCCCTGTACCTTGCTGCATCCCTAAAGAACATCCGAGATAATTTTGATCCAACTGGGCAATAGCCTACCCAAGTCAGGAACAGCTCTCAATCCTCTTCAATGAGTATTTTTTAATTATTACTTATCAGTGTCATTAATCACTTTGTTTTTCAGCAAGATGATGTGACCTTTGCTGCAACGTGCTGATTTCTATTTAAAAGAGAGGTTGCTGACAAATGTTTCACAACCCTTGCATTACAATGTGCTTCTTACCTCAGGGATGCAAGTTTGCTCTGCAAACAGGAAACATTTTTCACTGATGTGATGGGGAAATGTTACAGATCCTGATGTTGCTAACTAGAGATGGATTATCAGGTTTGGGGCTATTCATGAGGCACTAGTCATTGATTGTGATTACTCAAGCCTCTCAGATTTTCTATTTTTCAAGATCATATTCCCTTCTGATTACGGAAAAATTTCTAGCACAATGAGACAACTGCACCTGAAAGCCTAACAAAACCTAGAAAACCAGTAAAAACACACTTCTTGTTCTGTTCTCTTCCTTTCTTCTCTTCCTTTTTGTGCTGCCTCCTGATTTAATGCTGAGGTTTGGCAGCACAGAAAACTGCAGTGGGAAGAGATCCAAGATTGTTTTGCAGACGGGTTTAAGCTGCAGTATCAAAGGTGCAGCTCCAGCCTCATATCCAAATATCACCAGAATTCGGTTTCCATTCACTCTGATGGTTGGGCTTGAGCCCTTCTGCCCAACAAAGAAAGCTTAATTCACCTATGTGGAGGTGTGGAAAACCAAGTGTCAGTAAGTATTAGCAGCAGTGGGACAAGTGCCGTGTTTCTAGGTATGCGCCTCTTCTGGGGCTCACTCCTCATTCGACGGTAACATTGAAAATGCCAGAGGAAGCAGAAGCAGCAGGAGCAGAGGTAATGGGCTCAGAATGGTGCCAGAATGCCACGGGTGAGTTTCCTTGCAAGCTGCCCATGGAGAGGGCCCGTCAGCATGCACCAACAGAGCCATATTTCATTTGCACATAAGAACCCGGTTCTGCCCTGGGAGGCTGCGTAAGAAATGAGGCTCCATGGTCGGTGCGAAACCAATAACAAATACTGCGTTCCCTCCTACCAAGAGATCAGAGCGCAGAGGGGTGCCTGCAGTGGAGGAAAGCTGGGACAAGCACAGAACAGAAAGGATGTTTGTTAGTTCTTCATTGTATCTCTTACCAAGCATAACTAACCTCACCACCATCAATAGAGATTGTGACCATGGAATGAACCCAGCTCCAGGACCTACTGGACATTTTTCATTAGAAGATTTTTAAACAAGACATGTTATTTTTTGTGCGAACATTATAAAGTACCTGTTCTGAGTATTTTTTCTGGAGAAAAGAAAAGCAAAGAAAACCCCATCTTTCCAAAAATGAAATATTTTTATAATGCGAGAAAGTTCTGTTTCCACAGTTTTTTAGTATTCTGAAATTTCGTATTTTCCAATATGTAATGAATTTGGTTATATTTTTTAATATTTCAGAAAATCAGTGTCAAAATGGAACACGTGTGCTTATATATCTATCAATATAGCTTGACTATGAGAAGTTTATTTTCAATATATTACCTTATCACCAATATAAAATGTTTCTACACACTCTGGAAGAGCAGAGGAATTCAAAATCATGGAAAAATCTCATGAGATGGAGGACCAGAAAAAAAAGGAAGGCAGGCGGTAATGAAGAGAAACTGAGGAGAAGGCTTTAGGAAGGAAACAGAGGGCATTCAGTGAAGAACCACCAAGGTTAAAATGAAGAAAAGCAGGATGAAGCTGTTTGCAGGACAAATTCCCTGGTGTGAAGGAGTCCTGCATAGGAGGACAACTCTGAATAGTCCACAGGCCTTGACTCAAGTTCAAGAGGTTGTGCAAGAATGGTGATGGCAAGGAGTATGGGGATGCGCTGAACACTGTATTGCTTCATTTAGATCTATCTATAGGTTTTATGCAACCTACCATGAAAAGTAGCAGTGCTAAAAGTTTTGCAAAGCCTGCACATCATAAGCTTTGACTGTCAGGTGTCACTGCGGAGATGATCTCTAACTTAGAGCTCCTACAGGGCTTCAGTGGTGGGGATATATGTGCTTTGATTAGTAGCATGAGCATGAGACAGAGGCCTGGGGGTCTGGTTTCCATGTGGTGTATCAGAGCTCCTGGGTTCAGGATGTGCAGGGAGAGCCCCTGAAGGAGGCAACGCTTTAGGCTCAGGAAACCTAAGGAGCGCTGTTACTGTGTGCTGCTGGGAGCCTGGACATCATGCAGAATAGCAGCAGAGCCTAGCTTGCAGCACAACAACTTCTCCACAGCCAAATACCAGAGTGGGTCCAACAAACGAATAAGATGAAGATGATGTGTTTTACTCCCAGCACCTCTCCATTGCTGGCAGGCAAACCTGTCCCCAAGGGCAAATTCTACAGAGCCAACTGCAGCCACCCTCCTCTGCAAAACATGCATGCAGTGTGGGGTTTCAGAGGCTTGCAGGAGCCTTGAAAACCACCTCTTGGGTGTGCTCCAATCTTGAGTAAACACTTCAAGGACAGCACCGAGGTCCCCTGCCTCTCAGGCAGCACCAGCCAAAGTGATAAAAATTGAAATTAAAACCCCAAAACAAAGACAGAGGAAAAAGAGAGAAAATGCTGTGGGGCCCAAAGGGCTAAGGATGTGGGTACTGCTGGGCTTAATTGTCTTCTTCCTTGCTCTGTGAGGAAGAATGTTGCTGGGACAGTGTTGCTGTCTTTTGGATTGTTACTGTTTGGGGGGTTTTTTTGTATTTTTTCTTTCCCCCAAGCAAACAGGCAAGTGATGTAAAGCAAATGGAATTGCTGTTCTGAAGCCGGGAAAGTCAGAGATGATCCCAGGCTGCGAAATCCAGATCTGAGTTTTGAACTCCCTGTATAGCAGAAGGCCGTGGAGGCCTTCAGCTGGGCCAGGTCTGCTGCGTGGAAGAGGGGCGAGCAGCCAACTGCAGAGTCAGGTTCAGGTTTGAATTCTGAAACAAACCTCTCTCACCGAAAGTTCAGGATCATTCCTGGAGGTTCGGGGGGGAAAAGCCAATTCCAGCTCTTCTCCTCTAATAGGTCTTGGACTTACTGTAACAATTCATCTGGGCCCCTAATGAGGAAAGCCGTCTTCTTTGTGATGACAGTTAAATATGTGCTCAGGCTCATTCCTCAATCAAAGTTTACATTATATTAGGTTTAAATTATTTCTGTACTGTGGGTGCACCCTTATTTCACAAACCTTGCAGGCTGTTCTGGTTTGGAGTTGTGGAGAACTCTAAAAACTGTTGGATTAAAGCAGTTAGATGTCTTCTCATAACCTGCGACCTTCTTTCTGTTATCAGCCTTGAATCCGCACCACTGACTTGTTCTACAGGGATGTGAGGGGCTGGAAACATCTGGAAACAACATATAAACCAAAAGCCTTGAGCTCCAGTAATCACTGCAAATCTGTGATTGCTCCTTGATTTGAAAGCTGGAATTCTCCCCAAACTCATGGGCTGACTGGACTGTCCATTGGATGGTTGGAAAGGAAGCAGTTATGATTTGATCAGTATTTCAAGCAAATCAGGGAGGTCAATTAAAAGTGAACTCTGAGAGCATGTTCGCATTGTGGGTTAGCTGTGAACGAGATTGCTTCGAGCTTTTAAGCCAGGAGAAAGCATTACAAGTCAATCATGCCTCCTCATTCCTCATGGCCTCTGCAGGCACAGAGTTGAAGGGCAGTTCAAGGAGATGGAGCTGGTACGCACAAAGTAACCCAGAGTCTGTGATTGACTCAGGTCGGTGAAAGAGGAGTAAAGGGAGTGCAGTTACTGGGTAGGAAACAGGGTCCGTGAAGCATGCAGGGATTTCAGACACTGGGATTTTTTGCAACATTTATTGGAACAGACAGGCTAAGAGCGCTGAGGGATAAAGGATCCCAAATCAAACAGCCTAATTGGTCTCAAATGGAGTGACTAAGGAACTCTCTCCATTCCAAAATGGGTCAAATTGCATTTTAGAAGGAGATCTCTGAAATTTGAGTGGGAGGCCTGGACAGAAAAATGAATGGATGAACTCATAATTGACATGGATTCCATTATGGCTAATACCTATGTCAGAGCTGCCACCGAATATGTCCTGCAAATCCATTCTGGGGGAATTCCCTTTAGAGATGTGACCCAGGTGAAGCAGACTATTTGCCATGAGCCTGTGAGGAACGGAGACTTTAATTGCAAACACATGGCTGGGTAACTTTCCAGCTAGGGAAAACTGGGGGATAGATAGAGACCTGCTCTGAAACAGATGATTGAGAAAGGCTTTTATTATCTCCAATCCTCATAGAAGGTTTCTGTGCTCTTGTATCATTTTATGCTGAACAAAAAATTGTAAAGAAAGGAAACATGATGTCAAAATTTAACATTGGCACAAAAAGCCCAATAATTTTAGGAGGAATAAGGGTGAAATTAAGTTCCCTTTGATTTTATTTAGACCTGGTTCCCTGTTTTTGTCTTCTAAATGGCAGCATTCTGATCTTCAGCTTGCCCCTGTCCTGGAGAAGTTGTAAGGTGGCTTGTGTCGTGAACAGTTCTGTCTGGGGTCAATTCCAACCTGAGAATATGGCCTGAAGGACAAGATCTTCACCCACTTGTGATGGCAACCAGTGTGGCTGCTTAAATTGCCCGTCCTGGTGTTCAGCAAGTAAGGTAAGTGCACAGCAAGGAGGACCTGGGCACCAGCTCCCGGATCTGATTGCTTTCAGGGTCAATAGGGAACACCTCTCACCCCCACATCCAGCATCACGATCAACAAGGTGTATGAGCACAGGCAGACCTACAAAGTACCTGAGGCAAAGACCAAGGCCAAGGGCGAGAGTTTAAAGACAGCTCCTGCATGAAGTGGGGAAATGCCCTGGAGAGGCTTCTTGCAGTTATTTCACATTGTTTTTCACAACAGTCTGATCCCAGCTTGCAGTTGCACTGTATCAGAGCTGGCCTGTAGCACAGGTGGCCAAACCCCAAGGAAAGGAGAGATGCTGCAGAGCCTTTTAGTATACTCGTGGCCCTGGAAATACAGACTGTGGGTTTTATCTTCTCTGTCGTTCTCTCTTCTGACTGTCCTGAAGGTTTCCCATGCTTTGCAGAATACCTTTAATACTAGGAAGTCCGTGTGTGTTTGTGCTTTCCTCTGGGACCTGGAAGCATGTCCATATGCATGATGAGGGGTGTAGAACTATTGCCCTGAGTGACTGGGAAAGAGCAAAGGGGAACGTGGGCTGGCATGGATCAGAAGAACACAAGGGATGAGCTCAAGGGAGTTTTCTGAAAGGATGAGAACTTGACAAGAACTTAACAAGACAAGGGCTACTTTGTGGTACCTAGACAGGAGTGTGACTGGGTTGGTGAGTTTTGTTAGGTTGCTTGGCATCTTCTGGGCCCTGGCTTGGGAGAGGCAGCTCCTTGGTGTCACATATGGCCAGTCCATGGGGAACTTGGGCCTTTTCAGTGCTAGAATTGTTTGACTCCTGAGTGTTGGAGGTTCAAGTTCTGGAGTGAATTGAGCAAGGCCTTTATTTGTTGTGGAGAAGGGTTTTCTCCTTCCTTGAGCAGGCATCCATGTAAGGTGAGGAGCACACGATATCAGCTGGGAGGCTGGCTTTTGGAAGGGAACCAAAGATGAGTTGGAACAAATATGACAACCTGTGAGTGCTGTTTTTGTGCCCATAACTACACTCTTCCACGTGCCCTAAATATTAAGGTTTGAAGAGTCAAAGATTGCAAATAACTTACAGCCTAATTGCTGCTTTGTGATGATGTTTAGCAGTTCACAGATGCCAAAGCACCAATTTTGGTCAGGATAATTTTTTTAAGAGCAATGTCTGGGACCTCTGTGGCAAAGGCTCTGGTTATGCTGAGTAGTCATGAGAATGGAACCAAGAAAAGGAAAAGTTGGGTCTGCAAAAACTGAGGCACTTAACAGTAAATATTCCCTAAACTGGTGACCACATGTCTCAAAAGGAAGATTTATGCAAAATGGGAAGGGAAGTTTCATAACAGCACTCTGTAATAAAATAACAACAGTGACGTACGTACACATGTACACACACACACTCATTCCAGATAAGAGCAAATATCCAACACTCCGAAGATGAAACACTTTTCTATTTTTCTCCTTCTGACTATGAAATATAATTTTTCTTGGACTGACAGTTCCAAGCAGAAATGCGTAGAGAATTCTTTCAGCCAGTGCTGGGGGTGAGTTCTCTCCTTTGCCTGTACAAATGTATGTATAGAATCATAGAATCGTTTGGGTTGGAAAAGACCTTTAAGATCATAGAGTCCAACCATTAACCTAGCAATGCCAAGTCCACCACTAAACCATGTCCCTAAGGACCACATCTACACATCTTTTAAACACTTCCAGGGACAGTGACTCAACCACTTCCCTGGGCAGCCCATTACAATGCTTGAAAACCCTTTTGGTGAAGAAATTTTTCCTAATATCCAACCTAAGCCTCCCCGATACAACTTGCAGCCATTTCCTCTCATCCTATCACTAGTAACTTGGGAGAAGAGACCAACACCCACCTCACTACAACCTCCTTTCAGGTAGTTGTAGAGAGTGATAAGGTCTCCCCTCAGCCTCCTCTTCTCCAGTCTAAACAACCCCAGTTCCCTCAACTGTTCCTCCTGAGACTTGAGCTCCAGACCCTTCACCAGCTTCATTGCCCTTCTCTGGACACGCTCCAGCACCTCAATGTCCTTCTTGTAGTGAGGGGCCCAAAACTGAACACAGTATTCAAGGTGTGGCCTCAAAACGCCTGTACCTTAGGCCTTTCCTGTTTGTAACTCTTCTGGCATATCGCAGTCCTCCTGCCCCTCAAGTCCTGCTGTCTTTGCTCTATGCATCCCTTTCCAGGACACTGGAATACATCTCTACTTAAATGTTCTGCTGTCATTGATTTATTGGTTTTAGCAGATAATACAGAGGTAAGGATTGGAATGGAGCCATCAGAGCAATAGTGGGATCTGTTGGAAGGGAGGAAATGCAGAAAGGAGAGAGAAGGAGGTAACAAGATAGAAGTGGAAGGGGAAAGAAGTGAAAAGGGGAATGTGGAGAAGGAAGGGAAAGAAAGCGAGGATCCCAAAGAATGACAAATTACTCCTCTGAGCCATATTATATACAGCAGAATTTATAGTAAATTGAAATATTGTTAATCTATAAAGGCTGTATTGTTCTCTTTTCCTCTTGGCCAACTACTGCTGACGTAAGCAGGAACTCTGCTCTGGGCTGAAGAAGTTGAGAGCCTAGCAAGCAAGCCTGGCACCCAGACTGGAGCTGGAAGTGGGATTTGGCCTCTGCTACAGAAAGACTTTTACTCAGACTTAGCCTCACATTCCCTGGGTTCCTCTGTTGGGCAAGCTTCAGAAAGGAGCTTTTAGGCAGTGCTGCTTCTACAAAAGCTAATAAAAGTACATCTTTAAATCTCTTCCAGGAAGATGTTGGTGCTCTCCTGCAGAGCTAACATGCCCAACACAGAGACCATCTTAGTCATTATAGGATAAGGTACCGGGTTTAAGTCCTGCTAGGAGTTCATATATCCTGCAAGCTTACTAAAGGAGGTGCTCCTTACTCCATGATACATATAAATGTATGAGTGTGGATATATGTGTGTGTGTGTGTGTATCACTCTGTATAAGCTTATGCAGCTGTTTTCTCCCAATAATTCAGTAATTCTGCCTTTGGCTTTGCAGACTTCAGGATCCTGGCCAGCTGGAGCAGGAGAGGCTGCCAAGTCCGTCAGGTTGATGGAGCCAGCAGGCTGCTCCACCTGACTGTCTGGAAGAATTCTTTTGCTCTCTTGGGAGTTTCCCAGCACATCTCCATTTCCTCTGAAAGAAGGTTCACCCATGACTGCCAGCATCTATGTCAAGTCTTCTTTCCATGGGTGCTGCGGCTGCAAAATCCATGCACTGTTTTAGCCACCCCCCAGCTGCACAAGCCCTGAAAATTTCCAAAATGCAGCTAATGAAGCAGATTAAAAGACACAGGCTCTTGGCTAGTGCTATAGCTGCTTTATTGGGATAGAGGAGATGATCCTCTCAAGAGTTCTTTATATCTCACAACCTGGTGAAGAGAGTAACAAACCATATTTTTCCGCCCTTTTAAAGGGGAAGAACTTCTGTGTCAACAACTGAGAAGATCCTGAAGAATCCTGAGGTGCATGAGGAGGTAACAAGGGGACAGCCGAAATTTATGTTACTGTTACGTTTCTGTCCTAATCTCAGGAATGATCATGCTGAGAAAGTAAATCCTTTGCAAATGCTCATGAACCTCTGGTATTCAGGTGCCCTGCAGGAGAGATGCAGAGACACAGGAAAGATTTTCACCACTAGATTGTAGCATGTGGCTCTCATCTGGTGCTGTGTTCTGCCTGCTCCTTGCCTGGGACATTGTTCAGAACAAGTGGGACTTTCAAAAGTGATCTGTAAAGGGGAGAGCAAGAATATTCCTGGTTTTCCCCCTGCCCAGGCTAAACAGATTGCTCCATCTGCACCTCCCCTTCTGGGTCCTCCTCCCAAGTACAGGTGAAGGATGGTTCTTCACAAGACTTGGAAGCAGAGGCTTGCATATCACTTGCATTGACAGTTCTGTTATCCATCTGTAGTTGTGCCCTGCTGTTGTACTGCCTAATGGATAGTGTTGCCCTTTCCTGTGTTTCAGCATTTTACACCTGAAAGTGCTATCCTAAGGGCATACACAGCAGTGAGGCGGAGCCCCAACATGGGAGACAGGGACAGCAGGGATAAAGGAAAGGTGTAAAAAAGCACCAGCAACAAGACCAGGGAGCTCAGTGAATGCATAAGCAGTTAGTGAGTGCTTTTGAAATGTGTAATATGTAGCAGAAAGCAGCCTTACTGGTTCTGGCTGACTTGAACAGTAGGTCTCTCTTACCTGTCATTAACATGTGAGATGTTCACCCTGGCGAGGAAATCTGTCACTTTTTGTTCAGCGCACTGTAGTTCGTCATACGTAGAAAAGACATGCAACTCCATGCTCTTTCTTCCTTAACACAGAGGTTCCCAAACCATGGCAAAGATTCCTGTCAACCTTCTTTATGTCTTTTGGAGCACTTACACTTTTATTGTTCAACTTTGAATAGAGAATTTTTAAGAATAGTTGTTTCTCCAGACCAACTACAAACTTTTATAACCTCGCCAGCCATCCATGGATCAAGGGTGGGAAGTGCTGTTTTGGCCCAAAAGTTGCCAATTTTTATTATTTTCTCTTGGATTGTTTGAATATAGCAAGAAGTCTTGTGATGAAGAACTGCATGTAAAAAGGAGCTGAGGATTAATGAAGAAGCAAACAGGAGGTCTTTTTTTTGCTTATGTGGAAAGGGAGAAAAAAATCAAATGGCTGCTTGTGGAAACATGGAAGGTCTCCAGAATAATGAATAATAAGAATAATTTCAAATATATTTTCTGAGATCTGAACAGTATTTATATGCAAATGCTATCTCAGAAGGTAGTGGAAAAAATCAGTTTTCCTAACATTGGCTGGGAAACAGAATTTGCAGTTCTGGAAGACTTGCAATTTCCATAGGAACCAGATGAGATGAAGTAGAAAGACTTAACAGAGGTGATTAAAAAGTATTTTGTCCTGAAAAACAAACTTTCTAGCTGAAAGACATAAATTACATTTAAGGGAGCAAATGGCTTTCTAGCAAGTTTAAAAAAAACATGCCAGTATCTGCCCTTTGGTAACCCTGTGTTAGAAAGCCTTAGAGAGCAGAGAGCTCAACTGCAGAGCACCACCTTAGAGGAACCATGGGCACATCTTTGGGGTGGCACACTGACTGAGTTGGTGTAAATCTAGTTTATGCCACCAGAATTTTGAGGTCCTGTTAATATTCAAATACATGCAAAAATCCCCTGTGCCTCATAAATCAAGCAAGGACCTTCACTATTTTCCCTTGTTCTGAACAGAGGTTAGAGGTGAGTGATGTGGCCAGAACACTTTATCCCCACTGCCTGGTGTTTGGGAATTTTAACAAGAGAAAGAATTATGAATGATATCCTGCATTAAAGATTTGCCTAATTTTGTGTTTTGTTTTGATTGTTTTAGCAGTAATAATTCTGTGGTTTCTGTACTCACCTTCCGAAAGAAGGGAGCCATCACAAACAAGCAAGCTATTTCCTCTGCAGTGCTATTTTTATATTGTTTTATTAGTGAGCTGAAAAAAAAAAGCTTTGATCTACCCTCCAGCTTGATATGCAATGAGATATTTTCATCCTGATTGAACTCATATTAATCGCGGCAAGATTAATACAGATATATGTTCTTTTGGGTTTCTGGACAGTCAGACGGGGTATTGCAGTTAGACCTTGCTGGTGCGAGTTCAGTGGACACCACTGCAGGGACAAATCTTCCTATAGAAAATTCATTGCAGCATTGGAACATAAAAGCAAATGCATTTGGCCTGAAGCACAACTAATTAATGCATGGCTGAAGCTTGCTTAACTGTGTTGGTTCTTCTGCATTGAAGTTAATGACAAAACTCCCATGGAGTTCAGCAAAGTGGGATGGAATCTGTACAGAAATTATTTTTCCCAGAACAACTTTGCAATAACCAGTGGATTTGCAAACTCCTCACTCTGACACATTGAAATAATTTGGGACTTTCATTCCATTTTGCTTTAATTGGACTTACACTACATCTGAGTCTTCCTAAGTTGGTTGCTGTGCCTAAAATATGTGCAGGCATGTTTGCACTCTCTGAGGGAACATGGAGGTTAAACTAGAAGGTGAGGTTATGTTAGCAAGGATATTTTCTTTTTATACTGCTTCCAAAGGCAACCCTGTTTTGGCCTTACCACTCTGCCTTGACCGCTCTATGCCTCTCCATACCAAATCATGCTGGGATTTGATGATAAAGCACATCCTCTTTCCAGGAGCCAAGCCAACCCCTACATCCTAACTCACTGGTGTTCTGGTACCTTAGGCACTTTGTGGTCAGAAGGCAGACTGCAAATGCGGGTATTAGCTGCAGAGACGCTGGAATGTCCAAACCCTCTGTAGGAAGAGAAGAAATTTCTTACAGAGCTGTTGTTGCCCGTTTGATTCCCAGTTCCTTTGTTTTTATATTTCTCGGACTGTGCCAGCTGAGATAGCTCTTAGCTGGATACCAGCACTTGCAGGGCCTGATTTGGTTAATGTCTTCTATAAAAGTTTTCCATCTCTGACCAAGGTATTTAAGATTAGGGTAAAAATGTGAGTAAATCAGAGCTGGCATCTATCCCAGACATATCAATTCCCTTAATTCCCTTTTTCCTGTGGCTTCAGGACAATCAAAATAGGGAATGTTTCCATTGCTATACCTTTATGAAAGTACAATATGTGAACGCCATATCCTGAGTGCATCTAGTGTGTTTCCGTACCTTGGTCGTTACCAACTGCACAGCTTTCTCTGGCAATTATGTGAAACAGAGCACTGCAGTAGAGTAAATCTTTTGGCAGGGCTTGGTTCCAGGGAAGATCAAAACCCGCAGTGTGACAGTTAATGAAACAAGGAGAAAGAAGATGGAATCAGTCCCAGCCAGCCAACACTAACAGAGTCTGAAGGCAACTGGAGGTGCCAAGGTGTCTGCTTGCAAAATTTGGAGAGGGCTATGGGGGTTGTAGAGAGAGCTGCACCAAGGCCAGTTTTCCTGGTAGGAAAATCCACTTATGATAACGGAGGAACAGTGGAAACAACTCATCCTCTCCAGGAAGACACATACTGTCTTTTTTAAGATACAGAACAAGCCGGCATTATTGTGCATCCCTTGGGCAATAGTACTTTGCCATGGAGCTGACCTGGGTGGACTATGTGGAGCATGGCATGGATCCATGGGTATAAAATAAGTGCACAGTAATTGCAAGGACAGGATGGCATGAACTGAGCCATGCAGAGCACCTGGTTTCCAGGGGAGACAACCAGTGCCCTTCGGTAAGCAACATAAAGGAGTTAAAGACAAAATGTGGCAGTCTGCTGCAGCATGACCCATAAAGCAGAGCAGAGAGCAAGGGCCTCCTATAATGAGCCTATTTATCTCCAAAGCAGTGTTTCTCAGACTGTGATCCATGGGCTTTTGGCGGTCTGTAAAATATCCAGTGGTGGCTCATGAAACAATAGTAAACCCTCTCTCCTCCCCTCCAACAGCCACAGAAGCAAGCACACAAACAAAATGGGAGAAAATAAAAGCTACTATAGATTAACATTCAAATTCTAGTCTTTTGTTTATTTGATTTGATATATGAAAAATATACAAGTTGGCCTTTGGGTTATTATTGTTTTTCTGAAAAAAGGTTAATCCTTGGACTTGAGAAGTTTAAGAAATGTGGCTCTGAGGGTGCTATTTTTGGAGCCAATTACAACAGCATTGAAATGTTGAAAGATTCCTTTTGTTTGTTGAAAGATTAGGCTGAAGCCCTTCAGTCTATAAAAGAATAATAAACCCTAGTGGAATAAAATACTGCACTGCAACTAGGATACAAAAAGCCACCTCAGAGTGGTATGTGGCCTGGACAGAGGCACAGGGCTGGCAGAGCTGGCACTGATAATTACTAGAGTGCCCAGAAAAAAAGACTGTAAGCGCTTGCTTTATTCAAGTTATACAATCTCATCCTCCACCTCCTGCCATCCTCCAGAGCTGATTTGGTAGCATTTGCAAAATGATAATGCATTTACACAGTGTCCCCTGTCCCTGTTAGTATCCTTCAGCATTGTGCAGTCTACTCTGAAATGAGTTGTTAGAATGGCAGGATTGGCAAATTCATGTCTCGTGAAATCTTGGAGTGAAAAATAGCTCTGACTGACCTTTGCTTCCTTGCCAGTATTGTCATCTGACATGTTTCTGGTTTGGGGACCAGGCAGGGTACATCTTGCAACTGCGTAGAGTTTGCTTTTCAGATAATCTCTAATAACTGAAATATTAAAAAATACACTTTGACGAGTATAGTTTCTGCATTATTTGTAAACCACCTTGAGATTCATCAGTAGTGACGATTATGTAGCTGTGCCTGCACCGATTTTGTGCACATTAGCTGCAAGTGCAGCTCATTGGAGGGTATGGCTGAGCGGAGAACCTTTCTAAAGGAATGGTAGGTTTGAAGAGAGGTAGGCAGTCCAAGGTGCAGAGATTACGTGAGAAAATAAAGCTGCAGGTAAAGACCAGGCATGGCTTTGTCTTGTCTCCCTGAAACAGCACAGATTCAGCAGTGGGAGTGGTGGTGCAGGGGGTAGGTGCATGTGTAACACAAACAGCAGGTAACAACGGTGTCATGGGTTATGGGCTGAGAGCCACATGTCCCTGCAGTCACAAGGAGCAAGTACTTCACAGCTGGTGAATCCGAAGAGGTGCTGCACTCAAGCATCTGGCCAAGGCCTGATGGGCAGCAGTGGGTCATGTCCAACAACCCCAATCGCGCTGTTGCTTTTGGAAGTTTTGCCCAGCTCTTTCCCTTCCAAGCTGAGTACTGACCATGCCACCCCAGTCGTTCTCCTGGGATGCTGCGTTACCTGTCACACTGGCATACGAACAGAGCGCTAACAGAGGCTGATAAAAATCACATGGCGCCTTTTGCCGTTGTCTTAGCCAACTTTCAGTGTGATTAATCACACTATTCCTGCCTAAAGTTCCCCTCATTCACCATGATTTTAATTCCTTTCATTTCATTCTGGCTGATGTGTTATGTTGAGCAGCACTGTCCTCATCTGTTAAATGCCTCTGTTTCACCCCAGAAAGTGCCCCCTCTCCATAGCAAATGAGGTGATTCCTTCATGTGTCTTATTTCTTCCCAGGGCCATAGTGAGGATTAATAAGCAAGCATGTGCAAAGTGCTTTGTGATCCTCTGAGTAAAGGGTTTATACAAGGGTGAAATGTTGCCCTTAACAGACCTTGTGCTGGCGAGCAGGTCAGACTGCAGCTGTGTGAGCCTTTTGGGCTGTAAGCAGGTATGATGTGTCATGAGCACAGAAAGGGGAAGCTGTCTTCGTTCCCCAACCATGACCCAAACCAGAATTATCTCACATATCCTCAGCATTGAAGCTTGGCTTGGCACGCCGAGGGGGATGAATCTCAGGGTGGGTGACAAACAGCTAGGGTCCATGGCACATTCAGGTCTTAAGAAATTGGTCTCACTGGGGTTTGCAAGGTGGAAAGAAATCTGCCTGCCCTTGGTGCCGTGAGTTTGATGGCAGAGCGGAGGGGCCTTTGGAGAATGGGGGAGGAAAAAGAACTCTAAAGAAACTGATTTCTACCCCAGGTATCAATTCTAGCAGATAGGGAAAACAACTCTAATCAGAAAGATCCCTCAAACCGAAAAACCTAATGCACTGCAGGCATAACTGGCTCCTGCTCACGTGGTGTCTCTGCCATTTATTGGGTTTAGTTCATCAGGCTTTCACTGAGTCAACAACATCAACTTGGAAAGCAGCATAGACCCCTGGGCGGGGGACTGCTGGCTCCCAGCACCAAGAGCTGCCCAGAGTGGAGAGTTGCATCTGTGGCTTGTGCATCTGCGGCTTGTGCATCTGCTCCCGGACTGCTCTGGGGTTGCTGTCAGGGCAGCCCAGGAGAGGATCCCGTGTCTGCGTGACTCAGGGAAGTCTTGGCAGGCCCATAGGAAGCTCTGACTCCTGCCCTGACAAGCTTAGGGTTGGAATAAGAATGATATGAGAGGCCTAATCCGCACCTACTAATTTGGTTAAGTTTTGAAACTCAGCCTCCCCCTTGCATTGAAGCAGAGCTATAAAAGCAAGTGGGTCTATGAAATTGATGAAGCCAGTTTTCCTATGTCTACCTCCTGATGTCTAGTAAAAGTGAGGTTATTCATCTTCCCTTCACTTAGGCCCCCAGTTTGGTTTCTCTCCGATATGGGTATTTTATTGTCATTAATTTACTGCTTCTGAGATGTCTGGCCCTTTGACCAAATGGGTTTCAAAACTTGCCAACCAGTTCAAAACCGATTAGGAAACCCAGGTAGAGGGTTAGCGCATCAGTGGTGTTTCCTTCGGGAACTGGCCTGAAAACCCATCCAGCCCGCTTCCACCCATGCCATTTCAGCTTTGTTTTGGCTCAGCATTGAAGCTCCTTGGTGAGCAGCAGCTCCCAGGAGTGGCAGAGACCAGCTCCACCGTGTACACCCATCGCGAGCTGCTGGGCAGCCCAGCACGGGGCTGCTAGCTCCAGCCAGCCTGGCATTTGCTCCAGCTGTCTAGCATTTGCAAGACTGTTTCAGGCAGCCATTCCAACCTGAGGCAGCCTTCCTGCATCCCCCTCTCGCCACCAAGCCAGTGATGAACTTGGGCTAAGTGGGTGATGTTTGGATGGCTGAAGTTCTGTGGACAGGTCCCACTTTCATCAGCTTGTACGGGTGGTTCCCCAGGGGTAGCACCAGGAGTCGCTTGTCTAATTTTGACCTTTCAGATTTAGAGGATTTGGGATTTTGAAGTGGTCTGATGAATCAGAGCAGACTGTAACTTCAGGCCACCTCTCCTCCTGCGGCCAGCTCAGCACAAAAGCGCATGAAAGCACACACACACATAAAAGGACAGGGCTGTCTGATCGACCCTCTTGATGAGAGCAAAGCACAGTTTTCCCTGGGTGAGAGTCAATCATCTCAGTAAAGGAGAAGAGCAGTGTCAAGAGAGATATGGATTGAGTCAGGTGCCTTGTGGGGAACTGGGAAATTGGGGTGGAAGGCAGGCGTTTCCAGGACTTGAAGCAATTGCAGGGAGAGGGCTTTCATGGAAGGAGGAGAGGTCAGTTACACTGGATAATACCTTGGCTTCAACTTCTCAAGGAAGCTGTGGCCCAGAAGACTTCCTCTCCCTGCCAAGCAAAAGCCAGTACAATGACACCCTTCCCCCAGGCCTCCACTCTCTGTAATGCAATAATTGAAAAAGGAAGATTTTTTTTTTCTGTGCCACGCGTTAATGCTGCAGCTGCCAGAGCAGCATTCCCATGCTCGATCCGTGCTGCCACAACAGACCAGAAGCATCGTGGGGAACGTGCCTGCAGCCCCGGCTCTGCTCCCTGCTCCAGAGGTGGAGGGTTGAGTGAACAGGGCCATGACGTGTTGGCCCCCAAAAACCACTGCTGTGCTGGAGACAGCAGCAATGGGTGGGAGCTGCTTCTCTGCAGCTCACATCCCTGTCCCCTTAGCTCATAGCTGTTGAGCTCTGAGGTTGCACAGAAAGGCCTCTGCCTTTTCCACCATGCTCTGTCCTCCCCTGTTGCCTTCCATGTCCTTTTTATCACTGCAGTGGGTCCAGGATGCACAGATCAGACTAGGAATCTGCTCAGAATTAAAACCACCCCATGGAGCCTGCAGCTCAGCCCCCAGCGAAGACAGGCTTGTGGAGCAGTGAAGTTTGAGTTTCTATCTTATGGGACTTCCAAAAGTGCAAGATCCACCCACAAAGATGGAAGCCTTGGCAGAGGGCTCCCTGGAGAAGCCCACTCTCCTCCTGCTTGAGGGGCTGCAGAGAGCCAGGACATAAGGTCCCTCTCAGGCACCAGGGAAACATCACTTGGTGACACTGCGTCTTGACTTTCTCCACTCTGTCCTGGCACTCTTTTTAGGGAGCTGAGGAGAGGTGTATGGCTGGGAGGCTGCTGCTCTCCTTCCCTCAAAGAGCAGCTGTGCTTGCTGATCCCCATGTTTCATTTCAAAGCAAGTTCCTCTCCAGGGCGCTCTCTGGGCACGTGAAAATAACCTAAAGCCTGTAGCTATGGCAAAGCATTACACAACTACTGTGCAAGTCCAACGCAAATTAGATTCATCCCTGACCACTGCCCTTGCAGAAAGGTCCTTGAAACATTGCTGGGCTCCCACTAGTGCCTCCGAGGCAAAGCAACTGCAATTGTTCACTCTGTGCCCAGAGGTTCCAGGGTAGCAGCTGCGCAGCCCAACTGCTGCCCATTTCATCACGTGCCATCTGTCACGCTGGAGGGATGGGCAGTAACATCTTTGTGGACATCCCTGTTGTGTCACAGCCACTGGGACTCCTTCCATGCAGCTCTCAAGTCCCGCTGCAGGATGGGTGAGGGTGGGAGCCAGCTCCGCAGCTGCTCATGGTAAGCAATGCTACTTTCATCATCAAAGCAGGACCTCTGGCAGCATGTGTGGGGATTAGCATCAGATCCTCTGCTTGGACCAGAAGCTTCAAGGCCTCCCAGCTCCGTCCCATAACCTTCATTGGCTGTGTTTGTCCAAGCTGTGCTGCTGCTCCTCTGAAACAAAGCAGGGTGCTGCAGGCTTCCTGGGCACAGTCACCAAAACACACGAGGGGATGAGGACACCATCCCCCGTCTCCGAAAAGGACGAGCCAGTGGTGGGAAAGGGTTAAGCCATGTTGTTGATTGTCACATGGTGCTGGGAATGCAAAGGGAGTGAGAGGCTGGGGAGCCCAGCGAAGCGGCACATCTTGACTGCACATGTGGCCTCTACCACAAACACTTCAAAGTGCTTCCCTCAGACTGACGGAACAGCCTGACGCCGACTGTAAATGCCCTTGACACGCAGAGTGGAAAATATCAAAAGCTTCGCCATTCCCCCGAAACACAGCCTGTTTTCGCTGGGGAAGGCCTTAATGAACCTGCGCGGGAGAGGAGGAGGGAGGACAGGAGGTGTTACGGGTGGTTCTCATTTAGCCCATGTAAGGGTACACACCAGCCCAGGCAACTGGACTTAATCTGAGGCAAATCCAAGTGCTTGAGGACATTTTAAGAGAGGCTGGGGCGTCAGCTCCAGGTGGCTCCATGTCAAGACCCCACCATGCTTTCCCCCTGCCCCAAACTACACCAGGAGGAACAAAAGGGTTTCCAGGCTGGAGGTTTCTCCCCTTCCTTGAGGAACCCCCACCTCCTCCCATCCCTGTGCTGCCTCGGCTCCATCACCCCGGCCCTGAAATGTCCACCCTGACTGGGTGCTTTTACAACACTGAAATCCTCTACAACCCCAGCATGGAGCAATTGTTGGAGGAAACCTCATCATGGCCCCATCCCTCTCCCTGGGCTGTGAGATGGGGCAGACCTCTTTGCCTCATCTGCTCTGGAACATGGTCCTGCTCCAATGAGGAGGAAAAGCCTTGAGGATGGCAAAGGCAGATCTCAATCACCAGTGGCATCAGAGAGTCACTGGGGGCCTTGTGCTGTAACCCTGTCTGGGGCAGCATCTGCCCTTGGTCACCCAGGACATGCCAGGATATGCAGTCCTGGTTGGGGGTGCTCGTGGTGGAGTTTCATGTCACATCTGCTTGTTAGGTGATGCCTGACAGGTCATTCCTCTGCGGTGAGGCAGGTAAGTGGCCTCCAGCCATGGGAACAAAAGTCCGTGCCCATCCCACAAGGCATGTCCCTGTCTTGTGATAGAGGACACCAGCCTCATGGTTGCATGAGGGACCTGCAGAGTCACAAAACCCAGGGAGAGAGCAGTGGCTACAATGTTCAGTTCCCAAAACAATCGATGCTTCCCATGGGCTGTGCTTTCTCCGGGCCAAGGAAGGAGAGGGGCAGAAAGCATGCTGTGAAGCAGGGGTGGCCAGGTTGGCCATCCGTGTTGGGCAAGTAAGTCTCTCCTGCCTCCCCCTGCAGGGCCTCAAGGTGCAGGCACCATGTTTGCAGTCTCACTGCAGCAAGATGGGGGACAACCCATCTCAACTGATGGGCCTGGCTGCTGTGGCTGGGTAGATGTTGTCAGCCAGCAGTACAAAGGAGCAGCGGAATGTGCCCCAAATCTTTGAGGCCATTCCTGCTGGAACGGGCCCGATCAGGGACCCTGATCCAGGGAAAAAGCACCACGTTCTGCTTGCTGCATGGAAACCTGTAAGCAGAGGGCAAGGCACTGCCTGTGCTGGTGAAGAGACGTGAGGTACTGAAGTGTGGCTCTTGACAAGCGGCTCTTGACCCTGAACCAGGATCAGAAAGACATAAACAGTCCCTGATGGCCCCTTTTGAGCACAATCCCCACAGACTCAAGAGGAGTATGACAGCAAGTGATGGCCAACAGAGCAAATGTACACAGGCAGACACAAATCTTCTGCCCAGACAGATGCAGAAGAGGGGACAGAAAGACGGCGGGCCTGTGTGCGGTCTCCTTGGCTCCAGCACAACACACATCACCGAGAGGCAGAACAGGGCTCTGATGACTGTAGGCAGGGTTCCATTGGTTATGACACATTTGGCATGAACGAAACCGCCTCATAAAATACTTCTCAGATCAGCAAGAACTTGAGGGATCTCTGGAGGGAATTGAAGGAGAGGAAAGTTCATACGATTGGTGGCAAGATCCCTCCTCTCATCTTGGATGCAAAAGCAGACAGGGGAGGGAGACCACCAAGGGGCAGAAGGTGTAAAGGGGAGGTAAAATGGAGGTGTTTTAGTTCATGGAGCATTGGGTCTGCTTTCTGAGGGAGCCTATGAGCTGGACCACCTCCATCTCCCTGGGAGAGCAATGAATATTCTGGATAACGAACGAGGTAGAGCAGTTAAGAGGGCTTTAATGGAACATCTTTGGGGAACAATATTAAGAGGGTAAATAGAAGACGTAGGCGCCACCATAAACTGCTGACTCCTGGCAGCACAAATGTTAAAAAGCAAACCTAGAAGCCCAGGCAGTAAACGACAGGAGGTAGAAAGAGCCACTGAAGGCAAAAAAAGAATAGCTTGGGATTTCTGAAACCTCATGGGAGAGTTTACCCATGAGTAGGCTGTTGGCCGTACCCTCTGCTTGGAAAAGATGCTCTTGCCTTCTTTAGCGTTGCTGGTTTTTTGAAGGGTGGGAGGTGGGGTGCCCATTCTCTGATGGATCACGGGAGGGGACTCTGAGGGCGACTCAGCCTAGCCTCTGTGCGCTCAGCCTGCAGAATGCAAAGCGTGCCGAGGAGCACAAGGGGACTATGCTGGAGGCAGTGGGAGCCTGCTCCAGGGGAGCAGGCAGTGAGGGAGATTGGGTCCGGCGCTGGTGAACCCCCCGGGTACTGCCGGAGCCAGCGGGGGTGGCAGGCTGGCACAGCCGGGGTCCTCCTGCGCCGGTCCCTGTGCTGACAGATAAAGATAGATTGATCGCTGAGTTGCAGATTGATGACTGCTGTCAGCTGGTGGCCTGCCTCACCAGCCAGGGAAGGGAAGCAGACACCATGCCCAGTCCTTTTAAAGGCTTTTTGCCTTGGGATATGATTTATTGTTAGAAAACAAAGGATGTTTAAGAAAAAAAGCCAACACAAAATAAAACATCTCAATTGATGAAAGCTGTCTTTGGTCCCCAGTGGTTTTTCCCCTCTTCTTGAGCCTGGGAGCAGAGGAGGGATACATCCTCCCCCTTCAAATAATCTAAAACCAGCTTCCTCTGCCTTTTAGGTATGCAACTCTTCGGTCTCATGATGGGCAAGGACTCCATAATCTATTCCCAGGCTGTCTCCCTGCCAGCGAGCATGACACCATGTGCAAACACAGAAAAGCTCTGACCAGTGCTATTTATATGTGATGAGGGACGGGATTTTTAAAAGCACAGAGGTGCCCAGCTCTAGCCCCTGGATCTGGAAAAGAACAACTTCACTGGACTGAAAATAATTAGGAGTAAAATTAAGGAATGGAAGGAATTATTTAAACAAAATTGAATGGATGATAATCAGGGAGTGTTTAAGGCTGTTTTACGAGATGCTGTAAGATAACTGCTATTCTGGAAGCCTCAACGCTGTTTTGCATAAGCAAGCCCAGCTAAGAGAGAAGGTGGAAGCAGCAGTATTGTAGATTTAGTGCATATATATATACACACACACATATATATACACACACACGCACACACACACATATATACTTAGATAAATAGCACTATGGGCATAAATATATGGCACTAATATGCGTGAATCTTAACGGTTGATGTAAACGGTAAATAAGAAAGGAGGAATCTGACAGCAGTGAATAGAAATCAGTGAGAACATGCAGACACCTGGAAAGAGAAGCTAAAGGCAGGAGTGAAAAGTCTCTGGCCACTAGGGTTAATGATAATAAGAAATTGTTTAAATATATCAAGAAAAATGAAATCCTATAATGAGATCCCAGATAATAATGGGAAAATATTCAGCCTGTGTGTAGAAGAGACAAAGTTATTTGTTCAACATTTATTTTTCTCTTTGGAAAGAAGTAGGATGACACATTCATACTTTACAGAGATAATGAAACACTTCGTATTCTACCAGTGACAAAGCCGAACATTAAATAGCAGTGATTAAAGTTAGACATTTTGCAGGATCAGATAACTTGCATCAAAGGATAAACAAATTGGCCTGAGAGCTCTCTGAACCATTAGGGTCGATTTTTAAACAAATCTGGGAACTCTGGGGAAGTTCCAGAGGACTGGGGAAAAAAATCTAACACTGAACTAATACGGCAGTAAATAAGATGGGCCATGAAAACAAGCGGTGTTTGGTAGGAAGTGATTCCAGAAAGACTGTTTGTAAGAAAAACTATTATGGAACACAGTCCATACAGGCTCACAGTATGTCGCATAATTAACATCAGTCAGCTGCAGTTCGCAGAAAATACAGCCTTTTTACTTTTTGTGATGAGATAACGACCTTAACTGACAAGGTAGCATCATCCACTTAGGTTTTTGTGTGGTGTTTGGCTTACATCTGCATGGTATCCCAATAAAAAAAGGGAAAAAAATCATCCCTGTACAAAAACAGTGCAGTTGGGATTGGTTTTATGGCTCTATAACCAAGTCGGTTGGAAATTTGGAGATGTTGTCTGGTGGGGTTGTTCCTTATGGGACCTTGCAGGGATCCCATACGAGGTTAATAAGAGGTATCTATCATTGCTGGAGAAATGGGCAGACAGTCAGGAGAGGGGTAAAGCTCTGCGTGGCCAGACAGGTCACTCGAGCTCTGTCTGTGCTAACCAGTCCTTGTGTCTTGGTCTCAAGCCCCTGCAGGGTAGGGAGCTATTGCGATGCGCCAGCATTCCCATCTGGGTTTCCTCTGTCTGCAAACTGAGGCTCTGGGGTTGCTGGTACATACCCAATCTCGAGCTGGGATGCAGCCAAAGCATGCCTCCAGATCTAAGATTTGAGAGGCATTCTGGGATAACCTCATCTAGACACAGCTTGGGTCCCTTGGCCAGGAGGACTCCCCTCAAGAGTATGTGTCTAAACCCAGCTGCATGCAGGTTCTTCTGCAGCTTGAAGGTTTGACCACTTGGCACCCCAGCAAGTCAGTTCAGATCCTCAGAGCATAATAGTTCCCTGCAGCCTTTTGGGCTCGTGAGCAACAGGATCTATCTGCCAGAGCAAAGGCGCGTGTGATAGCAAGCGCTGTGCATCCTTCCCAGAGCTGCCCACAGTTCAAAACCAGCTGTTCCCAGTCATACCCATTTATTCTTTCAAGGCATGATAATGATCATCTCCATTTCAGTGTGTGTGACAGTCTGACTATTCCCTCCAGCCAAGTTTCCACAACAGCGGTGTTTACAGTCAAACGTTTGCACCCAGGGGTATAGGGTGAAATGCCGGAACGAACGCTCATGGAAGCTGAGAGCCCAATTATTCCAGCTACGTTGCTTTCAACCTGCTGTGGTTTTTGGACTCCTAAATCTTTTTCTTGAGTGTTAAAGACCTCCTTTAGAAATTTATAATCCATATATCTTTGCTGAGAATATAGGAATTTTCATTCCTTATTCACTGTAGGAGTAGCTTGCACTATCTTGACTAGGTGGTGGGGCACAGGTCATAACCCCTGATTTAAAAAGGGAATTTCTAACCCTGCAGGGCATGGAGTAGGTCAGGCTAGGAAACAGCTCAGGTTTTACACAGTACCATTGAGCCTGGGAGCTTTCAGTGGTTTGACATTGTAGAAACACCGCTCCATGCATGGCTGGGGAGTTCACACTGGGCTGTCCACACTGAGGAGCAAATGCAAGTGGAATGTTGGGTGGGCAGAAGGCAACTAGTCCAGCACAGCATCTCCCTGTGGGTGACCCCCTTTCCCTAGGGAATGGCCTGGTCTGGAGTGGTGTCTTTTGTGGGGGCCAGTGGCCATGAGCATCCAACTCTGACACATTTGTGGGGTCAGCAGGACATGAAACCAATTTCCCTTTCTCTTTGTGAGCTGTGAGCTCCATAACTCAGGAATGCAAATGACCATATGTTTGGCTGAAAAATGATCGTCCTCAGGAAGGGAACATGTCTATCATGCTAAAGGAAGGGAACAACTCAAAGCATGACGTGCAGAAATGACACCTCAGGGCTTCAAATTTGTTCCCCATCAATGCAGAGGAAGAAAACTGACCTAGACGCTATTGAGGTTGACAGGTCTTAAATTTAATCTGCTCTAAAGGCAAGACATGACCCTCTTCCTGTGCGCTGTAAGGCTGCAGCTGTTTTATCCATTGGCTTTTCCTACTCTCTGGCCACCTTGCAACCTCTCCAGTGGGGCAGAGAAGCATTCCTTTCTGTGCACCGACTGTCAAACGTGGATTTCAGCTAGGACCGTCCGGACTGAAACCCAGCCCCAAGGAGGGAGCTGTTGCCAGAGGATGCCGTCCCTTCCTGGGACCTGGCTGGTCTCTGCTGAGCAGGAGCCTCTCTCCAATGCTGAGGCTTTCCTGCCCAGCAATCACAGAGGTACGCCAAAGCCACTCTGTTCAACACTAAGCCCCTCAGAAGAGGTCTGGCTTTTTCAGAGCCCTCACTCCCTCTCTCACTCAGCCTTCCTCAAGGCAGGCACATTTCTTCCCATTTAATTTTCCTGGAGCCCCAAGCTGGGTTTTTTTGGGGTTGGTTTGTCTGCTGTTGCTGCTTTTGTCTTTTTCTCCCTCTTTGTTACACATCATCAGGCAGTCTAATTTTGGACCCTGTTCCTGCAGCCAAAATTGGGCTTTCGATCCCCTCGGAGCCATGCTGGGGGATCTGACCCGCCATGGACCCACGGGGCTCTTGCTGGTGGTCCACAGGATGCTTAGGGACCTGCGGGCGCGAGACCTGGCTGATGGTTCCCCAGGGCCCCGCAGTTACTGCAGGCATAAAGGCTACCTGGATCCACTTCAGCTTCAACCACTGGAATAACCACGGGGGTTTTTTGTTTTACCAGCAGAGCCAAAGCCCTAAAGACGAAAAGGTCCTGCCAAGTCCGCAGAACACATCCATCTTCCCGGTCAAGCAAATAAAAACAGGTTTCAGGTTAATCGATCTGCCCCAAACGAAGCGTTTTGGTTTGGCCTTCCTCACTTTGCCATCTCCTCCTCCGTTCTCCTGTTGTGACTGTTTGGACTTAGGATCTGCTGGATTCAACCCAAAGCCACAGAGGGGTCCAGTCCACTTGAATTAGTGCTTTCCAGCAGACAAAATCCATACCTGAAAATATGAATGTGCTTTTAGGTTCAATAATTTCCACTATCATGAATTCCCTCCTTTGACCTTGGTCGAAAGACTTGAGCTGTGTGGGACCTTTGTTTATTTGCATAAGATGCTCTTCCCTTTCAGTGCTGATTGTTCGGCAAGGCAAGGACTATATTTAAGCCCTACCCTGTGTTTACGCAGTTGGCCAATGTGTTGTTGTGAAACCATTGATTGAGGCCCATTAAAAGATGGAGAGCGCTCAGCATTGTGCTTCATCCATCTGCCAAACTCCAACCAGCCTCTGCTATTTTGGAGGCTCGTGATCTGACCAACCTCGGGCACTGTCACGGGGATGGAGAAAGGCCCATCTTCTCACTCAAGGGACACTTCTTGCCAAGCCTGGAGGCATTGCTGCTTCTCAGTAAAATGGTTGTAATAATGTTTTAACATGGGCAAAAGAAAAGAAAAAATAAAGACAGAAAAGACCTCCCTAAACCTTGTTCAAAGGGCTGGTGGAAATGCAGTAATGGAAATTTTTGAAAAATACAAAACAAAACACAGCCTGAGGCAGAAACCCAGCATGGAAAATTGGAGCTCGGTTAAAGTCTGGCAAAATTATAAGTGGAGAAACTTCTATTCTCTTCTGTTCTATTCTGATCCTAAAAAGCTGCCTGATGTCTCCTCTCTGCTACGAGAAAAGAGTAGGTACATGGTGGGTGCTCACCTCTGTGCGCAACTGGAAGGTGTTTTCCTTCATCATGGGGATGATGATACAAGTGCCCTGGAGAACAGAAGAGTGTGACATGTTCACCAGGGGTTGGAGGCCTTGTGGAAGAAGCAGAAAATGAAGAAACGCAAAGTCACGGCTCTGGTTCAGCCACAGATTCCATGGTACCAAGGGAAACGTCAGAATTCACCATTCTGTCTTCACTCCTGATTGTCCTTTGAGCATGAACTAGGCAAAAGACCTTCCTACCTTCCTGGGGCTGATTTGCAGAGTCAGTGGGGAGCTGGAGCAAGAGGGGGCTTCAAGCATGGCCACAGCCCCATGTGCCTCTGTGTCTCCATGCAGACTATGCACCTTGTCCTCCAGCATGTCAAGAAGGGAAGGTGGGGCAAAATACTGTGTAGGGGCAGTGGCAGAGGGGATCTACTTAGTAAAGCCAGGAGGAAATATGTTTGGTATCTATAGGGAGGTGGAGGCACCAAATAATTTCCCCTGCTGGTGTCTCTGTCTGGGCATCGCTGTGTGCTCACAGTGAGCAAGGAGAGCTGCGAGTCATGCAGTGTTGGCACTGGCAGGACTGCCTGCATGCCCCAGGCCAGCCTGGCCACATCCTGCTTTCTCCATCTGGGACATCCCCGGCCAGTGACTCAGAGGCCCGTGTCTGAGCTGCTTCCCCTTGGACATCTGGGGAGCATCCTCTCTCCACGAGTCATCCTTGTGAGGCCGAAGCCTGCCCCTTCCTCCATCATCAGTGGACCTCAGCAGCTCTGCTTCGGGCACATCTACTTGTGGCATCCCTCTGCTTGCTGTCCCCACGGCTGTGTCTGAAGCTCCTGGCTTGTCCTGCACAGATCTGGTCATGGCTGGGCTCCTCCATCACCCTGATGAAATGAGATTTCTCTCTGTCCCAAACCTGGGCCTGGGAGGGTCAGTCATGGGAAAAGACTAGGGAGAAACAGCAATATGCACGTGGCCATGGGGTCTCTCAACACTTAAAGACAAGAAGCAATGGGACCCCCAAAACTGCCTGGACTGGGGAAGGTGGAGCAATAGAGAGGGCATGGCTTCTGTTGATGGATGCACAAATAGGTTGGAGGAACTGGCCAGCAGGATAATCTATTGCTGCAAGGGGCCAAAATGAACCCAGCTGGGGTTCATATAAAACTTGGTGGATGCCATTTCATATACCATTTGGGTTCGTGTCTCATGTTCAGATCAATTTGGATTGGAGCCATCACATTGCCATTTGAGCTACTCCAAAAGCTGTGGCATATGAAGATGATCATGAACTATCAGTCTCCTGGCTGTTCAGGCCTTGGGAATGGCCTTACTTGCAGTCTTGCCTTTTTTTAGGTACCAAGGTCCAGCTCCCGAAGGTATGTTAAAGCCCGTCTCCTGTGGGAGCCTTTATGGACTCGCTTGATCCTGGAATGAGCTCCAGCTTCCTCTTTTTTTTGTTTGCTTAGGACATTTACTCAGCATTGTCCTGACCGGGGAACACCCAGCCGGCAGGACTGGGACCTTTCTCTGTGCTTTTTTGACAAAAACATCATTTAGTCTCAGGTACTCCCTGGGTGCTGCCTGCTGGTGTGAGACAGTGGAGTTTGACTGCAGACATACCAGAAGCAGTCTGCTGTACCTGGTCTGGGCGGAAAGGAGACAGACCGCCAGCTAGAGTGCCTGGACAGACACACTGTGGTTAGAGTAGTCTTGATTTTTAGATGGCAATGGTATTAAATTTGTGTAAAGCAGACAGACTGGTGCTAAAGTACTTACTGGGAACATTAATAAACCATGGACCACCCTTCCTCATTATATGATGTGGTTCTGTCTATAGGCAAGATATGTAAAAACAATTTAAAATTAATTTAGCTTTTAAACCTTTTAAAAACACATAAAAACCCCAACCTTTTGATATAGGATTGGGCTGTTTTTCCAAGTGGGAAACTGTTCACATCAGGATTGATTTAAATTTTTTTTCCCCTTTTAAATCATAAACAGTCCCGGTACAAGGAACAGTAGCTGTTATTGATTAAAAGTTCATTTGCCTTGTCTTTGCTGATGATTGATATTTGGGAAGGAGGGACAGAAGAAGGGAAGGGTGTTGTACTTTGGAGAGAAAAAGAAAATGTGTCACATGTTACCTGCATCTTAGAATAATGTTAGTGTTGGAAGGCATACAGCTTGCAAAGAATAATAATTGTTTTAAGGTTCAGTAGATCCTGGTCCTTTTTGCGTGTGTGCATGTGTTTTAATGTGTTGGACGCGCCCTCTTTAAATAGCAGTGTGATGCAGGAGGGGAGTAAGGCAATTGCATTTCCAAATGGGATTTTTATGACCCATTGAAGGAAAGCAGCTACCCGCTGAATAACACTGCGCAGTTTCCAGTGGCAGATTGGAAAGACTTCCTTTCGTGAGCACGTGTGCCACACTGCTGAGCAGGCAGCGAGCACAGGAGGTGCCACAGCACCACAGGATGCTCAGGAGCTGGGCATCAGCCCTGAAACTTCTGAATTTTTATTGGGCCCTGAAACCCCCAACTGGTGTATAAGAACCTGTGACAAACTGGGGGTGCAGGATACGGCCAGTGAGCTACCCAGTCCTGAGCCAGGGCTGAGATGGGCCATGGGGGGATTGTGTCATCGGTTCCTTGTCCCAGGGATGGCAGGCGTGGGTGCACCCATTGCCCCACGTGCGCTCGGCATGTGATAAGTTGGTAGCCTGAAGGTTTTACAAAATCTCTGTCCTTCTGGAGATTCCTGGTTTCAGATTATGTAAACGGAAACCACACCAGGATGATGGAGGCGGAAGACCCATTTGCTCTAGGGCCCTCAAAGGACTTAGGCTCAATGGAGCACAAATGGCATTTCTTGGTCAAAACATTTTCCAGGCAAAAAAGATGGATTCAGAGGAGGTGAAATTTTGTGAATTCATCTCCATTCCCCAAATTGTTGAACTGGGAAAGAGGGGAAAAAGGGAAACTTTTTGCTTAGACGTTTTCAAAGCAGAATGTTTCTGAGGTTTTTTTCTTGGCCCAGTCTTTGGTTTCAGGACCTCCTTCAGTTTCAATAAAAAAAATAAAATTCTTAAAAAAATATTTAAAACATCTGTCAAAACAGCAACTTCTCAGTAGAACCAAAATCTGCTTTTTCCAAGACTTCATAATTTGCTGAAAATATTTGTGGCAAATTTTCTTCCCAGCTCATTCCCAGTGCAAAATGCCTGCAAACTGACAGGGCATGAGCACGCAGTGATTTGCAGAGCTCTCGGGCACCTTTTCCCAGCACTTCTCTGAAGATCCCTCAACGTGTGAAGAAACTGTGGCAAAAAAACCCCAAACCAACAAATTTCCTAATAAAGGAGTGCCGGGGTTGCGTCACATGTACTTTCAGACTGATTTAATGGAAGTTTATTTGTTATAAATGGAGATGTGGTATAATGGGAAGGTGGGACTTGTCTCCATCAGACTGACTTGCTTAAAAGTTAAAGACTTCATGGAGATGTTGCTGTCTTGAGTGACCCTGCCTATCCTGGGGTTCATGTTTAAGGGTGATGGGGTGACTTGCTGCTCTCTCCTGTGGTAGCAGGGAGCAGATCCCTGTGGGAGGATGATATTTGGGGATATGGCTCTAGGATGACCCTGTCATGCATTACCCACCTCATTAGCACTGGTTTACACCTCAGCACAATGGAAGTTGACTGTAAGCTCATTGGAAACAGTAAGTAGCCCAGATGGGTGGCTTTCACCTAAAAGGGCCGAGTTAAGGGTATCTTAGCCTTAGGCTAAGGTAACTTTGACTTAAGCTGATTCATTACACATTCTCTAAAAATTACTGTGTCCATAAGACAGAGGCATCTGGCATTTTATTGCATTTCCCTATGTTTTGAATTGATTTGAAAGGAGAAGAGAAGAAGGGGAAGGCACTCCTCTGCCCGACATGTGTGGATGTTTTCTGGCCTGCTACCTGTGTAAGGGCAGGCTTCTTTACATCCTCCTGATTTTACTGCTGGCTTTTCCATAAACAACACACCCTCCCCGCTATTGCCTTACCCTGGGAACCCCATCCTGCTCTTCTGAAGCAGTTTACAGTGGTGAGAAGCAAAAACCCATCTGAGCCACAGATCCGGAGCTGGGGTCCCTCCAGGGACCAGGTCTGCCCTCACCGCAGTACTATCAGTCAAGGAGGCAGATTCTTTGCTGTTAAAATTGGTTATTGACAGCAACGCAGCCACACTCATTTATGGGAGCAGGGGTTTGGCCACATCAGTTCACAAGCTTGAACCTCTTCCAGTTTAGATGATGTAAAATCCCAGCCCACTGGGGTCCAGGATCTGGGATCTTTCAAAGTAGGACAAGTTGGACAGAAGGAGCTTGGGAAGACCCCTCCCCTCCAGCTCATTAATGACTTGTGTTAATTACCATTAACCCTTTGCTTGGCCTGGCATCCCCAGTGCCTTTCATCCCACCACACCAGCATTGCATCCACATTGCAACATCCCTTTGTGTCCAGGATTGCATACTTTGCATCCACGCACCCAGCCACCCCCAGAGTCAGAGCAAAGCAAGGACAAGAGACTGCACCTGGCAGAGAGGTCTCAGTCCTACAAGCAGACACGGGATCTGGGCAGGAGCGACAGGGGACAATTGATACAGGCGAGCCACCCCCTCTGCAAGGCATTGCTCCATCACTGCCCTGCATCAAAGGGGCTGGCACTAATCCTGACCTGCCAGGACATCACCCCCTGGCTCCCTCCCTTCTCCCTCTCAGGAGGAGATGGAGTTTCAGGCTTTGCAGCACACACGCCCGTGCCAAATCCCCTCTCCAATGCAGGCGTTCCTAATCATGCATAAATACGGCGGTGGATATAGCCGTCTGTGTTGCTCCAGAGAAAGACTTTGATCCTGGATTGAGAGCTCATGTTTCAGGTGTTTGGGCAAATCAAAAGTACAAAATAGAAACTCCAAATTGCCTTGTAATTTTTAAGAGGCAGATCAGGAAGACACCGCTTGCTGGATGGGGAACAGATGTCTCTCCACCGACTTCACCGCTGTCCAGAGCTGGGAGGCAGCACGGCTCCCCTTCCCATGGATGCCTGCAAGCAGAGATGGTGGGGGTTTGGGGGACATGTCTCAGAGCTTTATGGATCCTGTCTGGGGAAGAAGCAAGTCTGCCTGTCTGTTCAAGAGCCAGTTTTGGTTCAGACCTAGCCCTGCTCTCCTGTTCCTTTTTACCCACAGATTTTTGAGACTACAGCCCATCAGCAGCACGGCAGGCCCTTGCCCCAGGGACTTCACCAGAGAATCAAGTCCACCTGGGGAGTAAATCAACTCCCTGTGAAGCAGGCAGGGTTGGCAGCAGGATGGTCCCTGGGCCAGGCACCAGGGAGAGGCTGATGAAGCCAACTGAGGGATGCTATAAAAGGGAGGGGAAGGAGGGGGGCAAGGGCTTACCCTCCCTTAAGTACAGTGGTAGTGGGAGGATGGGGTGAGAAGGGCTGCAGCTAGCCTCCCCAGGGAGGGGAGCGCCCTATTTAGGGAGTGTATGTATTGTTTCCAGTGTCATCTTGTTGGCTTTGTCCTTCTGGAAGAGGATATGGTGTTTAGAGATGGTCTTGTTCAAGTGCCCCTCCACCAGCTGTGGAGGATGCAGAAAGGGCACCCCATGGCAGGGGTGGTCCAACAATGCCTTGAGGATGCAGGTATGTGAAGTGGGAGTGCACTGAAGCAGACAACTGGCTGCATTAGAGGCAGAAAGTATATGGGGTGATGTGCTTGGAGCCCATTACTGCTTGGTGATTGCCCCCCATGCCAGCAGCTGTGGCACAGCCTGGTGACTGGATGGTGCCCCAGAGCTGAGCCTGCCGAGCCAGTCAGGGGTGAACCTGAGGCTGGCAGCTGGCTGGGTGCTTTGGTGCCTTGGCTGAATTGCCAAACCACTTGAAAGGCACCAGAGCTGGTGCTCATCGTTGCCTGAGTCAGTGGAGGAGGCAAGCGGGAGCCTTGAGGTTAGGGCAGAGCCTGTGAGTCATGACTGCTGGAGCCGCTGGCAGCAGCTGGATGCCAAGATGCTTTTTTGATAGAAAAGAGCAAAAACTTGGCCAGGCCAAGAGGCTGCTTAGGGGATGGGAGGGGACAGTTGTGTTCAGCCCCTGAAGGCTGATGACCAAGGGAGGTCTTGGTGCCTGGACAGTTCTGACCTGCATGGTGTTGGTGTGGGAAAGGGCTTCCTCCTCTTCTTCACCACTGAGCTGCTGCCTTGGGCAGATGGATGCATGGGGACCTGCTCTATCCATGGGGCTGGCCCTTCCCCAGACAGAGTAAGCCAATGTTTTGGAGACAAATAAGATGTGGGAGAAGATTTTCCAGCAACAGTGGTTATTTTCTTCCCTGTGCCTGAAGCTCTTTGCTGTGCTGTGGGAAGCCCAGGTAACTCCACAAGACACAATATGCACCGAATAACCCAGCATAAAGCAATGGTGCCTGAAAGCAGGGACTGGCCTTGCTGGTGCCAGGGCTGATGCTGTGGAGGTGTGTGAAGGTGGTTCAGGGCCAAGCAGTGGGCAAAGATATTCTGTGCTGGGGTTTGGTTGTGGATGGGATGAAGGGAGAAACCAGCTCCTGGGACTGGTGTTTGCTCTGAGAGACCTGGTAGCCATCAGCACTGGGACATCTGGGTGGGCTTTAAGGATGTATTGGGAAGCCAGTGGTGGAAGGTTGGTCCCAGAATATCCCTGGTTATACCAAAAGGGCTTCAGATGGAGATTCCCAAACTAGGCTGGAGAGGAGCACCATGAGCCTTGTCCCCAGCATGGTACCCGCTGCTTGGCGTGTTGGGGAACTTGGGTCCATCTTGCTGTAACATGCCACAGTCCTCCTCTTCATCCTGAGGAGGCCCTCTCTTCCTACTGCCCTACAACCCCCCAGCCAAGAGAGGTGTCATGTTGTCTGCAGCCCCCCAGAGCACAGGATGGATCTACTCATGGTTTGGCCTTCCATGCCTGTGATTTATGCTCTGGGCAGGAGGCCTGTCACTGAGAGCTCTGCTTGGCCATGATCCCTCGGCTGGGAGCAGACCGAGCGTCTCAGCCATGCCGAGTCTGACCTCAAGCTGACGGATGCCAGCTCTAGTGCTGTGTTTGTGAGACTTCAGTGCTGTGTTCCCCTAAATCCTCCTGCGTGTGGGGGGGGGGGCTGTGGGATGTGATGGGACAGCTGCTGTGAATTAGTCCCCTCTGCTAAATTGCCCCTGAGCCCTCCCCTTTCCCCTTCCCCAAAAGGCAAGCTGCAAACCCCTCTGAGTTTATGATCTGTGAGTTCATGCAGCTTCCATTAATTTTATGAGTAGATTTTCCTATATCTACTCTCATATATCAGCCACAGGAGCAGGAGGTGGTGGCAGCAGGGGAGCATGACGTAAGGCTGCTCTGACACATCACTGCTGGAAGGGAGGGCATGTGAGCAGCCGGCCTTGATGTGAGCATCATCCCTGCCTCTGCCAGTCGTCCCACCTTCTCTGCTGACGCAGGGAAGCTTTGGGGCTCCCAGTGCAGGAGGAGACACTTCTGAAGTCCCTGTGGAGGAAAAGCAGCTTGTTGCCTGAGGAGCCCTGGGAAGGGGCACTTGATGCTACAGGGTGAGGGTTGTCCTCTCTGGTGTCCCATCCTGCAGGATGAGGGACTATGGAAACTTTCATCCCAGGTCAAATCAGGATGAGAAATAGGAAAAGACCATAAATCACTCAAAGCAATAGAGTTGGGAACCCAAAAGGGTCCAAGTCCCAGAGCACAGATTGCTGAGCTAAGCCTTCTCTGAGCAGGGCTGGCTTCTGGTCAGCAAAAGTAGTGTGACTTGTCCATGCTCTGGTAGTGTGGTTTTAAAAAGACTGAAGTATAGTGGGAAGATGGGATGATGTGTTGAGTCTGGGGTGCCTGCAGGAGGTGTGAGCTGGGGACCTGCCATGGGAGCCAGATGGGTGGCATGGGCTGGTTTACCTTCCTTGGAAAAAACTCAGTATCCTTCTCCAGTGGATAATGAGAAGCGGCAGGAAAAATGCCATTTCTTTGCTTTAATTTGCCCAGCCTAGGCAGCATAGGTGCCTCTGGCATGCAGAGAGCATTAACCATCCCCAGAGCCCCCACGGGAAATAGGCTGCATGGGCAGAATGAAAGAGGGATGTAAACCCGCAGGCCTCCCTATAAACTTGTGGGGTAATTGGCAGCATTGCACTTGCTATGAAACCCAAGAAGGAGCTAAGCCCTCAAACAGGGGAGAGGTCTGGGAGGAGGGTGCAAGGGAGCCTGTTGGAAACCCTGGTTGTATTTCAGGTTCAGATTCTCTTTTGTTTTCTCCTGGGAACTAGCTGCTTGTGTGGCTCCAGCCCAGGTGGGACTTGTTCACCCTCGTGGGGAAGAACAGCCAGGCACGCAGGTGTGGGGACCCCTGATGTGGGCCCTATGCCCTGGGAACTGCCAAAGTCCTTGTCTGAAGCTTTGGTTCCTCAAATCATCCCATGTCTGAGCAGGCTAATCCACCAGTAAATGCAGTTTTAAAGTTTTTGGCATTACGTCGTGCTTGCGAAGTTGTTGCACAGGGACTGCCTCACCATGGGACAGCCTGTGGTGGGCTAGGGTTGGGCTATGCAACGTGGCAGGTTATGGGGCTGCATCCACAGAGCTGGAAGAAGGTGTGTGGCTTTGCTCTGCAGCATTTGCCCATGCCAGCTCCAAGGTGGTGGAAAGCCTTCTCCATGCTGCTGGCATGGAGGGGTATGCAGCTGAGACAAAGCTGGCTCTGTCCTGGGGCTGCCAGAGACGTTTCCCAGCAGTGATTTATTTCCAGTGATTACTAGGGTCACTTTCAGTGACATTTTTTGATGATCTGGTCATTCTTTTTGAACAAAACCTGACCATTTTTGTTCATCTTGCCAGCACTTTGTATCTGCTTCCCAACTGGCAACACTTGGGAATTTTTTAGCAGCTTTCTGTTGAAAGACTTCGGGGATTTTTTTTCCAGGATCAATTTTGCAGTGGAAAAATCCCATTTTTCAGCTACCTCTGTGCCTTGACTCTGACAGAGCACCCTCTCCCAAAACAACAGTAACCAAACCACAAAAATTGTTCTCAAAGAAGCAATCAAAAAGGAAACAAAAAGGCACCGACCAGGATCTCTTCTTCTTTCTATATTCTGAGAAAGCATGTGAATTATCCTGCTTCCAATTCTTCCCAGAACATTGTAGTAATGCTACAAATTTAGTCATAAAGCTGCGGTTGAATTATAGTTATCATTGTAAAACAATAATAACTATGCAGATACTTATTATGGTGCATTAAGTTACAATGATAGTAAATCTGTCATAATAACCATGGCAACTCTCTTAGCCACACAGTAGGGATCCTGCGATGTTATTGATAAAATCTGCTGAACTCGGCTGTCTTACCCTCCGCAGAGCCGCTGTACCGTTTTATTGGAAATGGTGATTAAATGATGCAAACCATATCTCCTCCGGCAGTCATTTGTTCTCTTCATTTGCGTGAAGCCCTAAAGATGAGGCATTAAATGCTCTGTCATTTAACGCATGGGACCAGTGATAATTGCGGACCCCGGGTGAGACTTGCCTCTGTGGGAGAGCGGTTTGTAGGATGGGCTCAGGCTGAAAGGAATGGGGCAGGGGGTAGGTTTGGCTTGCCAAGTGCTTTTTTGGGGCTGGCTGGTGTTTGGCTGGGCTGCAGGGGATTTCTTGTATCTCTGCTGCTTTGGGTGCTGGGGTGGGCTCTGGGACCAGCTGCTGGCCCAGGGGTGGCTCGGCAGGAGGGCTGGTGCCTGCACCTCAAACCAGGGAGGTGCCCCTCAAAACAGCATATGTGCCAATGCTTGGTCTGGAAGAAGCTGAGCCTTCCTTCAGGCTGGAGATGGTTAATGGTGCTGGGCTGCCCAGGCCAAAGCTGGGAGTGTGCTGGAGGCAGGTCAGCAGTGATGGGCTGACTCAGGCTGTGGTTGGGCTTGAGTGCCCAGTGCAGAGACTCACATTGTGTGGCTGCTGCTCTGACATGTTTTATGACCCTGTGTTGTCTTACTCCTGGTCCTGTCCAGCCCCACCACTGCCAGAATAACCACAAGAAAGGCTGTTCTCATAAATTTCCTTGACTTGTTTTGGGGTGAGGGAAAATCACACTTCTTTGGATGCCTCTGGGAGCCAAACCACAGCGGCTCCTTCCTAGTTTCCATCGATCTCATGCATGTGCAATCTTATACAAACGTGTGGGGCAATGCCAGGGTGGTCACCAGTTTGCCCAAGAAAGGATATGTATGGAGCCATCAACAGCCTCCAGCACCTCCTGGTTGCATCTGCCCGGGCTGTGACAGCTCAGAGACCCACCTGCAGTCTCTCCTGCTCTGTCCTATGACAAAGTGGGGACATTTTTAACCCAGAGCAGCCTTCAGTTTTGTTAACCTAACAGAGGTTAGAACACTGAGGACTATGGGATTGCTGTCTGCTTTTTGAGGCTTATTTCAGCTGACCGTAGCAGAGGGCTGCAGTTTGCAGAGATGTGGGAGCCAGAGAATTTCTGGGCTGGTGGGAGGCTGCCTTCATGCAGGGCAAGGGGCTCCTGAGCCCAGCTCAGCTATATTAGCCAGTGGAGAAGCCACACAGATGTGCTGGGCTCCGATTGAGCTGCAGCATGGCTGGCTGTAGGCTTGGACACGCACTGGCACGTGCTGCCTGCTGTGCCCATGGGCGATGTGAGCTGCCCAGGGCTGAGGAGCCATGAGTGAAGGTGCATTGGGGAAGAGTCAGGCTTGGGCAAGCTCCATCCTGTCCCCGCACCATGCTGAGCTGGCTCTTGCTCCCTTGCCCCATCCTCCTCCCTGCCAGCGTTGCCAAAAATGGGCATGTTTCTCCTTTTGTTGTTTTTCCATTGTAATGTTTCCTGCTGGTTTAGGAAAAAAGGCTAATAATTTACCACTGTAATAAGGATTTTCTGGCTGAAGAAAAGCCCATTAAGGTCTTGCTGAGTAGAGGAACCCAAGTTCTGTTGTGAGTGTTTATATTTTCTAATTACTCACAGATTACTCCAATTGTGTCAGTGTGCAGCTGGTTATTGGACTGTAAGTGCTAGCTGGTTTCTGCTCCGTTTGTTTACTGGCTACTCCATGCAAGTCTGCCATGGTTGTGAAGAAACATGGTTGGGAGTTTGTCTGGAAAGGAAGGAGGATGCTGGGATATGCCAGCCTTTCTGAGCCGTAGTGGTCCTGCAGGATGCTTCTGGTGTTTGCTCTTCTTTAACCACCCTCTTTGCTCCAGGAACAGACTGTCCAGGATCTGCTGCTGTCTGAGCACAGTTGGTGTAGGTCAGTGAACTTGCCTCATTTCATTGCAACTTCAGCTCTTACCAGGGAGAGGGCTGGCCCTTCTGAGTAACTCTTACCCTTTAAAATACAGCCATTTCAAAACAAAATAAAAATAATTCCTTGAGGAAAATGTTTTGTCCATTTTCGGGCCCCAGGTATTCAACCAAAATCACCCTAAGCTTGCACACAATGCTGGTGGGGCATTTTCAGTATTTCAGTGATTTTATTTCAATACTAAGTTGGGGGAAATATGTCTTGGTGTAAGACAGCTTTCTCCATCCTTAGACTGGGGAGTTTCCCAGCCCTATGGGAAATCCATCTGGATCCCCGTGTGTACCAGGAGAGCAAGTGCTTTGAGAACAAAGGTGCACTGAGGTCACTGGCTAGGGGTGGGAATAGCTCCCATGTCAAGATGCTCTTCCCATCCAAGCATCATGCCTGCCTTTTTGCTTATGTGGGTGAGTGTGGACTCAAGAGGTCGGCATAAGGCATGTGGAGTGGAGGTAAGGGCTGGCAAAGGATAGTTCAGTAGGATGTAGGTTGAGTCCTTATTGCTCCTGTTCTGCAGCTTGTGACCATCTTCCCTTCTGAGTCACGCTGTTCTCTGTTCCCAGAGACCCTATGCAAATTTTGGTTTTGATTGCTGGGATCCTTTCAGTTTTGTGTAAGGACTTGTGGACAGATTTTATCTTTGTTCATTGCTGATTGGAAACTTATCAGTATAATTACACAAACATATGTTTCATAGGTTGCATATTAACACTATTAAATGACAATCTGGTATTTACTGTAAGTTATATTAACTGTTACTGATTGCTATTACAACAAATGCTGACATAATTATTGAATAAGGGCCACTTTAAATTACAAACTCCCTATATATGCCACTGTGCAATACGTCTCTCTCTTACTGAACTGAGCAAAGGGACTTCAAGTATCCAGACTCCTTGATCTATTTATGTAGCTAAAGGCATGATGGAATGTAAAATGTGTTGTAAAATCTGAGCTCTTATTTCAAAATAATAACTGCGCTCTCAAGGTTGTCGGCTCTGCTCAATACCTTTTTTCCACCTTACCTTGAGCATCAAGAAACCCCAGTAGCCAACACATCTTTGACAGTGCCTGAACTCAACCATATTGTGTGGTTTTGGCGTTTCTTTTGTTTTGCCCAAGTCTGCAGATGCTGTCTCAAGGGGGTCCAGCTCTCAAGGCAGCTTTCCACTGTATGGCAAGGGGGCAGAGAGATGTGCCATGGACAGGGGATAATGCCATGGAGCATGATGGCCTCATCCTGCCATTGCCATGGGACTGTTTTAAGGTTGGGATAATCCTTGAGGTGAAATGTGTGGAAGTGGGGATTGCTGCGGTGTGGTACTTCTCTGTGGTGGTTCCCCTGGAGCAGCCCTGAAGAGATGCTGCTTTCCATTGGGTCTGATGGGGAGGGAGGTCAGGGAAGCTGAAAAGGTTTGGTATGTCAGGAGAGCAGACATTTGGGAGCTTGTTAAATTGGGGAAGGGGAGAAGAATATTGGTTTTATAAAAGGGAACTCTAAAATGACTCAGGATGCAATAAAAGCTCTGTTTCCAGCCGAGTAGATTGGGTTACACTTTAGGTTGCAGAGCTGGGAGGAAAAATAATCTTGTGCCTCTCATTTGGATGTGTGTGCCGGCATGTCTGTGCAGAGATGGGGCATGACCTTCTCCTGTGCTCATGAGGGCTTACAGGGAGATGAGATACGAGGACTGGAGCTGGTCTCGGGATCTCTCCTGCTCCATCTGCATGCAGATGGCAGCAGCACAGCCTCTGATGGCTGCTTATTAAGGAATGTGCCTTTGATGATATAGGGCACCTGGGAGCACTAAATAATGACTTATAATGGGCCATATAAAAATAAAGACTCATTTTGTTCTGGCAATGGCTCACAAATGGAAGTTATCATCTCTCCGGCTTTCTGAAGGGGCTGGGAAGCCTTTGCTGTCTTAGCAGCATGAAACTTTGGGTCACAGGAGGGGAAACAAGAGGGGTTCAGGTCTTGTACAGCGGGGCTGGAAAGCCTTCAATCTCTGTTTTGAAAAACTTTCTCCCTTGCTGGCTCTCTTGGGGGAAGATGGGTCTTGAGGAAGAGTCTCCTGAACACTGCTGAAGTCACCCACAGGGACCTGTGGTGGGACAGCCATTTCAGGTAACTCAGACACAATTTCTGCAGCTGCACAGGGCTGCTCTGCTGGGGAGCTTGGGAAAGCCACTTCTCCCTGTGGTTTTCCTGGCTGTGGGATAAAGCAGAGGACTGAGGCAAGCACCATCCATCCAAGCATCGTGTCCATTAGGACACCTTGCCCAAAAGCTATGTAGAGAGTAAGGAGTGAGCTTGTGTGCCGTTAAGCCACCTGACCCTGGAGCACTAAGGACTCGCTTGTCTAGCAAAGACATTCCCTGTAGGGTTGGCTTCTTTAGGTGGCTGTGCTAACCAGCTTTGGGTGTCCTTGGCCAGCTGCAGGGGGCAAGGGTTGCATGGAGAGGCAGCTCAGGACAGCAAGGAGGTAATGGAGGAGCAGCCCTTGCTGTCACGGGAAGGCATCTCTGCATCGCCTGCAGCTTTAAGAAAACCTCTTGGACCAACTGAATGATGACAAAGGGGAATAGGTCCAGCACAGCAGTGTCCTTAGGATGCCCGCATCCTAGGGAAGAAACATCCAGCTTCTGCTACCTCAGAGGTTTCACCTACCCAAGATGCATTAAAATCCCAGCTCTTTGTGTGCATACTAGTGCTGTAAACTCATAGGTTACTGCACTTATCCTGCGTTTCTAGTCCGCTTCCCTAAGAAAATAAATCTTTTGCAAACAGCAGTTTTTTCCTTTTCCACATCATAATTTGCTTCCAGATTTGACCTACCTGATGCAAGGCAGAGGTTTAAGGTTTCCATGTTCTTTGTGAGAAACAGGAGGTGGTGAGCAGATAGACACTGGGGATGTCCCCACCGAGGACAGGCTGGCATGAAAACTTGGTGTTTATGAACCACCAAAGCCCGGAAGCTAGTGCCCTGTGGTTTCAACCCCTGGTGCTACTGGCTGTTAGAAGCTGGGAAGTGATGCCGGGCTGCTCTGCCTTGAGTGAAATGCAGCCTGGGGCATTCCTGTAAGCGGCATGCAGGTGCTGTTTGCTCTCACGGTGAAAATAGAGTTAGTAAATGGAGGGGACTTTACTGCCTTTATGAAAAAAAAAAAAACAACAAACCCGCTTCCCTGCCTGCACCTTCCTCTCTGGAGAAGCATTAAGGTGTATGGGGCAGACTTGCTGGCTTGGCTGTAAGACGCTGCAGGGTTAGGGCATTGCCTGCCACCCCTGAGGGCTTGCTAGTCAAATATTTTTTACATCTAATAGGAGCAAAGGCAAATAGCCCATGAGGAGACTCCCACAGCATATACTATTGGAATAACAGATGGAAATATTATATTCTTTGAAACATTCTTGCTGCAGAGCTGCCTCTTTGAAGTGTGTTTGAGCAGAACACACCGTGCCAAGAACAGGGGGAGAAATTATTTGTGTCAGCAGAGCTGGGAGCTCACATCTCCCAGATGCTGCAGAGCCCCAGCACGCTGGGCCACTTACCCTTGCCAGGGAGGGGTGGAGGGGACAAGGGTCCAGCAGGGCCTGTCCTCTGCAGGCAAATCCACTGGCTGTGCCCAGGTGAGATGGTGAATACGGGGCTTTCCAGACATGTTACTCCCTGAGCGTGGTGCTAATGTGCTTGCTAGCAGCCCTGCCTGATTACATTTGCACTCATGCTTCCCCCACTGACAGTGATAAATGTCTTTTGGGGAGGGGAAGGGGAAAGGATTAAAGGTTTGTGGGATCTTTCTCCCAAAAGCAGAAGGGCATGGCTTTTCTTTCCACCTGATGCTCTTGTTCTTGAAATAAAGAGTTTCATATTCAGTCAATCTGGGGGAAATTAAAGAGGGAGCAGGGTGCCCCCAGGGCACTGTGACATTAAATCAGAGGCTGTGAGGAAGAGTTGTAGGAAATGGTGATGGAGGCAGGTTGCAAGCATCCAGCACCACTAAGGGAATTGGCAGAGAGCTCTTCAACTGGGGAAATGCCTCATTGCCTGGCTCCCACTGGGGTGGCTCTGCAGAGCTGGGGGACACCCAACACCAAGCACCTGAGCTCAGGGCTGGAGGAGCACGATGGTGTGCCAGGGCACAGCTCAGTCTGCCCAGCTAGCAGGGAGGTGTTTCAGCTGAAAGATACTTCCTCCAAAACAAGCAAGGAAGGAATAAAACAAGGTCAGGCAGAGTGACAAGGTGCTCAGCTCTGTTTATGGGGTCCCTTTGGGTGAATAAATACAGCTTTGATCGGCAAAAGTTTCTTCTAAGCCCTGGCTGTGGAGGAGGGTGGCTCTTGGTGTTGGGCTTGTGGGTTTGCTCCAGAGATGTTGGCAAAGAGCTCCAGCCCTGGGTAGCCCTGACCTCGAAGCAGGTATGCTGGCAGGGCTATCCTGTGAACCCACCAGCCTCCTTCTCTCAGGTGTGTGCTGCAGTGTGTGCTTGGTGCCTCCTGTACTGTGCCTGGCTTGGTAGCAGGCATGGCTGGTAGAAGAGCAGCTGTGTCCCCTGCACCAGGTCAGGAAGGAAATGGGGTCCCAGGGTGGGAGAGGGACAGGGCAGTGACTTTTCTTGGGGATGTGGCAGAGCATGCAAGCACTCATCTCTAGGATGGTAGGAAGCAAGGGAGGCTGAAACTCTGGGTGGGCTGTAACAGCCCTGCCTGGTACACAGTGAACCCATGCTGAAAACAGGCACCTCTGCTTCTGCTGGCTGGCCTGTGGGCTCGCTGGAGCAAGGAGAGCTTTGAGGTGCCAACCCTATTCAGCAGATCAGTCCCATGGGGTTGCATGGTAAATACTAAGAGTTTCAAGGCAGAAGCAGCTCTGACACTTTGCAGCTTCTGCTATTCGGCCCTCCAGCCCTCTCTCCCAGCTGGGGAGGATGGTCATGTGTGCTGGGTGCAGAGAAGTTGCATTGCTCCAGCTTGTCCCCAGCTTAGCCTGGCCAAGCAGGACAACTGCACCCCCCAGAAATGTTTCTTTCCCGCTGAGCAGACGGATATGACTCTCCTTAAAGCTGACATATGCTGCGGGTAAGTGGAAATGTGTAGGTCCTAAAGGATGCTGTGCCTCCTGGGGATTAGCAGGCAAGGCTGGCTTTGTGCTGGTGGGCTCCCTGAGTTGGTCTGGCTGTATGACATCAGGATGAGCATACGTGGGTCCTCTCTGTCATGCAGCTTCAACATGTTTTCTCTTCACAGCATGGAGCAGTGCTGGCTGCTGGGGGCCATCTTGTGACACAGGCTGCAATGCCATTCCATACCTGTTTGATCTCATGGTGCAAAGACGTGTGTGTTATGAGCTTGTGATAAAGTTTCTGTGATAAAGCAGTGAAGATGTGATGGCTCCAGACAGGCTCCGCCCCAGCCCATGCTCTGGGATGCATATGTGGCTGTGCCACTCTGCATGCTGCTGGGGGATGTGCTGAGAAGAGCATTTAAGACTTGCAGAGGTACTTGGAAATTTGGTTTCTTTCTGATGGGAAATGAAGTTTGTGATGCTTTAGGGCTCTCCCTGAAGGGAAGCAGAGCGTGAGCTGCTTGTGGAGTTGCCCCAGCATGGCAGACACAGGTCCTGGGCCCCTTCGTCTGCTAGGGGACAGGTGGAAGAGCCAGGAGAGAGCAGGCAGGTTTCTGTTTCTGGACTGGGCTACGCTGCTTGTTAGCAAAGGCTCTGCTACTTCAGCAACAGAGTTTGATTTAGATGAGGCTGCAGAGTGTGTGTTTGCTCAGGGCTTTTCCTCCCAGCTCTGACTCACCTTCCTCCTAAGGGATGGGGAAACTGAGGCACAGGGACTCACCAGCATCCCTGCGTTGCTAGCGAGCACGGAGCAAGGTCACCCATGTCCTGCATTTGGCTCAGCACAGAGGAGTGACTGGACATGGCTAGGCTCCAAAGAAGCCCTGGTCTCCCTGTGTGCTCTGTTGAGCTCTTAGGCAGCTGGAGCCGTCTTTGCTTCCACCAGCCTGATGGCAGTTCCGCTCCTAATAAGTTAATCTGATGGGTTTTGTCATGAGCAAAACAAGAAATCACGTTTTTAATAATAAAAAAGGGTCCTGCATCTTGTTAACATCTGGAGTTCAATCATTTCTGTGCTCAAAACTGTGGAATGCTTCAGCACAATATAAATCTTGCCACTTGCTGTACATGGGCTCCAGATGGGGAGGGAGAGTTCATGTTCACTTGTAACCCATCTGGGTGTTGGCGGCTCCAAGCAGAGCCACCACAGTGTGCGGCTCCCCTGGTCCCACACCAGGGTATAGCAGTGAACCTCCCAAATGGGCTCTGGCACTGCATTCAGTGCCAGGTGTTTGCATTTGGTGTGGCAGGGTTGTATGGTGGCACCCCCATACCCATGGTGCCCATCTGGAGAGGGGTGAGGTCTTTCCACCACTCAAATGCTTGTGATGCTCAAGGTTTCCCAGTGCCGTGGGGTGAAGCCACAACCCAACACTCCCATGGGACTGAAGCAAAGACCACATTGGGCACCTCTGCTGAGCAATGCACAAACTGCTCCAGGAAGCCAGGGGCAGGGCCGGAGCTCTGTCTGCCCTGATGGCACCCACAGCCATCCGATGGGACAGCCTCTGGTTGGGGCGATGGGACCCTGAGCCCCCATGGGCTTGTCATCTGTGGGTGTTACCACCTCATTTTTCATCACTGATAAATATATTAAACCCTGGAGCAGAGCTGTGGGACGCCTGGCTGTTAACCTAATGTCAGGCCAAGAATGAAGCATTTATCTTTGCTCTGCTCCTTCACCAGGTTGTAATCTGGACCAGTTCCTTCCCTCTTGCACAGCGACTATTTAATTTCCTTAATAGTCTCTTGAGGTGGGCTTTTATGAAAATCTGAGTGTAGCCATCACACCGTGAATGTTTTTAATGAAAGCAAGATAATTTATTCTCTCTGGAAGTTTTCTTTAATTTTCACTAAAAACCTTGAAAATTGCATTTTTTTGGTTAAAACCAAGATTTTTTTGCACCTCAAGGCCAAAACTGGACGTCTTTACTATTTTTTTTTTGACATTTCAGACAAGTCAGGCAAATTTCCACATAAAGAGGTTTTTCTGTGTTGTTGTGTTGTTTTTATTTTTAAGTTGCCTTTCACTGAAAAATGACCTGCTAAAAACTGTTTAGGTGGAAATTTTTCCAGCAGTCGTAGTCAGGGCATTGATGTGAGAGGCAGTAGTAGAGCTGTAGGCAGGAATAGGAAATGTACACTCGGAGGGTTGGGGAAGCTCTGCACTGCTTGTGGTTTTGTCGGCATTATAGGTGGAGCACAGTGGTTCAGCTTCTCCATGTTTTTAGGCATGTCTGGTCAAATAGCTCCAGGCAGAGTTAAGATGAAGGGAAGGACAGGAGGGAGGCTGGGGGTGATGCATGATGACCATGGGTCCACAGCTATCCTGAAATGGCAGAGCTTTGCAGCCGGGGGTGGATCTAGCCTCACTCGTTTGGGGATGTCTAGAGAGGAGACATCCTGTTGCATTAATAAAATGATGCTGCAGGGCTTGCATTGCATCAGAGATGGAGAGTGGGTTTTCCCCTGCAGGTGGTTTTCTATGATAACATGAAGGTTTACAAGCCCTGATGCACAATGTGTGTGCCTAAATGTTTTTTCAGGAAAGCCACTAGAAGTGTTTTTCCTAAGGCACACGTGCACTTCAGAACTCCATCCACAAAAGTACATAAGCTCTTAATTTCCATTAAAAGCCTTGTGTGCCTAAATACCTTCTGAGGGTCTGTGTTTTACCAGCTGGTATCTAGGTCTTATCTGTTCCCCTAGGCATTTAGATATCTTTAAACTGCCTGGCCCTCAGTTCCCAGTGGCTTCAAAGGAGGCTAGAGATGTGCTTGCTGGTTTCTCTAAATAGAGATGCTTTCCTGGACAAGGGTTAGATCAATGTGTTAGATCACTGTGGCTTTGACAGATGACCTACCGCTCTGACAATCCCCTTCCCCCAATTTCCATCACTGCCTTATTTATGGGGAAATACAGAGTCCAGGCATATGAAAATAATTTTTCTTTTTTATCAGTTTGGCTGGAAAACTCTATCTGCTTCTAGATGAGGGCCAATGCGAATTCAGTGCTGCTTGTAGGCAGCTCTTGGTCAAGAGGGCAGTAGTGAAGTGAGGGTCTCAGGGCTGGATGGGCGCAAGTGCTCCATCCTGCTGGATGGGACCTCTGCTTTGTTTGTCAGGTAGTCTGGAGAGTGTTTTGGGATCTACATGGGCTGAGATCACCCATGGTTTTTAAGCAACTTGTTTTCCTCTGTAAGGCTAAGTCTGCAGAGGAAGCTTTGAGATCTGCTTTGAGGCATGGAGCTGTTCTCACCTGGGCTGCTTTAATTAGCGTTGATTGATGCCAGGGTGATAGTAAGGAGGTATGTGTTTCCCTGCCATAAGTGGAGGGAGGATGTCAGCACCTTGGTGTGAGCCTGGCAGAGATGGCTTTGGAGATATGCAAGGAGGCAGATGTTGGTTGCCAACCAGCCAGACTGGTACACTGGTCACAACTTGACCTTTGAAACTCCTTTTTCCACCCCAGAAGGACTGACTTGTGGCAAAATGAATGTTTCCATGTAAAATGCCAGTCCTCTTTTCAAAGACCTCCAGTTTTAACTGGAAAACCAAAAAGAACCAAACTGGAAATGAAAAGATTTGTGCTGGAAAACATTAGATTCCCAGAAATTAAAAAAAAAAAAAAAATAGGCTGAATTGTTTTGGTTTCGATTCCCAGCTGTTTTTCCCTGGGAAACAATCTACCCCTCATTTGACAGAGGAAGAAAGAGGCAGGCAAAATAAATCCACAGTGATCTCTGGCAAGCTGATCTGGGGGGAATATTCCTTCCTGACCCTAAAATGGGAGATCCGGTGGCCCCAAATGCTAGGAGGATGCTCACCCAACCACTGGGGTGGTTTTTCAGCTCCTCAGGACTCTCACCAAACCCCCTTAGTACCTTAGCTAGGACCCCCAGGAGGGAACAGGGAGAAGATGGGTTGGAAATCATCTCCCTTGGATCAGAGCACTCCTGTGTCCATCAAGCTTGAGAAGCAGGTGTTAGTTTTATCTAGGGCTCCCCCAATATGGATTTGCTGTTGGTGACCAGGCTGTGGCTCTTCCATGCACTGATAACCCAGTGAGGAGGAAGGGACCCAGCTTCTTCCTCAGCTCTTGTAACAAAGATGCAGAAGGCGACTCTCTCCGTTTGCTTTTCCCGTTGTCTATGGTTGAATATATGTTGATCTTGTTTGCTAAACAAGAGTGCCGGTGGCAGAGGAATTAGAAGAAATCCCTTCTTAATTGGAAACAGTGAGTTTGTGTATTTTTTCAGTTGTCTATTTTGGGCCTTGTAAAATTAAAGTTATTAACTGTAATGCAGCGGTTTCCAGATTCCCACAGCCCTTTACAATAGCAGGGAAATTCATCCCAGGTCACTGGGAGCCTTTAATGAATACATTAAGGCTTATTATTAAAATAAAGTACTTGCAGCTTTATGGGAGACATCTGGCAAGGATGCTTGTCTCTCTGAAGGCAGCAAAGCTCCCTGAGTGTCCTCTCCCGGCATGCACCGCATCTGCCCCAGCAGAGGCTTTCAGGAGCAGTTCCCTGCACAGGGGTTCCCGCAGGCAAGTCTGTGAGACAGGGCCTTTGCTGCATGTGGTGGAGAGCAGTTGTACCAGACCTGCCTCTGTGATCACACTGCTGATGTTTCTAGAGCAGATCAGCCCCTCTCTGGTGCTGCAGGTACTGGTGAGAGCCCTGTCAGGATACTTGTGCTCAGCAGAGCAGCTGCAGCAGGGTAAAGCTTCTTCATTCACCAGATAATGTGATGTAGAGGCAAAGCTGAGCTTGGCTAACCCCAGGTAGGAGGAGAGGAGACCAGGCAGAAACAGTTGACCTGGGTGCAGGCAGGTCAGCTCGGAGCCAGCTGTGCTCACCCAAAGCTCTGAGCCAGCAGGGTACTGCATCTGATAAGCAGCTTTGTATCTTGTGAAAGCTCACTGGTGTGGGTGCACCTGCACAAAATCTCCATGCTGCATGGATACATCCTAAAACAACTCCTCAGTGTTGCATTGAAAGCTGGGAGCCAAATCCCTGGGGTTTAGTGCCATAAAGCTCCCTGATGGGAGCAGGTAACTTGCAGCCAGAGTGTTTGCAGGCTGATGAGAACAAACTGCAGCCAGCGAGGCTGCAAAGGGGTCTGGAACAGTGTGCAATCTTATCGCTACTTTATCTCTATCCAGGCTTGATCCCAGCAGAAAGCAGGGCCACGTGGCAGTAATTGTGTTAGGAAAACAAACTAATCTCCAAAGGGACAGAGAGCAGCTGTTGGGCTATCAGAGCTATCGGGGGAAATGGATGTGGCCTGCCAGCTTGCAGCATGGGGCTGCTTCGCTGCCAGGGCCAGGCAAGGGGTGGAGGGGACAGAAAGGGAATACAAATAAGTTTGGGCTGCCAGGCAGGACTGAAGGAATGTTTGTTATGGCGTGACCTGCCCAATGTTACCTGCCCTGCTTTGCCAAGGAGCCCTTTGCTTGCCAGAAGGTATGTGAAATGTGGTCTGGTGGATCAGGCATAGGAGTGGGGAGAGCTGGGTTTAATGTACTGGCTCAGCAAGAGACAGGTTTAACCTTGCCAGATCGCTTATCACCATCTGCCCTGATGTGTCCTCTGTGCTCCTTGTCCAGTTAGTGGGTTTGCAGAGTGCTTCATGCGAGTCCTGCTCTGTGCCCCAGGCACTCCAAACTGTGCTGGTGACTGCAGCTGAGCTATGGGTTGCTTGCCCATCGCAGGGTTGGTCTTGCCCTCCCTCTCCACCGCACTCCCACCTTCTTCAGCCTGGTCTGGTGGCTCCAGACAGGGTCTCACCAGCAGGACATCACCATGGGGTGGAGGGGTTGGACCTCGAAGGTGTGCTGAGGAGACAGAATAGGCTCTTGAAGATATGTGTGGAGACCAGGCTGCAGCAGGAAGAGCCTTCCTGTGCAGCCCCTCCCCAAATCCGCAAGGGACAGGAAACATGCAGTGGTAAGGCTGGTTTCAAGCTGGTTATCTCCTGCAAAGCCAATGGCAAAAAAAAAATTATGATGATCCCAATAACTGTTGTACTTGGCCTTCCCCACCCAGGGAGCTCAGGCACTGCCATGTGGTAAAACACTACCACAAGATGGGGATCCCCCCCAAATCCTGAGTATGAGTATCTTTGGGGTGGTAGATGGTGGGGAGGAAAGCAAATGGCAGAGGCAGGTCAGCCCCACAGGTTAACCCGTGAGCCTTCCCTCCCTGACAAGCTGAATCAAGTCCATGGTTTCGACCAACCCCAAACTTGGGGAAGGTTAAAATCCAGCTCTGAAGTGTCTGGATCCAACCCAACACAAACATTATTGTTGTTTCTGGATTCTGTAGTTTAACAGAAAAGAAAATCCTATCATTAAGTAATGCCAACAAGATACACACTTGTCTTGTATTTAGTCTGTCCTATGAACTCTACTAAGGCTTCAATTGAGACAGACTTAAAAAAAAGCCCAGAATTACGCAGCTCCCAAAAGTTTTCCTGAAAATAAATTTTTGCCATGTTCCTCCCAAGCAGTTAATTAAGACTTCTATTAAATGCTGACAGGCACTTGATAATGTTATATATTGCAGCAGGCTCTGTTCGTGGTGTTATAATTATGGCAGTAAAACAGTTTCCATTTTAGCCCTTCTTTTCATAAGCTAATAACTTTTGAAAACATTCACTTCTCAGAATGAAAATTTTGCATGCCTGGCCCTTACTCAGTGGGGAATTTATTTTTTTTTTTTTTTAAACTCTGAGCAAAATCCACCTAGTCTTTTCTGAGTTATGGAATAGAGGAGGAAAAAAATGAACTGTTTTTTTAGTGGGAATATAGGTGTGGAAAAAAGGTAATGCATAATTTTTCTGAATAGATGGGTAGCAAAAGCATGTGATACCTGATGCTTGTTTTTGAAATTGATAGGATGGGCTTTGCAGAGTGCCTGGGGTATGTCCCATCCAAAAAAAACCCTACCTCTGACTTAAAAGCCTCGATGATGCAAATGGCAGAGCTTTGAGAGAATTTGGTGTCACCCATGTGAAGTGACTCTTGGTTGCGTGTTAAAAATAGAGGTTGTTAATTAATAACTCGTCCCTTCTGGCAGCATTTTTGAGGTACTGACAGTATTCTCATCTCTCATGGGGATAAAGAGTCAGTCCCGAAAAAATTTGTGAACTAAAAAAACCAAAGGGTAAGATCTTTTTAGGTCAATGAAAATATTTTTCTTTGATAATTTCAAGCTTCCTGTTTTGATAGGTTCTTTCCTACAAGCAGCCTAATTCTGAAGAGAAAAGACCTTTTCAACTAAAGCCCTGGGATGTGTCACTGAAGGAAATGTAAAAGCCAAACATTTGGACAATTTGGAAATGCACGTCAGCCTTTCAAGTTGAAACAACTGTTCAAACCACCATCGCCTGCAAAAAGTTAAATGGGCATTTTCCCAGCAGCCCCCCTCCCCTTCCCAAGCCCACTGCACTGGGAGTTTCCCAATTGGCCCCTGTTAGATGGTGGATAAAATGCAGCGATGGGGCAAATGAGATGAAACTGCATTGGCAGAAGCAACTTGAACCATACTGAGACTTCACTGGACTCTTGATTTTAATTGTCTCTTGATGTAATTAATTTAATTGACTCTTTAATTTAATTGACTCTTGATTTAATTGTCCCAGGGCAAAAGCCCTGGGTGGCTCCAAGATTTGTCTTCCTTCCCAGCCACTGCCATCACAATCCCTCAGGAAGGACTTCAAAGGTACGTGGGTCCCCTGAAGATGTTGAAAATACAGAAGAACCTCTACTACAACCTTCAAAAGCATCTAGGATGATTAAGAGTCTACCTCCTGATATGGGGCTTTTAACCACACTGGAAAGTGAGATTTAGGCTCTTACACTGTTTCCATGCCTTTGAAAAATGCTTGTAGTCCTCGTGGGGGCTGGCTGTTCTCAGCTGCTGGCAGTGGTCAAGGAAGGACATGCGGGAGTGGGGTCAGATGGGGGTACGGCTGGAGAGTGTTGTCTTTGCAGCATCATGTCACTACATCTGCTGGGATGTTTTTCAGACCAAGCCAAAAGAAAAGGTGTCCTGGAGAAGGATGTGGAGGATGAATGGAGGCACAGACCTGCCCAAGAAGAGGGGTATATCCCTGAGAGGTGGCAAATGTACTTTGGCAATGCTAATGAGTGATAAAGTAGAAGTAAATTGTCCGTTCTCAATCCCCTTGTTTTCAGAAGTGGATCAAGGGGACATCTAGCACTAAACACAGCAGTTACACTTTTTTCCTCCTCTGTGAAATCGGGCATTGACTGCTAAACTTGGTTGCATGCTTATATATGGCTTCACATTCCCCAGTGACAGCTGCAGGCAGTTTTGAAAGACCAGCTGGGTTTTCTGCAGTTCCTCTCCTAACCTGCTGCAGAAGAGATGACCTTTTAGGGCTGGCTGCATGGCAGCCAGAGGTGGGTCTGCAGCCTGTGCTTCCCCGTGTGAGCTGGCTTTCCAATCCACGGTACTCCTGCATGGGGGTGTGGAGGGACCAGTGCCCTCCCCAACGTGCTGTGCATGGCCTCTGGCCCGCCTGACTGCTTTCTTTGGCATGCCAGGAGCTTGCTTGGCTCTGGCGAAAAGCTGTCTTGACACTGATATAATTGAAATCCAAATATTGCAGAAGGAAGCTTATCTCCAGACATGCTCAGCTCTGGAGCCTGCACCCCCAGTGCAAGCCCATTGCCCAAGGCAGCACCAGAAAGGTTGCATGGATGGTGTTGAGTAAGCTCAAAAGGATGGCTTGTAGGCATGATGCTGAGACCTGAAAAGAGATTAGGGCTGGAAAATCTGCTTTGGATGTCAGACCCAAGGGTCTTCACTGACCTGGACCCTTTGTCTTCAGGTTTTGCTCCCTGGGGCTGCCCTCTCATGGTAGGGGGTAGCATGAGGAATGCATGCCCCAAGTGCTGCCTAAATACCCTCCCCGAGGTGGTTCAAGCAACTCCAGAGCGCCCCAAAGACAGAGACAATGGAAATCTTGCTCTGGCTAGTAGAGCTATTGTGTGTCCCTGCTAAGAACTGGAGCTGAGGGGGATATATGGGCTGCTAGGTAGGGTTCAGGCCAAATATGCATACCAGAAAGAATAAGAGAAAAATATTCTATTGATTAAAAAATCCAAACTAACTTGGAAATGCTCAAAACTGTTGCCCATGTTATTGAGTTGGGCAAAAATGGGATGAGCAAAGAGGGATTAGCAGATAGGAAATGACACTAGTGCTGCTCTTGTTGAGGAAAATTTCATTCCATGGAATGAAATTTTGAAGACTTGTGAATACAGCGAACACATTGGGCGAGAAATACTGCAGGCACGGGATGGTGGAAAGATGCTGCAAAAGGAAGAATGTCAGAAATGTTACATTAGGTTCAGTCAAAGGTTTCTAGTGTCCTTCTGCAGGCAGCAGCAGCTCCTTGGGGATAGAGCATGTAGGATGGAGCGTGTATGCTGTGATCTGTAGAGCCAAGGGTTGCACCTGGCCTGTTAATTTTCAGATAGCTCCCAACAGATCAGTCTTCCCCAAGTGTGAATCCATTCCTCCTTCATCCCTCCACGCCATCCTCTGGTGTCAGATAAAATCAGACCATTTCTGTAAGAAGCAGTCTGTAGTTTTTGTGCCACTGTCAGTGGCATAGTGCTAATTTTCAGCTTCTTACACCAAATTCCCAACTGACGTGGAGGAAACTTCAGTTAATGCTGTTCTTGGTGGGTCCCTGTTGCCAGTCTTGGTGTGCTCAAAGGGGTTTTGTCACTGGCCGCTCCCCCTCCGCAGCGGCATCAGAGTGCAGCAAGCCAGGCTGCTTGCAAAGAGCTTGACAGTCGTCTCTCAAGTATGTGCTGGCGCTGCACCGTGCGGTTGGGTTTGGACTTCCCTGCTCTCCAGCTAACCTGCTCCCTCCACCCCAATTGTTTTTCCAGACTGCAGCAATAATCGAATGTGCAGAGGTAGTGGGGCACAGATCTGTGTCTGAGCCCTGCTTGCCTTCAGTACCCTGGCATGCTTTTGGGGGAGGGAAGAGAAGTGAGGGGGGAAAGTTTTTATCCCCTTTTTAAAAAGCAGAAACATGGGATGTGCATTAGGCTTTCTTCTCTGGAGAGTATTTCTGCATTTTGCCTCTTGCAGCTGTCCCTCGAAGTGCGCACAGCCCGCACCCCTCCCCGCACATTCCTGCACAAACCCCTTTTGTTCACTGCCCTCAGCCAATATAGAGGCAGCAACAGCAGCCCAGATGTTCCCTATCAAACTCAGAGCCATGCCAACAAACTTTGGCACACATGAAAGTGTGCTGAGGAATGGGCCTCAGCAAATACCATTTATTTTCCCCCCGCACCCTCCCATTCCTGCAAGTATTTTTAAATGTTAATGGCTTCCACGCTGCGACAGCCAGTGGGGGGCTGCCAAGCCAGGCTCCGGGGGCGTCTGGCAAATTAGCAGTTCAGGTATCCCCGGCGCCTCGTTGGGGCTGTGCTAACCTCGAGTCTCTGCCCCATGTTTTTCCCAATGGCTTTCCAAGGATGGGGCTGAGCCAGTGATGTTTTCCCATGGGCGATGCTGTTTGGAGGCAGTGACCCGTGGCCCAGCTCACAGGGCAGGAGGGGAATGCAGACGATGCTTTAGGGATTTGCTGTAAATATTTTTTCTCCTAGCACTGTCAGGGCTGGTTTGGGGTGACCTAGAAAAGAATAGTTAAAGATGCCATGGGGGCTGAGTGGCCCCTTTAGTCTTGGCTTTGCCAAAAACCCAGTGCTTGGTAGGTATGTGGAAGTGTCAGTGGAGTTTCTGGCTGGTGTGGGATGCAGTTTTTCATTGTGTCTTTCTCAGTATCTTCCCTGCAGGCGATTCCTGCTGCCATTGTCCAGCTGCGAGCCCTGGGTCATGGTGCACATGGGGCCACCATGTTGTGCAGGAGCACTGTCAGCACTGTGAGCTGCTGGAAATCACCGGGGCGGCCTGGGAGCCAAAGAACAGCATAGGCAGACCTCGGCACTACAAACTAGAACCAAGTTGGCTTTGGCCATGAGCAGATGGGTGACTGCTCAAGTAAAAACCTTCCTCTGTCCATATGAGCAACAGATCTGTGTAAAACACAATCTTCGGGGCTGTGCACGCGCATGCTTCAATGGAAGAGCTCCCTCTTGCACCCTGGCATGTAAATGTGGTTAAAAGCTGCTGCAGGCAGGAGCTGCCACTTCTACATGCTCCTGTGCAGGCTCAGCTCTGCCCCTCACTGCAGATGTTTCTTCTCTCATCTCAAATGGCAGAGCCGTGTCCCACCTCTCTGGCTCCACCACTGAACCCCATGTGGACTGTGCCAGATTTGCTGCCCACCACCCCGACTATGGAGACAGGCTCAGGCCGGAGACAGCAAATGCTGCCCCTCACCCAAGCTCACTAAAGTAAGCAGAGGCTATTTCTGCTAGAAGATCCATTCTCATCTAATTTAAACAAGAGAAGCCCATTTGTTCCAGCACCCGGGCTCTTCAAAGAGAGCCTTAACCCCCTTTTTTTCCCTCCACTATAATGGCAGCAAAGTATTTTTTCACTCCTCTCGCACATTGTAAAGACTGAAGCATTTTTGTGCAAACTTAAAAAAAAAAAATCCGATCTGGATGAAGACCAGACCTTACAAAGTTTCCACGGAGGGTGGCGAGCCTCCCTCCCCAGCACTGGGCTTATCTGAGATCATCTCTTGAAGCAGCATGCCAAGATTTCCGTACTGGAAAAAGGCCGTTCTCGGAGGGTTTTGCACAAGAAGAGATGGCATGAGCCATTGCACAGTGAATTCAACTAAGAGAGGAGGAGGCAGACGAGGTCCCAGAGGAGGGAGAACGGCTACATTTCCAGCCCAGAGTTGAAGGGAGATGAAGCAATGATTGTGGAGAGGTTCAGAGGAACAACCAGATGTGCACGCGATAGCCAGGACTGCGGAAGGGAGAGAAAATGGGTTTGCACAGTTCAAGTGCAGGAGTGGAGTCAGCTCTGGCTATGAAGACATGCTCTGATGGGCAGCAATGACAGCAACTGTGGAGGGGCCTGACTGGGTGAACAGGGCTGCGTACTGGGCTGGATGAGTGCCGGGGCCATTTTCAGAGACACCCCCTCGCCCCCCAGGCTTGTGCCTCTCGCAATGGTGACAGTGACCCTCAAAAGACAAAGTCAGCTCCACCCTCTGTATCCTTGTCCTGGCCATGGATCTCAGAAAATAAGACTAACCTTGGAGAAAAGGTTAAAATAAAGAAGTAGTGGAAGTAAAATGGTCTGAGGCGATAAAAGCCTCGCTCTCTCTCTGGGGGGAGAGAGAAGGGGAAAGAGATATTGTTGTTTTATTTTTACAAAGGATTTGTAGGGACTATTTCTAGAAAGCAGGAGAAATTGAGCGCCAGTCCCTGGTCCCCTTCATTAAGGAAGAAAGGCAGCACACTGAATTTGCCATTAAAAAAGTAATAATAAAACTCCCCATAGCCCCTAAATTATCCTATTTTTAAATAAAATAAAAAATTAAGAGGTAGTTGCCATTTCACATGTGGTCTGGTTTAAATCCTGGGAGCAATGTGGCCCCCGAGATCTAACCTGTTGGAGCAGATCCCTGCTGTGTTCAAAGGCAACGGTGAACCCTTGAATTTGCTTTCAAACTTGGGCTGGGGCTGCTAAGATTTCTGAAGCCCTGAGCAAGAGGAAGATCTCTTTTCATGACCAAGCAATCTGTGGGAAAAATATATAGGTAGATTTGTGTGACGAGAACAGTTTGGGATGTGCGGCAAGTCTCTCCATATGCTTGCTGGATTGTTTTGTGGCTTATGCAGAAAGTCTGCAATCTTTGGGGCTTTATATAAAACCTGGAGGACAAAGGTCTTCTCTGTAAGCGCAGACACAGTCAGATTCCCCCAAATGAGGCTGATTCCAACAGTTGATCTTCATTTAACACTCCCAAGCCAGATGAAAAATTGCAGACTGAATCCGACCATGTGTACTTAAGAAGGTTTTCCAGTTGCTGGTGCACAGGTGTTGCTACGGGAAGGATGTAGACATACCCTGATATATGCTGGCTAAATAATCTTGCTTTTTTGAGCTGGACAGTCTGTATTGGATTAAAAGGTAATGCTGGCTTGTTATCAAAACTCAGGATATCTGTTTGTCCTCTTCGGTTCATCTTCAGTTTCTCTGTTTGTGAGTGCATTGCTACACTGAGCACGTGGACAGGGACTGCAGAGCGTTTTCTCCTGCTAGGAAAGGAATCTGGAAACAATTACAAGCTGCTCATGCTTAATCACTCGGGTAAATCTTAAATGCCTGTTTTAATATTTTGCAGGGCTGAAGATGGCATCTGAATTTTTGCGGTGCACAGGTTACACAGCAGAGCACAGAGACTTTGACAGTTTTGCTCTGTGCATGTTTCAGGGGTAGCAGGTCCTGAGGACCCCACAGACTCTCTGAAATATAGGTACAATTTCAAAGAAAACCTAAAATTCAAAGAAAAAAAACCCAAGTGTTTGCTTGGTATTTGTGCAAATTGTTAGCTCAGTCATGTTCTTATGAACCTTTGCTGAACCTGACCATTTGTACCTCAAACTGAACTGGAAGAGACTATTACATTAGTTTAAGAAAAAAAGTCCCCTGTGAAAATGAAGGCAACCAAAATAACTCACAAATCTGGGCTGAAGTCAGTCAATGACAAGTCAAAACAATAGAAGTCTTTTTTTCCTTCCTTAAATATTGAAATGTTTCACTTCAGCATTTTCAGGCTGAAGCAGTTTGCTTTATTGAAGTTCACTTAGTTTGAAGCCTTTTTTTTTTTTTTTCTCATTTTCAAATGGACCTAAATTTAAAAGGAAAGGAGTTGCGGTTTTTAGTTTGACTTTTTTTTAAAGATTAAATAATCTCCAGGTAAACCAGAATATTTTGTTACTGGTCAAGCAAAATGTTTTTGGTTGACACAAAATGAAACGAGCTTTTTCTCATTATGTTAAGTCTTTCCTCTTCAGCTCAGCTCCAAAACCAGAATTTTCCACCACTAGAAGAAACCAGTCATTCTTGTTTTCACCTTACTGCTGCAGCAGTAAAAGATCTAATTTTGGTTGCCTCCATTTTAATCAGACGTTTCTTTATTAACTATCCATTCATTGCAGGCTGAGATCTGTGTGATATCAGTGTTTGTAGCCAGGGTGTGGTACAGATCACCCTCCAACTGTCTCAGATGCCTCATCAAAGAGCTGCTAAGCCTCTTTGGCCATCAGACTGCTTTTTTACAGTCTTTACAGCTACAGCTTAAATCCTGTGAGTGGCACTGACACTTGGAAATCTTCATTAGCACGTGGCCATGGTAAGCCTTGGGGGTGTCAGTTGGGTGTGCGGTCATGACAGTATTCAAAAACTAAAGAAAACATTCTCATTCCAGAGAAACTGCTGAAAAACATCATCTACACAAACGTTGGGAAAGGCAGCTACTGACTGATGGGGGTGACTTTCCAAAGCCACGAAAGGAAGTTACCTACTAAAGCCTCAGTGAGAGCCAAGTACTCTACAACTCAGTGATCCTTTGAAAACCTCCTTGCAGATCCAGCCTTGGCGAGAACAGGTCTTCACTAAGAACACCCATAAACACATGGGGTTTTACATCCTTTTTGTGCTGGCTGCAGAGATAAAGCATCAACGTTTTGTGAACTTTAATGCAGGAAAGATGCAACGTTTCATCTTAAAGACTTCCAAATTGTAGCATGCGTTATTTGTGGGGTGGCTAGTGGCCAAGGCTGCGGGTGGAAGCAGAAGACCATGCCTCAGGGCTGGGTGTGCACTCCGGAGCCGGCCAGGCACAGGCTCTCCCAACATGGGGCACCACAGGTAGCATTTGTTCAAGGTATTGCTGGACTGCTGCATGCAAAATTGGCCACACTATCTCAAAGCACCTGTTTATGCTGCTCAGGGTAACCTAGCTGACCTGGGCTCCTCCAGCCTCTCACTGTGGCTGCAGGGCAGTACCAGGTCCTAACCCTGCACATCTGTCTGTCGTAGCTTAAGTGGTTGCAGAGGAGGTGAAACACTCAAGTGCATGTCCTGAAAAGCCTGGAGCTTACTGGTCTCCAAAGGGGTTCCCTTGCCATGGGAGATGCTTGATCCTTAGTGTGTGTGTTACAGACACTTCTGGAAACCCTGAACAAGAAGGAGGTGGTTGTGCTCTGGATAAGACTCCATGGAGAAATGTCCAATGTCTTACCACAAGGATACAGGAAAGGTGAGGGCACAGCTTATTTTGCAAACACGCAGGGGTTGTCACACATCCTCTTTTGGCACTGAGTGTATCACCTGAGCTGGTGTCCCTTCAGCCACACAGGCTGAAAACGAGCCAAGACAGTGTACACTGATTCAGTGCTATGTCTTCATCGCACCAGTGGCAGGATTTCTGGGGTACCTTGTGGGGATGTGACAGGAGGGGAGCAGGGTCCCCACGTCACTCCCTGAGGACCACCAGCATTTCACTTGCAGAAAGGAGTTGTCTAATCCCAGCTTGCTGAGTTGCAGTGGCACTGAGCTGCGAGAGGTGAAAGGACAGCATTCTCCAGCACGTGGCTTGTGTAGCTGCAAGGAGATACATGAACTGGCCCTAGAATATGTTGAACTCGGCTGTCACATTGGGCAGTTGGGGATATTTGGCACTTTATGGTAATAAAGTGATTTTCACATCATATAATACTCTACTGCAAATACATATTACAAGCACTGCTGGCTCTTGCATTTGGCAACCATCTGTCCTCCTGTCTTGCCATGAGAAGACTATTTCCCACACAGACATGCAGAGGTGGCAGGAGCTACACAGCTGGCTGGCACCAAAAGCCACCAGTGGTGCAGATGTGCGTGCCCATGAGAAGGGTGATGGGGTGGTGACAGCAGTGGAAAGAGGTGGGAACTGCGTGGGAAGCATCAGAGTCACGGGAACAAGGTTGGGAGAGGTGTCAGGAGACTGCCGGTTCTCAGCTGGCAGCCAGCACACCCCCATGGGGATGTGGGTTATTTCAGATGGGCCAACAAATATGATTCAGCAAAGCAAGATCAAAAACGTTATACCACCACATACACCATGGGTTGTCTATGGGTCCCCATCTCCTCTAGAACCTGTGTGAGGATCCACACACCCAAAATCACTAAAAATCACATCTTGTTGTCCCAGGGCTGCATTGGCCTTGCCTGTGCCTTGCCCGACAGATGTTTATTGTTAAAAATATCTGGTGATGGAGACTCTATGGGGTAGTCTTAAGCCAATTCTCTCCGTGTTCTGCTGCCCTAACTGCTGGGAAGTCCCTCCTCATCTCTAGCCTGGGTCTCGCTTTCTTCTTCACCTATCCACCATGGACACTGAAAACACATTGCCCTTGCCTCTTTACAGCTGCATTTTATATGTATAAAGACTATTATTATGTATTCTCTCCCACAGTTCTCTCCCATCCAGACTAAACAACCACAGTTCATTCACTTGAGCATGTAACAACAAGAAGTTTGTTTGATGAAAACTCAATTTGTTTAGCGCAGTGGTTCTAATCACTAATGTTATGCCAAAGATAACAAACATTCAGCAAATTTCTCTTCAAATCTCTAGTTTTATCAACTGTTTTGACAGTTAGATTACAATTTTTACACAAATGGTTAGAATTAAAGCAATTGCTTTCTAATTTTTCTATATAAATGTTTGAATTATTACTTACATCAAGCTATACAATTAAAAGTATTATAGAACTGTCATGAAATATTTAACTTTGCTTTTAAAAAGTACTCTTAAAGATATTTAAAAACTATTTAGAAATTATCTTTTTAAAGTCATTAGCTGCAAAAATATTTCTTTAGCTGCATGGAAATATATATAAATAATTGCTCATTTCCACCTGTTTTACTCAGCTCTGGTCTTGCCATCCAAAAGTGGTAAATTTATAATCTTCAGGGTATTTCTGGTCAGGATAAATTTTATTTTACCAGCTTTTTTCTTAAGGTGCTTTTATTTAGCCAGCTTTTAATCTTATTTACATAGAGACAGACAACTTTTTTTTCATGCAAACATTTTAAGATGAGGAATTACTAAATATTTTTCTCTGTATGGAAAATTTATCTTAAATAGTCTCAGGGAGGAAAGAAAGGCCCAAAGATTTCAGTAAAAAAAAATTTTTTTTTAAAAAGGGAATGTTTGTATTGCATGCTGAGTGTTCAGTTCAGATTTTATTTTTTGAAAGCTGAAATTATCTTAAGGAAAATACCCGAGAGTTGAAACAAGAAAACATGGGCTGGGGGCCTTAAAAGCTGAGATGTTTTGAGGCTCAGTTTCAAAGCAAATACATCATGGTAATGAGAAGTGTCCTGGAAAAACATGCTGCTCTCCCCACCCAGCTCCACTTGCCACCAGCCCCACTTAGGACATGCAGAGAGCGGGTTTAGCCCTGGCACAGTGCAAAGCCCCTGTGCCCTTGGGACCATCTCTCCCCCAGGTTTGTCTGCTGACAGCCCTGTGCATCCTCGGCAAGGAATAAACGGTGTTTGCAAGTCCAGCTGGGGAATCTGCAGCCTGCTGAGGTCCATAGCAAACATCATACCAATTTCTGTAGCCCTGCACTGTGTCTTCATATCCCATGCCCCCAGCTGTATTGGGACTTTTTCCTTTGGTCCTTTTTCCAGTGGTGTTACAGACAGCCCTGCAGCATCCTGCAAGGACAGGACAGAAATCTGCCAGGAGCCGTGCTAGGATGTGCCCCCACTTTCACCGGGATTTGGGAAGCAAAATTTGGACTTTTTAAAGTAAAGTAGCTGTGGTTTCAAACTATGGCCTTAGCCCAGGGGTCAGCAGATTACCCCTAAGATCTCTGTAAAAGGTAACTCAGAGGAGGCAAAGTCACAGCCTTAAGCTTGCTGTGTAAGAGTCTGCCTCTTCACTAGAAAATGTGAACAGATCTACAGATCAAGAGATGTTGAAAACCATTGGTTTATATGGTTTAAAAAGCAGGTCTCCAATGTCATTTTTTTCTTCCACTCAGTAGCTCTTTAGATAAGTGGATTTTTTGTTTCTCTCTAATAAATTCTTACAAACCAAAAGACTGCCTTAGTCTCAGAAATGACAGTGCTGACAATCCCAGTTACCCAGCAGCTAAGGGCAATGTTCAAAACTGGGGAGACAGAATAATACTGTGGGTTTTATTTCAGTTTTCTCACTTTCCAGAATGAGAATAATTCATTTTACAGCGGAAACACTATTTCCATGAGATATACCTGCATTTTTGCATAAATCCTCAAGGCAGCACATTGCAACATGGACGGCAACTGCAGGACAACGCTAGGGCTGTGTTCTCTCTTGAATCGCTGGCCATGGGTTTATATCCAGAATAAAGCAGCCAAGAGGCAGAGTAAAACACACAGCACCGACTGTTAACCTCCTCCAGAGCCAAGGTGCTTTAACACCGTTATATTATCTTGTTGCACTCAGAGCCCCATCCTGCCATGGGCTGAGCTCCAGGTTCCCAATGCAGCTACAGCTTCAAGCACCCGGTTAGGAGCACACTGGTGCTGAGCCAGGCATCTTGGCACTTCCCTGGATCCACCCAGGAAGGCCCAGTTAAAGAACAGGGCATCAGCACATGGCTGAGGTTAAAGACAGGCTTACATGCTGTTTTGGATCAGGGCCTGGGGGCCAGGCTCAGCCAGGCTAATTTCCACCTTGGTTTCTGTGTCTGGTGTTTGCTAATGGAGACCTCTCAGTCTTTGGGATATTTAGCCAGTAAAAAAACCCCATTGCACACAGAGACCAGTATTGATACAAGGCTCAAAGCAGAATCTAATCCACAGCCTGCTGAAAAATAGGCAAAGCTGGATTGCCTTCAACAGGCTGCAGAGGAGTTACAGCTTCGTATGTGGGTGTTCGCGGCCTCAGTGCCTGAAGTGCTCTCTTGCTTTCAGTGCCACTCTAAGAAATAAAATTATTCATCTCATGCTTGGAAGCCGCCTGGACAGTTCAGCAGAGGATCAGCAGAAGAAATTTTCATAGCGTGGATGTCAAAAGCATCCCTTAAAGGACAAACTAAATCATGAGTTATTCTCAAAAGGCAGAACTTGCTACTTGCTCAGACAGTGCCATGGCTTGGCTGGACAGAGTGACTATTTCTAAGCCAGCCCGCATTATGCTCTCATAGGAGGTGGGATAGTATTGACATGGATACAGTTTGACAGATTTTTTCATTACAAAGAGAAATAAACAGATTTAGGAATTTTTGGCTCCATTTCTTTCAGGATGTTTTTTCCCCAGGTCTCTTGAATTATATGTCAAAGTCCTCGGGAGCTCGTGACAGGGTCTGAAACACAAGCAGGAACTAAACTGTCCTTCCCTATACGTATCTTTCCCTGTCTCACATTAGAGCTCAGTCTTTTATTGGGAAAATCTTGCTTTATGTGTTACCGTGACAGTGCGAAGTGTGGTGAGCAGAATCGGGTTAAAAAATATACGTCCAAGTCAGGGAGATCCTTGCTGGAGAAGCTTATTTGGCTCTTAAAAACCAAAAAAATTTTCAGTATGAACTAAACCAATGCAAATTGAAGCTATGTCCTGGAACAAATTGCATCTGTCCTGGGTTGAAATGTCATCTGAGGTCTGACCCTGAGGTCTGACCTGGAGAGTCCAATTTGCAGGCCAATGGTGACATTTCCAAACTGATTTAGGAATTGTACAAGAAAATATGGTTTTTGTGATCTGTTGGTGCTCACTGCTTCTAGAGCCAGGGTACTCCAGACCAATTAGACCAACAGAAAATGGATGCAGCAGTCATGAAGATCTCCAGGTCTGCTAGCAAGATGGCAGCTCTTGAAGCACGAAGAGGTACGGGACTCAAATCCAGCCCCAGATCTAAAAGAGAGGTTTGTGTTGTTGCTTTTTCATCATGGTTTGGGTTGTCTAGCATCTCTCTTCTGAGAAGGAATGGAAAAGAAGGTTTCTATTTTCTCTTCATCTGGCCTTGTCCAGCCTGTGTTGCAGCAATGTTTGCTTGGAAAATACTGTATTCCTACGTGGCAAATATTCAGTGCCATGTTACACTCACAGGACTTTAATCAGCCAGAGAACATGGCGGGCCTCCGTTTTCTAAACCTGCTGTTGCTATATGCTCTGTGAAATGACTTCACTGTGTTATAATTGTTCCTGGAGAAAGCTGGCCCAACGGCTGGTAATTAAACCTTTGGCTGATGGAAACTGTTAAAATGGATTGCTGCTTTGCCTATAGCATTATAGTTAACAACTCAAAAGTCTTTATACTTTTTCTATAAAACACATGGGAGTTTTATGCCTGGAATATCTGCAGCAATAAAGTGAATATGGTTCTTCGTTTTTGTTTGTAGCATTAAAACTTGGAAGAGAAGAAAGAACTAAGGTTCAAGAATGAGATCTGGCATTTGTACTGCATGAAGCACATTTGCTTGATATCTGTGGGTTTGGTACAGCCCATTACAGTGATTTAGATACTGGGACAGATTTAGATTCCTGATTCCTATACAGGCATGTAAAAGGGAATTAGGCGCTTCCACCTTGTTGTGGGGCTGGCCAATTCATTGTAAAATTCAAGCTGACATCTGGTTCTGCCACCTAGGCTCCCTGGAGTTTGAGAGCATTTGAGTCAAGGTTGGATTATGGTTCTTTCCCAGATCTCTTCTGTGCTTGGTCAGGCTTCCCGGAGGAAGCTGTAACTCCATCTGAAGGGCCACTTGGCATCCCTAAGCCCCAGGTGCACCCAGAAAGGACCTCCCAGTCAGCGCTGATGGAATTGAGATAACCACGCTCCTCTTCTCCTTTGCTGGACTCCCGTGCCGCTGCTGCTTGGTATCACGGCCTACAGTTAAGCTGCGGGTGAAAAATGGTGGCACTTCTGCTCCCCAAAGGCTCTCAGCCAAATCTGATCAGAGACATATAACACCTGCCAGCGAGTGGCAGCTCAGGACTGCTTCTCCTCTGACCGGGGCTGGTATTTATGGGACGCGTTAGTCACGCAGGAGCTGTTAAAAGTGCTGCTGCGATAAATTGCAAAGTCATACACAGCCATCGAGTTACAAGTTTGCCCTGGGAGATAGCGATACTTCAGAGCTTGACTAATCCCTTACAGATTGGAAACGGGGAGGGATGTGGTTAGGCACTGAAAATGCCCTTGTTTCATTGACTGTGATGTATTATTTAAGCCTCCCTTTCCCTGGATGGCTTCAGCTAAGCCTGGGGCTCGTGCCCTTGTGTTCCACACGGCTTTCTCCTGGTAGGAAGTAAGCTTGTCTGCAAGACCTCTGACAGGCTTAGAGTGGCCACAAGAATTTGGGCTGGATGGAAAAAACCGCTTGTTTTCATTGCTATTGAGAGAATACTGCTGTACATTGCAGGGTATTTTCAGTTTATACCTAAGGAGGGAAGTATGTGTGTGCATCCTTGTGCATAATGGTCACATCAGACCTTGAGAAACATCAGTATGGGCAAAATAACACTTTTCCTTGCTGATTTGCTCACAGTAGTGTCCCTGTAATTTATTAAAGCACATCAGCACCTAGCTGTGCAGATGTCCCTGCCTCATAGCTCCCTTACTATATAGGTCCCAAAGACACACTCATGTGTACCCTGCAAACAAAGCTCTAGATGCATTGGAGTGGGTATCTCATCTGCTTTTGTAATGACCTAATCACAAATTATAAATGACCACGGGGTCGTGGTGACGCTCCTTGAAGGCTGTTTTATTTGTGAGCGGCTCCTCCTCTACATTTACGCCTAATTAGCCGGGAGTCATTAGCTGGCACCCACAGAGCTCTTTATAGCATGACATTCTCGGGAGCTACTAGGACGCGCCCCGGGCAGCGCACCACGCTCACTACCGCCCTGCAGCCCCTGTGCTGCGAGCTCCCGCTCAGGACCCGCCGCGCGCTGGCTCCCCCTTTCCCCGCCCTTCCCCGTCCCCCTCAGGCCGCCATCTTCCTCGCCGCGTTGCCGTGGAGCCGCGAGGCCCCCCCAGGCGCTACCGGCTGGGGCTGTCCGCGGCGTTCGCCTGCGGCGAGCGGGAGGCAGCGGCGGGGCAGCCGCGGGCCCTGCCCGCCGCCGCCAGCCGTCAGCGGAAGGAGGAAGCGCCATGGCCGAGGCCTGGGCCGGCTTCTCGCAGGAGGAGCTGCGGCGCCTGCGAGGCCAGCGCCCAGGTATGGACCGCCGCCGGGCTCTGGCGGGGGCCGGGGCTCCGCGCCGCGCCGCGCCGAGCCGGCTGAAGCGCCCATCCCGGTTAACGGGGGGCAGTGAGGCCGGACGCGGCGCGGAGGAGCCTCCGGTCCCTCGGCACCCCATTAGCCCCCGGAACTGCATCTCCGGCCAGCCGTCCCCTCAGCCTCCCCGTCCCCTTAGCCCCCCCACCGACATCTCTATCCATCCCCTCAGCCCCCCTATCGACACCTCCGTCCGTCCCTTCAGCCTCCCCGTCTCCCTGTCGACACCTCCATCCGTCCACCCTGGCCTCCAAATGCAGCCCCCTCAGCCGTCCACGTCCTTTTCCTCGGCCTTGCCATCCCCTGTGGTTTCACACCTTCTCAGCCTTCGCATTCGTCCCCCCATCGGTTAGCCTCAGCCTCCTCATTCAGCCCCTCAGTCTACATCCACGCCTCTGTCCATCCTCTCACCTCGTCCAGTCCATACCCACATTAAATATCTCAGCTTGTTCATGCAGCCCCTCATTTCCCCCAGCCAGACCCTCAGCCTCTCCCATCCAGGCCCCAACTCTCACTGCTCCCCTCAGTCTCCCATCCAGCCCCTCTGTCTCTCCACCTGCAACCTCTCTGTCAAATTTCCAAACTCTCCAGCCCCTTGTCCTGCACCCCCATCTGTCTGTCCACTACCCTACCCTTGTTCCTAGCTGCCTTTTGCCCATCTGTCATCTTGTTCTTTACCTTATAAGTCCTCAGTTTGCCCACCAGACTGCCTGGGACCCTTCTTTAGACCTACATACATCTCTCCATGATTCTCCCAAGAGTTCTTTGCTCCTACCTAAGGTTCCTCCTTTAGTCCCACAGTCCAGGCCCCTTATTGTTCCCTCTCATTGTTTTGGATGCTCATATCCTCTAAAACTCCTGATTCTTAGTCTAACAAAACATTTCCAAGTTCCTGGGTTTTCCCCACGTTGCCCTCTCTTGACACCCTGGCATGTCTTTTCCTTATGTTGGTTTTACACCAATGTGCTTGTCAAGAAAAGCTAACTCACAGAGTCTGTCTTTGATCTTAAGATTTGGTTTTAATCCTGTTTCTCCCTGTCATCCATTGATAGATTTGTATGAACCCTCGAAGCAGCAGCATCACCCCCACACTGTGAATAAGAGTCGGAAGCAAACACAAAGAGAAAAAGCCTTCCAGCAGCAATGTCAGAAGCTGGGACTGCAGGGTGGAGCAGCCTCTGTTCCTCCTGAGCAGTTGCTTTCTGCACCAGAACACAAGCCTGGTCATCCTAAGCAGCCTGTGCCACCATCTCATCCTCCTTCAGCAGGAGATCAAAGGCAAAGTGACAACCGAGACCAGCAGAAGGAAGTGACTCCAGTAGATCCTTGTAATGGCAGTGACAATGCGCAGACCCACCCTGCAAAGACGAACTCCAAAGTGGAGAAAAAGAAAGTGGCATTGTTAGTAAGTCGGTAAAATCAGGGGATTGGTTTTATTCTGTATCGACTCATTGTTTCATTGTACAGTAAAGTGAACTTTCCTGTATCTAATAGGAAGGTTCCAGAGATCATGTTTGCTTCCTCTGCATTGAACCTTTGGTTTTCATCTCTGCTTGGGTTAAACCTGATTGAAGACCAAATCCTGTAGTGTAATCCATGCAGATACATACTGTGCTGTCTTCACATTTGCTGTGGTAGTGGGACCATTCATCATAAAGCACCTAAGATGTAGGACTGTCTTAAGGGTTTATGAAGACTTAATCTCACCATCATACTGCGTAGACGAGCCAGCAGCCGCAAAAAAAATCCCTTCCTTTCTACTTTTGGAAGTAGATATGTGATTTGGGTAACTTTGTGTTCCGCTTCGCAATATTGCAGCAGATTTGTTAATGCCAGAAGTGTTGGTAAGGAGGTAAAATTTCAGGTTTAAGCAGCTCTCTAGCTTTTATAATTCAAAGTGAGACCAATCTCAAGGTTCTCACCCTGTGCATCAGCCCACAGTGGCATGTCTGTCTACCTCAGAAACTTCAGACTGGTACATGTGAGAGAGAGAAAGGAAAAAGTACTGAACGTGGCTCTCTGATTCTGACTGAATGTGGCAATCACTTAGTTCGTAGGAAGCTGCTGTCTAAATACTAGAGAGGGCGGGCATTACCAATGTGCAAAATCACTTGTTTTTACCTCTTCACGTTTGTTTTCCTGTCTGTTTCCAAGTGCTAATTTTCTTTTTCTCCTCAGCAGGAGAAGCAAAGTGTGAAGGGCAAAAGGATGGATTATTTTTCTACGGCATATAGTTTTTTTAGAGCACTTTAGCAATGCTGCTCCCCAGCCTTGAGTTCCTATACAGGTCCAAACTTTTCTGTCCAATATAATCAAGGAACACTAGCTGGCCACAGCTAGTGGCAGCAGCAGCTTTCCAAGCTATCTCCGGTTAGATCTGTCCGAAGGATCTCAGAGGGGGACTGAAGGTGTTTCCCACTGGAGAGGCAGGACTGTGGCAGCCAGCAGTACTTGTGTGTGGAAGCAGAGGGTGGCTTCTCTCAGACTGAAAACTCAAAGTGGTCCGGGAGGTTCTGTTTTGGTCAGATGTGCCTTGAGAGGCTGCAGCTCCTGGCCATGCTGCCTGCCATTTACCTCTCTGTCTCCTGGCTGGGATCACCTGCCTGCAAGATAGCTTTCCCTTCACCAGAATAGCAGCATTTTGAAAAGCAATGCCAAATTCTTTGTGTGGGTGCAGCTCACCAGTAGTACTGACTGTTTAGCTCCTTCATGGTAGTAAAAAATACAGACACTATTGGACTGGGAATAAGATAGCTAAAGCTTTGCAGAGAAGTTTTTCACTCTGTGGGGAGCAAATTACATTTAGCTGCAACAACCACCCTTGAATCTGCTGAATTGATCCCAGCCGGTGCACTTGAATTTAAATCTTATTAAAAATATTTCTCTATATGAGGTTTTAGGAATAGGGTGATGAGAAGTCTGAAGAAATGTTGTGCAGAAATGGTTGTTAGGTTTAACATAGCTGAGTTACTTGGTTGTTCGTAAGCTAACCTATTTCTAAACTGAGACTTCTAGAGAGAGGACGTGAAGAACACAACAGCGTGGAAAAGCAGCAAAAGCAGTTTTTGTTTCTCCTTAATCCTGCCCAGTTGTGTTGACACAGGTTGTCCCCTCTCACCAGAGACCTTGCCTTCCATCCTCTGGGGCTGGTTGTATCTCTTCGTAGATGTAGTCTAGGAAATGGAATCTGTATAACTCTTTCCCTGGTGGCAAAAGTGAATTCTTGTTCTTCCTCATTGCTCATTTTCATTGTAACTTTTACCAGCCTTTCGTTTGTATCAGTTTAATTATTTGGAGCTGTATGGTGAAGCAGACCTGTGAAAGGGTCTGTTTTATAGTAAAAACATTTCCAAAAAGGAGGCTGTGTTGGCAGACTGAACAGATAGCAGCTTCTAGCAGCCAGTAGGAAACCTGAAACTGCTTCTACCTAGTGGGGAAGCACATCCTTTAAATAAAAAATTCCACCCATTTCTGGAAAAGCGCAGTATGCTCTTTCTTCCAGCAAAGCTGAATTAACCAGCAGCTTACTTGCTTATGAAGATTTTTGTTCTGATCAGCAGATTTCATCTGGAAATGTTTTATTGGTCTGAATGACTTCTTGCAGATGATTCTTCTTTCCTCAGAACCAAAACCTGTTTGTTGTTCCTTTGACATTTTTAGAGTTTGCTCCAGGAAATATGATAGTGAATATTTGTGTCATTTGGGGGACAGGGAGAGAAATGAACTTTCTATTAATTTTGATCTTATTGTCAATGAATAGGCAGGAGAAATCACGATGGGAAATACTCCAGCAAGAGCAGCGGCTGATAGAAGAGAAGAATAAACGCAAAAAGGCACTCCTGGCCAAAGCTATTGCTGAGAGGTAAGGGGCTATGCTGCAGTGTGGGCTGAGGCTGAAGAAGGGATTACTTTTCATCTGCAAACAGTTGCATATCTTCTGTTTAAATCTCACTTTTTCCTCCTCTCTGTGCTCTGTATGTACTGCTCCACAAGTGAGCAGCTGTGATCTACATTTCCCTTTGATGACAAGTGCTGGCCAAGAAGCTGTGACTAAGCTTTTCACACTTCCAAAGCTGCAGCTCTGTGTGCAGAGGGAAAAGTTATTACACAATTCGAGAATTAGTTGAAGCCCTTGTGCCTGTCACACATGGGTGTGTTTGGAAGTTGGGTGCTCAGATGCTCTTTCCTGCTCTGTTCCTGATTTGTTTACACTGGATTTAAGAAAAGTTTATTTGATTCCTAACCTATGAAGGGAAACTGTAGCTATTTCTGTTTGGCCTTCTGACTCTTTCATACTAGTATTTGAAAAATGTTGAAGAGAGATGTAAGTTTAAGAAGGTACTGTTTTACCACTGGCTGATTAGAAATTTTAAAAAAAATCACATGTTCTCACAGTTCTTAGTTAGCTCTTGCTTTTCAAGTGACCAGACCTTAAGGTATTGTACAGTGTGGTCCACCAAAATAGTTTTAAGACTACAGGGAAGGCATGGTTTGTAGGGAGGGTTATTGGAGCAGCTGATGACACCGGATCAAGGAAGGAGATGTGAAGCTTTTGGACTCACGGTGCTCTCACAGGCACGTTATGTTCTGCCCATCAAAGCTCCTGGGTAGCACAGATGAACATAGCCAATACTGTGCAGAAGGTTCTCTTTGAGGTTCTGAAGATTTTGTTTTCCTTTGCCAGGTAGAGGTAGAACACAGGTACATTTGGTCTGAGTCACTGTAGGGCAGCAAACATGGGTGTGACCACCAGGCTGGTTTCTTCCCCCTGGAAGCAGAGCATGTGGAGAGCAAGGAGGACTTGGAAGGTGATAGCTAGGGAGTTAACACCTGACATGCAAAGGCCTTCTTCAGGCTCTAAGCAATACTATAGGGTGTCTGTTTCTTTCCACCTGCATCAGCTGATCTAATGAGAGATGGTGTCACTTGCTACAAATCTAGTCTTGCTTTCAAGTACCTGCTCTGGGGTGTAAAGCAGTGGCTGAAAAGCATGGTTTTGCTGGTGGTGACAAAAGACAGCGAAGTGACCTGGTGCAAAAGCTTTTTGAAAGTTACTTAGCTTGCTTTGGAGTGAAATCCATCAAAGCTTGCTCCCCTTAGCAACATTTAGTTTTCAGAATTCAGGAATGAGTAGGCTGAGTTGAAAAAGGTTACATGAGGCTTGATTGAAATCCTTTGTGTTTGATGTAAAACTTTCCATTGACTTCATTGGGATTTGGCTAGGCCTTTTGGGAATAATTTTACAAAATGGAAACCAAGCTTAGGTTAGGTGACTTTTTGGCCCCTACTAACTGGGCTTCTTTGAAAGGCGATATTTGCAGGGCTAAATACCCTTCCCCCTCTCACTCACCCCCACCCCCACCCCCCCAAGCCATTTCCTGTTTCCTTACACTGAGAACTACTTAGATACAGCAGCTTCTTGTGTGTTTCCACAGTGAAGAAACACAATCCATTTTAGGCACTTTGATTACAGTCATTACGTAATTTTGCCATAGTCCTTTAATAGCAGGCATTTTAGATCCCTGTGGATATTAAAAAAGATCAAAAGTCTTAAACCATAAAGGAGAAACCATCTGAATAGCTCTTAAAGAAGTTAGTTGCTCTGCAAACGAAATGGGGTCCATTATGTCAAGAAGAGAGACTTGAAAAGAAAAAAAAAAAAGCATCTTCCTTTTGCAGATCCAAAAGAACTCAAGCTGAAACAGTGAAACTGAAAAGGATTCAGAAGGAGTTACAAGCTCTGGATGACATGGTATCTGCTGACATTGGCATCCTGCGGAACCGCATTGATCAGGCCAGCTTGGACTACTCCTATGCTCGGTAAGCGACGGACAGGGAGGAGGGAATAGCCCTCCCTGAGTGGAGGGAGAAAATGCTGTTTCCTGTCACCGAAGTAGTAATGGAGTTATGTCATTGTAATAATGTGTCGTTAAAGTGGTCACAGTCTGGGGGGCTTTCAAATCTTGAGGTAAAAGTGTGCTTTTCATTTACCAATTTTTCCCTTGGAATCTGGAAACTGAAGTAGGTTTTCTGACTGCAGACTGTGTGCTTTCCAGCTTCATGCTGTCACAAGACATACTTACTGCTTTAACTGTGCAGTTGTCCATAAGCCCTGCTTTATTGTTTCAAGGTTGTTTATTTCTTCTCAGGGGGAAAGAGGGGGGTTTTTCTAAGTCCTAAAATGAAAGTTCTTTTCAGGGAAACTTGCTTGTTGATGACAGCTCTGGTCCTGTTGGAATCAATGGGACCAATTAAGCTTAAAACATATAATACTGCTGAAGTACTTTTGGAACTGGGACCAAAAATTGAACGAAAAAGCAAGCCTTCACCCTTCACAATGTACCTTTAATCGCTCTGGTTGTGATGAGTTCCTTAAATGCCAGAAATTAATCGGAACACCCTATTAGTTGTGGGTAAACCACAACATCAGTAGATAAACATCAGCGTGTTTATATAGCCGTTTAATAAAATGGAAATGTTCAGTTGCGGTTTTTAGTTCACGATTCAATGTGTTAAACGTGTATTTCTCCTTATGGCTTCTGCTATACGTTGACCACAGGCCAATAAACATGGTAATTAGTCTTTAAAAAAATAGCAGCAGTAGCTAAAAAATAAGGATAATTTTTGTGTAATTATAATTTGAAGTATCTAAGATTAACTGTAATTTCAATAGCTGAGCGTGTATGAACACTGAATTTCATATCCTCAAGAGGAAAAACATTTCAATGTATTTTAGGTTTAAGTATGGTTTCTAAAACTATTAAATGCTGCTGGAAATTTCCTTACGAAAAATTTGGAATAATGTGTGTATTTGAAATGCTTAATGGCTAAAGAGCATATAACATAAATGGCTCTGACATTTGGAAAGCAGTATTTAATGAAGATAACAAAAGGGGATGCTGGTAGGATGAAGGGGATAATCTTTACAAAATAATGACTTTCATGAACTTAGTAAGTCTTGTTGTGAGGGAAGGATTTGGAAATGTGAGTTAGATATTTTCAGTGTTGTAGTTTTTATGCATTATGAGCCAAAGTTGATTTACTTTTGAGTGGTGTCTTTTTAAGCAATTTTTTTAGTTCTTGCCTCGTATTTTAGGGCTAAACCACAAATCATTTCAGTGGGTCAAAAAGTACATTATTAGATAGTCCTGAGCACATACATAGTTAGGGGCATTTGACAATTGCTGTAGAATGGAATTTTCATAAATGTGCTGTGAAGAATACGTGTGAATTCAGCCCGAAGCTTGAACTGTGCAGAAGTTTCCAGCACAGCATTAGTTTTCCCATTCCAGATGCCCGGTCCAGGTAAATCTTGATTTTCTTGTGAGGGAAGCATAAGTGGGCATCATCTGCCCACTGCAGACATAGCCTTTACAGCTGGGTCAAAGTTTTGTGATTATTATATAACGGAACATATTTGGGAAGGCTTTCCTGTGTCTTATTTCCTCCTGTATCCCTAAGCAAAGGATCTCTCCTATCTTTCTGTTGCTCTGTTTAACCAGATATTTGAGTCTGGTTTTATAAAACAGCTGGACTCTTTATTCAACCACCTTCCTAATACTAGTTTTATGAATGCTGTGTAAGGTACATCACGTAGGCATTTTGCAAAAGCCTTTGCATATTCCCTTTCCTGATGAGCAAGATTACATCTATCTTTCTATTAATTAAATCAGAATTAATATACAGATTCACTGAATGGAGCGGAAGATGCATCACTAGCGTGGACACCAACCATTAAAGTGCTAGATATCCTGATGTGTTAACCTCAATAAATATTTGGAATATTTCCTTTTTGCTATATTTGTCATGACAGGAAGTGCAAATTGGCAGGAGGTGTGTGTCAGGGGATGGTTACAATAAAATTCTACATCTGTTGCCACGCAAAAGTTGTGATCACTATTGATGTCATATGCTGTGTCAACCTGTGCTGGTCATGATTTTTTGAACATATATATGGGTGGCCAGAGGAGCACACTTCTAGACCGGATCCAAATGTAAATGTGTATAGCACCATTGTAGCATCTGTATCTGTTGGGTGGATCGTTGGATTAGTAAAAACACAAAACTGTTTTGCAGTGTTTCAGTTCACTGGATAGGTGTTCATTAGATGTGTGAGAACACTACAATTTCTGATGGTTTCTTTCTGCTGCTAGTGATGCATCTCTTAAAACAGGCAGTAAAAATGCTTGTTCGTGATTTAATCTGTACATTTCAGACAAGCAAATTAACTCTTGGAATACAGGAATAGTGGAGGCTAGTGTGTCAAGAGGAGATGATTTGATCAATTCACACTTATTTTCTTCCCTTTGACTAATGTAGCAGCATGTCATGAAATAGCTAGCATAATGCATTGCAGAGGACATTGCATTTCAGGGATGCTTAAAGTGTCTGTCCGTGTGTCAGATTGTAAAGTGCTTTGAGAACTAACCCAGTAGAAATGATGATGATTTTGCAGGAAGAGGTATGATAAGGCTGAGTCGGAGTACGTGGCAGCCAAGCTGGACCTCCAACACAAGACTGAGATTAAGGAGCACCTCACTGAGCACCTGTGCACGATCATACAGCAGAACGAACTTCGCAAGGCCAGGAAGCTGGAGGAATTAATGCAGCAGCTGGAAGTGGAGGCAGATGAGGAAAATCTGGAACTTGAGATTGAGGTGGAGCGGATGCTGCAGCAGCAGGAGGTAGAAGCAGGGAGACAAGCCAAACAGTCACACAGTCATGCTGGGACAGCTAAGGAAAACCCCACTCCCAGTGTTATGGCGTGGGAGAGTGAGCATGCTAACCGTGCTGTCACTTCTGCTATTTCTGAACAGTCAGTTCAATCTGAAAACTCTTGTACCAAATCCCTCTCCAATATGGACAGCCAAACTCAAGCAGTAAATATGACTCCAGGAAACTCCCCAGCTTGTTCTGATACATGACTACTATATTCACATAAGCCAGCCGGTTATGGATGATATGCTCTCTGCGGGCTTGTGTTCTTATGTTATATCTGGGTTTCTGCCATGCCAGTAATATCCACTTCATTTCTCTTTTCTTTTAATATTGTTTTCAAATTTTAGAGACTCTTTTTTCACAGGATTCTCATTTGGGGTTCACCATCTGTCTTCATCATTCTGGTCTAAGTTCATGTTCTAATGCCCAGCTTTTCATGGGGCTTTGTACCTTCCTGAAACAGGATACTTGGAAGCGAATAGTAGGGTTTTTTCCAAAGGCTTTCAGCGTATTGATATCACAGGTACCTGTTCCAAGCAGCATGCAAGAGACGCATCTACAGGAGGAAACATCGCAACTTATTCTGCTTCTGAACACATTCTGTCTGATAGCAACTCCAATAGGATGTTTGTCTTCCTTTGTATCCATAAGGGATTAGTTTTCAACGGTTTTTAATCCTGTGAAACCCAAGTGCTTATTTCAGTTATCTTCATAGCTGATACTCTTTCCTGTACCTGATTTAAAGGAAATTCACATATTGAGGCAAATCGCAAAATCAGTTGTAATATTTCCTATTTGTCACTTTGCCTATTTCTTTCAGATCATGCTGAATCACACAAAGCTATATATTGATAACATTATTACCTATGGAATCACAGCAGCTATGATTTAACAAAAATGACGGGTTACAGTTCAGGGCATTGCAGAATGTATGACACAGAAGTAGAACCACAAAAAAGAGACTGTGTTACAATTAAAGCTGTTCTATTACAAACATTTTTCTCTGTCATTGTTGCCTCAAAGTTCCAATAATTATCCAGGAATCTTGTAATGAGTAATCCCCACCGTATATTGGAAGTAAGTCCATTTTCATATAATATTCAATGCATTTTCTTGCCTGAAGAGTGGGTTTTTACCCCACAAGAAGTTCAGCTGTTTTGCTCTGTTGCTGTTGAAAGTCTTTAAAAAGCTATTCCAGGTGGAGAAAGTCTTGGGAATTAAAACAGAGGACATAGGAAAACCTCCCATAGACCAATACAGCCGCAAACCGTGGGGACAGTGTTCATAGCTATCCACTTTGTAACAGAGGAAGGCTGCTTTCATTGTGGAAATGGTTTCTGTAATACCTGACCTGAGCATGTCAGTCAGACTTTATCAATGAGTTACTGAATGACACCATCAAGTATATAAATGGGACAGTGATTGTCTCAATGGCTTTAGTATGGAAAATCATGTCACTACATTTCATTTTTATTCTATTAATAAATCAGTGCCTCTTCTACACAGTGTGTTTACTTTCAGTTGTGATAATTGATACTAATACACATATCCAAGACACTTTTTCCACAGGAGGTCATGAATGACAATGTCAGATATGTCCTTTGGCAACTTTCCACTGTGTGAAAGTAAAACCTTGAAAAAAGCTGTTCCAAAATACAAAAACTTATGAAGCAAAGACATGGCAGGATACAGCTTGGCAGGAATCTTTTCAACTAGCCATGGTGCAAGGCAGTGGTGAAAAGTCTGTACTGGTGCTTCCCATATGCAGGAGAAAGAGGGATAGATCTGTTTCCTAGAGAAGCCACTCATAATCAGGGCTAACTGAAGTTAGACAAGTCCAAAGTAACATTAGAGATACCTATGAAGCATTGATCTGTTATTGCTGATACACTGCATTCCCTTTTATTTTGCTGGAAGACTTGGCCTAAAAGCTGAAGACTTGATTGTATTGTGAGAAAATTGTGACTGACTGCCTTTCCTCTGTCTGCAGTTGTGGAACAGCTTGTAGCAGCTTGATAATGGTTTTTAAAACTGGATACCAGTAAGTGCAATAATAATTTAATTGTACCATTCCTCTTTCCATCCTCTGCAGCTGCCCCCAGTTGCTCCTCAAGAGAATCTAAGTCCTAGTGGATATGTCTGTTCCTCATTACAGTTGTATTCAGCTCATCAGGGGACATACAGAAGAGCATCTGACAGAAGAGTTGAATTGTAATGGTATTTACAGGAAGCGCATGCATACCATTTTGCATATAATTTGTGGTTCTCTAGTAGTCTAAAATGTGCTTGAAATAGTCCTACTGATTGCACCTTGTTGTTATGGATAAGATTATTGTTTGACCTCCTCAAACCAAAAAAGGCAAAAAATTGTAAGTCCGAAGATCTTTCTGACAACTACTTAAGAATATGAGTTTCCTAGAAGGGAATAAGTTTATATCCAATGAAATTACTTAAAGCTGAAAAATTCTCATGTGCCATCTGATAGTGCTGGCACTGTTTCTGCCTGACAGTTAAGATGCTGTTCTTAGAATCAGCAGTTTCTGTTCTCTTACAAGTCCCTCATCAAAGTTCTGGCCAGTTCTATCTGTCTTTAACTTCTGAGCTTGCAAAACGAACTGGCTGGAAGCCACATGAAACAGCCATAAGAAATAACAATAGGCAGTCTAGCATTTGGTTGCTCTCTCTAGACAGGGACCTCAAGAGTTAAATTGTTTGATCTGAGTTATGAAGCTTTTCTCTGACGTGTGATATAAACCAATACCATGGTGTCAGTTCCACTTTGGAAGTTCGCAAATGTTTTGATGGGTGCCAGTATGCCGATTTAACATTCCCCCTGTGCCGGAGCCAAGCAGTCCAGTCATAATTGTAACAACATGTGTGCTGGTCAGAAATGCCAGGAGGTGATTTTGGTGCAACAAAAGGGTTGGGGTTTTTTTTGTCCTTGTTTTTCCTTTAAGCAAAGAGAACAGTTGGAATTGGGGCTCTTCAAGCAAAAGCAATTTCTACCTTTGTAGTAGTCCATGCATCTTATACTGTTTGGCTCTGCTGTCACTGGAGTGCATTGAAAGCAGGTGCACTGTCCACTCAGCTAGCGTGTTGTATCTTCAGAAAAATAGAACTAAAAGTTCAGCATAAGTCAGGAATGGGTTGGGTAAGCAGATTTTTAAGTGAAGGCCTCTCGCAGGTAGAGCTTCTAATCTGAAGCATGCTGAGGTTGAACACCCATGGCAGGGAAAATAGAGCAACGCGTGATATCTGACAGTAACACTGCAGAGCTCATCACAGGGGACATGCGTTCTACTGTGGCAATGTGGCCATTTTTGTGTTGGGCCACCTCATTTCCATTATGAGAAGTGGAAAACACCGATGTATAAAACTGTGAAAATGTTACAAAGCACAATATAATTGCCGATGTTGCAGTTTGGCCAGGATGTCAGGATTAACACTCCTTCCTCTGTCAAGAAATGTTTAAATGAGCACAGATGGTCATGGCTCAGCCTGGAGTTCCCATGGATGTCTAGCGCGTGGTGTAAAACACTTGGACAATCCCCAATCTGATTGTATATCCAGCCAGCTGAAGTTGGGTTCTCAAGAGGTTTCAGCTTAGGGTAGCTGTCTGGGGAGAGACTCGAGTTCTCTGTCAGCCATTCTTCTTAATACCTTCAGCGATGCAGTGGAGTCTTCCCTTTGAGCCTGTATCCCATCTAAACAGAATGATGAAAAAGTAGTAAGAGTGAAAACTAGTGACTGGCATAGTGTTTGGGAGTACTGTGTTTCCTGACCAGCTTTATTAAGAACATAGAATCATAGAATCATTAAGGTTGGAAAAGACCTCTAAGATCATCAAGTACAACTGTCAACCCAACACTACCACATCTCTTAAACCATGCCCTAAAGTGCCACATCTACATGTCTTTTAAATACCTCCAGGGATGGTGACTCTACCACCTCTCTGGGCAGCCTGTTCCAATGTCTGACCACTCTTTCAGTGAAGAAATTTTTCCTAATATCCAATCTAAACCTCCCCTGATGCAGCTTGAAGCTGTTTCCTCTTGTTCTGTTGCTAGTGACCTAGCAACATACTAAAAAAGATTGCATATGGGAAAGTTACCCTATTCTGGTGAAATTCTGGAGCCAGAGAAAGGGGCAGAGCACTATTGAATTGCCTCCCATACTGGGATTCACTCTGTTCTGCATTTTCTGCTTAGGACAGTAGGATCTATAGATTTTCTGTTCCAAACACCCTTTTCTCAAGGGTCAAACTTGGATGAAAACCCCTGTGATATGAATTGTCCAAACCTGGGGCCTGGTATTTAGCCAGATGCCCCTTGTGTGGGATCTATGAACAGCTGTTGGTCCTGGACTGAGTTTGGTACTTCCATGTGATTCTATGTGGGCATATGGTCTTGGGCATCTTCTATGCTCTGCTCTTGTGCATGCCATAGCTATGTATAATGGTTCATGCAGTTGCTGAGAGCTAGATAAAATTTTTCTGCAGGCTGGATCCAACCTAGAAATTGTATGTTCAACACTTTGGTATTATATCATGGTTCCTTTTCTAATTCTGTGGATATAAGCAGGTGTGGTGTGCAAGGGACAAAGGGTTTTGCCCGTGGCAATGCAAGCAGGGTGTAGAGATGTAGGCTGGTATAATAGAAACCACATGCTTGTTAAGTGCCCTATTTAGACTTGTCTGCATGGTCCTATTAAAACGAGTGTTGGCTCCTTTGATGGGGCACGAGACTGGTTTCCTTCATCATTTCCCCTGATTTATGTCCCAGCAGCAAACTTGTACGTCAGTGGGGAAAGACCAAGTAACTAGAGAAGTTAGCCAAGCCTCACCCCCTCGTCATGATAGGACATCAGATCCTTCAAATCCTTGCCTTTGGCAGCCTGTTAGTTACAGGGTTTAAATCATGGCTTTTAAGACACAGGTACAGACACTAAAAAGCTTGGGCCTTTCTGAATTAGGGCCTGGATTGTGTAGTTAGAGTCATTTTCTCAATTAGCTAAACATAAATCAGTATAACGAGGCACTTGAGAGCACTGGGCAGGTTTAATACCTTGCCTCTCCTGCCTCTGTCCATACCACTCCCACCTGCTTGTTTGGCTGATCAGCCAGTGATTTTATTTTTCCACGCTGCTAGAGCTGAGCAGTGAGTTTTAATGTCTGAACTGGTTTTCACACCTGGCACATGTGTGCAAGTGGTGAGAACTGGGAGAAATTGCTCTTATGAGATAAGTAAAGCAGCCCTTGCGCATGGCAGAAATCTGGCAGTCTCAGCACCCTGTGCCACACCATCCTTCTGATGATGGGGACAGTGTCCTATTGAATAGGCAGTGGTGGGTGGTGGCATGAGTGCAAAAAGTCTAGCGGTAGCAGGGATGTCATTCGGTGTGATATTGGACTGGAAAGCATGTGTGGGGGCCAGGCGCTGTATTTGTACTCTAGAGCTGGGTAGCCAACCCATGACACCCTTTTCTAGGGCTACACCATGTAAGGGCTGTGCTGTTTTCTGGAGACTGCTGGATAATTGAGATGCGACAAGTTGCTCTGTATGCCCAGTTCAGCCCAGTCCTCTGTTGGAGTGCTGGGATCCATTTGAGTGGGCAGCAAGTGAAAAGCTTGGAGGTTCCTCATACCCCAAGAGCTGGAGTAACCTATTTTGTGCCTTTTGATCCCTTTGGAGTGGATATAAATCATCCAACATGAAAGCTCCAGTGCTAGGGACATCTCCTTAGTCTCTTGCCTCTTGAAGAATGGGGAATGATGTGGAAAGATGGCTGAATGAAGGAACAGAATCACTGTTCACCCAGACCATGTTCACCACGGCTGAAGCCATGGCACTCCCTGAGTCTGGTTTCGAGGGTTGGAGCTGAGTAAGACAAAAACACCCAAACCAACGTTAATTACTCTGTGGGTAATAAAAGTGAAACATGAGTCATAAATAAATCCCTTAATGATGGGCCTCCTTAACTTCCCCTATGCAGGGTTTCTTCCTTTTCTCTGAAGCAGTTGGCAGTGCTGGTGAGGTATCTGAACATATGATCATCTGGTATGATCCTCTCATGTTCTTGTTATCACTGCTGAATCTGACCCCTCAAATGTCTCTCTTGACATTCCTTTTATCTGCAGTGAGTAGTAATGGGTCTTTGTTCTGGTTTGCGGGCATTCCCTGATGATGCAGGGCCAAACTGAGCCCAAGATCTGTCTGCTTGTTTGTTGGGAAGGCATTGCTCTGAACAAACTGTGGCTCACTCTCAAACTGTGACAGGTTTATAACAGAACAGCAGCAGTCAAGGTCTCACTGACAGGCATCAGAAGCAGCTCCAAATGCGTAATTGCTGACCTCATGTTGCTTCTGCAGTAGTACCTGGAAGTCCTGCAGGAGACCCGTTGAGTTATTTCACATACACTGTTTTGTCCTTCAAAGAGCCATTAAAGGAGGAGGTGAACAAAGGGTAGAGTCACGCCATGAACTTGAAACTTAGCAATGTCATAAGGCATCTTGCTAGGAATTGATATCAAGTGAGGCCCTGGCTGTACTACAGTCAGAAGGTCCAGCAACAACAGAAATAGAAACCCTTTAGCTGCCTACCATGTAGCTAAAGGGCAGCTGATGTTCTTGACCATTGCCTCCACATGGCTGTGGACCACCGTGTCCCCAGGAGAGCTGAAGGGATGGAGAGCCCTGGAAGTCATTCCGAGACAGCAGATAACTTCAATTCATTTGGTGTGACTCCTTCACTAAAGGATGGAACTATTTGTCCTGCAGATGGTGTCTCAGCAAGCCATGTTATCTTGCTGCCTTCCTTTCTCCATGTGGAAGGGTAACCCTTTGCACTACCAAAGCCTTAGGAGGTCATGAGCCATCAGCCCAGCAAGGGTACCACAGTAGAAGTGTTTGTCAGCTGTGTATGGTATGGCTGAAGAGTCACAAATTTACTATCCCTCAGATTGTTAGTTTGGGCAACAAACTCTATAAACTCACTGGAGACCCATGGTGTGAGCCTGTGCTGAAATCTGGGCTGAGTATACTCGCTGTCTGCAGTGTGAGCTAGGTAGAGTGAAGCAGGTGTGTCTTTGCAGGCTCGAGTCACTTTTCCCATTCCAGTGTAGACAAATCCTCTGTCCCAAGGAAGGGTTAATGCATTTCAGACATCATCTTCTTCAAGTTTCGCAATTTGGATCCCAATTAAGTTTCTGAACATCACCTGAAACCCTGCATCATGTCTTTGGGTAGTTCTGTAGCTGTTTAGGTGATGACTCTTGTTGCTGATTGTCTGTATTTCATTGTCTGTAGCGTTCGTGGTGTCCTAAAGGTTGTGTCTCTGGCTTCACTATCGTGTAAGCTGCAGCTGGTCCCACATTTTGGTGGTTAGCTTCATGGCAGACAGGATAATACTGTTTGGCATAAGGATGTGCTCATAAAGAACCAGGTCCATTCCAGCATTTTTCTAACATGCCTCTCTGATCCTCCAAGAAGAACATCTTGCAGCTGTTTTAAAAAGACATGCCTGGTGCCCTGCAGGATTTTCTTCTTGATTACAGATCTTTCTTTTCCTGTCTGCTAAAGTACCAATTGTTTCCTTTTCTGCGTTCCTCAAATCAAAATGTTTAGCAATGGACCTTTCTCCGTAACATCCCACCACATCCCCTAACTACTGTGGAGTGTTCATCAGCCATACTGACATTAACCAGTTCTGCAGGAAACCAGCACTGCCAAGCAGGCAGGCTCCCGCTCCTGGACTTGCTCAGCATATCTGGTATTGTCAGTGACAGTCCCTGTGATGCCCTCACTGGCAGAACCTGAGAAGCTACTTTCCTTGGCCTGGCAGTTGCACCAGTCATGCTCGGACACTCATGGTGCTCCCTTCAGGCCTTGACATCCACAAAGCTAAATCTGCTTTTCATAGTGGGGGAGCGACAATTTGCTTTTCAAGGCCTAGTCCACCTCTTCTGTCCCAGCTGCCCACAACACTGGAGTCTTTCATTACTCAAACCCTCCCAAGCCACCAATATGTTTTCTCCTTCTGCCCTTCAACAAGTTTCCTTTCCTCCTTCCAGCAACTGTCAAAAAACTTTCTGGAGCCATCTTTCCTGCAGGCTAGGCAAATAACCAGGGCTCCTTAGAGCCATCAGGTGGAGCAGAAGGTGGGTGAGCACAGGGTGATCCTGGAAATGCTTTGATTCACAGAATTAAAACTCAGTAGGATTAAACTCACAGCCAGTTTCAGAAGCCCAGGTCCCTGCTCTTCTTCCCACTTCTCACAGGCTTTGAGCTTAACCACGTTCACCATTACACTTTAAATGCTTACACTCAGAAATCTCTGCTTTCACCTACCATGTCTGCCACCCTAGAGGTGGCTGTTTTGAGTTGGTCACCGCTGGAGAGGTGACAGATGATAATCCATCTGGGCATTCCTGGAGAGAGCCAGAGGGAGACTTCCTGATGGGGGCGAGGCTGGGGGAAGGCATTTGGGATGGCTGCCATCCACAAACACATCAAAGGTGCGAATGGCTTTTATCAAGAGGCAGTAAAACTTTAATCCAAAGCCCACTTTAATGTATTTGCTACATATTTAAAAGGGAACTGATTTCAGAAATGCTTTTGAGAGTTTTAAAAATTCTCCTGGACCTGTGTCTTACAACTCTCCATTCTGGAAACCTGATGCTTTTGTTTCTGGGAACCCAGATGTTCAGGACTCATGACTGAGGGAAGAATGAGAACTGAAACCATTTCTAAACCTCTTCTGAAACATGGGCACAAATAGTTTTTTTTCTAGCTCTAAACCTCTCTTAAAGTCTGGGTTTTTTTAATCACAGACCACGCTTACAGCAAATACCATCTCCTCAATCAGAAAGTGAGACATCTTCCCATTAAGTTGTCAAAAATCCCTCATTTCCAGCTCAGTAAGGCTGCAAGGAACTGGCCTTTTGACGTGCTGGGGTGTTTGCCTCTAGTCTGGAGCTTTAGGCTGGTCCTGTTTTGCTGGAAGAAATTTACCTTTAGTATGGAAGACAGGAGCAATCGCTGGCAAGATCAGAAGAGCTGTAGCCTGTCTCATTTTCTTTCTTTTTTTCTTTTACTGCAGGAGTGTTTAAACATCACTGCTTTCATTTGGAAAGGGCGAGTGACTCAGCAAGTGTTGAGAGAATGTGGTTACATAAAACCATATTTTTAATACAACTGACAGACTGTCTTGAGAGCTAAGTGTTTTTTGACAGTTTTTATGCACCTGTTAATTCAAAGCTCTTAACATGTGCCAGTTAAAAAGAGCCAGGCACTAAAACATCCACCCGGTGGACAGCAGGGACTCAGCTGCACACCAGAGCACAGGGAATCCGTGCAAGGTAGAAACTTGGCTTCTCTTACAGGACCAACTGGTACACAACTAATTCAACTCAGAGCTTTTGTTTCCCAGTCCTCCTTGGCCTTGAAGATTCCTGCTTCTGCTTTGTACCTGAAGAACAGATGACATTTCTTTGGGTTTCTTCTCTTTGCTATTCTCAGCTTTTGTAGTTATCAGAAAGAAAAGATGCTAAACAACCTGTCAGGGCTACGTCCTTAAAAGGCATGCACTGACAGTACCTCCCCAGGCTCCTCTGCTTCTCTAAAATTTTCCTTCCTCTCCACCCCTTTGGCATTACCAAACTCGCAATTTAGAGATTTTCATAGGGTCATTTTAAACCTCTCACAGATCTTCCCTCTGCCTTCTAGGGCTTCCTGCCCATGCCCTATATGCTCACATCTCATCTCCACAGAGTTTTGGCTGGCTGTCCACACTGTGGGTCACCTGGTGGCCTCATCCCTGTGGAGAAAAGCTTGAAAACTCAGCACCACATAGCATAAAGGCTCAAAAACCCAGAAGGCAGAGACAAGTATATGAAAGCTTGAGAATTTTAAATACTTGCAGGTGCTGACGCAGGAGTTTCTGTGGTAGAAATGAGCATCTAACCCTGAAACAAGACACCACTCATTTTTTTGTGCAAGCCATAGGTATTTACGACTGTGCATTTGGGGTATTTTTTTGTGTAAGGTGGGGTTACTATGCCACTGCCACTTTCCTGCTCTATAAACTTAGTCAAGATTAGTCAAGCTCTCATTGCCTTCAGGAGATGGGGCTGTGGCATCTCTAGACCTTTCCTTGGTCTCAAGGCCAAGAGGCATGATGACAGTCTCTAGTGTTAAGGCCAAAGCTTTGGGCTTTGAGGAATCAGGGCACAGCAGAGAGGTGTGTGAAGGCCAGGAACAATTGTCCTGTTGGAGAGGAAGGGCAAATGGCCTGGGGTTCAATTGCATGCCAGGCCTGTTGGGGTGTTTAAGGTAAGCTGTGTAAACATTCTGAAGCGGAGGTGAATCCAACACTGCTATCCTAGCTGGGTTACAAGTGGGCAGCAGGTTTGCCTGTGGCAATGGGGGTACCAGGAGTTGGCCCTCACCCCAGCTGAAGGGGAAGGTGCTCTCAGAGGCCACAAGAGTATAGATTTGGAGGACGAGGGTGCCTTGGTACATCCTGCATGTTGAGCCCTAGCAGAGGAGGTCACTGCAAGGTGGTCAGTGGAGCTAATGGGGCTTGGAGGGCATGTGTGATGTCTATAGCCGAAGGTGGGAGAAAGCCCTGCTAGGGCCTAGCCTTGAGCACAGAAGGTGTGCTGGATGTGCGTGCTATATGATGTAGAGCCTCAGGTTAGTGGAGTCTTGCCTCAAATTACAGCTCCACTAGCCTGGACAGTTGCCTGTAAGTGGGCTCTATTGGCAAGAGCAGATCAAGGGCTGCTTGTCTTATACACTGCTCAGAGCTGATGCCTGGTACCCTTCTGCTGGGTGGTTTTCTGTAGTGGTGCTGAACTTCAATGTTCTTTCTTGCATCTCTACTAAGAGGCATAAATCCCTTTCCCTACAGGCTCCATTTGTAGGCCTGATTGCTTGAGAGTGGGAAAACTCATAATGAATAATTTGTCAGGATGGTATTAGTATCTCTGAATGCTTCACGTGAGCTTGAACTCACGTGAGGGTTTTTTTAAGCAGTAAACACTAGATGAGGGCTTGTCAGGGCAATAGATGGGGCTAGGATTCCACATCATTAACAGTCAGTTTGTGCATTGCAAAATCACCTGGCAGGACAAATATGATCCAGATCAGTTGTGTGCACACTGTTGCTTTGTGTTGAATTAGCTAAAACATGCTATATAGTGTTTATATTGGCTTCGTGTTTTACATTGGCTGGAGGAAGACATATGATACCCCATCTGGCATGAATTCTGTTGGACTAAAGTTACCCCATAACAATTCAGAGGATAAATTTGACTAGCCAGAGTGGTATACACTGCATCAGTGTTTTGCTGCATGGGGTCACAGCAGTTTTGATCCAGTCCTGGGTACCCTCAAACAAAACTTTCTGTCTCAGTAGTGCTTAACTGTGCAGGTATGTGTGATGCTCATGAGGATGTTTCCCTGAAGAAATGTGAGCTCCACTCCTGCTGAAAGGTTGTATTAGCGTTACTTCTTAGATTGTTACTTCAGTAGCTGTTGTGTGTAGACTTGACCTGTAGACTGTGTCTTTTCAGAGTGCACCTTCCAAGCAAGGTTAAGGTGCAGGTAGAATGAGCCCTGGGTCTGGAATGATAGAACTGGAAAGGATCTCAAGATGTCCTCTAACTCATAGCCGCAACCAAGTCCACCCTGTATGTCTTGACAGATAGTTGTCCAATAGTTTCTGCACCCTGCTGTGATGGAGAATCTGTCTCTCAGCAGTAGAAGTTTACCCCAAGGTCTAACTGGAACTCCACTGCTGCAGTTTAAACGAGGGTCTTCTTGCCCCATTAACTGTCTTTGAAGAGAATGTTTTTTCCTCTTCCCAAGGCACAGCCCTTTCTCTGTGTTACCCTTTAAAGCATTTGCACAGCAGGCTCTGCAGTGAGACAGGGAGTGAAGTATGCGTGGTGGGAAGCATCCAAAACTTGCTCAGATCTGCACTGAGTTTCCAACACTAATCGAGCCATCTGTGACTCATCTTCATGCTTGTGTGTCAACTCATGGAGATATCCTCAGAGCAAGCAAAGCACTGGATTACTGCATGCTCACATGGACAACACCACCAGGTTTCATGGTTGTTGTCCTCATGAGGGGACAGAGCTATGATGCAAGATAAGTTAATAAAAGTATGGTTGTTGTTTACAGCTATATTCAAACTCTGAAACATGCTCAGTTTGCAACTACAAGAAAGTGATAAGAGTCCTAATCCTCGCAGAAAGCCTAACTACTTTTGAAAACAAGTTGTCTCTTTCCATCTGATTTGAATTTGAGAGAACCGCTCCATGTCCCAAAGCTGAATGATTTTATCACCTCTTTGCCAGCCAGAGTACATGATGACAGATTTTTTTATCAAACTAAAGATTAACTTTGCTGAGAGATCTCCCAGTTTTCACCCATCTGAGAAGCCCTGATGTTTCCTTAAAATCCCGTCACCCTTTCGCTGCAAAGGTGGCTTGCTCTGAGTGCAAAACAGCTCTCTAAGGCTGGAAAGCAAAGGGAGGCTGCAACACAGGCTCCAGTTCAAGCTTGGAGGTGGGAGCTTCTTTCATTAAGCTCAAATAAGATGTGTAATTTTTATTGTTTTTTTTAAAGAGTGTGCTAACAGCATTCAGTTAGAAGCAGTGTTCATGGGGTAAAATGTGTAAACCTCATTTAGGATGCTAAAACACTTATATTAATTGTATTGCTTCAAAATGAGCAGAGTGAAATGAAATGGGCCTTTTTTCTGCCATGCTCTTCTTTGGAGAACTTCCTGAAACGCCCTTCCTTGGGTCAGTGATTGTGCACCATCTTACAGCCAAAAAGTGCTTGGCAGAAAGGCAATGAGAATGTGACCTTAAACTTCAGACGGCAGCAAAGTACTTGAATGCCGATGCACTCTTCCCAGCTGCTGCTGGCAAATAAATTTGCAGGGCAGATGCAATAGCTAATCTATCTTGGACAACCGTTTTCTTTTCCACAGCCATGTGCAGTAATGAAAATGGCAATTTCCAGTGATACTTTCTGCCCAAGAGTAGATCTGTTGCAGACTTCACATCCCCTCACTTAAGGTATCTCTTGAGTCCAAACTCTCTAAAATCAAGTGACGTGTTCAGAGTATGGCTTGTCCTAAGGATCTTGGGCTGGATTTTCTCACTGTCAGCTATAGAGGGATCCTGATGAGTGACTCAGATCTGGAGGGGACTTCAGCACAATAGGAATTGCGTGGTCTAGAAGAAAATTGAGTAGCCAGAGCTGTACTAGTATACTCCTTAGGGTTTCTGGCCAGCCATGTCCTGGGGTGAATGATTGTGACCTGGATGAATAAAGGATGCTTTGTACTGTGGTCAAATTCAGATACCTGGGGGAAGGGACCAGGGAATGAAGCAATTCTGTTTGCTTTGAACAAAGACAGTCTTAAAAAAGGGGGGGAAAAAAAGATAAAATAAACCAGAAATATTGAGTCAACCTAGGACATGGTGTTTGACCTGAAACACAATGTTCCATTTTACAGTTTAATTTCATTTTTTCTAAAGTCAGGTTTTTCAATAAAACCTCCAAAAGGCTCATTTCAGAAACACCTACATGAAGTCAACCTCTTTGCTTTGAAAACACTTTGGAATGAAATGTTTTGAAGTCTAAAAAAGAGCCTCCTGTATTAGGCTTGTTGGTTTTGTTTGTTTTTTTGGCAAAAGGTGCTTGTCAAATTCAGCCCAACTTTGTGAATGGTTTATGTCCCTCTGAAATTAAACTCTGGTCAAAGTTACTGTTCACTGCACAAATTGACCCGCTGTATCTATGAATCCACCGAGGGCAAAAGGGAGTCTGTGATTCAACCCGGAGCTGTTCCACCTCCTTGGAACCAGGGAGGAGAACCCACAGTGTTTTCATAAAGGAAGCGATTCAGCTCTCAGTAATCAAAACCCAGGTCCTGCTTCCTTTCCAAGGGCATCTGGAGTCCCCTTGCTGCAAGTGGCCAAAATTCCCATTGTCTCCACGAGGAGTTAAAGCACGTCCTGCCACCAAATGAAGAAAATAGAAGAGCATGGCAAGAAATGGCCTGAACCCTTGCTATTTATCTGCTTACAAGAAAAAACATGAGCACGAGACATGAGGTTTCTTTTCAGGCACTTTCTAATGACTCAGACGATCCAACAAAATAAATGAGAGCAGCCAGGAGAGCGCTCTGCTCCGAAAGGGCAGAGAAATATTTGCCAATGCAGCAGCTCTGCAAATGTGTGAGGCTGTTAAGCTCCTAATCCCATGTCTTATTTTTATGAATTTTCACACTAGTGGGATAGAATGAACGTTGAACCCAAAGACATTAATTACTTGGGTCCTTTTTTTGAGAGGAATTTCGATGGAGTGTAACGTTTTAAATTACAAGGTGTGAAATAAACTCTACAAAACTTACAGCTTTAGTGGAGGAACTCCAAAATCAAATAAAAATGCAAAACCACTGATGAAGTCCAATTTACTGTAAAATGCCCAGGATCATGGTGTTCCAGTAATTTTTTTTTTCCCTACATACTTTGGTTAAAATAATTTATATCCGCTGCAGTGTTTATGTACCTTAAGCTTTATTTATTAAAGGATATGTATATTTCAAGCCTGGTTTTAATGAGACATGCTGAAATCTGTAAGGTACAGTGCGACTTTTGTTCTAATCAGCACTAAATCTCGTCTCTTTACTTTTTCTGTGTTGAAAACATTCATGTTGGACGGAAAGGGCCGTGTGTGTATGTGCGTGTATATAAATTTCAGATATGTATAAATATATATGTAAAGTAATAAGCAAAATTTATTTATCTTTTTCGATCGTCAGGGCAAATACTCCGTCATTGTTCAGTCTGAGCACTTAAAATCACAGATGGATTTTATCCTTATTCTTAGAATGGGACAATTACTTCTTTTTTTAGGGAAATTATTTATTTGCCAAAGATGGTGCTTTAGGTTGGCTGAAATTGTTTGTGAATTCACATCATCTTGACGAACTGTTCTGGCAAAGGAAGAAAAAGAAATCCAAGAGTTTTGGCTTTGTTTTCCTATGAAATGTTTTGAGATTTCATTTTGAAACAACACCCTTAAACTAAAGTTAACATCAACTGAAAAATACTTTGGAAGTCTAGAAACTTCTTAAAATTGGGAATTAAATGGGGCCTTAGGGATGTTCCTTAGGGGAGTTGCTTTGAAACTTTCTTCCTGTGTTCTCATTTGTGCAAGGAAATAGAAAATATTTTTGCTCAGATAGACGAATTTGAAAACTATGATGTTTATGGCCATTTCAGTATAGCATTAGGAGTAAGTTCTAAAAATTCTATTAGGTTTTAGGAACTTAATCAAACTTAAGCCATATTTTCAAGACATTGTAGAAAGCCTGACTTTCATTGACACCTCAGGACAAGATAAAAGGTATTTAACTGCTTAACCTTTACTGATAGTACTGGAATATGGATATGAAGCTGATCATGCAAATGTCTCTTGTAGTGCCTAAGCTGCTATTGAAAATGGTACATAGGTTCCTAAATCCCTTTAAATGTAGCACATAGCATGGATATGATGGGCAGGAAAGTGACTCTCTTTCCTTACAAAACAGTTTTTGATGAAATGAAAAAGTCCACTTCTGCCAATTTTTGCTTCAAGTTAATGAAAAAAGGAAATAGAAAAATCATTAGTTTAAAGATGCCCGTCACAGAGAGGGCAAAATAAAATCTCTTCTGTTTTTAAAGAAGCAGAAAATGGAAAATTTCTGGTAAAAATCAGCTTTGCTATGCTTTTGCCCGAATATCTGCATTTCAGAGGCTATCTGTAAAGCAGGGAAGGTTTCAGGTCTGGTGGACTTGGTTTCCTCTCCATGCTTTCCTCTGCACATAAAGCCACTTACTTTTCTGATGGAGTTAAAGACATTAGTTCCCAGCAGAGCAAAGTGAAGTCTGGGGGCATGGGGGGAGAGACTTTTCTCTGTTTCATGGAAAATATTTGCCTTACTTGTGAACACATTTCTCGAAAGCGAACCCCAAAGCCCAGAAATGGCTGACCAAGGAATTTAAAAGGAGAAACACTCAGAGTCGGGGAGCAGAGTAATAAAGTACAGGTTTGTTCTGTAACAAATTCCAGTGCTTGTGAGACTTTTTTGGACATATGGAAGTCCGTTTAGGAGGAAAATTGTTTGCAGCCGCTGATTCAGAACCTATTGGAATCAGTGGAAATGTTTCCATTGTCTTCTGTCCTGAAGAAATGCTGTTTCTGTCCTTCCTTCCATCCCTAGCCTGTGCTCACTCTCTGGGCCATATGGATTTCATCTCCCTCAAAGACATGTAAGAGAAGAGGGTTTGGCTGTTTAACAGCATGATGTAGCTATGTGGACAGGAATGGTTGATTTCTACTTGATTGGCTACAAATCAGGTAACCAACGCCTCAGTTTTGAGCGGCTGGCTTCGGAGAAGTTATCTGGGTGCATCTGGCTCTCCTATCACAGAGCTGAATGTGGCTTTAATCACATCAGCATGCTAATTGTGCCCCTCAAGAAGAGCTTGGAAGAATGAGGGTCTGCGTTTTGACAACCATCAGATTTCTTTATTGCTGACCATAATTGCTGGGCTGTCCCTGGGAGAGTGCACTGGGTAATTGCTTATCTGGATAGTGCTCCCCTTCAGCTATTGCAGCTCAGGGACTTTTCTAGCATTAAACCCAGAGCCAGTCTGCCTGCAGAGGGTGGGCAAACCAAGCCCACCAAAAACTGATTTTAAAGGATCAATTCCGGTTTCTCTTTCTGCAAGGCAGCCTCCCAGGAATGGGAGCACAGAGGGGACGGATGCTCACAAGCACCACTTGTTCTCATCAGGTATCACCTCCAGATGTACTTGTAATCATCGGCACTATCTGCTTCCTACCACTGAGGCCAGGACAAGTGCCCACAGAAGGGGTGACAGCCTGCAGAGCAAGAAATGTTGAAGTGTTTCAGCCTCTAAAAGAAAACATTGATATTTTCGGGCTGGCGCTAAGTTTGAGAGAGAGCACAAGATCAGGTGCGAGATGCAGGACAGAGGTGGTTTTCTGCCTTCAAACAACACCCATTTTACAGGATCTGGTCTGAAAGAGGCCCCTACCAGGCACGCAGAACGCGTCAGCAAGCAGCTGAGCAGGGCTTCTGGAGCAGGGCTGACACACGGATGCAACAGACTCCTTGCTGACAGTGGAGGCAGAAACCTGGAGTTTGTGTTTTCTGGAGGAAATAATGACAAATCAGTGAGCGCATACAGCAGGCTGAAAACAGAGGGCTGGAGCTCAGCTCCCCCTAACACCTTGGACCAGCTGTGTGGCCCAGACAAGTCCCTTCCCTTCACTGTCCCTCATTCCCTTTCATTCCTCTGCCTTACCCCTCCCATGTTCCACATCCTTTGGGGTAAGAACTGCCTTACACAGAGGCACCCATCTCCACCTCCTGTTTGTAATGATAATCCCAATGCTACCATCAATTCCAGCGTAAGTTGACGCACCAACAAGGGAATCTTCCCTGAAACTGATTCTGGGTATCAGCTGGCTCTGTTCCCCACCTCTCTCCACTGAACTGCAAGTTTCGTGGCAATCTTCTCTGGGTATTCTGGACAATGAATGTGTTTCTCACCATGTAATTAAATTATCCACTTTAGAAAGAAAAAGATGTGGTTTTGTTCCCATTACAAAAACAAACAAACAAGGACTGATCTTTATTACAGGACAAGGCTACTCAACAAGTGTTTTCTGGAACTCTAATAAACTGCTGAAGAAAGTTTACAGCTGAGCCCTAAAGATGGTTTAGTTTTCCAAGTGGCTGGGATGTATTTATTTCCCATTTTCTTAACCCACAGCATGGTGAACAGCTTAACATGCTCTTTCCAGGGTTCAGACGGTGTCAACCCAAACCCATCTTTTTCACCCCGAAACAGTTAACTGCTTTTTAATTAAAACCACGCCAATTATTCATTTTCAAGTTTTGCATTTATTTTTCCCCATTTGTGCAGCCGACTTTTTGGTTTTGCTTCCACTTCATTAAAACGGCTTCTAAAAAAAAATAAAAACAAACCTAAAAACCCCAGCCACACACCCAAACCAAACAACACAAGTATACAGCAAGGAGCCTTTCAAGCAGATGGCGTTTTGGGTGTCAAGGGTGTATCTGTGAAGCAAAGGGCCAGGCAGGTTAGTGACAATCATGCTTTGTGACATCTGGAGAAAGCCTTGTCCTTTGAACAGTGGGCAAAAAGTAGAGATGGGCTTCCTGTTAGAAAGAAAGCAGCAATGCAGGAAGCCCTGAGGACATCAGTTTTAAGATTGCAGAAGGAGAGGGACGACCGGTGACCATCAGCAAGCGGATCGGGGCACCCATGTGCAGAAGCTCTGGGGTCTCTGTTGTGTTGCCCATGCAACGTGTAGTTCAACAGTTCAGCAACCAGACCCAGGGACTCTCATGCTGCAAGAGGTTGAACATGCTCCTTACTTTAAGCACATCCTCTGTGTGTGGAGATGAGTGTGGATAGATGTCCCCATGGGAGCGAGGCACTTAAATACAAGTTGGTTGTTAAGCACATGCTTAAGTATTTGGCTGGATTAGCAGACTGGTATTGAAATGTTTGCTTTTTGAGAGAGCCCTCAAAACATTAGAAGGTTCTTTTTTTTTTCAGTTCATTACTAGGCCTGCCAATGACATCATTCGTTTGCAAGATGAGAAGTGTTTAAATGAGATTAAAAAATAATTAAACAAGACACAATTTTAATGACCACTTACAAAGGAGATTTATGGACATGCATAAAGCTGCTTTCCATGGGAGAGGGACTAAGCTTTTAACAGTTACCTTCCTTTGGAATTTTTTTTCCCTCTTGCAATATAATACCCACAAACATTTGTGAGTTGTGACTGTGCTCTGAAGGGTTAGTCCTCTTCCAGAAAGGGGGGTGGAGGGAGAAAGGATGAAACAGTGGTGCCAATTTGTCTGACCAGACTCTGATTATGTGAGGTTTGGTTTTATTTTTTTTTTTTCTTTCCTGCAGGGGAGAGAAGCTGGTGGGACACTTTCTCTCTCCGGAGTTAGGGATATCTGATATCCAGCCCAAGAGCAGTCCAGCAGACTGAACTTTCATCTCCAGCAGTGAGGGATTAAAGAAAATAAAATAAATAATCAAACCTTGTGGATAAACTTCTCAGCTAAATTTGCAGGAGATCTCAGAGTTTCTGCTGGGGAAAGCAGGGCCATTTGAATGTCTGATTGTAAAGAGCAGATATCTTTTTAATGTGCATCAAGAAGGGGAGAGAAAGAAGAGATCACTTGGAGGAACAGAGGTGGTTTCAGTACATCTATTTATTTATTTGCGTGCCCTGGGCCCTGCCCTCCTCCTGCCTAGCCTGCTATCCAGTGACCCTCAGTGCTGATTAAAGTTCCCGGGTGACCTCTGAGTGCTTTTGTTGCCCTGCCTGGTAATAAAACCCCAGTAAAACGGCTGGCTTATCCAAACTGGCGGCTCCTTACGCAGCCAGCTCTGGAGCCAGCTCAAGTCTGAGCCCTTGGGAACACGTGGCTTAGCCCTGATTTATCTTGGCTAGCTCTGTTTAGCTGGCCTGGGGGGGTTTCCTGGTGGCCATCTTGGTGCCCCAGGTAGCCATGGTAGGTGAGTAGGCAACCTGAAAGGGCCACAGCCTGGTTTCTTACTAGGCAGAGTCCTGGATCCTGAGGCAGGTAACTCCCACTGAAATCCTTGAAGGGGATGGAGCAGGTGTAGTGCAATGAAGACAAGCGCCATCCACCTGCAGGACTGTGCCCCGTCAGCCTGTGCTCACACGGCTCCTGGCTGCTGGAGCAAAGCCATGGTGGGGAGATGTTTGTGCTGATACTGCTGCAGTTTCCTGATGGAATCCATGAACCCCCATTTTATGTTGTCTTGAGAGGCCATGATGTCTGTCACCTGCTCCATCCATATCAGCCATGGTGCTGACCCTTGGGATCATCTCAGGACAGTGCTGACACACACCTCTCACAGAGGCAGCCTTGGGGGCCAGAGGCAGAGCTGATAGTCACATGGGCATCCTTAGCAAGGGCAAAGCCATAGAAGTGAAGAGCTGAACTCTAGTTCAGATCCACAGACCATCCAGGCTGGAGATGAGGACATTCCCTTCCTCATAGCCCCTCTTCCACTGAGTAGAAAGCTTGTAGAAAAAGAAAATAGGAAACTAGATGTTACCATTGCCAGCTGGTGAATGTGCTTGTCATCTCTGTTGAAAGCTAGGTGGCAACTGTTGAAACTGTCTTGAAATCGAAAAACTGGGACTTGTACAGACAGACTGATGAACAAGTTTGCACTCTCCCAGCCCCCTCCTCCACTTGTGTCTTATAAATGACAAGGCTAGGGAAGGGGTCCAGCCCTAACTGGGTGGGGGAAGGTCTGGGCAAGGCAGATTGGAAAAGGTAGGGGCCCTGCTAGTGAAAACTCCTACCAGGTGCTGCACAGACAGCCCAGCTGCCTCTACCCTGAAAATCAAACCTCTGAGACTCGGGGCTATCCAGATGGGACTTTGCAGAAATACTATTCAGGAGGAGATTTACCTGGCTGTATTTGGCCCAGAACTCCCTCCCCAGCTGAGCATGCTACCAAGCCTGCTACATGGTGCCAGTTCCCATGATAGTTCTTTTGCTGTGAGGTGGCTTTATCCCCGTGTTGAGTAACACATACCTTTCTATCCTTCCTCACCCCCACCCACACGTGGCCAGAGGAGATGGCAAACAGAGAACCCCTTAGCTGGTATCCTGGGGTCACCTCCCCTATTACAACTGGTACCCAGCAAAAAAAAATGTAAGTGCGTGGCCTTGCCCCACCATCCACATGGGGCTGGAGCCCCATGCGTTATGCATATGTGCAAGTGCTCTCTTGCCTCAGGTTCTAAATCTCATACAGTGTCAATGCTGTGATATTCCTAAATAAGTTCCTGTAGCCTAGTATTTATCACTCCCATGAACCAGTAACAAGCCACCTCGCTCTGACTGGAGATGTGATAGCACTTCCAGGAATGATTGTGTGTGATGTGAACTCAGCCCCTGGTTCGAAATATTATGCAGAGGAATAATAAATCTCAGCTTTAAATTGCTGCCCCATTTAAGCTTTGATTAGACTCTGATGGTCTGTTCACCCTGGAGCTGCTGGTATTAATCTGCATGCTAAAGCCTAATTATAAACTGCTCATGGCATTTCCAGATGATATCAAGATGTTTGGGATTAGAAGAAACCCTGATGTTGAGTTTACAGCTTGAAATGACTGTAGACTACCTGATCCCCACAGATCTAGTAACACACCTCTGTGCAGGGAAGAAAGGAAGAAAAGAGGGAGATTTGGCCGAAGTGCATAGCAGGAGTTTGTAGGGGAGAGGTCTGGCTCCAGACTTGCATGTGTGCATACATACCCCAGTGCTCACACACATGTAAGGTGATACACCTATATACACATGCATGTTCCTGCAGGTGCTTTGTGTCTCCAACTCTGTGTAGTTCTGGGCAGAGCAAGCACAAAGGAGCTTGAGACCAGACATTTCAGTGAACGAGCACAACAGGGTGATGGGAGGAAAAGTTTCCAGGGCAGCAGAGTTCTGGTTTGGCTCCCCAGCACACAGACATCAGCAACGGAGTCCAGCAGTGGGGATATCACTGGGCTGGGCAAGGGACGGGACAGTATGGATGCAGCCTGAGAAGTGGCCAGCAGCAGAGAGATGCTCTGATTTGATCCTCTCATCAGCTTGCCCCTAAGGACCTGTGGCTGATGTTTTGGGGTGCAAAAGGGTGGAGGTGTATCTTGGAGTGCTCCCTCTCCAAAGTAGCTGTCACTGTGGGCCTAGGAGAGGAGTAAGCATTGCTTGTGCCCTCCTGTCTTCTGAATGACCCATCTGAACTGCTGTGGTCCAGCCAAGGCCCTCAGGAGAGTGGTGCTGGAGGGTACCCAGCATGGATCAGAATAGCCAAGCAGTAATAAATTGTGTGTGCATTTTGATCAGCTTTCCTAGAAGCACAAGCCTGTGCAATGGTACTGGCTGTTAGCTCCTCCTTCTCCCTGCTGCCCTCCTGCAATATTTAAACTGCTAGGATGAAACAAATTTGGCAGATCAAAAAAGGGCTTTTAAGACATCACATGCTGAGAAGTTTCATGAAAATAAGGTAGGGAAGAGAAACCCAAACTACTTCCTCACTGAACAAAATGCCTCCACCTGAGTGCTATGATATTATTAGACAGCTGAGAATGCACACCTGTGTGTCACAGCCTCCACAGGTTCTTCTGCCTGTTTTTATTTTTTTTCACCTGAGGTACAAGAGAGGATATTTAGGGCACCTGAAACAAGTGTGTAGTCTATGCTGGAAAGGTGTGTGATATTGTGGCTAGTGCAGAAGAGCTGAATGTGGGAGCAGAGCAGGCGAAGGTTTGGCCTAATCAGTGCTTGGTGCCTTCCTGCATCCCACTAACCAAGTCCAGCAGAGAGCTACAAAGATGATCAGGGGAATGGATCATCTACCTTATGAGAAAGGCTGAGAGACCTGGGTTTGTTCAGCCTGGAGAAGACTGAGGGAGGATCTTATCAATGCTTATAAATATCTGAAGGGTGGGTGTCAAGAGGATGGGGCCAGATTCTTCAGTGGTGCCCAACGACAGGGCAAGGGGCAATGGGCACAAGTTGGAACACAGGAAGTTCCACCTGAATGTGACGAAAAACTTCTTTCCTGTGAGGGTGACAGAGCAGTGGAACAGGCTGCCCAGAGAGGCTGTGGAGTCTCCTTCTCTTGGTATATTAAAAATCTGTGCCCCCTGCTCTAGGTGTACCTGCTCAAGCAGGGGGGTTGGACAAGATGATCTCCAGAGGTCCCTTCCAACCCCTACCATTCTGTGATTCTGTGATCTGCTGGCTGAGTGACTCCAAACTATGGGCCACAGCAGCTCTCCCCCTCTCTGACCTGCTCCAGAGATGTTAGTGTTGCCCAGCTGCCTATCTGCTCTAAGATTTCTTGTTGGCTGCAACACCCTTGGGAAGGTTGTCAGATCTTCTTTGTTGTACCTGAAAACTGGCACCAAGACTCTGGCTGTATGTGTTAGGAAGCTCCCTGTTTGGACAGATGAGATGGTGAGGGGAACATTTCTGAGGGCTTATAGCATACTTTGGTAGCCCATATACTGGAGCTGGGAACCACCGGAACTTCCAAGTGCATGATTTCATGGGAACTTGCAGGAATTGGGGCAAATGATCAAGTTTGAGTTTTTTCTCACTGACGCTGCAGATTGAGCTTGTAATTTTCTATGAGAAAAGAAAGCAGAAGCAAATGTGCTGGTCATCTGCAGAGGTGCAGATCTTTGGCTTTCCCCTTCTTGATATGCAACTAGGGGAAGGAGAACAGGAGAGTTTGTGGTTTCTGCCTCATCGTTGAGCATCAGATGTGGTCACAGCGTAGGAGATAGGTTTTGAGGTAGGGCTCCAGCTGGTGACTCTCACTGATCTCCTTCAAAATGATCACCACTTTTGGGAGCAGGAAGAACCAAACTGGGGTCTAGCTGCTGTCTGCAGTGTAAGGCTTGGCCTTTCAGTTGTGGGTGCTTTACCTAGCAGATTCCTGGCTATTTCAGGACCTTCGGTCTTTTCCTCTCTCTCCCCGGCAGCAGAGGCTCAGAGGTCCCTGCCTTGCTGGGAGCATGAACAGGAGGCAACCATTCCCTGGACAACCTGGGAAGATGGAGGACTGGGGCTGTGAGAAGCTGCCAGGCAGGCACGTGTGGGAGAGGAAAGGTAGGATGGGAGGGTGGTGGGGAACAGTAGCTGTCCGTTCAGCTTGACACCAGGCTAGTGGTGAGGTGGGAAAGAGATGTCTAACTACTTGGTGCCCTGTGGGTTTTGAAATGGTGTGTGCCTTTGCTGTTACGAGCCATCTGTGGTATGGGTGTTCTTTACAGCCTCGGGAACTGGAGTATCCTATTGTCTCTCTTTGGATGTGATGGACAAGCTGCCTTTGCATCAGTTTCTCCATCTGAAAAGGGGAAGTTTGTTGAGATCTTTGGATTTCAGCAGGCCATGGTGTGGCTTACACCTGTCCTATGGCTATTTATCCTGCAGAAATGCCTGGAGACCCTAGAGCGAGTGAATGGGTTGGCTGTTGGACACTCACACAGGAAGAAACTGATGCATCTGGGATGGGTGGCAAATGTCCCATCCTCTTCTGCCTTCAGTGCTGGTGGCTGGAGGGGGAAAAGATGAATGCTAGAAGGCAGTACCCTTGAGCATACAGGTAAGGTGATAATATCTGCCTGTACGCTAACCTGAAGTTTTCTAAAACTTTTAATCAATTTAAAGCAAACAGCTAATGAAGGGATGTTTCATGCTTGTCCTGTAAAGATGGTCCTACTTCTGTTTAGTGGCAGGCTGAGATCTGCAGCTATGCAGGGCCCTGGGACCCCTTGGCTTGTTCATCCAGGAGCTCAGAGAGCATGTCCTTCAGCCCCTCCCTCTCCTCATCTTTCTAATTCTTTCTTTTCTGTTTGTCTTGCTCATGATCTTTGTGGGTCACTTTGGTTCATCACTTCTCATGTAACTTATTTCCTGCAAGGTCCCTTCACCCATCCCACCCATTCCCGCAAGCTTGGGCTGATCCCAACTAGAACAAGACATCCTGCTACAAAGAGCGTGTTCCAGTACTTTCTCCTTGTGGGATTTTTTCCCCTGGCACTATCTCTACTTCTACCTTACTTAGGCTGTCTATAGGGAAACCATGCTCTCCATGGAGCAGAGTATCATGGATACTGCACTAATTCTGCCCCCTGGCACATGCAGGACAGGGCGGCATTGCTTTGAAAGACTAGCTTGGTCCCAAAGGCACTAAAGATGATTTAGGGAGAGAAGCAGTTCACTATTCTGAGGTGTCAGAATAGTCACCACCTTCTTGGAGCCCAGGGGGTTCCTACCACACTCATTTCCACACTGCAGGCATGCCTTGGCCTAGGGCCTGCCTGGTCATAGCAAGTTGAAAGAAGAGCCACAACCCTGTGGTGCTTTGTATGGTGTTGGAGGCCTCCCACTGTTCATAACCCTCTTTCTTTTGAGACAGACAGAGTTGGAAGAGTTTCACTTAGGTTCGTCTTGTCCCTCAGCAGAGTTCTCCCACCCAGTCACAGAAAATCAGGTGTGTTGCAGGAGGCATCTGGGAAAGTAGGTGTTCAGGCCATTTCCAGAATGTGAATCTGGCATCCCATGTTGCTGTTCAGCCTGTGGGTGCTATATGTATAGGGAGCACCTCTGGCTGACTTGAGGGTAAAGCCACAGTAGCCAGTCTTGGAGCTGGGCCCCTTTATCGCCTTGCAGGAGAGACTCTCCCTTTGTAGCAGATGCAAACATGGTGATGTGGTCACCCACAGCATCAACATGTTTTCACCCCACCAACTTTCCAGGGCATCTGCTGGTATTGGGCTGCTTTCCCAAACTCTGAGACTGGGAGGGAGGATTGTCTGAATGATTCCCTTAGGCATGGGGAGATCTAAGAAGAAATACTTCTTACCAGGGTTGTCAATGAGAATATCAGTGAAGGTGGCAAGAGCTCTTGCTCTGGTTTCTGCTGTCACCCCCCAGCAGAGGATCCATGGGGCTAAAAGCAGTTCCCCCATGCCTTCCCCAGTGGAAAGAGGTGCTTATGCTGGGCCCAGCACCCACTCAGAACAGCCAGGTCAGCTGCAACATCCATTTGAAGAACAGGGACAAAGTAAAACCCAGCTCACCAAGAAAGATGATGGCCAAAACTCTGGGAAGGGGTTTTTCATGCACTGGGCAGCCCACAGGAGTGTCTACAGATAACCATTCTTCAGAGCGTACACCCACCCACCCTGCTGTGCCTAAACCCGGAGATCCTGAGAGCCAGGGTGCAAGATGTCAGCATACAAAAGCCAGCCAGATGCAGCCCTGCACACCCACGTGAAGACATGGCTCCTTCCCCATCCAACACATGCAGGTATGTACTGCAAGACATCATACTCAAATGCTCCAACAAGCAGAAGGGCCAGGCCAGTAGGCAGTGAGGCACACACCACTCTGTACATAGATGCATACACAGCATTTTTGGGTATATATACACCCACACATTTCTGTACACACATGTAACCTTGTCCCAGTGCTTTTCATGGCCTTCCCAGCCTGTGCCCACCAGCTTTGCTCACCCCCAAGCCATGGACAGCAAAGCCCCTCAGCCCTGCCATGCTCATTTGGGTCTTTGAGACCGCTAAGGGTAAACCGGGACCAGAGGAGGGGGGACCTGAAAGCAAACTAATGATGGAAATGTCTCCTCCATGCCTGTGCCTTAATTAAATGCATGGAGAGGCTTGGGGAAGCACATCTGTTTTCAATCTGGAGCCCTTTGATGGCATCAAATGTTCTTTCCCCAGATCAGGGGGGATGGAAATTCTGGGCTGGCTGTGGTAGCTCAGAGCCCAGGCTCCAAGCGGCCTTTCCTGGCCCCCAGGATCCTGTCCTTCACTGCCAGCCCTGCTGCCCTTGGGGCCCTTCTGCAGGGGTCTGGGGATACCTCCCTGCACTCCTACCTGCCCTTGGCCACAGGGGCCATACCAAACTCCTAGGGCGCTCTGAGTGTGTCCTCCTCCTCCTGTCCTTTTCTCTTTAGTGTTTCTCTTTTTGGCCTGCCCCCTGCTTTTCTTCTGCTCTTGCTCTCCTTTTGGTCTGTCTTTTCTTTCTTAGTTCTCTGTTGCACTTTTTCTTCCTCTTTCACTGTTTTTTTGCTCTTCCTCTCTCCTGTTCACGCTTTCTCTTTGTCACTTTTTCATTTGCATTTCTCATTTTCACCATTTCTCCCCTTCTCTTCTCCTCTGCCCCGGGAGCCTTCCCCAGAGCTGTACCCACCCTCCTCTCAGGTGGGGATCCCCCCCACCTCCTTTGCACCCCTCAACCGAGGGCTCCCCCCCTCCCAGGAGCTGAGGATCGCGACAGGGTCGGCACTGCCCACCCCCGTCCCGGGGGGCGTCCCACGGGCCGTCCTCCCCCGGGTGCCCGGCGTGTCCGAAACGCCGCGGAGCCGCCTCCGCCGTTTGAAGTGCGGGGCGGCGGGGAGGGGAGGGCAGGGCCGGGGCGGAGGGAGGCAGGGAGGGGAGGGGAGCCGCCGGCAGCGGAGGCGGAGGGACGGGGCGCAACCGCCCCAGCGGCCCCACAGCCACCCTGCGCCTCCCGGCCGGCGGCAGCTCCCCGCGCCCCCGCTGCCGTCCCGGCGCCCCAAGCCGGCCGCGCCGCCTTCTCCCCTCCGGCATGTTTTAAGCCCGGCCCTACCCGCTCCCCTTCGGGCTTCCCCTCCCGCCGCCGTCGGGTCCCGTCCCGTTCCCCCCGCCCCCCCCAGCCGCCGCCGCCGTCGGTCCTTGCGCGTCCCCCCCTGGAAGGGCCGGCGGCTGGGGGGGAGCGGGGGCGGTGGGCGCCCGGGGGGGGCGAGGGCAGAAAAGCCCCGCTCGACACCATGGCGTCCAGCTATGCCCACGCCATGGAGAGGCAGGCCCTGCTGCCAGCCCGCCTCGACGGCCCCGCCGGCCTGGACAATTTACAAGCCAAAAAGAACTTCTCCGTGAGTCACCTGCTGGACCTGGAGGAGGCGGGCGACATGGTGGCCGCCCAGGCGGACGAGGGCGGCGGAGAGCCCGGCCGGAGCTTGTTGGAGTCCCCCGGGTTGACCAGCGGCAGCGATACCCCGCAGCAGGACAGTAAGTGCGGAGACACTGCCCCCCCCCCCCCCCTTTTCATCCCTCCTCTGGGCGAGGGGCCGCTGCGGCCGCTCGACGTGCGCCGGGATCCCGGGACGGAGCGACCGGCGGCGGCCGGGGCCGGCCCCGAGGGGGCTCCCGCCGGGAAGCGGCCGGAGGAGCCGCCGGCAGGCCCCGCTTCCTGAGCCGGCCTTCCTCGCCGTGCCCGGGCGGGGAGCCCCCCGCGGCCGTCTGCCCCCCGCCCAGCCCTCGGCGGCGTGCGAAGACGCTTGTTTTCCCCCAGCCGCGTCCCGGGAAAAGGGGAGCGGCGAGCTGCCCTTTGCCGCTGCGCCGCCCGGCTTCTTCTGCCTTTGGGGGACCTGGGGGCGGGCAGGATCGGGCCGGAGGGCTGAGCCCCCCTTTTCCATCGCTTGCCGGGGGGCCGAGCACGGGGCGAGACGCGGCAGGCGGCTGAGCCGCCATCCCTCCCTCCTTTCATCCATCCATCCATCTCTCCATCCATCCGCCCGTCCCGTCGGAGCTGGGACCGGCGCCGACGTCGGCGCCGGGAAACCGCTCGGGGGTCTGGATGGGGACCGGACGATTGTCCGACGACCCGCCCGCAGCATCGCGGCTCGCAAACAGCCCGGGGGTGCAAAGCGGAGCCGCCGGTACCTGCTTCCCCGAGCCCCTGTTCGCCCGGTGCAGACCTGAACCGGGCAGGGCAGGGAGCAGACCTGCCCTCCGAACGGCCCGTCCTAACGGGTTCTCGCTTTGGGAACCCGTAAAACAACAGCCCGGCGGCCAGAGGGGACGGGCGCCGGCTTGCGCGGCGTTTTCCAAGCGCCGCTCATTATTTCCCAAGGGCAGCGCTGTCCGAAAGGGCGAGGCGGAGCGGGGTGAGGTGGGTGTGCGGGGCCAGCGATTCCCCCCCCCTTACCCTCCCTCTGCTCTCCGTTTAAAAAAAAAAAAAAATATATATATCTATCTATCTATCTCCCCGGCCTCAGGGACTGGCCGCGATTTTCGTTGTGGGTAAGGGCTGGCCGCGGCCGCCCCCGCCGTATCTCCCGTGGGGTGGGCAGGGGCCGTGGCTGTGGGCACGGGCTGCCTTCCCAGGGACTGCCACCCCCATCCCGGGCCGGGGAGTGTTGCCCTGCCGGCGGGGAAAAAAAAAGAAAAAAAGCCCACCGAAAAGCGAACGAAAATTGCAATCGTATTTTTCGTTCGGTTTTAGTTTTGTTTTGTTTTTAGTTTTCTTCTGGTTTTTTTTCCGCCGGCAGCTGCCTCCGACCCAGTTTTTCCCCGCGGATCCTACGTGGCTTTCTCGGTATCCCGAAAGAAACTGGGCTGGGGAAAGGGGTAACTTTCCAAAAAGCAGCCGCTCCTTACACTACCACCCGTGGGGTCCCCGAGATTAACCCCGGCAAGACATTTCCTCCGGGTGGGGAAGCATCATCCCGCGGCGGGTTTATTGCGGGAGCAGCTCCCTTCCCTCCCGGAGAGCCGGACCGGGGCGCCGCTGGCAGACCGACCGCTGCTGGGAGGCTTCTCTAAAAAATTTCCCTTCCCAGGACCCGGAAAAATGCGATTTCTTATCCTAAAGGTGTATATTTTAGCAGAGAAAGCGGTGATCATTGTTCCTACCCGATTCAGCTCCCTGCGCCGCAATACTGCAGCCAGAAAGTCCCCTACATAACCAACAAGTTATGCAGACAACTGGGTTTTTTTTCTTTCATTCCTTCCCCCACCCCCTCGGTTTTATCATATTTTATTTGGACCCGATTTGGACCCTGATGTTGCCCCTTGCCAACTGCTGAGCTCTCTGGTGCTAGCTCAGTCAGCCGGGGGAAGAGGGGCTGTGTTTCCCCGATGCCCACCCTGCTCTTAGAGCATGAAAAGGACCAAAAATCCCAATCCGAGGGCATGTTTCCTAGCCAGCATTGCCAAGCAGGGACCAAACTACAGCTTCAAATAAATTATAAGTTTTCTGAGTGCTGTAAAAGTTTTAATGCCATTGCAGTGAATTAGAAAGTTTTTAAAGTATTCTAAAGTAAGAAAAAAAAAGGGGGGGGTGGTAAATTCTCTCTGGTTTATTGGGCACAGCTGTCATCTGGGCTTTCTGGCTCTTCTACTGTTGCATTTAGCAGATCCCGTGAGTGTCTGTGCCTCAGTTTCCCTACCTATTGCATGTGTTCTGTGAAATGTTTGCAATCTGTGCAGGAAAAGGACTGTGCTGGAGCTAGGCAGTGCAACAGAGGTATGAGCTTTTCTCAGTGAAAAATGATAGCTGGTTCAGTGGAAAAGCTAACACAGGGCTTGGTTATTCTCCACGTTGCTAAGGGAGAGAAGATAAAAGCCATTTGAAGAAATTGTGGAATGTCTCAAGAATACTAAAAATGCTCTTCCAACCTGGAGGAAAGTCAGCTAGTTTGGCACTGATTTTGTCCCAAACTGAAGTAAAAAGATAGATTATTGGTGCTGTTTTTGTAATCCAAAATTAAGGGAAAAAGTTTGACGCAGAAATGACAAAAGGCTTTATTTAAACATTTGAGATCGAAGGAACTATTTCACCACTAGTTCAATTGAAAGAGGTTCAGGAGAAAATGTTTCTTTTATTAAAAAGAAAAAACCAACATCCCTGGGAGTAGCTGTGATTGTAATATTTACATGAAGAGCTGTCACTGTATTAAGGAGCTGATTTTTCAGTGGTGCTGCGAAGCTGTCACTCTCATTGACTTCAGTTCAACTCTGAAAACCATACCCTAAAAGCTGATATAATTCGCAGCAAACCTTCCTGCCTCTGCCGCTTAGCCGCGAAGACTTTGCAGTCTGAGTTCCTCTTCATTGCAAAACCACCTGTTAAGACACAACCAACTCTTGCTTTGGTAGCAGGGCTTTCTCTGACTCCAGCTAAAACTGGGATGAAAATCCAGGTCCCAGATCAACAGAGGGGACCTCCTGAGCTTCCCAGCAATCAGGTCCTCTTGCTACTGTGCTCTTTGGGGGTGGTAGAAACCTGTCGGTGGTGTATGGGTTCCTGGAGCTTATGTCTCTGAGGAGGGTTAAATCTCCAAATCCAGAGCTGGTAAGCAATTAGCTTTTTTTTTTCTTTCTTTTTTTTTTTTTTTTAAGATGGCATTTTTGACCCTTGCTTTTTTTTGCTGGTTTGTTTGAGTCTCTCTGCTGATAGCTCATAAAATGATGTGGAGAAAGCATAAGCAGCAAAAGAAAAATTGCCATGCTAGGATTTTTTCGTTAAGAAAGAATAAACCCCGCTCTGGACCAGTGCGTGCACGAGTTCTGCATATTGGAGTTATTACTGTCCTTTAATTTCTCCTCATAAGAGCGGTGGCAGTTTGGGGGCTGCACTTCTCTCCCAGGCTGGCAGATTCCGTCGGCTGTTGGGGCTGGTTCATGATTAAAGCTGGGGTGCAGGCTGCCTGCGGCTCCCCACAACTCCTGTCTCGGCGGGCATCGTGACCCCTCAGCACTGCTGCTCCTTCCGAAGGAAGCAGGCGCCCTGCCGGGGCGGCTGGGAGGAGGTGAGTTTCTTTGCCGAGGCTGGGTCAAGCAGAGCATCTGTGCTGGCTTCAGCCCCCTCGCGTCAGGCAGCGGGTTGAGAGCACGAGGAAGGGCTTTTTCAGCTGGCACGTCGCTTGGTGATGGATCTCGTTGCCACAGGATTTACAGAGAACAGAAATAGAAATGGTTGCAAAAAAGAACAAGCCAAATTCAGGGAGGAGAGGGGCCTGAGGATGGCTCTTCCCCGCAGCAGTGTGTGGAGACAGTGTCCGGCTCAGGGAGCCGGGAATCTCGGACTGGAAGGATGAACTGGGGCAGAGATCGCTCCATTGCTGCCCGGTCTTATATCCTCTGACTCTGTCCTTACTGGCAGTCTGAGACAGGATCTTGAGCTGAAGGACCTTTGGTCTGCTCCCACATGGTGTTTCTTTATCCTTCAATTGCCTCTTTTTAATCAGAACAATTGAGGTTGCTGCAGGAGTAGAAGTGTGTGTGCAAACATCGAATTGTTTCTCTTTTTTTTTTTTTTTTTTGGCTGATCCTGAGGTTGTCTGCGGTCCCCACCCTTCACAAAAAAAAAAAAACACAAAAACCCACAAAAAAACCCAAATGCCTTCTTGAAAAGAAGGTGGAAGAGCTCTGCCACTGCTCTGAAATGTGAAAAGCAATTTTGGGCTGCTGAGCTGCTTGGAGAGTGAACGTGAGAGGAAGCACCAGGGACAACTGCAGGGTTTTGTTCGCAAACCTCTGCTTTATCTTGAAGTACTAAGTGGCCCTTTTGTTAGTAAAACACAGACTTTATTCCCAGAAGATGCTGAGACTGTAGACCAAGGATGTACAAAGAAGGGGGTAGGAGGGAGGGAAGCAGCGTAAATTGATTAAATCTAGCAGCTCTTTTCTTCTTCTCCTGTCCTGTATAGCTGGATGGGCAAAGGGAAAGTCTGCAGGAAGCAGCTGGTTGCTGATGTCCACAGATAACAGAGGGAAACCGGCCGGTGCCCTTCACCCCACCGGCAGCGGTGAGCATCCCTACAAGGTGTTGCCAAGAAAGACTTTCCAGACCCAATCCTCCCCTTCCAGCATCTGGTGTGGAAAAACTGAGGATCAGGTCAATATTATTTTTAAGGCACTTTTTGTTTGTGTTATCTGTGTGAAAAATACAACAGCTTGGGGTTTTTTTGCGGGAGTAATCTTTACGTGTGCCAGTTGTACTGCGCGGATCCTACCGGCTTCTTGCGGGAGGAGTGAGTGTGTTCACTAGAGTAAAGGTTGAATGACAGACAGATAACTATCGCAGAGCAGTTGTTAGAAGTTTGATTAACTCCTTTCCATTTATGTTCCCTGGGCATATCTATTTAATTTCACTCTCAGGCTGGCTGGTGTGTGGTTATGCTGGCAAGTATCTCAGAGCGCTGGATATTTTTCTTACATCCTGAATCCTACCGTTTGAGGTAGAAAAACATTTTGTGTTTTTCACATAAATTTCTAGAGCTCTAGACAAAAGATGGAAATGTGACTCTCTCACAAACCTGGAGTCTTTAAAAAAAAGGCATCAAAAAGCAAACAAATTGACAAAGTGCTGTTATTAACAAAGAAAAAAGAGCCATGTGAATTTGAAGAAGGGAGCTGACTCAGTTTGCAAGTGCTGGCCGTGCTGCCCGCCTTTTGACGGGCGAAACTAGACTTTTATTTGTTTGTGAATTTCACTTTTTTTGATCATAATCAGTTTTGCTTCCTGGTTCTCATGGTCTCATAATTTGCTGACGGTATTTGTGTTTTCAGTCCATCTGCACAAAGCTTCCAACTTCTTAATTTGAAAAAGATTTTGCTGAAGGTTTTTACTTCCCCCCCCCTTAATGTAATGAAAACATTTCCATGAAAATTAGATTTTGAAATCTCTCATAAAACTTAAAGGTTTGGTCTGAACTGCTAGAACGCTTTTAATGAACATCAGCTTTCTGTAATCTGCACGGAGTTTCCACTACTAGCCAGTCTATTTTCCATCTTTTTGATGATGTATAAAGCAGTGATCGCATGGGAAAATATTATCTCAGGGTTAATTTGTGCAATCCTTACTCATAGGGGTTGTTGCATGCAATTCAATGGACCGCTTATACATATGCCAATTGATGAGTATTAGTGTTTAAAGACTTGACCAGCAGCCTTGAGTCATGCAAAAAACTTCTTTGTTTTTGGGCCTGTAGAATATTTCTGCACAGGCATGAAACAGTTTTGCTGTCTGCATTCAGGGGCATGATCCTTTTCCCTTTCAGCAGAGGTGCAACATGCATCAAAATACATGACGTTAGGAAGCCTGGAAAGAAAGAGCAAGAGCGTGGATGGAGTATAAGCGGGAGGGGCTGGGAGAGTTGAGTGTCTGACAAGGCAGACATGGGCTGACAGGATCATAATTCCTTCAAGGATATTTTTTTTTCACCCCGCTTACTGAGTTTGCTCCCATGGTTTTTGACATCACCAGGATGACTTGATGGGATTATAGGTGTTTATTCCTGGTTGCAAGTTGTTTATGATATATTTAATCGTTTTTGAAACCCATATTAAGTAGCCCTGAGGGAGCCATGCTCCTGCTGGGCCTCCATTGCATAATGAAGTACATCACGAGTATTTACCAAGTGTCACAATATTCCAGACTTGAGCCTCTGTTTCTGGGGAGGATGAATCACTGCATTGCTGGTTCCCCACCCTACTCGGCTTTCCTAAAGGAGACTTGGATTTTGGGGCAGATTATGGAGATGCGAAGTGAGAATCATCACAGCCTGGCTGGAGGAGCTGTTGTCCAAGGCTCTGATCTGACTTTCTGTTTGAACTGTCCTCATGGCTTTACACACAGGGCACAGAAAGGTTTCAACTCGTGCTTGGGTGGTGGAGCACAGAGCATAGGTTTTTAGTCTGGTCCCCCCAAGAAAAAACTGTTGTATGGTTGCTGCACATGGTAAATATCTTCTGAACCCACTGGTTGCTCTGGTGAGAGAGCAGGTAGCTCGAAGGGGTGTGAAATCCCAGTGGGTTTTGTGGCAGTCTGGTGGAGTGTGGAGAAGTATGATAGTTGTGCCTCCCCCTGAGGGGGAGATGCAGCATAAATTCAACCTCTTACTAGCCACTGGAGAGTCTCTATGGAGACTCTGCATTATAGACTGTGTCAGTGGAAGCTCACAGACATCAGTGCCACCAGCCCCAGAGCATGGGTCTGTAGGGATTTGTCCTTTGTCACCCTGTGTTGTGACTGCAGCGCTCTTACAGCCAGCGGTCTGAGGGTCCTCTAGGGCAGTCCTGCAGTTATATCACCTAGATTTGCTGGCCCTGCTCACGTTTGTCATTCACTTATTGATCTGTAAATGTGCAGTATGTACCTAACCTGCCGTTTCCCTTCCTGTATTCTTTCTGCTGGACCTGGCTGGCCTCTACCACGTAGCCCTGGAAGTTGTTGTGAGGTAGGGATGAGAGCTCAGCAGAGGTGCACTACATGTCTGCTGGGACTATGGTGGTGTAATTTTGAGAGAAGTTTCTTTTAAAACAGCATCTGGAGGATGCTGGTTGGGAAAGGAAGGGAGCAGCAGTCCTGAAGCTGAGGGCCACCTCCTGCAATGGAAAGCCTGGCATCTGCAAGGATGAGTCTGCGAAGGCCAAAGCTGGGAAGAGAGGCCTGATGAGCAAGCCAGTGAGCATCTATTTCAGCTTATGTAGCTTTCTGGGCTCCTCTCTCACCTCCAGAGGCCGAGGAAAGGTTATGCCAGTGTTTGAAGCACTGTTCCAGACGGTCTGGATTTGTCATGCCCATATGAAGTGAACATTTGCTTTGGGGTGGCAGCCCGGGACATCCTGGTGCCTTGTGTTCCTGGAAGGGAAGATTAGAAGAGAGGTGAGAGGAGCCAGCTATGCTGTTAACAAGTCACTACATCCTATTGCAGTATCCAGTTCATATTCCACCCAAATTTTCCCCCATTTCTGGCTAGAGAAATTTTCCTACAAGAGAAACTCCAGCCAGTCCGCGAGACTGCTGGGCAGGGCAAACGTCCAAAGAGCCGCTCAGTATCTGGCTAGGACCCTCTCCGCGTTTTGATGAGCTGCTCAGGCAGCGAAACTGCTTTTGCACCGAGAACTGGAATTAATCAGGAGCCTAGGGACATTGCTTCCTGCTCTGAGCCCACTGGCGGATGAACTTCTCCTGTGGCTTCTTTGACCAAAGTAAAACCAAAATTATCCATGGCCCTGGGCATCTGGAGAAAGACAAAATTGCCAGTAGCAGCTGCTGAGTGGGCAGGCTTTGAGAAGGAAAGTGGCATCCAGCTCTGAAGGGGACCTGCAGTCCCAGGGGCATTGGGAACAAAGCAGGGTGCCTGGGGGTGATGGAGCAGGGTGGGTGGCTGCAGAAGGCAGCATCCAAGTAGCTTCCAGCCCTCTCTTGCAGCCAGTGTAGGTGCTGGACCAGTCAAGATTGGGTAGGTTTTGAACCTGTGGGGGTCTTTAGTAGTCTGCTGTTGGCTCTCAGTTTTGTTGTGCTTGTGGCTGCTGAATGAGTGGTGAGTAAGTTGGGCTGAGCTGTAGCTGGTGTGCTGGAGAAGCCATGAAGACCTGCTTGGTGCTTCTGGAAATCATCCTCTTTTTCGGAAGCGTCACTAATACAACCCACATTTAAAAAAAAAAAAAAAATCGTGCTTGCAGCTTTCAAAAAGCTGTCACTTCTCCACATCAGCTCAGCAGAGTTGGGGCTCTGTGGGGATGGATTTGACTTTAATAGGGAAAAGTGCCTGAGCAGTAACAGTGAAAACAGAGTGTTAATGCTCTGGGCCTGGTGCTGTAGAAAGGGCCGCCCTTGCCGGTGGCTCTGCAGGCAGCTCCTGTCCCTGTGAAGTCTGGGCTGGTTTCCCGTAAAGCTTTACAGCACTCTCCCCACCTCGTGGCTTGAAACACCAGTAACACTTCATACCCATTATCCTTCTGTGTCCTGTACGGTGTCGCATTTCCCCCTGGATGAAGCGGAGGTTTGTGAATCCAGCATCAAATTCCTGCTTGGGATGGATGACTCCCATGCTGACAGTGCTGGAGAAAGCTGGTGACAAATCTGTGTCTCTTTCCTGAGCATGTTTGCTCCCTTTTGGCACTGGGAAGGATGTCTCTAGATGCGAGCTGATAGCGCAGCATGTCTGGTCTTGAGTGCTTGAATTTGTCAGAGCAAATGTATTGGTGATTTTGTAGAGAGAGAGAGAAAAAAAGTTCTCAAGACCAGTCCAGAGTCAAGTTCTGCATCCTGCTGCCTTCACTCTGAGTGCTGATGGGAGTCTGTTCCTCTGTGGATCAGGGATGGGGAGCGAAGGTGGTGGTGGAAACGCAGGTCTGGATTTTGTGCACACACAGAGGGCAGCTTGCTGGGGAGGGCATTTGTCTGCTCCATGTGTTCCCTGGGCAGCGTAGGGCCACTCTGCTTGGGGGTATCACAGGGCAAGGTTTGTAGGGTACAGCATTTGCTGGTACTGGGAGCAGCCTACCCAGAAAAGGGCTCCACCCAAAATCTAAGTTGAAATGGTGGGGCTTTTTTTCCTTCAAATGTCAGTAGAGATGGCCCAGTAGGATGACCCAGCCGGATGACCCAGCCTGTCTTTTATTGCTCCAAAATGCCTTAGTGCCTTGGCTGGAGAGTCTTGAGGTCTTTTTCTCCTTTATTCTTGCTGCCATAACTTGGCCAAGTTCACCTCGCCGTGCCTCAGTTTTCCTACCCATATAAAAGGGTATGATCCTGGCCCCTAACTAGGGGCTTTGAAATCTGCCGGATGTGTATTATGTAAGAGCTTGGCTTTAACAGTGATTCGGGAAGATTCTTCTCCCTCTACATCGCCTCAGCAAATTGCTATTTCATCTGCCACTGTCTCAGGAATCAACAACCTTCCATGTTAATTAACTGATTAGTGTTGAGGAGATCCCCTTCCATGAACTGGAACAACTGCCAGCAAGTTTGTTACTGCAGGGAACCCACCTTCTGCTCAGGTGCACCCAAATGCACCCCATGCCCTTGACGTGAGTTGTTTGCCACATGAACCTGTCCATGGGGTGAAACGGTTTTTGGTGGCAGGTTTTTGCATGCCGACTTGGATCTCTGGAACATCTTGAGATGCTTGGGCTCTCCACAAACCCAAAGGATGCAAAAAGTGGCACATGCTGGTCAGCTGGAAGGTCCCTGCAGCGTTTTGCGGCAGGCATTGAAATTCCTAGCGGCTAGTTGGGATGGTCGTGCTCTTTTTCTTGGCTATTGCCTGGTCTTGAAGGTTTGGCCAAAAAGATCTTTACCTACTGTTTGTTTCATTTGGACACTGCTGATAAATCTCATGGAAACTAGGGGACTTGTTCAGGAATAAGTACTTGTGATGCATAGCTTGTTTGTGATTTGTTTTTCATTGTTTCTTTTTACTGATTAACAGATATTTTTTTTTTAAGAACAATCACCTGTGATTTAGGAGAGGAATCTCTTATTGTAAATAATAAATCAGTGTCGGGAGACCAGGCAGGCAGAATGGTTGATGAATATCCTGCAGGCTGAAAGTTGTTTATCAAGCTTGTTTGAAGACTTATGACTAACAAGCTCATTTACAGAGTTTGGAGTCTGTTCATGAACCATTCTCCAGCTGGGAGGATGTGGGAATCATCAGAAAATGTATTCACAAGTTACTCGATCATTTAAAAAAACGAACAAACAAACAAAGACTGGTTTTTGGAAGGGAACTGTGAATTCCTCCTTCCCCCCCCCCCCCCCCCCGGGTTTTGAGGCATTCCCCTTAGGAAAACTAGGGGCCCGGAGAAGAATGAAGAACCCCACGTCGCTTGCTAATGACCTATTTTGGTGCTAAACCTTCCTCTGAATGCCCCACCACCAGCCAAACCCTCCAGCTGCAGGAGAGCCAGTCCTCCACGGGACATGCTCTGCAAGGTCCAATCACAGGCGCCTGATGGGACAGATCCGTCTCATCTCTACCAGTCATTCCCAGTGGGGAAAATTGGGCTTGCTGGGAGACGTGGCTGCTCTCACTCCATTGATGAGCTTATAGAGCAGACCTCCCCCATGTCACAGCCCAGTGCGTTTCTGTGTGGTGCCCCATAAGGAGGGCAGTACAGGAGCCGCTGGTGTCAACCTGCTGCCTTCATAAAGCGGGGGGAATTTGGCATAAGGAGCTTACACTGAAGCGTGCTGTGGCTCTGTGCCCTTTGCAAATCTGCTCACCTGGCCTTGAACCAACTCTCCTGCACAATGCAAAATGCTGCATTTTTATGAGGAGAGGCAGATGTTTTTCACTGCCAGTGTCTCCTGTAGTTCTGCTTCTCATTGTGCTCAGCTGTGGAGAGGGCTCCAGGTAGGCTCTGTTTGGATGAGCTATGTGTTGAGGAAGACACAAACTGAGTCAAAAAAAGTCCAGAGAAGAAAAGCAGTAAGGAGAGCTCCAGCATCCAGTTTAGTACAAAAGAAGAGGTGCTTAAGCTCAAGAAGGGGAGGATATAAACTGATCTCCAAGCCCACCTACTTCTGTTGCAGCAAGGGAGATGTAACTGAGGCAGTAGGGAAATCCTCCCAGGTCTAGTGAGGATAAGGAAACCCTGGAAGTGGTGGTGTGAGGATGCTGTGGAGACCCCAAACACAGATCTGATGGAGACAAACATGTAAAGGAATAAACAGTGTAGAGCTTGTCCTGGCTTGGGAAGGGAGTCCCTCCCCCAAGTTTCAGTGGCTGCGTGATTTTAGTGGGAACGTGCCTGTGTGCTTAACCCTGCATTTCATCTGTCCTGGCCAGCACAATGGTGCTATCTCCAGTTTTCCCCCGCTTTCCAAGGAGGTTGCTATGCTGTGTTCAACTGGTGGATGGGGAAGGGACATACTCACTGGGGGTGACCCACTGCTGGGAAACCAGGCAACAGATTTCCTAGAAGTGGCTTTTGGCTTAGGCATTCTGGGCTGGAAGTAGCCGGTGTGATTGAAAAGACAAACTAGTCTGTGAGTAGCAAGAAAAGCACCCCGAAAAGCTGCCCTTCATCAGTCTGGGCAGATTTGTGTCTGCCTTTGTGAAAGCTGTGTGCTCCTCCAGCCAGAGAAAGTCTGTGCCTGGAGGAGGTTACAGCGAGAAAGTGAAGAGGACGCCTTGTTCTCAGAGGGTCAGAGCACACTGTGCAGAGGCGGCTGCTGAGTTCTGATTTTCTTGCTGGCAGTGGTGCTGGGATCCCCCAGTCCCTCTTGCTACAGCTATGGCACTGCTCTCCAGGCTTCCTCAGAAGGCCTTTATTCTCTGCTCTGCTTCCCCAGTCTCCACTCCAAGTGGGAGCCGTTTTGCTTGTGTGACAAATCACTGTCCCTCTCAGGCTGTGCAATGCCAGGAGTCATTCCAGACACTTGTGATGATGGATCTTAATCCCCATGTCTGTGACTCTCTAGGAAGAGGTCTGTTTTTTTTTCCTCCTCCTTAATCCATCAGAGAAAGGTAGAACAAGAGCCAGTGGCTGGGAGCAAAAGCCAGACATGCATTCAAAGGAGGTAGAAAACATGCCTTTTTTTAACTGTAAGATGCAATGTAACCACTAGAAATAACTGTGAAGGAGAGCATTTGCTTCTCCATCCATGAATGTCTGGAAGTCCTTTTTGAAGAGCTGCTTTTGTCAGCCATGAGTTATTGGTTTCACTAGCAGGGTAACTGGGTGAAACGCCATGGCTGGGTCTTGTACAGAGACCGGCAAACTGAATAGCTCGGCTCTGGCCGTGGGACGGATGGACGCGCTGCAGCATTCCTGCACAATTTGATGTCAGGGATATTCCTGCCAGGAAATTGGATCACAGGACCAGATGGAGAATGCAGATCCACTCAGTGTGAGTCTGTTTACAGGTTTGAACCAAAACATAGTGAGAAACACAGAAGAAAAGCAATGTCCTCATCTCTGATCGTAACTCCAGCCCTTATGTGAACCAGCTGCCACACTCATTTATAGGACAATCCCCTCTGCAAAATCCTGCTGTTAGGAATAGCAGAGATAGGAAAACCTCTGCAGAGCTACAAAGGGTGAACATCAGACACAGAAAGAGTCCAACCTGCTCTCGTATTTTGGGACCTCTTTTGAGCTTACTTGCAGCTCTGAAGAAAACAGGCTATTGCATGAGATCTCTGGTATTTCTGGCCAGGTTGAGAGTCTATGTGAATGCTGTCTCCTGTAATTGCAATGCTTCTGACTGTGGGTAAAATGAGGAAAACTAGGAGAGCTGCAAATCTAATCAATGGTGGGGAGGGGGATAAACATGCTCAGCATCCTCGCAGGTCAGAGGGGTTCCAAATCGATAGGGTGGGCCACAATTGTTAGAGCCATCTTTTGCCTCCTGCGTCTGCGCTCCGTTTTGTGTTAGCTTGTTGCCAGCCAGGGAGGAGCCTGCTGAAACCAGGAATGGCCAAAGAGCCACAGAAAGGTGGCTCCCCCAGGAGCATTCATAGCACGAAGGCCTCATGGCTGGCCCTTTGCTCTGCCACTGAGCCCACAGGGACGGGAGCCTTCCTCCACCACACTAGGCTGGGCATTTCCCAGCACTGATGCTCAGTGCTTATGGCCACGTGCTTTTGCACAAGCTGTCGTCCAAGGAGGATGGAAGCGCAGAGGTTTCCAAATGTGCTCTGTTCCTAGAAGGGCTGTTAAGTAAAAAATGTGCAGAGAAACGGTTTGCCAAATAGTTTGGTTTGGAGGAATTACACTTTGCTTCGGTATGATTAATAGTCAGGATGAGGGGAAAAGGTCAAAATAATCAAACTCCTCTTAAAACTTTGATAGGCTGAGCCACAAATTCAGTCCCAGGTGTGATAAGTCAGAAGGTCTCTGAATTTGTCCCAGATTGACATCAGGCAGGATTCAAGCTTCTGAAAAAAATCCATGAGCACATTAAACCTCCCCAAGGCAGACCCATGGCCGCAGCTCCAGGGTGTTCAGCATTACTGTGCAGTGCTCAGGTACACCTCATTGTGCTTCGCAGCCGAGCAGGGGACTGGGGGAGTCCTGCCCACGCTGCAGCGAGCATCCCTGGAGGCCACCGTCATCTTTGCCCAAGTCCTCCTTCTGAACATGCAGCTATCCTCTGCTCTGATCAGTACCCTACAAGGCGTGGATGTGGATAGAGTCATCCTAAACTGGCCGTGGTGTGGCTGGATTTTGTTGCAGGCCGTTCCCTTGACTGTTAATGCTGCTTTAGGGCAGCCTCTTTGTAAAGAGAAAAATGCTTGCACGCGTGGCATGAAAGAGCGAGGCAGGTACCTCCCCGGGGAAATGCCCACCCCCACCCAAGCTGGTCCTGTTGCTTGTTTTGAGAGGGTTGAGAGGACGCTAAACCCACCACGTCAAGGATGTTGTCATTCTGCTAATAGCAGAAGCTGCTTGGGAGGAAGTACTAGACATTCCTTTAATAACGTCAGAAGTCACAACACCAAAGAGAAGGGCACCTTCCTACCTAAATATGTATCCAGTCACTTCTTGGGTGAATTGCTTCTGCATTGAGAAATGCAGATTCTGTTCAACTGCAGCACACAGGGAATTTCCATTGGTTCTAGCTGGAGGGGGGATCTTCCTCCAAATTAAAATAATTACGGAGAAAGCAGATGCTTTGGGTAAATACTTTGATTCTACTTTTCATGTAAAAGCAGCACCTATGTTGAGGGGGAAAAAAAGATCTTATAAGCCTCAAAACGGAAAGAAACCACCTTTTTTTTTTCCTCTCCTGAATTTGTTTGCTAAAACTTTTAGAAGTCCTGTTCAGGTCAGCTCCAAACAGGCTTTTAAAGTAGAGCGCTGAAAGCCATTGCTGCCCGTTACCGGTTGCTTTCGGGGAGTGACGCTGCTACGGGAGGAGTTGGAGAGATGCGGAGGGCAGAACAGGAGGGGCTTTTCTGTTATTCTGGTGCCATCTACTGGTCCGAGCCCACAGAAAGGGCTGTGGCAGCGGAAAAGGGGAGGGAAACACGGGTGGATGGTGTGGTGTGGCCCGGGTCCCGCAGGAGCATGGGCTGCTCACCCTCCCTGCGCAGGGCACATGGATGCGGTCGGCGCTGTGCTCCCCACCGCCTTGGTCCCTGCGTTCTCCTGGTTTAAGAGTTAAAAAGACTGACGCAGCTGTACTGAAACCTGGGGCTTGGGCAGCCAGTCCTGAGTTTCAGCCTCTTCCACTCTGGTCTCGCTGAAGAAGGCGAGGGGGTGTGATGTGAAGGAGGCAGCCATTGGCAATAACGCTCCTACTGCTGCGCACCTCCAGGCTGGGATGCCCACGGAGCAATCGGGGCTGAGCTCTGCTGGGGTTTCCCTTTACTTTGGCAGAGCAGCAATGCGCTCTGGTCTGGATTCTTGAGTGTCTTGGGCTCACCCAGCTGCCCAGTCTCTCACAAGCATTAATAATGCCTCTTTCCTTTTACTGAGCCACTGCATTTTCAAGAAAATTGTAAGAGCTGTTATCTTTGCAGTTCATGTTCAAATTGTCGAGTAGTGGTTGAAACTGGCCAACGACTCAAAAAACTGCCAGAGGGATCAGAGGCAAAGAGCGTGTTGTGTTGTAAGCAATTTCTCCAGAAACCCAGCTGAAACCAGCTGGAGAAGCTGGGCTGCCCTTTTGGAAGACATCTCCAAGGGGTTTGGTGCCCAGAGCAGCCTATCCAAGGACACAGTCTCCCCCCCGGGTACCCAGCTCCTGCAGAAGGCTGGTGCAAGCTCTGGCCTGCAGCTTCCTCTCCGTCTCTGCCCCTCTCCTGCTACATGTTGCGTGTTGGCTTTGCTGTCCTGGTGGCTGGGCCAGCCCCACACGGCATGTCCCTTGAGAGAGGATGTCCTCTCTGTTGTGGCTGCTTCAAAGGGCCGAGGCCCGTCTGCAACTTGCTTTGCTCCAACGTGGCAAGCAGCACTCTGAGTGAGGCACAGGCTGCCTTGAACTCAACCGTGACAGGGAGCAAGGAGAAGGGAGAGCAGGGAGAGGGGAAGACATCTTCGATGGGGTTTTTCCGACAACCTTTCCCACTTTTATTTTTCAGTTTAAAGGCAAGACCCACAGCAGGAGACCTAATAGCCAGAGGGCAGCATCTCTGCCCTGCAAATGTACTCTCTGCTCTAGCAAACACAGGAGGTATTACCCTTTTTGTTATTGTCGGCAGTAACTTTTTGAAGCGCTTGGGTTTCAAGCCTTGAAATTTCTCAGGCTCATTTTCTCTAATGGTTTGAGAGAAGTTGAAGCCCTTTCTGTGTGAATACTGGAGGCATGGGGAGCTTTTGATGACAGCCTGTATCTGAAAGCTTGGGTACCAGGGACTGGGGGATGGGAAAGGATACCCCAGACCTGTCTGGGCAGTTGCAGAGATTCAACACTGTTTTGGGGCAGCCTGGCCTGTTTCAACCAGAGGTGGTGGAGCTACAGGGCAGATGTATGGATAGGGGCACCACTCTCTCTGGACATAGCTCTGGGTGAGTTCAGCAGCTGGTTTCCCAAGGCAGGCAGTGAAGCTGGGACTCCGACTTTGGCCATAGACTGGCAGGTAACCAGGGAAAGATATAGCCTGTGCCCAGGGGTGAGGAGTTTTAGTATTTTATTACCTCTGTGCAGGATGATAGATGTGATAAAACTGCAAGAGCAACTGCAAAATAAACGCCTGAGCAACAGAAGAGGTTTGTGGCAGAAACCTATATGTCATTTCACAGCCCAGGCTCAGCAAGCAAAAGGACTTGAAGTCATCTGTGCGTAAATGATAATCACTGTGCGTGCTTTTGCCTCCCCCCATTCATGTAAGGCAAGATCAGAGTGCTGTTAGCCAGAATGAAATATAATATTTGTTTTAGTAACCCATTCGTCCTTCATCAGGGATGAGGGAATGAATTCTCCAGCTTAAAAGGAGCTTTTCATCTCCCACTCCTGCAATCCTTCTAACGCTGGGCACAGATTTGGTCGAAATATTACTTGGGTTTAATTTATGTGAAGACTTGGATTTTTCTTCCTCTTGCTTTTGATTCAGGAAAATGTCTCTATTCACGAGGGGCACTTAAACTATCCACGAAGTAAAATCAGTGTCTAAGCTGGGAGTGGTCCCTGCATCCACTGTGAATTCGGCAGGCGCTTACTCAGGAACGAGCCTGTGGCAGCAGATGACATGCGGTTTGATACGCTTCTTCCCGTCAGAGGTTGGGAAATAAAACATGATTCCAGTACAATCATTTGACGATGTTAGCTTGGTCTCCCTCTGAGTCTCTGTGTATGGAGAGTAAATGTCAAAGACCATTTTTTTCCCCGACAAAAAGCTAGGAGAGGACTCCAGGGTCTGCCCTGTTGAAAATGCCATCTGACATCTGGAGTGGGAAATGGCCAAGATTTTCCCGTGCGGTTGCCTCAAGTTGGGCATTTCAGCCTGTAGTTAGGCGCGTGACTGCAAGTGGCTTGAGCATGAAAGGGCTCTGCACAGGGGTTTAGCTGCCACACTTCAGCTTTTAAAATTGGGCCAACTGGCCCAAAGGTAGACCTTTACTACCAGGATGCCAGCTTTTGCATGGTTCGCTACTGAGTGCCTGAAGCCTTTATGGGAGAACTGTTGCTTACCGCCCAAACGTGCCATGCCAGTACAGTGGGACCAAAGTCTGGTCTCAGCATTGCTGTGACTCCTTGAAGTACTGTGGCTCTTAGTTCTTTTTTTTTTTTTAAGCTCCAGATTCTGGGGTCATGCAAAAACCTGGGGTAAAAAAAAAGTACATCTCTGGTAGTGCGTATAAGTCAGAAGGATGAGACTCAGCCAGCTTCGAGGTTAAAAGAAACCAGAGGATGCACCAAGAGAAGGCATAGTCTGTCTGGAGCTTGTCTCAATGCTGGTCTCCTATGGAGGCAATTGTGTGATTCTGGGAGAGTCCAACTTACGGTCCCTGAACCTTTAGGTTGGTGGTGTTTAGGTTGCTCCTGCTGTACACAAACAATGCTGGGTGACGTAGCCAAGACAAATCCATCCCTTCTCCCCCAGCCCAGTACAGACTCACAGACACCCTTCATTTCAAGCCAAGTTGACAGTTCCTGGGCTTGCGGGAGCAGGGGTTAACTCAAAGGCTGCAGATGCTGTGCAGGCGTCTGAGCTTTACAAGTGCTGGAGCAGTGCGTGCTAACATGGGGTAGGCTGCCTGCCGCAGGCTGCAGCTATGTGCAAAAAATCTCCTTTCCCCCTTTCATTTTTGTTGTTGCTGCACAAGCGTCATGAATGGTTAAATATCCTACCAGGGCAAGGTAAACAAAGGGTCTTTGCCCAATAAACCCATGTCTTTGTAGGTCTGTTGTAGCTGCACCTCTCTGACTTCAGCTGGGGAAGGAAACGGTAAAGTTGTTGCAGAGCACGGGGACAGGAGTGTTTTACAGCTCCCTAAGCAGGCTCAGGGTTTGCAGCAGGAAAACCTAGCTCAGGCTGACCTCTCCAGTGCCCACTCTGAGCAGTGGTTGTGATTGTTTCTGGACTGAGAATCTCCATTGCTTTTTCCAGGTTAACTTGAGATAGCACCATCCCAGTGCAGGGGGCTGGGTGATGGTCTTTTCCTTCCCCAGGTGTACACACTCTCCGCAGAGCGCTTCCGCGTGCACTCCTGCATGGACACGGCGCTTGTCCTGAGCGACCACCAGGAAGGTTTCCTGACTCTGAGGTTTGCTTTTCTGGAGCGCTCAGCAAGCCGGAGTGGAACGAGGTTTGAGGACCTGGGGAGTTTGCTGGCAGAGCTCTTTCCTCACCTCGGAGAGGTGGAAATAATCCCATAGGACAGGGGCAGCACAGCTGTCTCTCATCCCGGGATGTAGCTGAGCTGTGTGGGATCAGGAGGTGATGGAGCTCCCAAATCACCACCTTAGGCACAGAGCCAAGTAACCCATTCATTGGGTTCCATGCCCTCTTGACTCCATGCAGTTGACTTCAGTCTGTCCCAGCTGAACATCCAGCACAGAGATAATGAGACACTTCCCTCTTATTCCTCCTTAGCACTAATGAACTGTGGGGCTAACAAGCTTGGGGTATTTTGCTCCAAATGGCAGAAGATACTGCTGTGTGGCTCAGGGGTTCTTTGCAGCCTGGGTAGAGCTAGCACAAGCCCACCTCTGCTGGCTGCCCGTTGGCTCTGCAAGGCTGTTGCAGAAATCAGCTTGCCATGTCTTGAGCCCTGTGGCTGAACTTGGCAGGCACGTGAGCCGGAGGGTCAGGGAGAGGGGTGTCACCAGTCCTGAACCAGGCGGCAGCGTCCCGAGAAGGGGCAGGAAGCGTTGAGTCCCCAGTCCCCCCGCTGAACTGGCAGCTCGCGCCGAGCATTGTAGCCGAGTGTGTTTGCAGTGTTTTATGGGGCATAATCTGTTGTCATCGAAGCCGATGGCAAATTCTGTACTTTCTGCAGCTGACACTAAATAGGTCTTTTGAAGGTTGTAATTTCTTGTTTAACCAATGCCAGTTGCAAATACTTTGTGCTGAGGAATAACCCCTTAGCGCCAAGTAAAATACAGTGGAAGTCTGTGGCATGTTTTTCAGTGTATTGTTAGTTACAGCCCTCCTGACAGAGCACATTCTATACTGAAGATAAATGCTTGGGAGCCTCTTGCCAATTTATGTCCGAAAGGGCTTTTCTTGGATGTCCTCTTCTCTGTGGAAAATGCTTTTCTGTTTTTCCAGCAAACATTTAATGAACTGTGCTTAAAAGAAAAAAAGGACCTATTTCAAGACCAGACTGTTCTGCTTTAGTTGTCTCTGAGCTGGTTTGTGGCTCTTTGGGCGCTCAGATCTTTGTTGCACCACGTTGCGTGGCAGTGGTCTTTGCATAGCAATATGTATGTTCCAGGATCTGCATGCGGTATGTTTCGTTCCACCCAGCACCGCTCTCTAAGTTGTCCCTCGTGCCCAAAGTTGAAGGGCGTTCCCAGCTGACCCATCTCAGAAGATCCAGGTTCTGACCAGGCTGCAGGTACAGTTGTTAGCATATTAGGACACTGGATTCCCATGCTGGGATCTCAGTCTTTCCATTTGAATGCAATTTCTGTGACCAAGGAGGGGCCTGAAAAGCTGGTGTGAGTGGCCTGGGGCTGGTCAGAGGGATGTGCCTGCAGGGATGTGGCCTGGCGATGGCCCATGGCCAGGAGCTTCATGTCTGGCTGCTCACAGCTGCTTACCAGTCCCGGCTCAGCATTTCTGCCGGCGCTTCCAGCACATGTCCTGGGACCTGAGGCTGGCAGGAGAGCGTGTTCAGCCTGAGCCATGGTATCCATCCATGGTACCCCTTTGTGGGAGGTGTATAGAGAGCTGCATGAGGAAGAGAAGGAAGGAAGCCACCTCTGACAGGGAATAACCTGCACACTTGCTTCTGTGACCAGAGAGGCTGGTTGGTGGAGATTTCCCAAGTGAAGTGGAAGGCTCTTGAGCTTTCTAGCTGTGGAGCCCCTAACCTGAAATAAGTCTATCTCCCTTCATTTATGAATCAAAACCAGCAGTTTTTCTGCAAAGGGTTAAGAGCAGAGCCAGCATCGATGTGGATCCTCACTGTTAGCACTGATGATAGCTAGGAAACGCGGTCTGCAATATTCACAAATACACTAACTAGCATTTGCATACGCAACTGGAATGAAATAGTTGCTGTGTACCTTCATACCATATACTGAAAGTGTTTTAATTACTTGCTGTTAATTTATTCTTTGTGCTGTGAAACTCAACAGCATGAATGACACAGTTGTAATGTGAATGCATCCCACTTCTGGTTTATTTTGAAGTGGTCTGCTTTTTGTCTGCACCTCGTAAGTATGGGACTACTAGATGGGTTATGAGCAAAGAGAGTGGCACAACACATCCTCCAAGAGTGGGATGTCTAAACAGATGGGCAAGGTGAAGCAAGGAAGGAAACGGAGGCACAGACTGGCTTGCTTACAGTCGTTTAGAAAGCTGGAGCCAGGGAGTTTCCCTGGCTGCCAAATCCCACCCTGCTCCTCTGTCTGCTGTCCCCAGCTTTGCTTTTGTGCTGGTTTTGTTGCCATCTCCCAAAGCTCTTTCCCCAAATACAGCTTCATCGAGAGCATGGCACATGGTGTGGGCTTCAGGGTCATGAGTCTGGCAGAGACCTGATGAAGTCATGTCATCAGTCCTCCTTTCCCCCAGGGCAAGATCAAATTTGCACATGCTGTTTGACCTATGCTAGTCCTGACACTTGTTCCTCTAGCTCTTTTTAAGGACCTCTGACGACGGAGAAATCTGTATAATATACGCTAATAATTCCCATGAACTTGAATCTGGTGGAAGGTCATTTACTGATTTCAGGAGGACTTTTATCTGGAGCAAAATCCCTCACTCTGCGCTTCACCAGGAGTCATTGGAGGGGGGGATAGTTTTAAACCTACATGTACCTACTGTGTTGAATGTGGCCCTGAGGCTAGGCATGCTTTCTCTAAATATCCTCAAACGTCATTGCTTTTCTAGTGAAAAACATCAACTGTCTCCCATAGGTTTGGTTCAATAGTTTTTTATTATTTGGAGAAATATTTTTTTCCCCCACATTTTCAATTGCAATTCATATTCAAATATCAGGGTTTTTGGCTTAAAAGTACTTTGTACTCAACTTTTTTTTATTTTTACTCTAATTGTTAGTAAAAATGGACATAATGAAATAACCAGCAAATGATTTTGCCAGAGGGTTGATCAAAAAAATTATGTTTTCCTAGAGAAAAAAATCTTCTGTTTAAAAATTTCTCATTAAACCTAATTGGCATTTCTGGACGTGACTGACACTAGGAAGTTTGAAAAAATGCCCATGCTAACAGGCTGGGGGACAGGAATTTGCTGTGTTTGACAGGCTGTATACAAGAAGGATGCAGCACTGCAAACTCGGCAGCGTGGCTTTGCCAATGTGTCTAGACAGCCCATCTCCACGGGGGAGAGAGAAGCTTATTTCCTGGACCTGCTCCATCTGTGGTTGCTCTGATGAGACAAGACCACTTACTGGTCTGCTTTATCGATGGAGACTTTGCATCCAAGCTTTAGGGTTATGCTGAGCTTGCTCAGCCCTTGTTGCATGGTGACCAGGTGTCTGCTGAACTGATTTGGGCTCCCGCAGCTGGCGGGATGCGGCTGTTGGAGCAGGAGCACGGGGTACAGCGTGGGTGCATAGTCATGTTTCTCCAACTGTGCTACCTTGGGTGAGCCATCAAATCTTTTGAGTATCTTCGAGATACTCCTCTGTTAGGTGAGGATGTGCCTAGTCTGGCAATGGATGTAATTAATTTGCTAGAGCCTTTAAAAAGCCTTAAATTCTGTTAAATTGTGCTAGAATGGCAGCATTCATCTGCTAGCCCTGAACCAGACTGAAAGCAGTGCTTTGTGGCTGAGATATCATGCATATCCATACAGGTCCCCTAAATTGTCTGATCCTCCAGGTTAGAGTATCTGACATTTCAGCCAGATTAAGGGCAGCAATCAGCAGATATCCTGTAATATATTCATCACCTGGAGGCAAAGATTATTACTCTGTATTAGAAATTGTCATTTCCAATATATCGCTCATTTGCCCCAATTCGCAGGGGCTCTGACAATCATTATTCTGCCTTCTCTGCTGGGACTTGTGCTTTTCAAACTGCAGTGAACTTTGTGGAAATACAGAGGTTTCCATATTTCAGTCTTTTGATTTAAAATCTCTAGATGATTGTTCAACTCTGGCAGGGAACCATTCAAAATACATTCCAAAATATTCATCATTCCAGCAGGCTAAGAAACATAAGATGTAGCAATTTATTAGCTAATGTGAAATGCATTTGCCATCCAGGAGAGGCTAAGGATGGAGGTGGATCTGAGCCTGATTTTCCTTCACATCCCGTTGAGCTGGGGCACAGAGCACACTGGAGCCCGTGGTCCATCCCATCCGCCCTCGTGTTTTGCTGAATATTCCTGTGTCCAGCAAAAAGACCCCAGAGCCCAGCAGCACAGTCCCTCCTCCCTGTCTCCTGGCCTTAGAAGAGCACGTTTTCACTATGGACCTGGGAAAGAGAAAGAGTAGTTTTGAAATGGCCCTGCATGCTCCAATCCCTTTGCCTCATGTAGCGATACAGGATGTAAAGGTCCTTTATCCCCCACTCGAGGAGCACGCTCCAGGTCAGGATGCTCAGCCCTTGGAAGAGGCAGGTGGGCTGGATGCTGACAGCCGGGCTCAAGTTCTGTTACTTCTGGATCTCAGATGCCGTTGTTTTTCCAGTTGTGATGAAGAGGGACCCATAAAATGCATTAGCAGTCAAAGTCTGGATTTCTAAGTGAAGCTCTGCAGCACCTCTGGTCCAATTTGCTTGGTAGGGGCAATGGCAGTGGTGGTCTGATTTGGTTGAAACATATTTGTTCTTGGATGGTAATGAAAGGGGAGTGCAGCCTTTGGAGAGCCGGTTTTGATGTTCCCGCGGTGGTTTGCACTTCCCCTTCTCCTGGACCGTGGCGCCCCATGGTCCCGGCACAGTCATTCTGTGCCATGCAGTTTGCAGTCCTGGATATTTCAACAATAAACAGATGAAATATCCATTGAGAACAGTGTTTCTGCTTACCGGTGGGGCCCGCTGGCGTACGCATCCCACTGGTCATTGTCTGTCTGCTCGCGCGAGTCCCACGTACCAAAAAAACACGTCCAAGTTGATTTCCAGATCCAGTTGAGATGGGTATGTTTAATAATGGCACTTCTCAGCAGCACAGTGGGCCTCCGTGGGGACCTGAACAAGCGGAGACATTCATGAAGCCGGGCAGCTTGAGTCAGTCTTTCCCGGTGCGGGCGGGAGATTGCTGGGTAACGTTTGCAGACTCTTGCGGCTGCCACAGCAGTTGGAAATGAGCCAGTTGAAAGGCCTGAAATGCCAAGTGGTTAATCTGCAACGTGTATATAGGCTGAAAAAAAATCCCCCCCAAAGCGGCCCTTTTCTATCGTGGCAAAATATTTTTCTCTCTCCTCTCTTTTTTTTTTTTTCCTTTTTTCTTTTTTTCCATTTTTCTTTTTTGAATTTTTTTTCTCTTTTTTCCCTTCCCTCCTTCCCCCCCCTTCCCCCCTTCCCCCCCTTTCCCCGTCTTCCCCCCCTTTCCCCCTTGCCCCCCCTTTCCCCCCTTTCTCCCCCTTTCTCCCCCTTTCTCCCCCTTTCTCCCCCTTTTCCCCCCCTTTCCCCCCCTTCCACCCCTTCCCCCTTCCCCCCCTTTTCCCCCTTTTCCCCCTTTTTCCTCCTTTTTCCTCCTTCTTCCCCCTTCCCCCCTTTTTCTCCCTTGTTTCCCCTTTTTCCCCTTTCCCCTTTTTCCTTTTTTCCTTCTTCTCCCCCCCTTTTTTTCCTTTACACTTCTGTTTCTTACAAAATTATCTCTGATTTTCCCCCATATAAAGTTTTTCTAGCTAAAGTTCATGAGGATTTTTTGCCACTTCTTTTTTAAATAAAGAGAAAATTTAGTAAAAGTACTGTTGTCCAGAGTTCAGGTGGCTGTGCAGTGGGAGGGGGACTGCTAGTCCGCACTTTGTGACTTCTGGCTGATGCATCCTTTCGCATGACTAGTAACAGGGAGGTTCAACCCTCTGAATCTGTGGCCATCAGAAGAGGGTGGAAGTGGTTTCCATCTATTTTGGTCTCCGGGACTACTCTGAGGGCTGGAGAGACCTTGAAAAGACTGAAGCGTACCTTCCTGAAGGACTGGAGCAACCGTAGTATTGTCTGTGTTGTGCTCCTGGCTCCAGTACACCCCATTAACCCCTGGGCCAAGCACCAGTACTGCATTGTTTTTGCTCTCTCCTAAGGTCTCCTTCCTGTGGAAGGAATCAAAATCCACCCCACACTTGGTCCCTACAGCGAGGGAGCCTCCTTAACACCTTCTGCATTTTTTTGTTAAAGTTTTGTCCCAGCAGCTTGGTGTCAATGGGCATATCGGTCCATGAAACCTGGGGCATAGGTGACATCTGTTGGTGATTCATGTCCAGCTATAGGACACTTCTGTACATAAAGAGAAAGGGGGCACCAGGTAAATACAACAAGAAAGCAGGTGGAAATAATACTGTACGTCTTTTGATTAACGTGTAACCCTATGGAGCTCACTGCAGGAGAAAATGAGTGTGGAAAATAGATTAATAACCTGTCCTTGCCTAATTGTCACGACAGTTGTTGCCACTGTCGTGGATACCACAGCTGGTGGTATCCAGGTGGATGTGGATACTGGCGCCTTCCTGGTGCACCAGTCTGCTTCTGCAAGGGAAATCCTTGCTACACGGTCAAGCGAAGAGCAGCGGTGACTCTTAAGAATACTCTCAGCAGTTGTGCTGGTTTGGATATACACCGTGTGCATGATAGAGTTAAAAGGGGCAGTGTTACACAACTTGGCTTTTCAAGCCTTTGTAGAAAGGACAAGAAAGGATGCTGGAAAGGAGAGGAGAAAGATGTTATCCGGAATGAAATAGAGCAGGGAAGGGGCCAAGAGTGTAGAGAGACAGCTTTGGAAATGAGAAAATACCAATGGAGCGGGGCGGAGGTTAGGAAGTTTGATCTTGGCTGCATGAATGCTGTTCCTAAAATGAAAATCAGGACACATGGCATGGGAAGGGGAGCTGGGGGGAAGAGAATGTAGGCGTTGGAAGTCATTCTCCTGACCTTGCAAAGCTGCGACTTTACACGTGTTCAGCGCTGCCAAACACACTGATCCCAGGTCTTACCCAAGAATAAGGAAGTGTCTGTGAAGGCTGAGGTGCTCCAGCTCTCCAGGGAAGGTCTGGTGGTCATACTGGCACCAGCGGCTGGACATCATCGCAAAGGAGTGCTGCTCTGGGAAGCACAGACCCATTTTAGATATAATACCTTCTGGTATGGTCATGGAGTTTGGCTGGCGGAGCTGTGTGATTGCATTTCTGCTCCTCTGTCATGGGTCCAACGCTTTTGCGGCATCAGGCTACCCTAATGAGGGACTTGGGGGGAACTACAGCCCCCTTGGATCCTGTCCCCTCCCGAGCCTGGTAAATCCACCCCGCTGGATTGCTGCCACGGTCTGGTGGTTTGGTTTCTTTGTCAGTTACAAAGTGCAGTCTCACAGAACATGATTTGCCGCTGGCAGGCTTTAAAAATATGTGTTTGCTTTTGATTATATTTTTTTTTAAATTAATTTTCCAAGGATCAATGTGGTAATGCATATAAAAATTACAATATGTAAAACAAAGTATAAAAGCATACAAGGAATTCCAAACGCATAACATACTGTGCCTTGGAGCTTATGAGATCCATACAGCACTTATTGTATTATGGGAACACTCTGACCCCAAGACCCAGCGGAAAGGCTTGTTAGAAGAGCAGGACTAAGCCATGTGCCTTATGAGCTGTAGGATGCCCAGAAGGAAAACCCCAGCGAATATAAAAGCAGAGCTGTTACAGCAGAACTCAGACTGGTCTGTGGGACCTAGGGGGACTTTCAGTGGCTTTGTATCAATTTCTGGAGAAGGAGGTATACTTTTGCCCTCGCAAATATTGTTCTCCCAGTAATTAACACTTAATGTCATCTTTTTCCAGGGAGACTGTCTGGTTTTCCATTGGATCGTGTTTACTTATTTTTTTTTAATATTTCTTCTGTCAGCTCCAGCAAGCAGGAACATAGATGTTGTTAGGGAGGATGCACATCTTAGCCACTATAACTGCCCACGTGCACTGCAGGTTCCCACCAGATGAGAGGCAGAGCACCAGAGCTGAAACCACCCTGAAAAGGAGTTTTGCCTTGTGTTTGCTGTAGGGTAGGGCTTTTAGCTGCTAGGGAGGAATTCATGCTGTGGGCCAGGAGCAGAGCAGGTAGGGGTTGCAGGGAGACTGGATCCCCAGCTCTGCAGACCCCCAAAGGTGCAGAGCAGAGCACAGGGGATGCCTCTGCACTCAGGTCCCTGCAGTGCCCAGTAAGTCCGAGTAAAGATTGTTTGCATGCTAGAAACTTGTTTTCAGGAGCTTCGAGGTGTCTACACACTCTCCATCAGGAAGGCCACAATCCCAAGACCTTTTTCCTGGTGGGCAAGAGTCACCAGGTGGTGCTGTGCCTTGAAACCCACATGGAAATGCCCCTTTTGGCCATGGTGCAGACAGTGTGTCCTCTACTTGAGCGCCTGTCCTGGCGGAGGACAGCGAGGGTTTCGCTGTCAGCCCTGGTGAAGCCGTGGTTGTACAGGACCTCAGTGAGTTCCCGTAGTCTGGCAGGCAGAGCTGAGTGCAATGGGAGACCATAGGCACGCTATCCATGCAAAAGCTATTCACAGCTCTGTAATGATATGTAATTGTTTGTATGTGGTCAGCTAAAAATTATCCTGATAGGTTCCACATTGCAGACACTTTGGAGAGGAACTGCTGTAGTCCCGCGGGTAACGCTGAAAATACACACGCTTTTCCATTTAATATTAAAACTCGGATTTTGTATGAAAAATTCAGTATCGCCTTTCTGAAGTTCCATGCTCATGCACAAAATAACTCATTTTTTATTTGCAAAGGTTGAACCTGATTAGTTTACAAGATAATCAAAAGCGAAGGCTTTTGAAAGAAATATAGCATCTGTTTAATTGTTTTCTTTCTTTTTTTTCTGTGTTCCTGTGATCTTAACAAGACAGGAACTTCAGATACTTGAATTTTCTGTGTAATTGAAATAATTTGAGGTCTTGTACACAGATGGTGCAGAAAAAAACCAAAGTAAACAGCAAAGGTTAGAAAAAAGCTCAGCCGGGGTCGTGTAATGGGAGAAAAATGATCGTTCAGAGATCTCTGTAGTCTGACCTGTAATCACAAACACAAACCTGCTGTTACCACGGTTGTACAGCTGGGCTTGGTATCGCTGCTCATCAGGGCTAGCTTCAGTACGTGACTTAATAGGCATTTCCTACCTTAACATATTTAGTTTCCTTATAAGCATCATCTTCATTCCATATTGCCCACATTTGTGATGTCTGGTGTAGGGTATTTATAACTTCTGTGTAGCATTTGCGTACCCTGAAGTTAAACCTTATTTCCATTTGAAAATACTTTTCATGCACGGAAATACATATAAACCTAAGTTCATTCTCTCCTGGGAGCTTTTAGAAAGATAATTCATACAGCTTCAAGCACAAAATCTTATCCGTGTGGGTCCCTTTGCCCCTCTTCTGTCCCTGCTCACATTTGGTGAAGAGGATGGATGCTGCTGGGTGATGGGCTCCTGCTGCCCAGAGGAGTGGGGCCCCTCCAGGTGACGCTCAGGAAAGGAAGCTGCAAAACCAGTGATTGACCTGGCCATCCAGCCTGATCAAAGACACAGAAAACAAGCTGAGGGAAAATAGAGGTGTGAGGCTTTCCCCCATTTTCTGCCAAAGTGATGTTTTCAGGCTGGAAAGTGAACTTTGTTCTGGCCAGGCAGGGCGCTGAGCTCTGTTGGTGTCTGTCAGCTGGTTTAGATGAGGTGCAATCTCGTCTGCATGCAAGCGATGGTGGTGGGACCCCCTGCCTGTAGGCAGCCCCGTTCTGCGGCACACTAGCTCGTCTCCAGCATCCCGCATGAGTGGAAAATCACTTGAGACCTGTCTCAAATCAGTTGGAGCAGGGCTTTTTTATCAGATGGATTTTGTATGTTCCTGTCCCTGCTTCCCACTCCCCTTCCTGGTGCCTTGTTTTAGCTTTGATTAAACCTTTTGGGTTTGGGGTTTGGGTTTGGGTTTTTACGATGTAAGTTGACAAAGCTGCCACGCACCCAGAGAGTTGTGATACTTTGGAGGGATATAATTGAAAGTAAAGTAGAGCACGAATAAAACTGAAACGAGCCTACAAAGGGATGTAACTGTCTGGATGGCTGGTGTTGGGGAGAGGAGTCTGCCCTGAGCCAGGGGGGACCTATGGAAATATTTCTACTCAAGCTTCTTAAAATTTAACTTTAAACCCAATAAAAAACTGGTTCCTCTCCTTTCTAGACTCCTTTTTAATGTCTTTCTCCACTACTCTGAATAAAACTTTATCTTTTTTTGGCTTGCAGGATTTTTTTTATTTTAAAAGAGTTTTTAGTTTCTAGATTTTTTTCCCATGAAATAATTTGTCTTGTTTTCTCTTTAATCTGTGTCCAAACTTTAGCAGTAACTTCTTATTTTGAAGGCTATGATTATAATGTGATTCCTTATTTTCTTCCTGGAATCCTTTCTCGGTTTACAGTTTATGTAACTGGTGTGACAAATCTTTCCTGCCTTACTATATATGATATTGTGGTTAAATGTCTCTGTCCCTCAATTAAATCCAATTGTTTACTTTCAGTTCAGATCCAATTAACGTACTATAATAGCTGGTTATGGACTTAATAGAACAGATCAAAACTTTTCTAAACTGCCCACACAATGCAAATCCCATCTGGAAATTAGTTCTTGTTCTGACCTGGAATGAAAGCAAGTATGCACAAGCATTCCTGCAAACTGGGAAATCCAAAATATGTTGTGGTTGCAAGTATTGGTGGAAAAAAAATACTGATCTTGTAATTTATATGTAGGCATTTAGTTCTCAACTCTGTTTTGCTTTATAATGCATTGTATTTTCAATATGGCATCCCAACAGCAGACATCTGATGGTACCCCAGTGATGGTCACAGACACTAGGGCAGCCGCTGTGCAACAAGGAGCGTCTCCAAGTGTGGATCTGCCTCATTGCAAGAGGAGATGAGCAAGGCGAAAAACAATAGGACATACTGTATCATCTAGGAGCAATTAAAAATGCTTTGGTGTGTCCCAGAAGTGCGTGCGTTTGTGACACCAGGATTTGCATGTCATGGGTGAATGTAGAAATAACATGGGGAAACACAAATGTGGAAACAGGAAACAAAATCCCCCAGCCCAACATGAAACATTGGGATTTTGAAATGAAATTCCCAGATTTTCCAGCACTGGGTTCTGAGAGGAGAACGTGCATTTCAGTCTCTCTGGGGGATGCATTTGCAAGCAGCTCAGCTTTTGAGAACGCTGCTTGTAATAAAATATTTCTGATTAAAAGAATGTTGATGAAAGACTTCTGATCCATCTAAAAAGCTTTATAGCTGTTTTCCTTTTCTCTGCGTTTCTGCTGTCTCCAGTCACTAGTGCTGTCAGCACTATTTAGCAATACCATTTTTCACTGTTCAGTGTTGTTTCCTGATAAAGAAATAATGGCAGAAAAAAAAAACCCAAAACCCTGCTGACATGTTGAAGGCAGCCAGTGACTGCTGTGAGCAAGGTGACATTTGCAGACACCTGGGGTTTAGGTGTCTGCATTCCCTCGTTAGCAGTTTTTAATCAACATATGGCATGTCTGGATGGCAAAATGCAAGGAGTGATCAACCCAGCAGCACTCTGGGCTAATACAGCTTTTTTTTTTTTTTTTTTTTTCTTTTCCTGCTACTCAAGTAACTCCTGTAGACATTTGGATCTAGCTGTGTTATGCTGTTCCAGAAGTGCAGTGAAACGAGATCTCAAAATCCTATCCCTGCTGTCGCAGGTTGTGCTTAGCTGTCGAGCCACCTCCATCCGGCTACATCCTGTACAGGGGGTGACTCATGTCCCTGCTCCGTGCCAGCTGATGCTGGAGGTATGTTAGCCAGCGGTGACCCGACCGTGAGTCACTGCAGCGCGGCCGTTGCCTGCAACTTTCCATTTCTTGGCCCTGCTATTTTTGGGTCTGGTAATTACGAGGTGAGCTGTGAATCACCGGTGTCTCGCTGTACGCCAGAAGGAAACCAGGCAAATTGTGTTAACGTGCTTGGCAGGAGGGGTTCTTGTTCTCCAGCATTTTACAGGCTTTGGCCCTTCTTCTTGCTCCCCAGAGCGATGCGCTCACCCTTCCTCATGTGTAACTGTCACGCAGGATCTGAGCAATGGCCAGAGAGCCTTGGGCTCATGCTCCCCCCAGCCAGGTGTCATCTTCTGGGCAGGAACTGATTCTTCAAAGGCCTGGAGGGGATTCCCAAGGGGTCCCAAAGGCTTTTGCAGATTTGTTCATCCAGTCAATGTAGGCAGGATATAGATTAGAAAATAACATCAAATGGGTAACTCAGAAGGAGGCCAGACACCCATGTGGACATTGGCCTCTATGGCAGCTGGTCTTGCAGTGTTTCAGCCATTCAGAGGGATGATTGTGCCCTGAGGCTTGTTCTTCACTGTTTGCCGTGTTGTGTGGTGCACAACAGCACAACTACATCGAAGCTCACCAGCAGAGCCAGGGGAAAGCACTGACCCTTTTTGTAAAGGCTTAGATGATGAGTCAAGGGAGGAATGCACAGGACTTTTCTGCTTCTGTATAAGGGATGGACCCCGTGACAGCACTAAACCCACCCAGCAGGTAGAAGTGCATGTATAGTGCTCTGCACAAGCAGTGGTTAAATCCCATCCCTCTGCTTCACCGCTTCGCTTCCCACCACCTAAGCAGGATAGATTCACCTGTAGCCTTGTTTTAATGCACCAGGATTCCTAGGTGCATTTGTTTTTCTTGCACGTTTCTGCCTCTGCCGGTCCCTTCCCAGCTCAGCTTTATGATTCAACGTGCCTGTTAAGAACTGGTCTCCAAACACATCCTCTCAGATACAAGAAAACCGAGGACATATTTTTGCACCCAGGAATCCCCAGGCTGAAAAGGAGTCTGCTGGGGATCATCAGGCTGTTGGAGAAGGATTGGGGATGGAGCCGTAAACCTGCAGGAATTTGAAAAACCTACTTTAATTTAAGAGGAATGTCCTTTTGTTCCCAAATGGATGGGCCTTCCTCCAAAGGCATTCAGGTGCAGTAACTGTTACCAGATGGGCTGTGATAAGCAACACAAACAGGTGGTGAGGACAACAACTGCAGACTTTAATTTCCTTGTCAGCTTCTCCCTGTGCCTTACATACCCCCTGGAGAAGAGATGAGATGTCATAGTTGTATATGGCAAAAGGAATGACCGTTGAGGGGATATTCTGCAACTGTATATGGCAGATCAAGCCCTTGGACTCTCAGTGGTGAGACTGTCATCTGGGCCAAGAAGCACAGTGATTAACTTAAAATATAATTCACTAGCACATGCATTTGTATAGATACAATGATCAATATACTTTAATGCATGCTGACATGTATATTGGCTCAGATCCTCCCAGGTGTAACTACTGTTTTTCCATGTAAGACAGTGGTACCATGCTGACATTGCCCACCTGGGGTTCTGCTCAGTGTGCTTGGGAGCATTGAAGGCTGGGGCTGCGGAAGCATGAGAAGCCTTGATGATTTTGGTGGTACCCCCCACACACCAGAGGACTTGAAGAAAGACAAGTGCAAGGTGATGGCATACCAGTCCTGCAGCCTGAACGGGGCTGTTTTATGAAGGCAGCAGTGGCCTTGCGCTCCTGTAGGCTGGTGCCTTGCTTTCTAGCAGATACCTTCAGTGTGGCTTCCTACAGTAACTGAAGTATTTGCTGTGCTGTGACTGGTGTGATGAGTGAACATGCTTTGGTACAGGTAGAGTAGAAGCAAAACCAGTGTCACAGCCTCCAGCTTGTTTTAATAAAGAGCTTTCAAACCCCTGGAGCCATCGCTTACTGCTTGCCAGTACCTGAGAGTGCCCATGCATTGATAGCTCCATCGCTGCTTTTACATTGGCATGTGCAACAGCAGTGGAAAAAAGAGAGATGGTGCAGAGCAGATATTTGCTAAGAAAAGCCATTTCATAGTTATCTCAGCACTGATGTTGCTCCAGTGATCGTAGGCACAGGCAGTAGTGATAAGCGTGACTCCAGAAGTATGGATGTACTGATTTGTTGCTGGAGTAAATACAAACCAGGCACAAAACAATATATGCTCTTATTCGACGCACAGTTTGTTGCTCAGCACCTTGCTGGCCTGGGCAAGGCGAGGGGCCTGCTGGAGAGTGCACAACTCAGTACACACATTCCTCAGTCAATAGTATCCAACGCACTTATGCTCAGTCTCTCTCTTACTGGGTTTTTCCTTCCCAAATGCAATGCTATCCATGCCTGTCTGACTGTATTTCCATGTCCTTGGCTTGCAAGCATACAAGTGAAACTGTCTTTTGTGCTTGTCTCTTGTTCAGGCCCGTATCAGTCATGTGTCATTTCCACTGTCTGACATCTCTTTGTTCACAGCTCCCCATCTCTGCCCAAATTGACACCTCCCGGTCTGAATGAAGGGAGAATAAGAGAATGCAGTCCTCATTTAAGCCAAATGGAGCTATATACAGAGAACAGGATTACCTTGGCTGTGTTAAGCCCAGAGTAATAGCTGTTTCCTTGCACTTCCCTTACTCAGAGATGGGCACACCTTCTCAGTCAGGAAGAGCTGGCAGAGGACTTGTGCTCACCCCAGAGGGCTGTAATATGTCCCAGTAAGGGTAGTCCTTGGAGATTTGAAGCCAAGAGAACGGGTGTTCATGATCCTTTATGGCCAGAAAAGGTTTCTAGAATTGTCTGGAATGGGGAGATGCATTTCGGACTTTTTTGTTTCTTTTTGGAGATAAGGAAGTTGAGGCATGGGGTAGCTTGAGGGAGCTGATACAAGTCTTACAACAGTTGAGCTGGGAAATAAATGCTTGGGGTCAATGTGCTTTCCAGCTCCTTTTTACATGGGGACTAACACGGTGCAGCTAAGGTGTGGTGTTGAAGTTGTGCAAGCCCCTTTCTAAGCCCTTTCCGTCTTGAAACTGTTGAGGTTATTCACCCCATTGCTGTGGGCTCTTCGCTTTCTAGCCTTTCACACCCTCCAATTTTCTCTCCTAGACGATCAGCTGAATTCAGAAGAGAAGAAGAAAAGAAAGCAGAGAAGGAACAGGACTACCTTCAACAGCAGCCAGCTCCAGGCATTAGAGAGGGTCTTTGAGAGGACACACTACCCCGATGCCTTTGTACGGGAAGACCTTGCACGCAGAGTCAACCTCACTGAAGCCAGAGTTCAGGTAATCACCACAGCTTGTATCCATACACACCTCACCTGGGGGGAGGTCATCAGGCCATTCCAGTATGGCAGTAGAAGTCCTCGAGGTCTGCGTGGCACACTAGGGTCACCAAGTTTCTGGGTCATGCTTTATTGCAGTCCCAAGCATGCCATACCTTGAGGAGGACTGCCAGGCCTGATCACCATACATACCACCCGCCCAGTCATATGTGTTCATATGGTTCATTCAAGGCCAAGATGTTGGATTTGCTGTGATCAGGCTGCTCACGTTATCTTGAGCTGCTCAGCTCTTATCTTGCAAGCCTGCACCTTCCGAAGGTCAAAGCAGACCGTGGAACATGATGTCTTGTACATCACTCCCAGGCCTTGCTGCCTACAGCATGGGATAGACCTGGTCCCCCAGGAACTTCACTGAGCCTGTTCCTCACACAAGGGCTTTATCGGGGCAGACATGACATAAGGATTGTCTTGTCATTAGAGTTTCCAATGACAGGCATGCCAAAGCAGCCTGCTTTTAGAGTTCTGTCTTGCCCAGCAGGGCAGAAGTGGTGTGGTGAAAGGGTGAGTGTTGCAGCAGAGCTGGCTGTGATGATTGGTGGGTCTGTGCACTTCCTATTCCAGGTGTGGTTCCAGAACCGGAGAGCCAAGTTTCGTCGGAACGAGAGGGCCATGCTGGCCAGCAAGAACGCCTCTCTGCTCAAATCCTACTCAGGGGATGTGACCGCTGTGGAGCAGCCCATAGTACCTCGCCCAGCTCCGAGACCCACCGACTATCTCTCCTGGGGTACCGCCTCGCCATACAGGTGAGTGGATAACCCCTCTGGGGCTGATGAGTTTCTGGCATAATATAGAGCAGCCTCAGAGTGTCCCTCAGACAGCTCTAATGGGCTGTTTATATTCACATGGGACAACAGGAGGATACACCAGTTTGACCACCCCACTGTTTTTCCTTACCTGTGTTCCCATCCCACCACTTGCTGCCAGAGCTGCAAAGCGGTCTTGGTTCAGCATCATTGTGGCTCTCTGGGATTGAGGTCCATGGAAGGTTGCAGATTTTTCAGTGGTGCCTCCCTGCAGTTCAGGAGGTTTCAAAAGAGGATCAGGTAGAAGTACACAAAACCAGAAGGGATTGCACTCGCTTCCCTGGCGCATCCAGTTTAAAGCAAGGAGGAAACCTCGCCATGGGACACAGATCCAGGGGAGGCTCAGCCACCACACAGTGACCAGAAGAGGGAGTTCTGTGGCTGCCCCATGGCAGTCAACTGCTTGGGATGCAAGGAAGTTCTGGGAACTCACTCCATGCGTGTTGCTTCCAACTCTCCCCTCAATGGTCAGCACTGAACTGGTAGGCAATTTCCTTCTAGTTGCTAGAGCACAAGCATGTGTGTGAACAAGCTGTGCTGTTGTGTAATGCTGTGGTTTGCTTGCAGTAAGGACCAGGTGTCTCTGGATTGCAGACTGGTGTTCAGTGTCCATCTCCTGTGGCGAGCACTGCTTAAAGGGTGGCAGGAAGGAAGTGCAGATGTGGTGACCCCAGTCTGCTCAAAGGATCTGGGATTTCCATGCATGTCACAGGCCTCCCTCTCCTCCTCCATACCATCCACAGCCCAGCAGGAACTGGGTGTGGATGCAAGTTCCACAGGATGTATTGGTTTGTGGGGAGCCAGCTGGCTTATAGGCAGTTAAAAATGAGATTAGTGGGTATTTTTTAGCACAGTGGCTTCATTGTTGGTCAGAACCTTGGAGCCTTTGGCTGGATCTCTTCCTGTTTATCTGGCTTGATCACAGACATCTTCCCACTGGCTTCCGGGAATAATACCAGGCCCAGGACCTCTCTTCCTTGGTCACCTTGACCCCCTTCCTGCACCCAAACATTGTTTGCACTGTTATATTCTGCAAACATATGGCTTCCCTGACAGTTTGCTGCTTCAGTGCCATGGGATCCTCCTTGTGCACCCTGTAGCTCCAGAACAAGTCATAGGTTCACCTGCTCCAGATACTGAATAGGATGTTTTCGATCATGACCAGTTTGGTCTTAGATGGTCCTTATCCTCTGGATTTTATCTGAGGACTGCTGTCTTGCAAAATCCCCCTTTTTAGGGCTAAGGCGCTCTCTCTGTGAAGTGCTCCTTGGTGTTGCATCCTAGGGAGGAGCTTGGGTGGATGCGTTCAGAGGAGAGAAGCACAGGTCCTTCCCCACCCCACTGAGACTGCTTTGGTCATAGTACCAGGTCATGTGAGTACCATGAGCTTGAATGCTCATGGCTTATTTCTGCCTCTCACACTTTTAAAAATAGATGGTCCCCAGATGTTTATATGAGGGTCTTCGTAATGTCTTCTAGGAGAAGACCCTGCAAACGTAACTTCCAGGGACATGCCGGGAAGGGCTGTCTGGAGCAGCTCCGGGCAATGAGAAGCCCAAGGCATTTGGGATGTGGGAACAAGGAGAGTAAGGGAGAAGGGAAAGCCTTGGGGATGGTTTTCTCCCAATGAGGACCAGACTGGGCTGTGCCTCTCCATGGTGCAAAGACACATCCTCACTGTCTTCCTTGTCTTAAGCCAAGATACTTCAGCAAAGATATTTACAGCTTACAGCCATCCCCACTGTCTGACATGCCAAACCAGGATGGACTGTCACCCTTCCACTGCCCTGCAGAGGAGTAGGAGACGTTGGCAGAGGAGCTGGTTTCCACAATGTGGGGTGGTCAGGACCCTCAGACACTTTCTGTTCCCCAGGCTTTCTAATCCTGCTGGGCATCTCTTAGCAATGACATTCATCTTGATGGGCACCCAGGCCAGGTTGTCACAGCCTCATTCAGGCTTTGAACTGAGTAGGGTTATTAAAGTATTGCACACTTGGTGAAAAACAGCTGTGCAAAGTGTTTGCAGGGCCCTCTGCCCCTCCTCATCTCCCTGGCGCTGCTGTACTGGCCCCTGATTAACAGCTAGTCAGGAGAGGGCTGAGAGTAGGGCTGAGAGCTGCATTGGCCAGTGCTGTTTTCACTCTTAGATCTGGGGAAAGTTTTCAATCAGTGTGTTTATTCTCCAAATACATTCAGCCACAGGTCAACCAAAGCTATTTTCAGATCTGTGTCACATAGATAGCCAAGTAAATACTATTACTTTTTTGAAGTTGAAATGTTTTCCTTAGGCATTTTTCAGCATAGGTTCCTAAGAAAACAAGACTAGCAGTCGTGCTGTCAGCCTGCACTTCCCACTCCAACAACCTTTGACTCTATGGGCCATTGAAGACCATATTTGAAAGAAGGATTTTCAGTCTCAGAAACATGATGTTCCTCTGTGTTTCATGAAAACAGGCAGCTGAGCAGAGGAAGGAGACTCTTTGTGCCTGAATGGGGCAGAGGGAAGGGGCAGCAGGGTGACTTCAATGCTTACTAGACCTTAGAGAGTCTCTGGACCAACACTTCAAGCCATACTGATGTTTGGAGACAGCCTTCTTGGGCACTGGTCCCTGTGCAATAACTTTCTAAAAGAGAGTGTTTCTGTAGATTTTTGGTTTAGCAGTGATTTCACTGGGCAACAGTAATTTTCCCCACACCTCTGGGGAGCTGAGAGCACGAGGCACCCCAGAATTCTAGACCAGACATGGGCAGCAGTTATATATGGGTTTTGAACGGGACATTGTATACTCAAGACTGAAAATTCCTGTTTTATCTAAGCAAGGGCACCCTTGAGGCTCCTCTCATTTCTTCCAGCACAAAACCATGGCAGAGATGCACCCTGTGGGAATGGGTTCTGTAGCGGCCATCAGCTGTAGACACTGCAAAACTTTGCAATGACTCCACAGGCAACACTGGGCTTCTCACCTGGCTGCTGACTTGTGGGGAGAGGTTAAAGTTACCAATCCAAAGCCAGCCACATAGATGGGGCTGAGGGGGTGCATGGCCAGCTGGGGAAGGCTTCAGGCATGCCGATCCATCGTGTCCTGGACCTCGGCAAAATTCACCCCGTGTTGGGCAGTGTCGAACAGCCCTGAGCTCCAGAGGTGCATGGGGAGCTCTGCAGATCTTCCTCACCAGGTCATCTGCTCGGGCCTGCTGTGGCTTTCTTCTCTGAAAGGTTTGGGGTTCTTCTGAAGGAATAAATTGAAAAAGGATGGGTCTATATTTTTAAGGATATGCCTGTATTTTGATGTGTGTTTTTTCATGTCCAGCCTCCATATCCTACCAGCAGCTATGAGCAGCTCTCAAAAGTGTCCTAAATGTGTGATCTTCTGGGGAGAGTTCTGGTGCTTTTCCACGAGTCTTACCTGTCGTTTCCGTGGGTGTAAGCTGTTGTGTTTCCACCCGTGCTGATGCAGAGATGACAGTTTCTCACTGAAGAAGTTCTTTTTTCCCTAATTAAATGTGAGAAATAGGAGTCATTTGGCCTGGGATGAGACCTACTATTATTGCCTGGTCTGGATCTCCTGGAGGCTGAGGATTCAGACAGTGCTGAATTGCATTTAAACTCCTGGCAAGTCAGCTCTGCCCTGCAAAGTCAGAGATATTGCCAGTGCTTTGGGGCGAGCATGCACGCCCACGGCCTGGATCTGTATGTGCAGCAAACGCCAACCTCTCTCAAGGGGGATTTGCTGTTGCAAAGGCTCTTCCAGTTGTGGAGATCAGTGCTGGAAGGAAAAACAAATTTTTTTTTTAAAAAGGAAAAAAGCAAGCTGTCTCATTTCTTGGGCTGTGGGTGGAAGAGAGCGTTTCCCAGAGCCTCGGATGTGAGCCACTCAGGCAGGCGGTTGGAAAGGGTCAGCACCAGACCTCAGCTTGCCTCCAGCGTAGCATTTGTGGTTTCCTCCTGAGCATGCTAGCTGCATTAAATGAGCATCTCTAGCTCACCTCCTGTTTTTCAACTGTTTTTTATCTGTGGACCCATGTATAGGAAATGTAACACGTTGGATAGTTTGCTGTTTTTTGAGGCAGGGGTGTTGCATTTTGCAGAAACATGGGACACATGGGTTAAACAAGTTTTCTAGTGGTCTGGAAAGCAGATTTGCAAGTTTTTGGTAGGATAAGAAAGGGCTCTCAGGCGTTTGTTCACCCTCTGCCGCCAGAAGTAATGCTTTTCATGAATAAAGACATGATTTGAAGGGAGAAAACTGTTTTGGGTTTTTTCCCTTCAGTCTTTAAAACATGCTGTATATGATCAGCTGAAGTTTTAAGGGAAAAAATATGGACATTTTAATTCCAAAATGCTGAAACCAAAGAGCATCACGATTGTTGAAATGGGTTTTTCCCAGAGTGTTTCTTTAATGTAACATGTGTTTCAGAAGTGACGTGGTTTCACAAGCAATAAAACCAGCATCATGCTCTCATCAAAAAGACATTGCTTCCAGTGGGAATACTTTTAAGGACACGGTCTAACTGGCATACCGCGTGCCCTGACCTCATTGTAAACCTTTTGGGTTAGGAAATGGGAAATGGAAATTTTCTTACTGACTTCAACCAACCTTGGTGTTGGCTATCCCTGGGTAAGTGAACTGCAGCGGAGAGATTTACAGGAGTGTTAAATAAAAAGTAGTGATGATTCCCTGCTCACATGACAAATACATCCCACAGGTATGGAAACCCCAGGGTTTAGCCTCACTGCAGTGCGCGTCTGCTCTCTGCGCGGTGTGAAGACCACGTCTGACGGGGTGTTTCTCTCTTTCCATCCCACAGCGCCATGGCCACCTACTCCGCCACGTGTACCAACGCCAGCCCGGCACAGGGCATGAATATGGCCAACAGTATTGCCAACCTGAGACTGAAGGCAAAGGAATATAGTTTACAGAGGAATCAAGTGCCCACAGTCAATTAACGACTGGAGGCAGCTGTCTTGCAGAAGGAGAAAACACAACAGCACCCGTCCTGCTTCGCAACTTGTTTGTGCTGAAAGAAAAAAAAAACACCAAACAAAAAAAAGCCACAAAAAAAGGAGAAAAAAAAAGAAGAAAAAAAGCCAACCCTAACCCAGAACTGAACATGGGGACCAAACTGGGAGCAAACTGAACCGCTCATGAGTGACAAGGTTCCTCCTTCCTTTTGGGATAATGCCACCATTGTTTTTTTTTCTTGTTATTGTCAGGTTTATTGCTTCTGCTCAATATACTACGAGCTTCTTCAGTAAAGGACGGTCTCACCCTTGTTGGTTTCCATTTTCGTGTGGGACTGCAAAAAGAAAGCTGCCGATCTCAGCCCGTGGAGATGTCCCATCTGCCATCATGCTGAGATGCGAAGCTTGCTCCTCCCCCCTGCCCCAGCTCACCCTAGAAGTTGTTTGGTCACCGCTTTCCGTTGTATCTGCCTGACCCTTCGCTCCTCCGGTCCCTTGTGCCACAGAGGCAGCGCCACTACAGTTAGCCTGCGAGAAGCCTGTTAGTGCAACGAGATGGGGTCATCCTGCCCGGGTTGCTTGGACCAGTCTGAGACGTGAGGAAGATCTCCTTGGGTTCCGCAGCGCTTCATTGCTTTCTTGGGTACTTCTGGCACTGCTGCCTCAAAAAGCCAAAGAAGAGAGAAAAGCCAGCGTGGGTGTGTGAGTGGGGGGGCGTAGTGGGGGGATCGCTCTGTAGTGCCAAGAATAGGACTGTTAGGACACTCCTTTCTATGCCTTACAGTTTGTGCCACAGGGAAAGGCGTTGTCCAGATGCATTTGTTTTATATATACTGTATATATTTATATATATAAGATATACATGCAAGCTTGGTTGGTGTTTTTTATTAAACAAAATAAAGTCCATTGAAAATATTCGGGATGTTTGTGCTGCATCCAGGTTCCTGAAGCTGTGCATTGAAATTCCAGCCACAGCCTCTCTCACCCTTCTCAGAGCTCTTCCCAGTAGCCTCGGGCAGTGCTTAAAATGGCCAGCTCACGTCTTCCCGTGAGAAACCCCAAAGAAGTGGCGCTGGAGGGAGCCACGCTCCTTTGCAGCTTTTCCCCACAGGCATTTACAGCTTCATAGAATAAAATGAGGAAGGTTCATGTGGCTTTTGGGAACACACAAGGACATCCCCATGGAAAGCCTCTCCCAGCCCTTCTGAGGATGGGTCATGTCTCAGCAGGGAGCATCCCATATGAAGACTGAATCTCCCCCCAGTTCCCATAATGCTGCCCAGTGAGGCTTGTCCTGTAGCCTTAACTGCTCTCCTTTGCTCTCCCTACCTGCTGTCCTCCCTCCTCTGGGGTCCGGAGAGCTAATTAGGACCTAATTGCCTTCTGTCCATGAAGAGTAGAGGAGATGCAACCCAAAAGGGTTTCTTCCATGCAAGCATTCTGAGGAAATTAGGATCTTTCGTGTTGCTGGTGATGTCTGCCTCTCTCAAACTTGGGAGGAGGAGGGGGCTTATTTAAGGCAAATAGTGCTTGTGCAGGAGACCTGCCCAGATTGAGTGGGATTTTGCCATTGAATAGTCCCACTGAAGAGAGCAGAGCTGCTCCATGGTCCAGGCTGGACCATAAGGAAAGGGGAATGAATCTCAGTCACAAGGGATACTTCTGGTAGAGTGGCTTAGCTCTCCAACTTGGTGCTTGCTACAGACACACTGGGCGTATGTAGATGTCTGACAGTGGGCTTTGATAGTCTAAAATAGCATGTTGCAGGAAATGAGAAATAAATCTCTTTAAAGTGAGGGTGAAAATTAAACTGGCAGAGGATGAATGGACATGCAGCCAAAGTATTTGCGCTAACACTGCGGAAAAAAGCCCCAAATCCAAACTGGTGTAACCTGTGCTGGTGATTGTGTGTGTGGCTGCTGGATATTTTTCTTTCTCCCTGGATGGATGTTTTTAAGGAAAAAAAATGTAATTGTGGTCAGGACAAGAAGCTAAAAGTCACAGGTTACGTTTGCAGATGGAACACGAGCAGGGGAAGCAAGGCTGGACAAGCACTGCATTTTAAGAAATCCATGGTGTTCTGTTTGATCCCTTTTTTTGGCCTTTCATTCTGTAGTCTGGAGAAGCTAACGTCTCTAAATCAAAATATTTCTATCATGAGTAGTGTCGTTCCAGCTCCTAGAGCCAAGTGATCACATTGGAAATCTCAGCCTTCACTTAGAAACTCACTCTTGGTTCCTGTGCCTACACAGAGAAACTATTGAAGAATGTGTCCTGCACAATCAGAAATAGAAAGGACCCAGTGCCACGTAACATTGCTCAGAGGTTGAACCGGTCGTTGAGTGCCTTAGTCTGGTGCTCTGCCCTCTCCTTGCCTTGCTGCCCTCCCCTGCAACCCACCATCCCAGCAGCGACAGCAGCCTGAACAAACATCCCTGTGATGACCTGAGGCTGCCCGAGTGTCCACCCTGGAGGTTTCAGCTGTTTCCTTCAGCACCTAGTGGCTTTCCCCTAGCCTTAGCTCACCTTTTCTGCAGTAGCAAAAATCACCTTAAGCAGCTTTCCTCGGTGTCTGTGTACAGGCACCCATTTCTGAAGTTAGCAAGGAGACAGTTCAGGGAGCGTGGAGCTCCTGGTACCCCATTATCCATCTGGGGATCAAGATATCCATCCCTATCCCCATGCTGTGAAGTTTACATGAAGGGCCTCACGTAAATGCCTGTGCAAACCCTTGTTCACCCTCCTCACTTTATTTCTGCAAGGAATTGACATGCATGGGGCTGCTCCTGCAGGAAGGTTGTGTAAGCTTTAGCACCTACAGTTTTAGTTGGGTCTTGCCTTGGGCTGGGCAGCTTGGCTGGGGATGCCATCACAGCTGACTGGCCTGTCGTCAGCTCAGGTGAGACCTTTACATCACCTTTGAGCTGGGTGACATCAGGATGTAAAGCAGAGCGTCTGAGACAACGTTGCTTCCTTTACATGGATTCACTAAACGGAGTCTAGCTGGATGAATGGATGGGTTTTGTTTTTTGTTGACCTCAGCCAATAGGCAGTGTCTTGTTGTCTATCAAACCAAAGCGAAATATTATGATTGTGTATGTTTAATCTGTATTTTATTGAACCTTGTAAATATGTGTGCAAATTAAGGGCCTTATCCTGAAAGCATAGAGTTCTCCAGGGTTTTAGTAGACTTTCCGTCACCGCTCTTAGGAAGTTGCCATGGTTACCCTGGTTCTCACTAAGTTTGGGTACCATCCAGGAGGGAAAATGGTCTTGAGGCACATTCCACTTGCCTTCTCTGCACGAATGCTGATTTCTCAGCTTCTCCCCTCCCCAACCTTGACGTAGAAATAGGTGGCTGACTCCCTCTAAGTGGGATTTTTCCACATGACAAGGATGGATGATTGATGAGGTTGGTGGAGCTTGACATGTGAAGCCACGGGAGGAATTCCCAGACGGAAGTGTATCCTGTAAATTATCTCTTGCTTTGTGATGTAAAATGTACAGTGTTTGCACTAGAATAGAAATGGTCATTTTCAATAAAAGAGGGAAAAGACTCCTCAATCCTTTCTATAAGCTGCCACATAAGTGTCATGTGTTGCTACCCTGAGGTGTTTTGACAGGATTGGCTAGCAACACACTGGAGCCTTGCTGGGGGAAAGCAGGATCAGGGCTGTCCTTCCCAGAAGGCTTATCCTGGGAACACCATGCAGCCAACTGGGGGACCACAGATAGACCCCAGCGGAGACAGAGACCCCTCTGCAGCCAGCCGGTGAGCCAGGCAGAGACAGATGCTTTGTCCAGACCCCTGCCTGAACCACAGGACCCTTCTGTCAACGTAGGCAGCTGCAAATGAGTTCAGCAGGAGTGTAGGGTGGGGAGCATCCATGCAGACTTCTCCTAAAAGAGATTATTTTCAGGAATAAGTGAGACACATCCATGGCTTTACCCCTGGCTCCCCACACCCCACCAGGCTGGTGAGACACCAGCGTGGGGCCAAAGTGGGGCAGGAATAGTGTGTGGGGGGGTCTCCCTTTAGGGGCAGAGGGGAGGGGAAGAAGGGCTGAGCATCCTCACATGGACATTGGGGGTGGGTGACCAGCAGAGAGGGATGGGAGCAGGGAAAGCTACAAATTAGGAGAGGAAAAGTATTGAATCCCACCACGTGGGCAGGGAGCAAAAAGAGGTGGGCTGAGTAGGGAAAACATTCCGCTACAAAGCGAGGGAGATGGTCAGAAGGGGCTCAGAATCTAATGAGGGCTAATTAGTGCAATAAGCTAATAAAGTAGGAGTAGGGCAGGTGCTGGGGAAAAGCCTTTGCTAGGGGAAGACACCAAGCTGGGCTGGAGCTGGTGAGTTGTGCTTCAGAGAGCAGGTCTCTGATGGGAACTGTTGTTGGGGTTCTGGGGCTGGTGGGTTTCTATGTCTTCCCTTTTTAGCCTCTGATTCATTCAGATTTGAGTCAAATGGTTGGAATCTGGATTGTGTCTGGGTTGGCTTGCTGTTTCCCTGCTGATCTGGCTTTTGAACCTCTATGGGCAGTGTGTGTTAGGATTAAGCAGGCTGAGTGCAAGGGGCAATGAAACGTCAGCAGCCCAGCCCAGGGAGAGACCCCGCTAAGAGGAGATGGGTATCTCTGCAAAGCCCTCAGCAGTCTGCCAAGATAGGATTCCTTGCAAGGATGATTATTCACCCTTCTGAAGCTGAAATAATAATATCAACCTCTTTCTTATTATTTTCTGGTTGCTAGAAGAAGTAGACTTGCAAATAGCATAGCTTCCAAGTTGTTTTTGAGGCTGGATGCATTGAAACAAGCCTCAGATGTACATCCAGGCTTGTAGCCAGCTCATCTGAACTCCCTTTAGACAGGTGTCCATCTTCCCACCTGGCACCACTGTGCTGTAGTTCCTCGCCTGATGGCTGCCAGTCACCAATGCACCAGGAGTTACCACCCCATGGAGTTCCAGATCTCAGTTTGGCCTGGATTTCTCAGCAGGACCAGTAAATACTATGGCAGAAGCAGCGTGTGGCAGCCTCCCTGCATGCAGTGTGTGGGGAGGCTGCCACACACTGCTTCTGCTGGTATCTCCTGAACATCTGACCACACATTACACCTATATAGTATTTCCCCACCCTGCCATGGGAGTAGATACATAACTCACTTGGGCTTCATCTCTCTAGGAAAGTCATATCTCCTGCTTACCACATGCTGACAAGGACTGACACTGCTTATCTTCATCACAATCTTTCTTTGGGATCAGGAGGAGTAGATCCAGCCCTTCTTACTCTGATCATAACAGGTGTTGGATTAATTTTCAGCTGGAAATTGTTAATGACAAACATGTGGGTGCAGGGGCTGAACATGAGGCTTCTTTCCAGTGAGAACCCAATAGCTATGGGAATGCTGAAAAAAGACAAGTCCTTGATCCTCTCCCCAGGGTAGTTTTATCTCTGCTTGGGGAATCTGAACCCCAGCAGCTGGGGTGAGACTGAAAGAGAGGTACCAGTCCCAAATCAAACCATGCCTCTGGAAACCTTCCTTCTCAGCAGCATGGCTGGTCCCTTCTAAGCCCAGCTGTCTGACTGGTGGCTGCTGCTTACACCTACCTGGATGGGGTGTACTAGAAAGCCAGGAGCTAAAGTCCTGCCAGCACTGCTCCTCTGGCCATGCTCAGCACACAGCCTCTCCCAAGAGCCCATCTTGAGTAACATGTGTGCCTGGATTGTATCTTTCCCCAAACTGTGCCATGGCTTCAAGCTTGGCCTTTGCAGTGTGCTGGAAGGGTCTGGGGCTGCCAGGTGAAGCTATGGGGACCCTTCACCCTCTTGGCTTTCTCTGCAGCATGCTTAGCTGCTTACAGAAATATTTCAAAGTGGTGCAGCTAATCCCCGTGGCTGTCTGCCAGACTCCCCATCTCTCCCAGAGAGACATCCTGGCTATTCCCATGGAGGGTTTTCTTGATTGCAGTAGGGATCTACTACATATCTATCTACACAGAGGCTGGTCATGGCTCAGAAATGACTGGGACTTGCAAAGCAGATTAAGTTGTACCTAGCTGCTCTGCATACTCACAAAGACTCTCTGCCCAAAGGTGACCCTGAACTGGGATGAGGGATGCCTGATGCAGTGGAAAACCTTCATGGCCTAAACCCTGCCCTGCAGTAGGGTTGGATGGGATGGTGGGACTGGAAGACTAGAAGTGCAGAGGCATTGGAGAGCTGTGAGAAGTGAGAGCATAACTTTTCCAGCCTAACAGAGGGTTGGAGCTGGCTCTGAGGTTTTGGAGAGGTTGTTGCTTTATGCAAGGCAGAGCCTGGCCCACAGCCCTGCCCTCACTCTCTGCTCCATGCTGGTGGGAAAGGGGAAGATGCTTAAAACATCAGTGAGCTGAAGAAAAGTTGTGTAGCTATAGAGCTCTGCAATTTCAGGAAAACAATAAGCATACCAAATAGGGTTTTGGCCGATGCTGTCTGTCCAGGAGGCTGCTCAGCCCTTCATCTGTGGTTGTGCAGGCATGGGTCTGGGGAGAAAGAGGAGAAATTTAGAGCCTGTGGCCAAGGCTGGGCACCCTGGCACCAGGGCAGTGCTCAGCAGAGCTCCCTGGCATCTCTGCTTTCTCTTGCTGGCAATTACTTAACAAAATGGTCATGTAATCCCTAAATAATCCCCATGGGCATTTTAATTTGTAAACTTCATATACCTGAGGCTTTGGGGCAAAGCTCTTCAAAGAGGCTTGAGTGACTTGGACCCTTGTAGTCAAAAGGTCATCCACAGAAATATCCCTATTGCTCTACAAACACAGCTCTGGCTCCTAAACCACTGCAGTGTGTTGGGCAACTGCTGCTGCTTGCCCACATTGCCCTGTTAGCGGAAAGCCCCTGGGTGTCTCCACGCCTAGGGGCTTTCCTGTTCATCTGTCCCAGCTTCTGCCTCTGCAGTGAGATCCCAGGCAAGTGGGAGCAGCTGCCCCAGTTTGGTTGGGTCTCTACAGCCTGGATTTGGACCTTAGCACCAAAAGCTTCCCTTTCAGCCAAGCAGGGCTCAACTGGGTTATCCTGTATAATTCTGCCTGCTCAGCAAATGTGATGAAGTCACATGAAATGGTAAAATTTGGAAGAATAGAGGACTGGGGAAACCCCAGCTCCTTTCACAAGCCTGGAGTACTTGTGTTTCCTACCAGCAGGCAGTTAAAAGGATGGGGTGTGCACCTGAGGCTGTTCAGAAGTTGGGTCTTATCAAAAAAAGTCTCTGGGAGGGAAGAAAGGCCAGCAATCACTTTTTGGGGGCTGGTGAGGACTGTATGCTGTGCCTGAACCCTCTTCCACACCTCACGGTGCATGCTGTAGGGCAGGAGGGCAGCTCTGGGGCTGCTAGGGCCTGAGTGGGGGAACTCCAGCAAGGCTGTTGCACCATCTAAGAGCCAGCTGCTGGTTTTTCAATGAAGCTGAAAAGTAATTGATTGTCCCCTATCAAGGTGGGGCCAGGAGACAGCTGGACCTTGCCTTGTGCTCCCCTGAAGCATGTGCCCATGTCCCAGGGGTGATGCTGGGATGGGGCCCTGAGGTCTCCAGCTGTGAAGATGAAGCTCAAGTGACTTTGGGGCAGGAGGATTTGACATCTCCATGTCAAGGCAGGAGAGGCATGGTGAGAGTTAACAGCAGGCTGAAAAATGACAGATGGCAACCGGCATCTTATAATGTCTCATCCTCTTCTTTTTTTTTAATAACTTTTAAGATTAGAGTTACTCTTTCCAGAGTCTTGGCCAAATTCTGCTCTCTGTCTAGCTGGAGTCCCTCGGCAGGCTCGAACAGACGTTGTTTTCCTTCGCTTCCTGCCTCTGCCTGTCCAAGCGATGCCAGATGTTGTCTCACAGCTGCTGTTTTCCAACCCAGAGGTGGTTTCAGTGTGGGGCTGGGTGGAGCCCTACTTGTGAATGGGAGGTGCTAAAATTAGCCACGGTATAAACACATCTCAGGACATCACGAAGGACCCCACTTCAGTGGCCAGGCTGCTCTGAGGCTGGCTAGCAAGACCAGTACCATCTGCCTGAATTAGAAGCCATGTGTGAAGGAGATGAGTGTTCCTCCATGGCAACCTCAAAAAGTGGAGGAGGGGGTGAGTTTTCCCTGATGTGAGCATGGGATGTGTGGGTTTCCCACAGCTCCCGCCTCCTAATACAGGGCTGGCATGGTGGGTGCTCCCAGCAAAGCCTGTCCCTGGACAGGAAAGGTCACATCATGCTTCTGAAGTCGATCCACATAACACTGCTGAGCTAAAATGTGACTCTCCCTCCAGCAAGTGTGCAGATTTGGGAGTGGCCTGGTAACATATGTGGACTATAGTCAAACTAGAGATGAAGGCAGGATTAATCTAATGGGATGCAGCTCTCTGAAAGGCCCTCTGTGGTTCCTGGAAAAACAAACGTAGCTCCAGAGTGTGCTTCATCCCCTGCTACCAGGGGTGTGAAGACAGCTAAAGGTGTCCTCCACAGGAGAGTGAGCTCAGGTGAAGAGCCAACCTGCCTGGGAAGCACTGCTCAGTGTGGACCAAAAAGGCATGTGTTTGACCAGGAGGACAAACCAGGTCCACGCCACAGCAGAGTGAGGTGCCAAGGAGGGGACTTCCATGGCAAGTGCTTTGCCTGTGAGACTGTACTCTGCAAAACCATGTTGGCTGTTGTAGCGGTGCAGGTAGAAATGGCTTCTGGAGGAGCTGTGCTGGGGAGTCTTCAGTGGGTGTGTGGGTTGATGTGGCTGAGCCAAGCAAGGCTGGCCTTTCTATACAGCTGGGAACTGAGCTCCTTCCAAGCCAGCCCCATTGTTCCCTCCCCTGCCTCAGCAACAAGATGTGAGTCTTGCAGATACAGAACCCTCAGGGAATGGGGCTGTCTTGGAGGAGAGCTGACGAGTCATGGGGAGATAGCTGAGCTCTCCACTCCTCTGGATTGGGGGGGCTGGGTGGGACAAGCAGCCAGGGAGCTCTGCCATGTGCCCTCTCCCGCTGTTGCTTCCCATCAGAGAAGCAGCCTTTTGTGGGAAGCTTCAGCCCATCCTCAGATGGGTGGGACAGCAGCACCTCCCTGGTCTGGCTAGGGGACAAAGACTTTCTGGACCAAGTTGAGTCCTTATCTGGGAGGCAAGTGCAGCTCTCCAGGCTGGCAGAAGATTTATCACCATGGTCAAAGGCTGTACTTAAAGCTGGTTGAAAAATGGAGTGTCTTTTCCTGTGGCAGCTTCCAAGATTTCACATATTTGACTTCATCCCAAATCAGACTGAGAAGTGGAAATCTCTAAAAATACTGTAAGGAAAATGCAAATATGCTCAGGCATGGCAGGAGCACTGACACGATAGATTTTCCAGCCTTGCTGAAGTGGAGCATGTTGAGCCTCTGGAAAACAAATGCCAAGAAAACTGTTGCATTTCTGCAGTGTCTGTCTTTGTGGCCCAAGTGAAATGTCCAAGTGGGACACCTCATGTCCTCAGCTTGGCAGGATGTAGGCTGTTGTCTCTAGCATCTCTGCTGTGGGCTGGTTCTAGGTGTCTCCTCCAAGTGCACAATGAGCCCTGCAGTCAGCCCAGGTGGCCAGATCTTGCCTGTCATCTCTACAATTGCATGCCCAGACAGAAATGCGTTGCAGGTTCAGAGGAAAAGCTGGATGCCTGCTCCTTCCCCATCAGCCAGCTCTTTTAAGGCCATGAGGACCCCATGGTGCCATCCAGGCTGAGACACAGGGTGGGAAGAGCAGAAACCCAGGAGAACAGGTTGCTCAAGATCATGGGGACCGGGGCCAGAAGTCACAGTCATGCTCTTGCATGACTGATAATGATGGTAATACCTGATACTTGAATTTTTTCCCGTTGTGAGCTGTTTGTCAAGGCGGGGTTTCACTGTTGGAATGCAACTATCCAAGAAGGTTTTCAGAGGTAAATAAGGGGAATCCTTCCGATACAATGACTTGCCTGTTGCGTGAGAAGAGAGATGAAGGTCCCAAAGGCATTGAGCATGTGCAGCAGTAATGCATCCCTTATGCCACAGGGTGACTTCTCCTTCCTTGGCTGACATCTATGAGGGTGCAGCTGTGGCCACCCCTTTACCAATGAGAGCTTGCTGGCCAAACATGGCAGCTTTGAGTAATAAATAATAATCTGTCTTTAATTTGCCCTCCCTCTTTTTGGTGATGAATGGCTCCCATCGCAGCATGTGGAGGAGAAGCAGCTGTTGACGGGGAACGGGGTGGCTTCTCCAGGGTTTATTGTTTTAATCATGGCCTGAGTGAAAGTGACAACCCGAAGATGAAATATCTGCTGAAAGGAAATCATAACTCTGGGTGACTCCACTTAGCTCCATGACTATTAAGAACGTATTTTTGTTGGACACAGAGGAACGTGATTTCAACTGACTATGTGCTTAAATGCCGTTTCTTTTTGTGTTAATGTTGTTGGGTTTGCAATGTCTCTGGTGCCCTGGTTGGGAGCTTTTAGGTGTACCTGGAGCTTTGTGTCTGACCTTCTGTAGCATTAGCAGGTCTGGATTTTTGGTGGTCTGTGCTGTGCTAAGGAAGGGAAGCCATGAGGCTTTATAGTCCCAAAGGAGGCAAGGTGAGAAAGATGGTGGGCATGGGGTCTGCTCCCTGCTCAAGGGGAAAGGACCCTCCTGGTGGGAGCAGAAGGATGCCAACAAAGGGGGGAATGCATGGGATGACACCTGGGTAACTTGCACCCATCGGGTGACCATCCTTGCCAGCCACATCTCGCTCTGCCCAGGCTCTCATGTCCCTCTCTGGATGTCTGCAGCACTCAGCACAACCAGGCCCTGCTCTTGCCCTGCTGCTGGCCCGAAGTCAGCACCAAAAGGTGTGTTTTGGGGTTGGGTGTCCGTGCAGAGTGCGGTGTCATGTCCTGACAGTGATAGTCTTGTTGTTGCATGCTGTAAAGCTGTAGATGGATGAATGAGGAAACCAACCTGCAATGAGCATGGTCATCCCACCATCCAGCCACCACACTTCTGCACATCCTCTTTCCATGGCACGGATGGAGTTAAATGGTGCATATTGCTGCAACATGTTTAAATTGGAGCATCTTTCCTCCAAGCACCATAAACATAGGGGAGAACAGTTAAATATAGCATCTTCCATGTTCCTGAAAAAATGTTCTCATGTGTTCTGCTGGCTGCAGCCACTGTTATGAAACAAAATATTTCCCATCAACAGTCATTAGCCTTTGAGTCTGGGCTATGATGCTGTTTATTACAATAAGAGCAGTTACTGAGAACAGACAGGATTAGAATAGAAAAGTCAGCAAAGTTGTTATTTTCCTAATTAAAAAAATACATCATAGACCACTAATTGTGCCAGGAAGTTTGCCCTCCTTGTACTGGATGGGAGCCCTGGCAGTACCTTCATTGCTGTGGTCAATCTTCAGCCCCTGATGTCTCAGTGCAGGGGGCCAACATGGCACTGGGAGGGTAATAGCATGAATGCGCCCACGCAGCCGCACACATATGTGTATATCCCCTGTACACGACCCAAGGAAACTGTGCATGCAAAGGTGAGTCCCATTCAACACCTTTCCTTTGAGGAGATGGCATTGCTGTATGTGTGTAATCTCAAGCTAATCGTTCCCTGCATTGGTTTTATTAAAACCTGGGGAGACGTATATGCTAAACAGCAGTGGGAAGGTGTCTGCACCCAAAAATATGTTTGGAAAATGCATGTTGCATATGGTGCACATGTGCAACTAACATTTGCTTGCACTGCAGTAGTGCGTGCAGCGTTACAGTTGTAGGTGCAAGAGCCAGGACAGCAGCGGTGAGATTTGATTTGGTTGGTTTGGTTTGCATGTTTCCTCTCTTGCAGGCTCTCATCCTGCCTGGAGGAGCCCTAGCGGGACCTTGACCAAGGACACCAGCTGGTGTGGGCATCCCTCAGCAGTGGATTTACAGCAGAGCACAGGCACACTGTACTCCTCGTGTTGCTGCATGGGGGCAGTTTGCACATGGACCCACAACAGAGCTGTCACGTTGCATCCAACCCAGACCTCACAGCACTGATACATGTATGGTTGCCCTCTGAGGGTCCAGGCTGTGCTCTCCCATCTGGCCACCCCATGCAGACTTGGGGTTTTTTTTTGTCAAACACCAACAGGTAGCACAGCCTCATTGGGGCACCAAGAGTAAGAAGGGAAAAGAAAGAGAAGGGGATGGAGAGGAGGTAGGTCCTGGGGAGGGATGGAGTGATAGTGAGCAGAGCCTGGAGGGAGAGTCTTCTGTGTATTAAGGCTGGGACCATGCAAGGGCTTAGAGACCCCATAGGAGAGAGCTGGGATGAGCCCTGCTGTCCCTCCGCCTGCCTGGTGCAATGGGGGCTTTTGTCCCAAATGATCACTTTCTAGAAGGGAGGAAGGGTGAGTTTGTGTTAGTGTGGCTGAAAAGCTGCTTTCTCTCAATGGTTTTTATTCACCTTTCCTAGTTAAAAAAAAAAAAAAAAAGTTGGATGGAATTGTTTGAAAAGGAAAAAAAAATCCTGGCCAAAAAATATGCTGAACAGACAAATCCAAAACCATTCAAGGGAAGCCTGAAAATGTGAAAACCCCCTCCAAATCTCTTTTGTACTCAGACATCACTGTTTTAGTGAAACTTAACATTCATGGTTTATTTGATGCTGGGTGACTCTGCCTATGCTTGTTTCTCCTGGGATATCTTCAAGGTATGGGTAATTAAAAAACAAAGCCTGAAGATGCCAGCGTGGTCGTCCATGTCTCATTATGAATGAGTAACAGGGAAATGGACACTTGGTGATTAATAGTAATTCCCATGTTAACAACAAAAGCGATGAGCTGGAAGGGGATGGGTTTCAAAGCATGGTGTGCTGGCTTCCTAACCTGGGGAGTGCTGGCTCCTTCTGATGCCAGAGCCTGCTCAGAGCAGTTGATCAAAAACTGGCCAGCGAGGAAGGAGATATTTAATCTTTTGATACTTTTTTTTTTGGTCATTCCTAAGATGTGTAAGTTACTTTACTCCATCTCTCAGCACCTCAGGAGGATTGGGTGTATCTATCCTGATGTTGTATGGATGTGTCCAACCATATCACAGATTTCTTTCTTCCCAGGTGATCTCTAGCAGCTCAGTGGATGGTCTGGACAATTCTGCAACTAGTAAATGCTACCCTCAAGCCAAAGGGCTGCTGAATGGAGCAGCCAAAGCATGTCCTGGTCTCGTCTTGATGAGGCTGAACAAGTCATGGTGCTGCCAGACACAGCTTTGTTACAGGAAATTCAGTGCCATTGTTTGCAGAAGTAAAGACCAAACTTCTCCTAATAACTGCCAGAAGTGAAACAACATCTAAATCTAGTTTAATTCTACTTAAACCTGACCTGTTTCATTCTGTCACCATGAGAGCTGGCAAGTAAAGATAATGCAGCTCCCAGCATTGTGGTCCTTCAGCTCAGCAGCTCCAACGCACTGCTCTGGAGCCTTGTTTCTGCCTCCAGCACCTGCTTCTTGCAAAATCAATCACTTCATTACAGTTACTTTAATCATATGAATCTTGCTGATATACGTCTAGGCTGAGACCCAGGAGGGAACAATTCCAACCCAAAGAAATTTGTCTTGGGAAGCGCATCAGCTGTTGGGACTCAAGGAAAAGTGATGCTGCAGAGTTCATGTCCTGGGGTGCAACTGAGCCTCTCAAAGGTCTATCACGCTTTGAGAAGTTTACACAGACTTTGCCAGCTCTCCTAAACAAAGGAAAAGTCTTTTCTTTTTCCCCCTTTATGCTTTCAAGGATTTCTTTGGCTTGATTTCTGGCAGGAAACCTCTGACATGGAAATTACAGAGACACCAGTCAAACCTCATGCAGTCAAAAACAGTAAGTAGGCTGTCCCAGCAGAGAGGAAGATCTCCTGAACTTGCTGGAGATGAGGATTTGTTTCCTAGAGAGCATCCCCTAGGAAAGCCCAGGCACAGGATATCTGTCATACCAGGACTACTCTGGAAAGCCAGCCACAACACTGAATTTATGATTGTTTGTAATATAGCTTGTCCCTAACTCCTATGGTTTGCACTTAAATGGCAGTGTTTTAAAAGGTTTGGAGCACAACTGGGAGACATGGTCCTTCTCCACCTCTTGGAAGTGGGTGTCCTGTAGCCCCACTGCTGCCTCCTGGACTTCATCCCTGCTCCAGGCATCCTGCCGCTTCCTCCAAGCTGTTGCCAATGGCTAGTTGCAACCCTTTGAGGGGCAGCAGCAAGGTCACCACTTGCATCTTCCCCAAGAAGATATGCTAGCTGATGGGCATGCTCTGCCTCCTGGGGTCTGGGTCACAGCAGGTTCCCCACCACCCTTCCTCACCTGCCACAGAGCTGGAAGAAGGGAAGCACATTACAAAATGCTTTCCATCACCAGGCAGCTCCCTTAGCCCTTGTGTTTCGCTTTATTAATGAAAAACATTAGTGGGGCAATATGTCAGCAGGTTACAACGCTCCAGGTCTTGGTCTCTCCGAGGAATCACCTTCAGGCAGTAAGACACAGGGCTCTCTGTGTCTCTCAGACAGCACCTCCTGTAACCCTACCTCTGATGGGCCCTATAAATCCCTCTTGGATTGCTGATGGGACATAAATCTCCCCGAAACCACGATGCTTACCAAACATTATTGCATTATTGGGACATAAATCCCACGTCAGCTCAGTGAAATATCTGCGGCTATCATGTTAAACAAGTCAAGAGAGCTACTTAACTATTCCCAAACATTAACTTATTAGAATGCAGGCAGAGAGCATATGAGGAGCAGCCCAGAGGAGATGTGTTCTGAACAGCCATTTATCACATTTGTACAAGTCATAAACAGGTCTACAGTTTTTGGCTGTGCCTTGAATTTCCAGGAATGGAGATAGAGTTGGGAAGAGCAGATATGGGAGGGTATCCTCAGATGCAGGCTGAGGAGTTGGTATATCAGCTTAATTGCTGTAGAAAGGACCAGTTTTCTGCTGCAGCCAGATGGTGCTATGGGATTTGCAGCTTCCACGCCTCAGGAAAGGGCGGGGGGTCTTCCCAGGAGGTGAATAGAGATGTACATGCATGGGGCGTGGGGGTGAGGTGAGTCTTGTGTGACGCTGTCATCTCTGAAAACCCAGTGAGGTACAAAATGAAATGCCACCTACTGTTATGGTGAAGTAACAAAAATGAAGTTTGGGTAAGAAAAGAAATTTTTAAAAGTGTTTGTCTGTGCCTTTTTTAGCATCCCAGGCTGCAGCGAATCCCCATCTCAAGCTGAGGCATGGTCTGTAAGAGCACCACCCAAGCTGGAAGTCATGAATCTGCCCCTGGAGCTGTAGCAGGTGTCTCTTTAGTGGGGAGGATTTGCAGCATCTCGTTCCCATTACTGTCTCCTTCGGCAGCTGCAGCAAGGACGCCCTTCTCTCTCATCTTGGGAGTCTCCCCTGCTTCTCATACTTTGCTTTTTCTTGCAGTGGTGGAGAATATTTTTTCCCCCTGAAGTGTAGGTGAGACTGTTATTCTGTACCAGCCCTTTGACCCACCATCACCTGTGACAGTGTCCTCGGGGACAGCAGTGCCTGGTGGGCACTCACAGGCTAAAGTGGGGGCTCCTGGGAGCCGGTCCTTCTGCAGGCACTTGAAACCGGGCTGGGACTGTAGAGCCTCTTTGTGCAACTGGCTGGAAAGATCTCCCTGCAGGAAAATGAATCAAACCCGTCGCCAACTGGGACAACCCAATTACGTTGTGTTTGCCTGAGGTCAGGGGCTGGGGAGGGGAAGATTTATAACCCCTTGAAGCCCTGTGATTTGGCCGCTCCAGCAACTGTTACGGTCTGTGACAGTGTGAAATGTCAGCACAGATGCTCTGTGAGGCCCGTTTGAACCAGTGACGTGGGAGCATCGCATGGGCGGGCGCCTGAGTCAGCACCCAGTGCTGGGGCTGTGCCCAGCGTTTATGTAAACTCTGAACTGTGTACAGCCACTGAGCTGAGCTATAAATCTCCCAAGAAGTAGCTCTTGCAAAGATGCTGATCTTTCCAGGGTAAGATGGAGCTGGAATTAGAGGGAGAATAAATTTGCCTGCTAATTGGTGCTGCATGGACCTGGATGGAGCAACCTCCTGGGGGACGCACAAGGAGATACTGTCTTTGGAGACTGCCCAGGGCTGGATTCAGGACTGGTCCAAACGCCTGCTCAGGATGTCTCAGGATAGAAAGCAACATCCTATTAGGAGAACACCTATCCCATCCCCAAAAGGCTAGAGGTTCAAAGGGAACACTCACATGTGCAAGCTATCAAAACCAACAAATACTTTTCTTCCATCTCTAGCAATACTGTGCTTCTCTCAGAAAACATTTGCAATGTTATTGGAAGAGCTCAGAAGATCAACCCATCAGTTAATCCACTCAGTAGCGTGTCCAAAGTATGTAGAAGCAGGTAATAGAAACATTTTGTGAGCTCTGTAGGTGCATGCTTGAAAATAAAAAAAAAAGACTTTTTTTTCCAAAGGAAAACACAAGCACTGATGATAAGTTAATTTCTTCATGGGGTCCCATTGATTGCCTCGCAACCTCCTTTAAAGGCACTTCAAAAATTATAATATAAAAGCAAAAAACAAGTGCCCCAAGTGCTTTATGAGATGGTTTTCAAAAGAAAGATGCTCTTGGGAGACAAAGTCCCTTTGAGACGAAGTGCTCAAAAATCAATTGCTTTTGAAAGTGAAAATTTGTCATCTGCAAAAGGCTGTCAAATAGCAGTCAGCACTCCACAGTCCCCAAAACATGTTAAAAAGAGGATCACATCTTACTGCCACTTGCTTAGACCAGACCTATGGTCCCAGTCTCCTGGGCTGGACCATGTCATTGAAGTCCATCCTGTTTGCATCCTATGGGCAAGTAGCTCTTGTGCTTCATCTAGTGAAACCACCTGACAGTGCTGCCAGCTGGGTGGCCTGTGCCCAAAAATATAAGCATCACACACAGGCATGAGCTGCTCCATGGTGTTGGCAGGAGAGGCACTACCATCCCCACTGAGCACATGGGTCCAGACCTGTATCCCCAAGCGGAGGAAAAACCTAGCCTAGGAGATATCAGCAAATTAACAGACAAAGCAGTTCCTCCTCCAGAAAAACTCTGCTGGCTTCTTCCCATCCAGCTGGGCTTTACCCTATGGACTTGACCCCTTTCCTCAGGGCTGGTGTTCAAGTGACCTACATCTAATTTCTCACCGCCTTCTGATGAGTGTTTTCATAACACTCTTCTCCTTCCCAGCTTTGGGGACCTCCAGAGCTCAGCCAGAGCTGAAATCCTTCTGCTCTTTGACATCTAATTTTGTTCTCCACAGGATATTTCCTGGAGAGCTTATAGGAGTCTTGAGAGAGGCTGTCCAGCCCCATGGAGGGAGGAATCAGTGCTGACAGGGATCACAACAATGCTTTGTGGTCTTATAAATGGCTGGCAAGCACCAAAGCACACCCATCAGCCAATTGATGCCTGGCAGTGATGCAGAGGGGTTGGAGGGACTGTGGTGCAAGGAAGGAGGAAGATGGGCAGGGGTGAGGGAGGGTAGCACATCTCCTGCCCAGCTGTTTCCTCCTCTCTTCTGCCAGTGGGTGACTCCCTGGGATTTGATGCAGGCTCATGGGCCAGTGCCCATGGATGGGGTGCTTGAGGCTGGTCCTGCAGCCCCACCTCTGCCTTGCCCCAAGAGGGATGGTAAAAGGCTGGACGGGGGACGTGGAATGGCCAGAGATATTTGTTTCTGTGCTGGAAACCAGTGGCTGGGAGGGATAGATGGTATGGGATGGCACCCAGCAGCATAATGGGTGCAGGGGGAAGGTGTGTGTTGGAGGGTGCTGGCTACCATCCCACTGCGTGCCCTTCTCTGGGCTGCATTGCCTGCCAGCATGGGCACAGCACTGACCGGAAACCGCTGGAAGTAGCATCAGGGGCTCTGTGAGAAGATGCTGGAGCACCTGCATGAGAAATGATTGCACTAATGATGAAATCCACTTAGATTTTACAGGGACTGAAATACTTTACATGGAAAGAAGGCATTTCTTCAGCCTTCTGCTCATGCTGCTCTTTGCTTGAACTCACCATTTTCTTTCCCCATCTTTGCAGATATACACCTTCCTACACATGCCCTCCTCTCTCTGCTGTCTGGCTTCTGGGTGACATTATTTTTGCAGGTCTCTGTAGCTATGCTTAGTCTCTAAGCTCACAGCAGAAAGTGCATCTCCTGGTCCCTGCTTCCCAGGGCTGGTGGCTTCCTCCCAGCGGCGTTTAGCCCAACAGCCACCCAAGAGCTGCTAACAGTGTGAAACCTCCATGAGTCTAGGCTTATTTGACCCAATCTCATCTGGTGTGCTATTTTCCCTCTTCCACCAGTTCTTGTGGTGTGTTTGGAGGCTTTGTGGCCAAGATGGAGCCCTCCTCGCCTCTTATGCTGCCTGAAGCCTGCAGTTCTGAAGATACGAAGCACTTTGGGTAAACCTTTGGGTTATTTAGCTCCATTGGCGTGGCAGGAAGCCCTGCCCTTATAGCTGTTTTGTTGCCCATCAGTCACTTTGTGGGAGAGGGAAGCCATTGTGTGCGCCCTGGACCCAGCAGCCATGGATTTGCAAATGCCTCTGGCCCGTGCACATGAAGAGGAGCCACCTTCTGGTGCCTCTGCTCGTTAGACGTCTCTGCAGCCTGTTGACACTACTCTTGCATATAAGAGTCTGAGCTGGTGCCAACAGCCCTGCACTCTGACATGGATGTGGCCAAACTCTGTTTTTGGTGTCCTTGGCTCTCTTTGATGTGTTGCCTTGCTGCCCCAAGCTTATGCACCCCAACCCATGCTATTCCCTGAGGTGGACCCCTCTTTCTCAACAGCCATGAGAAACATCCTCCTTGTGGTGTTTCCAAAAGGAAAAATATGTCCTTGGTTGCTGTAAATAGCGCAGAGAAATGATTTCTCATGATCTTGCTAGGACCAATGTTTCTGTTGCTTGAGCCTCATAAGTTTCCAAGGCAGTTGTCAGTGGAGAGCCCTTCTCACCACTCTGTGGCCAGGCCTTTCCCATACTGTTGATTTCGCACAGGCCTTTAGGAGCCCCTGGGGAGCCAGGAGCCTGACTCTCCCAGGTGCTGTGAGAAACAATCCTTTCCTCTGCGGAGTCAAGTCCTGCAGAGGAAGAATGAACATGCCTGCTTTGCACAAACCAGATGAAGCTTGGAGACCCTCATGGAACTCCAGTTGCCTCATAATTAGATGTTGAACCTACCATTATGAGTCTGGGATCTTTTTATATGGATAGAAATCAATGTCTCCTGTTTATCTGTCCTATGATAGGTATCTCAAAAGGTACCAAGATGTCTGTGGTTGGGCAAGATGGACCTTGTCCCACCTAGGAATGTGACAGCCCTTACAGTGTGACTGCTGCTTACTTCTGTCCCATGAGACCGTGGGTTTTGTATACCCCAGGCTGTGTCCTGACCTCACGCTGAGAAAGATGGGGAGGAAAAGGAGGACTTACCCTTTCTGGCTCCATTTCTAGTCTTGTGCAGAAACTCTACACCTGCAGCCCAGAGATGGTTTCCGAGGCAAGGGTTACTGATGCTGCTCCACCCCAGTGATTAGCTCCAGCTTCATCCTCTTTCTGAAGGTGGAGCCAGGAGAGGCAGAGGCATATGGAGGCTGGAGGCAGCAACTTTTTACGATTGCAGTGACTATGGCAAAACACCATCTTCCAGGCCATCCATCTGGCCACCGGCAGAATCGACCAACCCAAATTTGCATCCACAGGCTCATGCTGTGGAGAGATACAGCAGCAAATCACAAGGGTCAGACGTACAGCTGGTCTGTCCAAGGAAAGCACATGGGCCAAAGGAGCCATTGCTCCGTCAGCAGGAGGGCATTCCTGCCTGAAGGCAGCAGCAATATGTCCCTAGAGCACCCCAGATGCAGCCTGGTAACCAAACACTTCCCTTGCAGCACCTTCCTCAGGTCTGAGGCTGCCCTGTGCATCATTTCCAGGCTGGAATAGAGAGAAAACTGGCCAGGTAAAAAAGAGGGTACTTCCCATATGGAAATAAGGCCATGCATAGGCAGCTCTGCTCCCAGATCCTATGCCACTATGAATCACCCTCTTCCCAGACCTTAGGGAAAGTGCCGCCAGAGGCAGACCTGGCATATGGAAATTTCAGCCCTTAAGTCAAATATTATTTCAAAGCTAATGACAAACAAAATCTATTTTTGCAGTGGTCTTGTTTAAAATATTTCCCCTTAATCCTCTCAAAATAGCAGTAATTGAAAACGGTTCTTTGAAATGCCAGTGCATACTTCTTTAATTATATCCTGCGCTGCCTGTTTCCAATGAAACGGCCCTATCTGTTTGCAGTTACCGGCCTTATGAAAACCAGGCTTGGGCCCAAGTCAGCAGGAACTCGAAATAAGAAACATTTCCCTTCAGAGGCATCATTTGAGCTAATTAACTTTAATCAGCCCAGAAACATCTCTTTGAGATTTCTTCCCCCGCCTTGGAGCTGGTGCGGATCCAAGCAGCCCCAAGGACGAGGGCTGGCAGGGCAGTGGCGTCCCTTCATCCCTTCATCCCCAGGTGACAGGCACTGTGGCAGTCCTTGCTGATGCACCCACATGTCCTCTGGGAGAGTCTGAGGCTGGCAACACTGTCAGTGGCTGTCCAGGGCTGCAAAATCATAGCCTGATATAAGGGGAAGATAAACCCTCTTCTGCAGCAAAAACCTAGGACTTTACGGGCAGTTTGAGCTGATGAGGAGCTGTTTTTTCGCGAGGTGGGATGGAGCTACCATACAAGGACCTGTGGTTGGAAAGGGTGTTTTTTCAAATCTGCATTGATCATATTACAAAGAGGGAGCGATAAGCCACTGGTAAGAGCCATCATCTTTTGGAGGTGAGGACCCAAACTTTAGGAGAGAGTTTTCTGGGTGGGGAGCATGTGATGTGCAGCAGAACAGCTGCCATGCTGCCTGTGTCCCCAGTGCACGAGCCAGAGCATTGCCAGTGCAAGTGGCTTGGTGTTTGAAGGTGCAGGTGGCGAGAGGGGAGCAAGTGGCCAATGGAGCATCTTCCCAGCCCCAGGGTGGCACACCAGCTGGAGAGCTGCTCTGAGCCAGGGCTGCAAGGTTTTGCACAGACCACTTACAACAGTAGGGGCAAAGCAGAGTCCAGTCACTGCAGCCCCAGTAGTTCACTATAAAGATCATTGCTGTGCTTAAACCTTAGCACTTTCACTCCTCTGTTTCTGCGAAGACGGTGGGATCGGAGTGATGCTGTCACCCAGGGGACGTGAGTTTGTCCCCCAGTTTACAGGGTGACTGGTTCAGGTGCGCAGCCGGTGCGGGACCTCATCCCGGCCCTCCCGCCTCGCCACAAGCCCGGGGACGGCAGCTCCACTAAAACCCCCAGCCCGGGTGGTGGAGCAGCTGGAGCAGCCCCTCCGCGGCCCGCAGAGGGAGCTGAGCGCCCGCGGCTGCCGCACCGCCTCCTGTCCCCGCTCCCCGCCGGGCTCAGCCCCGGGGCAAGGCTGAAGAGCAAACCGGGTCGAGTTGGGTACCGTCAAATCTCCCTGCGTGGGTTGCGGGGGGATGCTGATGTACCGGAGTGGGTCTGGTTGCGGGTGCTGCTGGAGGAGCTGGTACCCGGACCGTGGCACCGACAAGGAGCGGGGTGCTCGGTGCCTGTGGGTGAACGAAGGAGGGGAAGGGTGGGTATACGCTCCGTGCACTTTCCACCCACCCGTGCCTGGTGCCCGGGCTGTGCGTGGGGCGGGATTTGGGGCAGAGCTGTCAGGTTTTGGTATAATCTGGACCCCGTGGCTCTGGGCTCACACATCATCCTGCCTGTGGGCACCAGGGAGCCTGGATGTGCCCCTGTGAGCCGAGAGCTGGGACAGACAGCTGGCTGTATCCACACTGAAACCAGTCTGGGGCTGTTAACCATTCCTGCCATAAACATCTCTTGCTGTATGTGGGCCATTTTGGTCAGGAGCTGGATTAATTTCACCAAAATAATTCTCACCTCCTGCCTAACCTGCACCATGATTAAGCCCAAGGGAGGAAATGACCTCATCACCCTGAGTGTTGGGGCCCAGAGGGCACTAATGAGCTTTAATTGCCCCAAGAAGCCTCAGCTGGGACCCCCACCTACATACCCATTGCCATGGGCCCAGGAGCCCTATTTAAGCTCAGGCACTCATCCTTTTCCCTAAGTATTTCCCAGAGACTTTGTATTGAATTTTGTGGGGAAGGTCCACTTTTGGTATCCTCCCTAGTGGGTTTGTGTTTTTCTTTTTTCCCTCTCGGTAGATAGGATGCTTCCCCAAGTAAGGAGAAGGGAGTTGGAATTTTGACTAAATTCAGGCTGGATGGTACCTTGATGGCTCCTGCTAGGGTGGGCTGTGTGCTCTAGGCTGTCCTGGCTGAGCCTGAATGCCTGCAGACTCAGCAAAGAGCCTGGAAAGCAACCAGCAGACCTAGCTCTCCTGTTGCATGTCCCTAGACTGACCCAGGCAGGGGCAGAGTGGGAAGAGCAAGCTATGAAGGGTAAGTGTTGCACACTTGTGAAGGACTCTAGGTATTCAGACTCCAGAGGCAGACTTAAAAGACCAACAGGCAAGTTAATTGATATTTTAATGCAAATGAATTTATCCCTAGAGGCAATGTGTTCCCTCAGTTCCTAAAAACCCTTGTAGGACTGACAGGTGGAGCCAGTGGTGTCATGTAGCCAATCTGCATGGTGCTGCCTGCTGGGCTGGGAGCAGCAGGCTCCATGGGAGATCTGAGCGCTCGGAGCAAACAGCGTGAGCAATGTCCTGTAATGTCATGAGATGTTTTAGATGGGGATTTTGGATTTTTTTGTTGTTGTTATTGGCTAGATGCTAAGGAGCCAGAGATTATAGTCTGCTGAGAAGGCAGCAGCCCCAGGAGCAGAAGATGGTACAGCAGCCCACTGAGTCCCAGCACAAACTGGGTCCTAGGCATGGCATTACACCCAGCAGGCAGGGTTTGGGCCAGGAGCAGCTTGCTATGAGGCTGGGGGCTCTTCTGCCCCAGATACCCAAATATCTTAAGACTGCATCTGTCAGGGCTCCCTAAGTGCCTGGTTCTCAGTCTCCCAGGCTAGTGATCCAGGGAAATCTAAGGGCAGGAGACACTGGCTACAAACAGAAACTGATGCAGGAGTTAGTACAGAAAAATGGGAAAAATATTCTTTGCAAATTTGTTTGCTGGTGCATTTAGAAGTAGTTACAGCAGCAGACACGAGTGATTGCTCACTTTGCTGCCTGCTCCCTGTGCATTTGGGGAGGTTTATTGACTGGGAGCAGAAGATAGATCCCCTTGTTCCAGATCGTCTGTGCAACTGAGCACTATGGTTAGTGGTTGTACTGAAGTGGATAATTTTTTTCTAGCATGACCACAAGAATAATATGATTTAGCAATATCTCTACAGTTAAAAGGCCAGAAACTGTTCTGGGGTTATTTCTGTGAGCTTTGCACAACAAGCACAACAATGGCAAGAAGAAAATGGGAAAGGCATTGGCATGGAAGTAAAACAGTCTCACTGATCTAGGGCTTGAAATGGGCTTACCCAACAGAATTACTCATCCACCTGGGTACCAGGGAGCTCTCAGGGCAGAAAGCCATGGGGGAACAGCCCCAGCGATGGTTTGCCATGTAGAGATTTTTTTTTCCAGCCTCCTAGGCTGCAAGGATCTTATGAGTGCGTAGAGCAGAGGTCTGCTTGCAGGGAGGCACATAGGGAGAGATAACAGTCAAGAGTCCTCTCCACCCAAAAGCTGACAGCTCCTGCTCAGCAGATGTGTGATGGAGAAAAAGAGGGCAGAAGTACATAGTAGTGTTGAAGTGCAGGCCCCTAAGAACAAGGGGGCTGTGTCACACCCATTGCTAGTCGAAGCTATTTGCCTTTTGCTTTGTACCATGAAGAATTAGTTACTTTCACTTCAAAACCAATCTGATCACTAGGGCTGTCTGGGAATGGGGTGTGGGAAGTATAGATGGCTTGTGGGTGCAAAAGTGAACAGAATAAATGAGTATAAAGACGTCTTGGCAGGATGGATGTTGCTTTTGAACATGTGGGGAAGTTATAAAATATATAAATACATAAAACAGCTCACAGAGTTATGGGTTACCTCACGAAATACAACTTGGAGAAAGCAATCTGCAGGGCAAACAACATATAGGCTCGTAGTTCAGGCTGGGGCAGCTCCTTCAGCCTTCCTTCCCTGGGGCAGTGGTAATTCAGCATCCCAAAAGGCCAGAGCCAGCTAGAACGTGAGTGTGGATGTGTAAACCAGGATGCAAGGTGGGCTTTTGCATGAGACATGGGATTTTGAATGGAAAAGACAACAGGATTTTACCTGTTGATTCAGCATTTCTCCCAGGTTGCCTGGCACAGAAATCAAACTGGATCGTGTACATTATGCCAATGCCCTTTTAAGCATCTAGACACATTTTGCTTTATATGTGTGTTAAGTAATGCCAGTGTATGACTGGGAGCTACAAATACTCCCATAGTGACAGTAGGATACCGCTTAGTAAAGCGTTATCCAAGCCAGGTTTATAGCAGCCTGTGTTACAGGAGTGACAGGAGGGAGCTAGAGATGAACTTCAGACTTTTCTTTAAGGTGTTAGGAGGGTCAATTTTTTTTTCTTCACAATAGGCATAAAGGTTAGAAATCTCCATTGTAAAGAAAGCTGATACTCCTCTTTAACAACTTGGCCCCAGAAGCTGGGGCTTGAGCAGCCTTGCTCTAGGCATTGGGTGGAGGGGTGGGATGTGTCTCCCAAGAGCTGTTTTCCATAGTTTGAGGCACTCTCCTCACTTCTAGCTACAAAATCATCTATGAACAAAGCTCTAATTACCTGCCTGGCCCAGATTAAGGCTTGTGGGTTGCGGTTTTTAAGGGACCCTGCTTTCCCTGGCTCCCATTCCTGGCTGCAAAGCCTTTTCAACAGCTGGGTCAGGAGTTCTTGGTGTGGGGAACACCCCCCTAGCCTTCCTGCCGTGAGCTGGGACCTTGGCACTTGGTTTGTCCCCAGGCTGGGGGGAACTGGGATGTGATCCCACCTGCACCCCTCTGCTTTCCTTCCTACCTCACAGAAGGGCTGTTGCAAGATGCATCTAGGAGGATTTGCCTGACTTCTCCCATGGCAACCCTCATGAATTACCGTGTCTCCAATAAATTTGTGCACAGGGAGGGGAAATCAGTAAAAATTCCCCACCTGCAGCTCAGGCAGATGCTGTGGAGTGGAGCTGCTGCACCCAGAGACAGTCCTGAGCATGTCCTTGAGGCTGGAGCATCCTTTCAGAGAGGAGAAGGGACATTGTCGTCTTCAGGTGGGTTTCTTGTAACTGGCAACCAGCAGCCCTAAAACCATAATGAGGCAACTTGACTTCCTGCTGCTGGGGAACAACGGTGGCCTGCAAAAAGGGAGCTTGTGCTGTGCCCTGGGAGGGTCAAGCATGAGGACCTTGCTGGAAGTCTTCCTCCTGCTCTGCCTTGGAGGAAGCAGCCAGGCTAGTGCTGAAGATGTCCAGCTTGCAAAAGCCCATTTTCTCTGGCTCCTGAGCACCACCTTGTCCTGCCAGTCCTCAGTGATAACAGCATCATGGGGGGAGGGTTGCAAACTCCAGGTTTGCAGCAACCTGCACCCTGGGTCTTGCGATCCCTGCTGGAGAAGGTGTGGCAAGACCAGCCCATGTGGAAATGCAGCACTGGAGGTGCTGGACTTGATTAGCCTCCTGTCTTTTGCAGCCTTCATCCCACTGAGCATCCTAAACCTCTGGCAAATTTCTCCACTGAAGCAAGGAGGGGATCCTTGCCTTTCCATGAGGCGCCTGAGGAAAAGGCAGTGGTTCAGCCTGTGGATGGCAACTTGCAGCTCATCACACCCATGCCACTGGGGCTGGAAGGCATGAGGTGAGGATGAGCACGTGCCTGTGGAGGCTTGCTCTGCTCCAGGGTGGATAAACCAGATGCCTTTTGCTGGGTACGTGCCTCCCAAGGACAAAAGGGAAAGCATGGTTGATTAGCAGGAATTATTGTTAAAACCTGCTCCAGGCAGGTGTGGTCACAGAGCACCTCAAGCAGTTTTGTGCTAAGACTTGAGCCACTGGTGTCCTGTTCACTGATCAAAGGCTGTGTTTGTTCCTTCTCCAGCGGGGGTGTGCAGAAAAACAGCTCAAACCTTGTAAACCAAGCCTGGGGCCTCCGCAAGACTTGGGGCTCCAAGCAAGGCTTGCATGTTTGTGATGGAGGACAGCCCTTTCCCTGGGGAGGTCCCTGCTAAATGAAATATTCACAGGGCAGGGGTAAGAACAGCAGCCAGGAGGAAGGGGTTTTCTTGGGTGAAGAGTAACCCTTGGGATGAATTCCACATTTAGGAGCAGACCTCAGGGGTTGTCCATGTCTATAGCACCTCTGGCCCCAGGCGAGCTGCAGGAATTGCTGCGAGCACGGCAGCAGCCCTCTGCAAGGGCTGTGTATCACTGGCCGGAGCAGTGCTTCACTGGGGTTGCGGTCAAGGCATTTGATACACATGTCCTTCTGGGTCTCTGCTACTGCCTGCAAGGTTGTGTAAGACTTGGAACAGAGCAGAAGCCAGGTAAACACTTGGGTGCCTTTGTGCCAGGTGATTGCCCAAGAAAAGGACAATCCTGTGTGACATCCTGAGAGCCAGGTATGTTTGAGCAACTTGTGCTGCAATAAGGGCAGCTGTGGCTTCTCATGGCATTTCACCTGGTGCTCTAAGGATTCTGCCTGCATTCAGACAGTGCCTCTAGAAAATAGAACATGGACAGGAGAAAAAAATGAGGGAGGACAGAGAGAGACTCTGCCTGAGGATGAATCCCATAGAGGGTATGGAGGTGGATTGGAGGTCTCCAGGACACCAAGCTCCAAGGTAGTGTAGGGGGGAAGGGGTTAGAGGAGAGATGTCTCTGAGATACAGGCAGTGAGATATGTTAATATGTTGCAACTGCTGTACCTAAAAAAGATTTTATGGGAGGCATGCTGAATTTTTCAGTTGGTTTGTTCTTGTTGGGAAGGTGACTGGTAAGCTGTGAAGCTGAGAGTGAGTGATGCCCTCAGAGCTTCTACTTCTCCTGAAAGGCTGCAGATCAGAGCAGCTCCCTAGGGACCAGCAAAACTAACTTTCAGGGCTGGCAGAGGGTTAAGGAGAGCAAAGGGATGCTGTTACATTTGCTCCCCCAACACAAGACATCAACCTCCCCCTGGGGTGCTCTATCCATCAGCTCTGAAACCTAAAGGGAATGGTCTGGAGCCCTTTCCTGGAATCATTTTTCTCACAAACAAAAATGGGGAAGAAGGATGTGGAAAAGCAAATAAAAAATGTATCTTCAACCATGTTCAAGAAAAACAAAAGCTGGCCCGGGAAGCACTCCGATGCAATTAATGCAGAGCAAATGCAAGGTGAACTCTCTTGTTTACTGCCTTGCTTTACGTAGCTCCAGCTGTGGATTTATTGTCCCCCAGCCAGCCATGGCTGCTGCAGCACTGCTAACTACTCCAGAGAGCTCTGCTCAGCCTCCCACATGGGGTGTTTCTCATTTCACACTTCAAAGATGGTTGAACAATGTAACTACACATCAAAGGGCTGAGCTGAGCTGGAGGGGAGGATGATCATGGGCCTCACGGGAGTCATGGGCGCCCATGGGGCGCAGGGCCCCGCTGTTCCCCATCTGGGCCAGCGGCGCCTCCAGCAAGTTCAGTGGCTGCCAGCAGAGTTGGGACCCCAGCTGCTGGTCTGTGATCATGCTGGGTTGTGTACTCCAGTAGACATCAGAGGAGTCCCCAGGGACATGCTGTCTTGAGGCTGAAGGCTGCTTCTGGCTGGTGTGGCACCCAGCTGGCCCTGGGTGAATTGCTGCAGTCAAGGCGCTGTGCTGGGGCTTATTCACCTTCTCCTCACTGACAGATCTTCCTCTTCCCAGTTGTTTCAATTGAGATGCTCCTTGGGGCAACATCTGTCTCTTGCTGCAGGTCTTGTGCCCAACCAGTGCTGCAGAGCCCAGTCGGCTGAAGCAGGAGCAGTACAGCATGTGATAAAGCCGCTGCCAAGTCCTGCAGCCAGGGTGTGTGCTGAGCACCCCTCCAGCTGCTGCCTCAGGGAACCTTTGCATGCAGCAAAGAGATCAAAATTAGAGGATTTTTCACCCTCTGCTTTGATACTGCTACGAGCAGGGGAGTAGAGCAGCTGTGTGGGGACTGCCTGTGGTGGCCATTGACCCCTACCTGCCACTGACCCCTACCCACCATCAACTCTTGGTTAATGAATACGTGTGTGTCTCTTGGTGCAGCAGCCCTGATGGCAGCCAGGGCAAACAGAGCTGCAATCTCACGAGCTGTGCACAAGGCCAGGGTCACGGCATGCACCAAGATGAACTGTGCCATCAGCCTTTCACGATCCTGTCACTGCAGGTTGTCCCCAGTAGGATTTCTGTAAACACCCCCACCCTGAGCGTCATGGGAAGCCACCTCCAGCCTCAGTTGTGCCACTGGTGCAAGGCAGCGTTGGGCTGGAAGAAGGCAGGCTTTTGTAGGTGACAATGCTTTTTCCTGACTGTTCTTGCTCTTTTGGAGGTTAGGAGCCCTCTTCTGCTCTCACTTTCATGTAGCACATGATAAAAAGTCAAACAGGAGTTTGCAGATATTGGGCAGAACTACTTCTAGGGCCATTAGAAATGTTGAAGCTTTTGATATTTTTTTTTCCTCACAGAGTTTTGAACACCCTAACTTTTCTAATTTTTTTTGCCTTCTCACACCTGCAGTTCACTTTCTTTTTGTTTCCCCTTTTAAAGAAAAGGGGGGGGGAAATGGGGAAATGTCCAAAATATTTTTTTTTCTTCCCTCCCCTCCCCCCTGTCCTGAGGAGAATGGCAGCTGGGAAATGATGAGCCAAGAGGTCTATGGCCTTTTCCTCTTTCAGCTGCTTGACAGCTGTGTTACTTCATGTAAATGATTGACTCTTCCTGCACCTTTGTTCCCCTCCTTCTGCCTTGGGTTGACCATTCCTGTCCCCACACTGGGGCTAGGAACAGGTGTGCTTTCTTGCTGTGCATCAATCCTGGATGTTGTTTTCCAATAAAAGTTTTAATTCACAGAAGTCATCCTCTTCCTCCTCCAGGTCATGTCCTGCAGGAGGAGATCCACACCTCCTCTAGGCTGGGAATCCATAAAGCCAGCTTGGCATTTTATTTGTATTAAGTCAGCTTAACTACAACTCCAAAGTTGATCCCTTGGAAAGCCAACCAACTTGGCGGATAGTGGAAAAATTAGCAATTTCATTCTTTTTCAGTTTGGTTGTTCAATCATTTTTTTGGCATTCTCTGCTCTATTTTATTTCAAGTCAATTTAGCATGAATTAAGAGCCCAACTCAGACAACTTTAGAGGCTGCAGCAACTGCATGCTGTAGGCTTTCAAACAGGCGTACTTCCAGCTGAACGGTTCTCCCCCAAGACCTGTCTGGAAGCAGGGATTTGATGGATGAACTCACACAATGAGACTTAGATGAAGAGTGCAGACATGCATTGCGATTTGCAAACAGACCCCTCCATACTTGCCTGCGCTTTGTCCTTCCCCACAGATGTCCTCTCAAATATGTTTGCTCCATTTATTAGAAGGGGGGGAAAGCGGTCAGATGCTTTGAAGAGGAACCTGCCTGATGCCAGGGTGGCTTATCCCTGGCATGGCACTGCCAGCTGCCCTCTCTGCAGGGGAATAATTGCAGTGCTGGGGTGGAAGGATGTGGCAAGGTTGGGCAGCCTGGTCCTACCTGCTGCTCTTGATTACATGGGTATCACTGTGCCCTTTTGGACAGGGGGGTATGTGTGCACGCATAGGAGAGGTGCTGCTCATCCCATGGGCTGGAGGTGGCTGCCACTACTCAGTGACCCTGGGATCTATCTTGCAATAATTTCAGTCCAACACTTTATTTCCTAATTTAGGAGATCTGCACCCACAGCTCCTCCTCATGTTACAGCTCCGGGTTTACTAAAGTCCAAACAGTGCGAGTGGCTCATCAAAAAAAACCCTCGGCGCTGGCCCTGCCTCCTGTGCAATGCTGTATAAAAGAGATTTGCCCTTTCGAGGGAGCTCCTCCAGAGCTGCTGCTCTTCTCTGTGAGAGAGCCCCTGGGTACTAGGGAAAGCTCTTCTACCCTGCCCAAAACTTACACACGTACCTGAGGGCTGCACGGGAAGTAGGTGAGCAGGATCAGCAAGAACCGCCTCAGGTTATTTAAGGAGCTGGGGAAGTTGTGCTGGGGAGGAGGTGCCCTGTTCCTGTGGGCTGTTGCCAAGGCCTGCAGAACCACCTGGGTGAGTGTGCCTGGCTGGTCTCCACTCCACCACAGCCATGTTCTTCCGCAGGTGGGCAGGACGGCATGGTGCAGCGCGTGGCGGTGGTGGGCGCAGGCGTCAGTGGGCTGGCAGCCATCAAGGGCTGCCTGGAAGAGGGGCTGGAGCCCACCTGCTTTGAGCAAAGCGAGGACATCGGGGGGCTCTGGCGCTACACGGTGAGTGGCTTTGGCTGCCTGGTTTGACCTGGCTGGGGGAAGCCTGTGTCCTCGGGGCTGGGAGGCTGCACCCTGTGTGCCTGCACCGGCTTGCTCTGCTCTGATGGTTGCATGTGGGAGGGCTTGGCTGGTTCAATACAGGTCCCCAGGTCCCCTCTCTTACCCTGGGGACAGCCTGGCCATCCCTTCGCTTGCTGAGCCAAGTGCCCTCTGAACTGCCAACCCCTCCCTTTTGGGGATGGAGGGAGCTGCCAGCTTCTCCCTAGCTAAGGGGCTGCAAACCCCTCGGGGTTGCAGTGAAGGCATGCTCATACTCCCTTCAAAGCCCATGGAGACAGGGATACCTCTGAAATGCAAGTCTTCAGGTCCTGCAAAAATGACCCTGCAAAAGTTATTGTGCAGGGCTGCCAGCAGTCACCCCACCTGGGGAGCACTCACTGCTACTCTGGGTAGCTCTCAGCGTGCTTTTGTGTAGTGGCCATGCACCACAGAGCTAAAAAGGAGCCTGAATTTATAATTAGATGGTCAGACCCAGAGCCATTTTGTGCCATGTGCCTACCCTCTGGCAGGCTGAGGCCGAGGGTACAGTTTGGGGTGTGATTGCAGTTGCAGGAGCAGCTCACAGTGCTGTTGGGGAAAGAAATTGAGCCCTTGTGAGTTAAACCCTGGGGCAGAGGGGAAGGACCAAGAAAACTTGTTCTGGGTGATCTGAAACATTTGATTCATCTCAAAACGTGGACCACATGTTTTCTGTCTTTTCTGGGGAAGGCTCCAGCAAATTCCTCCAGAAAGTTTGGCAATATTTTTTGATATGTATAATGGAGGATTTCAGAACAGAATACCACTAACAAGGGAAAATGTAAAAACCACTTCAGCTCCTTATCTGTTTGGGGTTTTTTCTTTTATTGGAAATTGGTAATCATTTGGCCAACCCATATATGAATTTTCCAGCATAGAAACCTCGCTGCATTTTTCCCAGCTCTGTCCTGACATCAAAGCCATCAGGAAAGGGAAATGCATTGCCTGTGTTTTGTGCTGTTAAGAGCCAAGTGTCAGGGCAGACACAGTAGGTGCCACCCCCTTCCCCCCCTCCGATGGGGAGAGGGTGATATGTGGGGCTAGCCTTTTTGGGCAGAACCTGACCAGTCCAGCCCGGGCCACACTGCATGCAGATTTTGGCAGATTCTCCCATGTTCTGACCTTCTGTTCATCTGTGGGACACTGGCTGGCTGGCATGGGCATTGCTGGGTGGCAGGCACAAGCCTCTGACCATGTCCCAGGCCAGACCTGCCCTGTGGTTGCATAAAGCATGGGCACATGAGCCGCTGCACCGAAGCAAAAGTAACCCGCTGGGCTTCTGCCTTCAATTGTGCAATCGCCAAGACCATGCTCACAAAGGACTGATGGCTGGATGCGCCCATGTGATTTTTGGAAGCTTTACAGGAAGACCGGGAGGAAGCTGGGCACAGGGAGGTCCCACGTTACTTGTCTCCTGTGATATTTTGCATGTGTCCATGTGCACAAGTGTAGCTGTGTCACACCTGACCTCATGATGTGTTCTGGATGTGCAGTAGAGAAGATTCAGCATGGCCATTCCACCGTGCTCCCTTCCCCTGAGGTTTTCACTTTCCTTGGCAGATGCACATGTAACCGGCTCCTAAATGCCTCGGGCAATGCAAACCCTTGTCCCCCAGCCTGTTAGGACACTTCTGTGCTCATAGGGGTTTATCTGATTATTGCACTTGATGGCTTTGCCATTTTTCTCTGGCTCCAGCCTGGAGATGAAGGCCAGGGTGTGATGGTATCTGGAGGAATTGTTGCAGGGCTCCAGAACAGGCAGGGGTCATGTCCACCCCCCTAATGGTATGTGTCTATGCTCCTCTCTCTCCAGGACCAGACAGAGGAAGGCAGAGCCAGCATCTACCGAACCGTCTTCACCAACTCCTGCAAGGAGATGATGTGTTACTCCGACTTCCCCTTCCCTGATGACCACCCCAACTACATGCACAATGCCAGGCTACAGCAATACATCTGCAAGTACGCCGAGCACTTCGACCTGCGCCGGCACATACAGTTCAAGGTAAAAAGCCTGGAGCTGAGAAGGTTAACAAGTAGCTGGGGGACCTGGGCAGGAGGGCCATTGCCTCTGAGCCTCAGTCTTCCTGCCACAGGGAAAATCATGGCAGAAAATATTCTGGGGGAAAGATTCCTGGTTTTGTTAAAGCAGGTCTCATCAGGTCCCCTTTTTGTGCACTCCCCAGAGCTGCTGGCATGAAATTGCAGGGGCAAATGTCCCTGGTCTCCCTGGGACCTCTGAATCCCACTGACTCCTTAAACATCTTGGTCCACTCTGCAGAAACCAATGGACCTGTTTCTTTTCTTTCCTTTAAGACCCTGGTCACCAAGATTAAAAAACGCCCAGACTTTTCTGTGACGGGGCAATGGGAGGTGGTGACCCAGAGAGATGGGAAGGAAGAGATGGCAGTTTTTGATGCTGTTATGATTTGCTCTGGGCATCACGTCTACCCAAACCTCCCCCTTGCTGACTTCCCAGGTAAGCTGCATGTGTGGAATTCATCTGCTGAGACAGAACTGAGCAAATACCTTTTGTCACAATGTTCTTACCTGTAAAAAATGCCTTTTCAGCATTAAAGGGAGAGCAATATTTCTGGGGGTGGAGGGTCTGTTCAGGAAAACAAAACCTGTTTTTTTAGGAAAAAAGACTCAGTATCCAATCTATATCAAAGGAGGGACAATGCTAATCTTTCCCAGAAAGAATTATTTCAGGCTGTTTCCTTTAACAGAACACTTTTCATAAAAGCATTTTGTAAACACTTTTTTAGGCATTTTCACATGATTTCTAGTAAAAATGTTATGTGTATTACCCAGCAGCCTTTGGCTCTCTGTGTACAGGCACATTATTGGGAAAAAATTTATCTCTGGCAAGAAATATTTGGTGCTGGGGGTCTGTTTAGAGGACACAAGCTTGAGGCATCAACCAGTCAGGAAAACTTCCCTCAGGTCCTTTGCCATCTTCTCTTTTAAATATGAAAGCTGTTTCCCTGTTGCTCACTGCTGCAAGGATTTAAAGTCATGCTGAGGGGATGGAGTGTGCCTATCCAAGCATGTCAGGGTGTTGCTGGGCTTGCAATAGTACCCTTTTGGGGTATGAAAATACCATGCAAAGATACCCTGTGCTTTGCACACTCTTTCTCTTTAAATGTTGAATGAAGCCAGAGACAAATCCCATCCAACTACAGGTTTGCAGCATCCCTCTGTGTACAGGAGACATCTACTATTGTGAGAAATGCTCAGGTGGATGCTCCAGCATCATCTGCAAGAAAGGGAGATACCAAGGCCAGCACAGACTCTCATTTTCATTCTTGGGGTGAATTATGACCCTTTCTGTTCTCCTCCCCAGGAATACAGAAGTTTAAAGGCTGCTACTTCCACAGTCGAGAGTACAAGGAGCCAGAGAAGTTCAGAGGGAAGAAGGTGTTGGTGATAGGCTTGGGCAACTCTGGCTGTGACATCGCTGTGGAGCTCAGCACCATGGCATCACAGGTACAGGGACCTACACTAGAGCCACTGGGGAAGTGGGGGTGAGGGGGTCACCATCTGCTCGAGCATGTGCCACCACTACTGTGAGACAGCCCCAGGGACTTGCAGGGGGCATCTCACCCCTTCCTGGTGGTCCCCCCAGGTCTACCTGAGCTCCCGAAGCGGGTCCTGGGTGATGAGCCGTGTCTGGGACAAAGGCTACCCCTGGGACATGCTGGTCATCACTCGTTTCTGGACCTGGCTGGGGAACATCCTCCCCAGGGCACTCAGCGACTGGCTGTATGTGAGAGGCATGAACCGGTTCTTCAAGCACGAGAACTTCGGCCTCATGCCACTGAACAGGTATGCATGGAGCAATCCATCCCCACCCCCCGGGGGTGCTGCTTCTGGATGGGGCTGGACCATGCCTATCCTGGGCTGGCAGCAGAAGCCACCTCTGTGACAGCCCCTCCATGTTTGCCCTTACAGAACTTCCCGCAAGGAGCCAGTGTTCAATGACGACCTCCCGAGCCGCATCGCCTGTGGCGTGGTGGTAATGAAGCCGAATGTGAAAGAGTTCAGAGAGACCTCTGTCTTGTTCCAAGATGGGACTGTACAGGATAATGTTGATGTGGTCATCTTTGCCACTGGTTACAGTTACTCTTACCCTTTCATGGAGGATGCATCCATCATCAGAAGCAGGGACGATCAGGTCACCCTGTACAAAGGCATTCTCCCTCCTTGTCTTGAGAAGCCAACCATGGTAGTCATTGGGCTGGTCCAGTCCCTTGGGCCGATCATCCCAACAGTGGACCTCCAGTGCCGCTGGGCAGTCAAGATGTTTCAGGGTAGGTGAATGGGCACGTGCTGGGTGAAGATCTATTTTATGTTAATGGGAAGTAGCATGTCACAGCAGCAATGGGCAGGCTCAGACTGAAAATCAGTGCAGTGCCTAAGCAATGAGGAGCACAACAGGGTTTGGTCAGAAATATGAATAATGGGTTCTCCATGTGATGGGGTGCTTTTTACTGAGGGAGCAGGTCACTTTTCAGCCCACTGCAGATATCAATGAAGTCCCTGTGGTGTGTCTGAAGAGCCTCTTGGGCATCACTGCACACCTTTAAAGACAGAGGAGCCAGTGTTGTCACATCCTCAACACCCAAGCTTGACCCGAGCCTAGTTCTTGACACTAAAGGGAAAAGAGACATCCCAAAGGGCTCAGCTGATCCCTGCAGACCCCATCAACTGCAGGAGGGATCTTCTGGGCATCACTTCCTTTCGTCAATGCTCTTCCTGCCCTTTCCAGGACAGTGCATGCTCCCTCCAGTCAGTGAGATGATGGATGACATTGATAAGAAAATGGGGAAGAAGCTCAAGTGGTAAGTGCAGCTCCTGGGACTCCCTGTGCTGGCAGAAAAGCCCTGCCATTGTCTCAGCCCCAAGTGGGCTTGATACAGGCACTGCAGAGGCCTGAATCGGGCAAGTTTGGGTGGAAAGTTCATGACAGAAAGATTTCGGGTCTGAAAACACTAATTTGATGACATTGAGTGTTATCAGGCTGAAAAAGCATTTCTCATTCACACACAATCAGGGTGAGGCCCCAGCAGAATAGAACATTTCCATCATTATTCTTCAAAGTGACTCTTTTGTTTTATAAAGTCCATGGAAGTACCTTGCTTTCCCCCTCTCTGAGTTTGTCAGATATTATAGTGAAGCAATACTTTAAAAAATATGAATATAACCAGTAAAAGCTGAACCTGGTCCAAGCAATGTTTTCTTTTGTTTTTAGAAACCATTGCATTGTAGGAAGTTTCAAAATGCAGTGTTTTCTTGTGAGCCAGATTCCTCCACTAACAGCAGCAGTGATCCGTGTCCCCTGGAGCTGTGGCCCCCAGCCAGCTCTGCTCCTCAGGTTTGGTGGGGGAAAGCAGAGGACAGTCTGCCTTCACTGTGCTTAAAGAAAAAAAAAATCTAAAAAAAGAAAAAGAGGGGCGGGAAAACCTAAAGCAGCCCATCTTTTCCTCTCCCCTGAAGGTATGGGAACAGCACCACACTGCAGACAGATTATATCACCTACATGGATGAGCTGGCGTCAGCCATTGGTGTGAAGCCCAACATACTGAAGCTCCTGCTGACGGACCCACGGCTGGCCTTGGAGGTTTTCTTCGGCCCCTGCAGCCCCTACCAGTTTCGGCTGACGGGTCTGGGGAAGTGGAGCGGGGCCAGAAAGGCCATCCTCACCCAGTGGGACCGAACGCTGCGGGCCACACGAACGCGTGTCACCCCAGCCACCCCCACTGCCTTCACGTCCCTGGCCACGCTGGGGGTGTTCTTCCTCCTGCTCCTCCTTGCCACCCTTTATTGGTAGGGGAACCCAAAGAGGCAGGGCAAGGACAGAGGGGGATGCAAGAGTACTGACCGGTGTGCATGTGTGGGATGCCTTCTCCTGCCGGGCAAGGTGGGCTGCTGCCCTGCTCATTATCCCGGAAATAATTAATCAACAGATCGCTAAAAAATTGCATCAACAAATTAGGTGCAATCTCCATGCTTGGTAAATTTGGGAGGTTCCTCAGCTGAGGCTGTGAAAGAGTGCAAATACCAGTCCCAGAAAGTAATGCTGTTTATTTTATCTTTCTAAATGTGTTCAAGTAGCAGTGCATTGCTACATGTCTTTAAAAGTCCCTGTCTACTGTCTCTTTTCCCAGTGGAAAACTGAAGTCAAAATGTTTAGTTTTTTGAGAAAAGTTTTGGTGCTTGTGCTCTGGCTAAAATGAGCTTGCCTGAATTGTCCCTTTTGAAAAGATAATTTTCACAACAAGTAACATCCATCTTTTTCTCCAGCGGGGAAAGATGCCCAAATGAAAAAAAGAATTCAGATTAAAATATTAAGAGGAATACTCTGGTATGTAAATAAATGGCCCACCAGCTCTTAGAGCAGCATCTGGACTTTGCTGGAACATGTGAGCATCTGAAAGGTGATATGAACAGTGTCTGCCAGACAAAATGCCTGGCCCAGCTGGGGCTGTGTAACCCAGTGCTGTGGCTCCTGCAGCCAGGGTGAGAGCATCCTCAGAGAGGTCCCTCTCCAAGCTGATTCACTTCCTACTGGGCATTACTGGCTCCATGGCAACAGCTTGGATGGGCATCCACACTTTGGCTCACCTGTCTCTGTAGCCACCCCCAAGGTTTGTCCAGGGGCAATGGGGATGTGCCATCTGCCCAATTGCCTGTCCTAGGGTGGGGGCAAAGCTTCCGATGTTCACCCTCACCTGAGCAAGTGGGAGAGAGCTGGACCAATCCTGGTAAGCTGCTGAACTCCTGATGTAGCCAGATCCTGCAGGCTTTCTCTTTGCATTCATCTGCTGGGGGTGGAACCAGACCATGGCATAATTTGGTGCTCCCCAGTAAGTGCTCTGTCCATGGGCAGCTGCAGCCATCTCTGATTTTCACCTCCATAAAGTAATAATTTTAGCCTTGCAAAATGCACCATGGTTTTATGAAAGGCACCACGTAAATGTGAAATAATACCATTACTGTGAGCTCTAGCCCTGGAAGTGAGACTGCTGGATGCCTGTCGTTCCCTTTTCAGTGCCTCTGCTTGTGCACTTCTTCCTGCCAGGAGATGAAGGGGTTTGCCTGCTCTTATTTCTTCCAGTCCAAATGGCATGTACCTGTGGTGGGAAGCAAACCTTTCCTACAACTGTAGTCTGACTCAGAAAACCTGAGATGTACTGACTATCTCAAACAAACATGAATAAAAATATAGTGGCATCATCTGATGAGTTTTTAAAATTCTCTTGCAGTAAGACCCTGTACAGCTTGTATCAGTGTGATTTTTTTTCTTTCTATCTGGTGATGGTAGCCTTGTTAACCAGCTAGGACACAGACCATAGTGGTGGGGGTTGTCACCCCCATCTTTATTTATATACCAACCTTGTGCTGAGCTGAGCTGCAGGGTGCTGGCATGACCCACACTGAATGTGATGTGTGCTGGGAGCCCTTCCCTTTTGGAAGTCAGTCCTAGGCTTTATGAAAGAAAGGGCAGTGGGTAGGAGAGGCAGCTGTCACTGCTGGGAGCTGTAGGATGCATGGGGGAGGTGTCAGGGCATCAATGGGACGAGTAGAGATGATGTCAGGGAATGAAACAAGAGGGTTTGTGGGGTGCTGGCAGAGCAGCCCCTCTTCCCCAGGTGTGGTCTATCAATGGATGTGGGCCAGGCTGTCACAAGGGCTCTCTGGGGCTGGCTTACATCCATCTGCAAAATGGGTTCAATGACCTCATTATTATCAGGCATGAGGTCATGGTCTGTGTCTGCACTGCTGAGAGCACACCTGCCACACCATGCTTCCCTGGGCAGGTTGCAGGGTGTTTCTGCTGGCCAGAGGATCATGGGGAAGCTATACCCAGCTGCTATTTCTTAATTCCTCTGTTCTGTAGCTGTTCTCGTGTGTGCAAACCCACTATGGGATGAAAACCCTAAACCCAACAGCATCCCCCCAAATGAGGAGGTTATGGGGTAGTCCTTTGCAAAGCAGACATGAATCCCATGTTTCCTTTTACACTGGCTTCTACCTTCCTCTGCTATTTAAACAATTATTTTACACATGCAAACCCGGTAACCACCCATGATACTTTCACCCGTTACCAGTTTTTTCCAAAAAGCCAGAATTTTAGCCAGCATTTCATGACATTGCTAGTGCCGGATGCCTTGGGGATACCAACACCAAGGCCCATTGCTGGGTGAAGATCAAGTGAACCTGCACAGTGTCCTGCAGACTAAACACCATGGCAATTACTTTTGCTTTGCTGGAGCTAGTGCTCCACCCAGCAAGGACCAGTTTGTCAGCCCAGCCTGCCTCCTACAGCCCAGAGCTTGCTGAAACAGTGGGAGGCAACAGCATCGGTGCCGGGGAGCCACAGCGCCTGCTCTGTGCGCCACGCAGTGCCACTAGGGCCAGGGTCTTTGTCCCTGTAGGGGTCAGTAAATGCTTGTTTCCCAGAAATCTCCCACCCATTAAAGGGCACAAGATAGGAGGGCCCAAGCTAGCCCGTGACTTACAGCTGGCCCAGCTATTTTAGAGCAAGGGAGGATGGGAAGCACAACTGATCACCCAGCTCTGCCAGTTTCACATCGGCATCACCAAGCATGCAGGACCCCACATACTGAAGCGTTGGCTGTGGTTTCCTTTCAGACTAGTCATCAGGAAAAAAAAAAGATGCCAGGACTTCTTAACCACCCGCCAGTGCATTGTTGTCACTGAAACTAATAGGAAGGAGGTACTGACCATTTTTGATGCTATGATGGTTTGTGTCTGGCACCATATACAGCCATATGTCCTGCTAGAGTCCATCCAAGGTAAAAGCTGTTTATAGAGTGCTGCTAGAGGCACATTTCTAGGAGCAGGGTTAAAAAGCTGCATATGTACCAGATGGTGAAGTTATTTCCAGAATAATACCAGCTGAGCAGCTGTAAGGTGGGAAGCTGGGAAGGCGGCTGGCCTGTCTGCAGCCAGCCAGGGCTGCTGGTGCCTGGGACCTAGCCTACGCCCCACTGGAGGGGCTGAAACCAAAGCCTTCAGATTATCTTTGGCTGGAAGCAAATGAAGGTACACTATGAGAGTTGCAAAGGCACCACCCTGCATGGTCTGGGGAAAAGCAGAGGAACAGCCCAAATGCTCAGCCAGCACTGGTCCCCTTCCAACACCTTGGTGCTTCATCCAACACCTCAGGGCTACATCCAGGCTATCGCGGCTGTCCTTGGCTTTTGACACAAATATTGCATGGCATGAGATGGATGATTCACTGCTATTCGATAACTCCTCCCTTATGCCTCACAAAATGAGGTTTAGACCTTTGAAAATATATCACAGCTGTTTATGCTTATGTTTCTGGTTTCATTGGCAAAGCCCAGAACTGATGATATTCCCAGAGACCGTGCGGCTGTTACTGGGAGCCAGTGCAGGAGGCAGGCAATGCAGACCCATGGTCCCCAGATGGGTTAACACTTGCTCATGTGCATCTCCCAAAATGCTCACCTAACTCTTGAAGGACTTGCTGCAAAAAAAGACCACAGTAGCTGCTTCCCTACTTTCTCACCAACTCAGTCCCTGCTGCAGCCCATTGTCGGTGATGCTGGCAAAAATCCCACCTGGTGGGCAGGGTAGGGATTATCCTCTGGGTTTATTGGAAAAACGCTGTTTGTAATGCCAGCCCTTTTTGGTGCGCATCCCTGACATTTTGCAGTAGTGGTGTTGTGCGAGTCCTGTGCATGGCATTGGGAAATGGGGTGCTGGGAGATGGTTTCTGAGCTTGGGGTCTTTATCTCTGGGAGAGGACAGTGGTGAGGCGCAATGTGTTTCTGAGCTGGTTCCATCACCGTATGACGCTGTATTTTACAGGAGAGCTGTCGGGGAGGAGCACGTGTCCCAGCTCCCCTCCTCCAGCCAATCTTTAAATGTCTGCCAAAAAAATAACGTGGCTCTTTTGCAATACTTAGCAAACAGCAGCTCCTATTTCTGCTGTCTCAGCAGCAAGACAATGTTTCAATAGTTCTTACAGACCATTTGCTGCATTCATTCACTTCCCATAGCTCTTTTTTTTTCAAGGATGGATGTGTTTCTCATGAGCCATCTGAGCTCGGGCAAAGGCAGCTCTGTAACACAGTGGCCCTGAAGCAAGAAATGAAATGGATCCATGAGCTCAGCCCTGGCTTCATCCACCTTTCCTCTGTCTCCTGACCCAATGTATATAATCTGCCATGTTACAACTACCAAAGTCTGGGTCCCAGCACCCTGGGATTTTAGGTTGTACCAAAAGTTGTGCTGAACATTGCAGTTCTAGGCTCCTGGATGCCTGGACACTCCTTCCGTCTGTTCTCTTTGCAGATATTGAGAAGTTCAAGGGCCAATATTTCCACAAGACCCCCTGAGGGATGCAAAGGTAAGACCATTTTGGCATTTGGTCTGGGGAATTTGGGGTCGGACATGGTGGTGGGGCTCTTCCAGAGGCCAGGGAGAAGGAAGACCCTTCCAGAGCAGAGGGAATGGTCCCTACTGGGCAGCCACTCCTGGCAGTGCCTTTCCCTATGCCTTAAGATCACCTTCTGGAGCTAATGCTCTGTTTTACAATGCTGCAATCTTTCTAAATGTCTTCAGGGAAAACAGGTACGGGTGTGATTATCAGAATTATTGTGAAACATAGATCATGACAATGGTGGTTGATGTGTCCTGCAGACCAACACCACTTCAGGCCACACTTTCTTTTTAGGTAAAAGTAAAAAATATTTTTATTATGATTTGCTATCATGAATTTTGTTGGTTTTTGTGATTGATGTGTTACAAGCAGGATGTTTCCCCAAGAAGACTATGGCCCAGTCCCACACTACAGGTATTTCTGAGCACAGAGGATGGAGGAGTTGATACCTGGGAAGACAGGAAAGACGAGAAGTCTTGTCTCTAGCCCTGGCCAACACATTATTTATTCTCTGGACACTAATCCTTCCAGACAAAAAAAGTTTTGTTGTTGCATTGTGGAATTGATTACATATTTTGCAACCTGAACAAAATCATGGAACTCCTTCAGCAAAGGGTAGGACTGGGCTGTCAGGAGGAAGCGCTGGAGGGCCAGTATTGCTTCAGAAAAGGCAGATATGGGGTGGCTGGTCTTAGGATTTGCCTATCCCGTGTCTGATTCAGATCAAGGTATTAATTAAGAGTACCTATTGTCAAGTTATTCCATGTGTCACTGCTCCTGTTCCCAGACCCACATTGTATGGATTAAACTGGAGATCCCAGGCTTTTTTAATTTCCACCCCCCAAGGTCAATGTTTCCCTTCTCCTTCCAGTCAGAGGGGACAAAAGGGACAGAGCTTGGTGCACAAACTCCTCCAGCAGCATCGTGTCTCCTTGCTGCACCTCTCCATGCACATTGGGCGATTGTCTCTCCTCCTGCTGCCTACCCTCTGATGCCATTAGTCCATTTCATTATTTGCAGTCTGGCTGCCTTGGCCACAGTGGCCCAACCTCCCTCAAACCTCATCTCGTCAGCTGGGTGAAGCTCTCAGATAAATAATCCAATACTCTGTCCCCTGCAGAACAATTTCCTCTTAAAAAATTATTTCCAAAATATAAATAGGAAACACCCACCTGTGGGGCTAATCTTCACTGGTGCTGAGCAGCCCCAAGACCCCAGGACCACCTGCGAGTGCTCAGCAGCTTCTCAGACCAATTAGCAAGCCAAGGCATGAGCCAGTCAGAGCTTCTCTATCAATTTAATCTGAAAAGTTCCATTTAAATTGGAGGGTAATGCTGCAAATTCTCCTAAATTATTTCCAAATGTTGTCAGCTTGTCTCTGCTGTGAGACAAAACTTGATGGCCATGCCAAAGGCAAGTATGAGTTTGTGTGGGAAGTGCTGGAGTCTTTGTTGGTTTTTAAAACAGGTAAAGGGAACAAGGTGGTAAATGTTGGTTAAAGCTACTTTGGAGGAGAAGATGGGTCAGATGTTCCTGAAGTCCCTTCCCATCCTGTCTCCTAGGGTCTGGTGAAGCTGCCAGAAGTAGAAGAAGATCTGCCAGTTGATGTGAGCTACAACAGCTCTGCAGCACTTGTGTTGGCTCCTCAGCAGGGCACTTCTGAGTGGTCTGAGAGTAGTGCCTTGCTCAGTGTCGGGGATTTTGTCCTCTTAAATAAAAATCTCTTTTCTGGGAATAAATGTGTAAAAGTGCTCCTTTGCGGGAGGCTAGGGTGGTGCAGGAGCATGTCTCTGCCTGAATTAGGAGTGCTGCCATGTCCCTGTGCTAGTGGATGGGAATGTCAGCCATGGGCACACTGCTGCTGGAGATGCTCTTGTAGAGGTGGCAGGAACTGAAAGCATTTGAACTGCCTGGTCTGGGAGAGTGGTCAGTACAGAAAGGGGTCAGTTGCGCTGACTGAATTTTTGAAAACACTTGAGGGCTGATGGATGACTTTACCTGGCGGTGGTGGTGGTAGTGGTAGGAAGGCACCTTCTGCTTGGGGTGTGCATGTTTTAACCATGTGCTTTCCAGGCAGCTCTTCCTTATGATTATTTGCTTACAAGTTATCTTAACTTTAATTGCGGTTTGCTCTGACAGTCTCTTCACTAGTTATGTTTTATTACCTGTGAAATGACAGGCACATACCCTAAGCCCCTGAGGTTTGACGCAGAAGCGATGAGGAGGGTCTAAAGCCCTTCCTAGTGCTGCATGTTATTTGGGTGCACCTCCCACGGCACTTGGAGTGTATGTGTTTATCTGCTTTGAGTCCTGGTGCAAAGACATGGTGAGCAAGGAAGGGTGTATGTGTCCATCAGGGCTGTTCTTGTGAAGATTATTTGAGCAGTTGGCTGGGGAAACTCTTAATTGTACATTTTAAAAACTCCAAAACCAATAATTTTAAAACTACAACTCTCCTGGCTTCATTAATGCAATATGAGGCAGCAGGTTTAACAAGCAGCTTCTCCTTGACAAATTCCACAGGCTACATGCCTGGAAAACACACTGACTTATTATTAAATTGGGTTAAACTTTGCCAAGTACGCTGGGGTAAAACACTTGTGCCCTCCATGCAGCAGCATCCTTGCCTAGCAAGCAAATCCCTCTCCTGTAGTACCTGCTAGAGCCTATGTCTGTTCCACCACATCCTTTGGGTCTCCTTAACAGTGATGTCTCCTCTGAGGTTTCAGGAAGAGTTTAAGATATTGAACGTACCTAGTTCTTATTACAAAGAAATATAAGTGCCCTGTCAGTGTTTGTTGCTGCTTACTGCAGTGCTTCAGTGTCCTCTATGTCCTGGAAGTAATAAAGTAGGAAAATGGCCCCTGCTGCTCGGGGTAGCAGTTCTGTATTTTATTTTTTTAAGGAGGAAAGTGCCTTTTGGCCCTGGGGTCAAAGCATAAGCAATTTTTTTCAGAATCAAAATCCAGGCTTTAAAAAATAAGGGGCACAAATACATCTTCCCACCAGCAGCTCCTTGCAGCCTCTGTTCACTCCACGATCATCATATCCTGCAGCCTCGTGGGAAGCAGAGGGAGGCAACAGCCGCCTTTCAGGCAGCCCCACCTGTAGAGGTCCCTGGAGAGAAGCTGGAGAGATGGGTCCTGTGTGGATCTGCTGTCAGGGGATGGCAGAGCACAGGTTGCAGGATGTCATCCCCTGCCATGCCAGCAGCGGAGGTGAATAAAGCAATCAGAATTTCCCTGTGTTTCCAAGGGCTTCGCAGCATCTGGGCATGTGCATAATTACAGTAATTACCCCCCTGCTATCTCGCTGTCCATCTCCACTAATATTTTGTGTTCTGCATACCTGGTCCAGATCATCGCATGGTTATTTGGAAAGGGAAACACCACAGATCTGAGACAGATTGCAGGAAAGTGAGATTTAATCCCAGGGCCTTGGGGCTTTGGAGGTGTTTCTATCCTAGACTCATGCAGTAACACTTGCTGCCTCCCATCCTCTGCCTCCAGACAGGGTCCAGACCAGATCCCCCATCAGGTATGGCTGAAGTTGCTACTGCTGTAAGCAGCTGCAGCAAAGGCATCTGGCTGCATTTCTATGCCAGTAGCTCATCTTTGACAAAACTACATCTGTTCCTCTAGACAACTTCCCTGAACCACCCTCCCAAAAGCACTAACACCACTCCTGGGAAGCTGCCACAGTGTCCCTCTAACTTTGAGTCACCTGGATGCTTACTGGGAAACCCAACAGGAGTAAGCACATAAAGAACAAAATATTTGGCTTTGTGGATTCCCTACTCCTTTTTTTGCTGAGTACTGGCAAGCATCTTTGCAGGTGCAAGGTTTTGTGCATCTGGAGAAGAGTCCAGTGGGAGGGAGGGCTGGGAGACGTAGCCTGAGCAAACCCCAACAGCGTCAAAGATGTGTGAGGCTTGTTGCCCATCTGCCTCAGTAACTGCATCCCACTGGCCTGGGAGAACAAAATCTGAATTTTGTTCTGAAGTTTGATTTCACAGGCTCTAGCACTTGCAAGTGCATCACTCTTGCCCATTGCTTATGGGGCTGGGCCCGAGCATGGCTGGGACAGCCAGCTCCAGACTAGACACATGCTCCGAACACAATGGGGTAAAACCCCAACCCAGGAGCCAGGCATTGGGCAGAAGCAGTGGGAAATCCTGGGTCAGGGATGCCCAGGAAGGCTGATGTTTCCTCGTGGGTGCTGCAGAAGGGTAGCAGCCCAAGCTGCAGCACTCCCAGCAGTGCCGCAGCACAGGGGTGGTAAGTCCTGTCCCTTCATGAACCAAACATGTTTTGTTCAAGTCCCTGGGTCTGCCACAAAGCTCAGCGGACTTTTCCTATCACTAACCTTCCTTGTTACCAATGTGCATCTTATTTCCACTTCTACTTTCAACTCCCAGCTACCGGCCCATCTCACGCCTCTGCAGCTTTGAACACAGGCTCTGAGCAGATAGATGTCCCTGTTGGATGGAGCTGCTTTATTTACCACCCTCTGTTCTGCAGGCCTCAGATGGGTTTTTTTTTTTTCCCCTTCCCTTGCAGCCACCATGGTTATTCAAACAGCTTAAAGAGCTGATAGCAAATTTGGGATCACTAACCTCTGGGAGATACCTGGATGGGTGCTATGTCCTGCATTGATATTTCAGCTAACATTTCCACTTTCTTTGTGTTTATGACCTTGCTACACTGGTGTTCATGGCCATTTCATGCTCTTGCGGTTTGCACGGGGAGCCACCTGCCCATCAGCGGTGTAGGTGGCTGCAGGTGTGGCTGATGGCACAACAGCCTCTGTGAGCAGCAACTGTAAAACCAGCTCTCTTGTTTCTGGAAGGTGCCCTGGGTGCAAGTCCTGCCCAAACCCTGCTGTCCATCGGTCACTTTGGCTCCCTTTTCGAAGGCAGCCAAGAAGCAAGTGAAAACATCCCACTGCTGGAGCTGCCCCTGCACATGTGGGTCCTAGGGAGGATCCATATGTCTGTGGGTTGCCTCTGGACCACTCTGGACTCTTACCCACTCGATCCCATTTAGGGATCATCAGTCAAGCCGTCCAGCTCACACAGCACGACAGCAGTAGAGTCCAGTCGCTCCTCCCAGTGCAAACCTGGGTTGTGCAGCCACAGTGGGAGTGGGGTGGCGGTGCCTGGGTGGGAGGGGCATCCCGCCTTCCCCTGCCTCTGCCAAAGCGCTGCGTCTCGTCTATACATCAGGAGCAGGAGGGGCTGTCCCTGCAGTGGAAAGGAGCACGGGTGGCTGAGGCTAGAAGGTAAGTGTCCCCATGATGCTGCGAAGCCTTTCCATCCCTCCCTGCCCCATGCAAGTACCCCGTGGCTTGAGACTTCTGAGGTTAGCTGCTGTCAATACTTGCAGGGACAGTATGGGAAGGATGGCAGCAACAGGGATGAGATGGTCAAGGCAGTGTTTCCTGCATTTTATTTCTAGCTTCTCTGCAAAAGAGTAGAGAATTAAATAGCATACGTAGCTTGATGTTTGTGATGTAAGTTAACTCGCACCGTGCAGCTCCCCCCCAGTTAACAATGAGCAGCTTATGCTAGTGCTTTCTTCATTTAAAAACGAAAAAGTCCAGCTTTCATTACACACTTGGAAAGCAAAGTATTCATTAGGTGTTGCCTTTCTGTTGAAAGTTGAAGCTGTTCATGGGGAATTTGGTGTTTTGTAGAAAAGAAAACAGCTGCCTACAACCCCATTTTTCTCTGAAAACTTTTTTCTGGAGAGTGCATTATCCACTGTGTCTGGTGGAAGCTGAAAGTGCTTCTTGAGACAGGGAAGCCAGTGCCAGCTGGCTGTAGTGTCATCCCAGTACGCTGGGTTAATAACTTAGCCGAGCAGGGTGGCCCCCACCAGCGCTGGGGTTAAACCAGGGCTTGCAACTACCCCCAGGGTACCTGTGTGTTGTCCCCACTCTGGCAATGTCCAGCTCAAGCCACGGCACCTTGCCATCATCCTTTGTTTCATTGCCCACCACTATCAGGAGGGGTTTGGGTCCACCATCCCCACTACTGCCCTGGGAGCCTTGTAGGGCTGGACTTTGACCCAGAGGCTGCTGCCTCTCCAGCCTTGGGGTTGAGCTGTTTGCACACCTGCAACAGTCTGCCTGTCCAGCCCAGAACTCCCCAGTGGGGCGGCTTTAGGAGACAGACACAAAAGCATCCCTAAAGCCAAAGTGTGCTACACCCACAGCTCCTCTGCCGGCCTTGGTGGCCATGTTAAAGTCAGCAGCGTCTTCCCTGGGAATGGGGGACAGGACCACAGTCAGTGGTGCAGAGGCTGAATAGTCCCAGTGCATGTTTTGTTTTCTTTTCTAAGAAAGGCAAGGGAAGATCTCCAAAGATAAAATACAAATATTCACGAGCCTGATAAGGAGGGATAATTTAAACACAATGTGTAAATAAAAGCTGCCAGTGATTTGTGGCTTAACTACATACTTTTAAAGCGAGTTTCCAGGTCAGCTGCAGGGTTTTGAAAGCAGCCTGGTGACCATGCTATAAAATGGATGGATTTATCTAAAAAAAAAAAAAAAAAAAAAAAAGAGAGAGAGAAAATAAATTTTTTAAGTCATTTAATCTAACTTGCAAATTAAGAGCCCAGAATGCTGGTGAAGGGAATGAAGGTTTGAGGGTGGCATATAGAGAAAACCCTTATAGAGGGTATGCTGGCAGCTGCTCCCTGAGAGGGTGGTGACCATTTGTGGGGTTCCTCCCAGGTTAAGCCCTATTCACAGCCCAGGTGCCCAGCAGAGACAGCAGGGATGAGAGTGGCGGTGGTGGGCGCAGGGGTCAGCGGGTTGTCCTCCATCAAGTGCTGCCTGGACGAGGGGCTGGAGCCCACCTGCTTTGAGCAGAGCAAGGATATTGGGGGGCTGTGGCGCTACACGGTGAGTTACAGCACCCATCCCTGCTTCCCATGGGAGCTGCAGCTTTGCAGGCTGGGGAGCAGGCCAAGCTGAGCTCCAGTGGGTGGGGAAGGGGTGCAAGAGCTTGCTGGGTGCTGACTTCTCCCAGCTGTGCTCCCCGAGATCAGAGGAAGGGGAGTGGAGGGACGGTTCCCACCCCGGGGTGCAGGGCTGATGCACGCTGGGGTGCCATGCCAGGAGCATGTCGAGACTGGCCGGCCAAGCCTCTACCTATCGGTCATCAGCAACACCTCAAAGGAGATGTCAGCGTTCTCTGACTTTCCCTACCCTGAGGACTTCCCTGTGTTCCTGCCCAATGCCCGGCTCCTGGACTACCTCCGGCGCTATGCCCAGCACTTTGGCCTCTGGAAGCACATCAAGTTTGGGGTGAGTGATGGGTGCCCCAGCACTACCGCCTCCCCATGCTTGCTGGGCGCTGGTGGTGAATCTGCTTGGCTTTCACATTTCAGACCACTGTTGTCAGCATCCAGAAACGTACCAACTTTGCCACCACGGGCCAGTGGGATGTGGTTACGGAGGCAGATGGGAAGCAGACATTGCACATCTTTGATGCTGTTATGGTTTGCAGCGGCAATTTCTCTGAGCCCTCCCTCCCCCTCCACTGTTTTCCCGGTACAGTACATGACTGCCTGCTTCCAGGGGCTGGGGGGAGAAGGATTAGCAGTTCCTTGGGAAAAATGCTTCCCTCCTTTTCTTCCTTCTGCTTTTCAAACTTCCTGGCATGAACAGCAATATGTCCTTGTGCTTCAGCAGTCTTGTTTGTGCAGGCACTGGTCACTTCAGAGCAAGCTTCCAAGGTAGGATTGTTTAGCCTTGGAGAAACTGTCCACACAATACGTGAGATGGGACAAGGTCCTCACAGTGAATCTCCATCATCTTTGACAGAGATGTATTCATCACTGCTGTGATGAATGTCCCCAGTTGGAAGCATAGAGAGGGTTGCCTTGTCATCAGTGTTATCAAGTGCTTCTGAGGTTGCTTGTAGGACAGGAGGTCTGCAGGCTTTTCTGAACCTCTGCATACCCATTATATAGAGGCTGAATCCCAAGACTGCATCAGCACAGCTCTTGCACATAACTGTTTTCCAAGTCCTACCCAGGATGTGTCCCTGCTCACTGTCGTCTAGGCAAGTGTGAGACCTCATTTTTGAGAGAAAACACCAAGTCTGTGTGCATGGGATGGAGGGCTGGACCTCCCCAGGTCCCTAGTGGCCACCTGTTGCACTTCCTTGCTCTTGCCATCTGGATTGTTTCTATGCCAGTTCTCCCAACAAAACCCACAAATGTTCAAGTCATTGAAAGCGTTGTTTCTTTTTCCCCAAGGCATCGAGAGGTTTAAAGGCCAGTACTTTCACAGCCGGCAGTACAAGCATCCCGACGTGTTTCAGGGGAAGCGTGTCCTCGTGGTCGGCATGGGCAATTCAGGAGTGGACATCGCGGTGGAGGCCAGCCGCGTAGCTGCAAAGGTACCACCACCCAGCCACCCCAAGGGTGCAGGGAGGGAGATGTTGGGGCAAGACTTCAGTTTGCCATCACCACAGGGACAGCAAGCTGGGTTTACCTAGCATGGTGTCCAAACAGTATTTCTGAAACTGTATTTCTTAGTCAAAAACCTACCCTGAAAGCAAGGTGGTTGCTCTCTCCTCTTTCACCTCCATTGCCGGCTGCCAGGAGGTCTTGAAGATGCTGTGGCTGCTTTTTCATTGTGTAGCTGTCTGCACAGTGCCCCTCTAGGGTTACTTTATAAAAGCAAAGCAGCAAATTCATCACCCAGATCATTGATTCTCTGCTCTCTCCCAGGTGACCCTTTGTACCAGCCGAGGTGCCTGGGTGATCAGCCGTGTGTTTGACCACGGCTACCCATGGGACATGGTTATCAACACTCGCTTTATGAGCTTGATCATAAACAGCCTCCCTGGACCCCTTTCACGGGGGTTGATTAACTACAGGGTGAACCAGTGGTTCAAGCATGAAAACTATGGCCTTCAACCAGAGAAGAGGTACTTGGTGGCTCCATCCCATGCAGTGTCACAGGCCTTGTGCTGCAGGCAGGGGGGAGATTTCCAGCAATCAACATCAATCAAGGCAGCAAACAGCACCCAGGCTGGGGTGATCTCCAGCAGGGTGTTTGTAGCCCAGCAGGAGAAGATAAGTGGTAGTCCCTTTAGGGACAAGACAAAGAGGGAGGCTTGAAACATGGATCAGCCCTGAAAAGAGGTGGTTTAAAGAATAATTGAGTGAATGGAGGAAGAGGACAGGAGATGTCCACAAGTCACTCAGGCTGTGGGACAGGGTGACATTGCTGCAAGGGTGAAACATGTCCGTGTTTGGAGAGGGGGGAGGTAGGGCTGTTTGCTCAGAGCAAATGACATGGGAGGTTGTGAGGCCAGAGGGCCCAGGGGGAGGAGGAGCAGAAGCACCCACAGGGCTTGTTGGTGGCTTCCAACGCTCAGAGCCCCTTGGCTCTCCACAGCTGCCTGGTGCGTGAGCCTGTGCTGAATGATGACCTTCCAAGCTACATCCTGACAGGGAGGATCACAATAAAGCCAGGTGTGAAGGAGTTCAAGGACAACTCGGTTGTCTTCCACAATTGCCCTGAGGAGGAGCCCATCGATACCATTGTCTTCTGCACGGGCTACAACATCTCCTTCCCATTCTTAGAAGAAGCAGTCGTCAAGGTGGAAAACAAGCATGCGTCCCTCTACAAATACGTGTTCCCAACCCACCTGCAATGGCCCACTCTGGCCATCCTTGGGCTGATCAAGCCATTAGGAGCCATCATGCCTGTGACCGAGATGCAAGCACGCTGGGTGACCCGTGTCTTCAAAGGTAGGAGAGCAAACGTGAGCTCTCCCACGTACCAAGGCACAGTTCAAACTGGACATGTCTTGTCCCCTCCATGCACCATGAGGGATTTCAGTCCTTGGGGACCCTGAAGCTCACTTCCAAGTAGATGAGGAAGTATTTCTAGGGCTCAGACTTCCCAAATTATTTCACTTCAGCTGACCTACAGCAACATGAGTCCAAGCTAAATGCAAGTTCATGTCATCTACCTTAAATCACTTTTTTTTCCCCATTAAGCTGATGCTTTTAAGCTAATGCTTTGTACCCCTCCTGGTGCAAGCTGAGAGCACACACTCTGTTCCTTACTGTGATGTGCAGTCCTGTACCTCAGCCTGCAAACCATGGTGTAAGCTAGGTTGTTTAAGACAGTATTTTCTCTCTAAAATATTTTAGAAGTCAGACGACAGAGATGGATATGTAAACATGCATGCACAGATAAGAGTTGTTATTAAGATACTGCGGGGGATCCATCCTGGCAGAACCGCTCTTTAAGGGACAGGGCAGTTTGTCCACCATGACTACCAGAGGAGGAGTCCCATTGCCCCACAAGAGGAATTATCTGTAATTATTGTGGTGAGGAAAAAACCTACTGGCATTTGGGTTTGTTTTTTTATATTAGAAAAATAATAATAACTTCCCACTGGGCTGGTGGGGAAGGCTGCATAAAGGCTCCTCCACAGAGCCAGGGGAACTCTGGGGCTTCTCTTTAGGATGGTGTTCCCTGGGGCTTGCACAGCTCATCTCACCCCAATCCCCTGCCCTGACAGCACAACCTGTAAAAGCAGGAAAAAGTGCAGGTGAATTTGTTCCACCGTGGTGGGCTGGTCTCCAGGAAATTGCCACTGATGAGCTAAATCCAGCAATGAGGCTTTCCTGCCCTCCCAGGGAAGTGTTTCCCACGTTTTGCATTGCTGAATGAGTTCTGAAGTCCCCGCAGGAGTTAAACTCTGCAGGATCCTCTCCTCTTTTTCTAGGCTTGTGTTGGTTGCCTCCTCAGTCTGTCATGGAGAAGGAAGTAAACGAGAAGAAAAACCAAGTGCAAAGGTAAGCCAGTCCCCAGAACCCTGAAGTTTTTCTTGGTGGATTGAAAAGCTCCTGGAGTTTGAGGGGCAGCAACACAGTGCACACTCTGTGGCGGCTCCCCATGCATATAGTGGAGATGAGGCAGGGATGCCCACATCCAGCCACCCCCTTATTTGCTTGCACTGAGTTAATGTCACCTTTGCTTTGATGCTGATATTTTGCCTATTGATGGTGGAAGGAAATTGAGGGTAGTTGAGACTAAAGGTTGTTTGGGAGTTGGGGAAGTGTGCCAGGGCGCCCAGAGACTGAGAGATAAAAAGGCAGAGGAATTAATGGTAATAATGCAAAGTGATTCAGCAGGGAAAAAAAAGCCAACCCGAGGTGTACGTACAAATTGTCTTTTGTCTCACCTCTCAGCATGGGGATCTGAAACACTGTGAACAGGTGTCTCAGCACATCGGCACATAGTTCACAGGCAGGTAAAAACTCAAATCGGAGGCTAAGAGTTATTAGGAAATTAATGAGATGAAACCAGGAAAGTAGCCAATATATTAATCCATGATTCATCTAGATTGCTGTATAAGAAAAGGTATAGAGGGGTGAGATACAGAATTGCATAGAACAATTGCTGTATAATAAAAGGCTATGCAGCCAAAGGTGGGACATGAAGTGGTGAATTCTGCAGGAAAGTGAACTGGAAGCAATTCTTCATCACACATTTTTGCAATACTCAGTGGAAATGAATGTGATGGAAACTAAAGGGTGCTGCCTTTCACATGCTGCATGTGACTCCTCTGCAGAGAGCAAAGGGAAACTAGTTTAAAAAAAAAAACAAACCCAAACCAAACCAAAAAAACCCTGGTTTGACAAAGTCTTTTAGAAAAGTGAAGAGAGGGGATCCAGATGCAACTTGTGGGTGATGAAGCGAAGGACCAACATGAGAAAGGTGCATACCTAAGCCAGCATCACTTTACATGTGCTGTTTCGTAGGCGGGATTCAGGCCTGGACAGACCCTGGTTCCCACTGCACGTACGCCCAGTTGCATTCAGATGCAATTACAATGCGTATGGATGCAGAGCATCTGACTTCCAGTTCCTCTCAGCCCCACTGACACCAATCCTTCTCCTGCCTTTTTTTGTTTGGTTTTTTTTTTTTTCAATTCATCAAGGTTTGGTCTGTCCTTTGATGAAGTCCTCAAAACCGATTGCCTGGTCTACATGGATGATCTTGCCTCCTTCATTGGTGCCAAGCCTAGCGTGCTGGGACTGCTCTGCAGAGACCCCCGGCTGGCCCTCAGCATTTTCTTCGGCCCCTGCACCCCCTACCAGTACCGGTTGCAGGGCCCTGGCTGCTGGGAGGGGGCACACCAGGCCATCCTCAACCAGTGGGACCGGACCCTGAAGCCCACAAGAACACGAGTTCCTGCTGACTCCTCCAGCCCCAGTCCTTCCCTCCTGACTGTGGTGGGGGTTCTCCTGCTCCTGGCTGCACTGGTTTTTGGTTTCCAGTAGATTTTAGAGCCTGTGTAGGGTTTTTTTGTCCTTGGGGATGTTATCTCAGGTCAGACAGTTCCACAGAGTGCTGCAGGACAGCAGGAAAGGGATTTCAGCAGATCTCCACAAATTTAAAACTCTAACCAGCATCACAAATCTCTCTCTGCTCCAGCTCACCCCCAAGCACAACTTTGCAGACCTGATTAGCTAGGGATGGCAGTCTCCTCCCAGCATTTATCACCCCCCTGCTGCTCTCCTGCTGCTGTGAGCAGAGCACAGCTGTGTGGCATGGCCATGCCTGGACCATGCTGGCCAGGATGCAGCGAGGACAAGACTAGCAAAAATGGCTTTGGGTGTCACAGATGGAAAGGAGCACAGGTGCCCAGCCCTGGCCCAAGTCACCTGGGGATTGGGGTCTTTAGTCCAGAAGGGGTTATCTGGGCTGGGTATGCAGGTCAGGCTGTCCCTTCATCTAACCTTAAACCTTACAACTCAAAACTCTCAGTTTGGGTTGCACTGGTGCATCTTTCCAGCAAAAGGGCCCTGACTGTAGTGGTTTGTCACCCCTGAGACCAGGGCCGGTACCCTGCAAGGCTGGGCGCTCCCAGCTCCACTTCTTTGTACTCCCCACCACCAGACAATCCAGGGGCTTTGTTCTGTGCACAGAAGGACTTTCAATCAATAAAATTTCATCAGCTGTGGCAGGAGTGTGCTGCAGGCTGCTGCCTTGTCATCTCCCTGTGTGCACAGGAAGAGCTGGGCAGGGGGTTCATGCCTGGGCAGGGGGTTCATGCCTGGGCTGGGGCTGTGCCAGCAGGTGCTGCAGGCAACCCACAAGCCTGGGGCTGCATTGAAAAATTACGCTGCATTGTGCGGTGTGTCCCCCATCCATGCCATCTGCTGGTGTGCAGGCAAAAGGAGCGTGTTTTGCTGATTTCCTGGAGATGCCAAGTGAGTGCCAGCCCAGCACAGGCAGCACACAGCGGGGACAGATCAGGACAACCCCAAGCTGCTGCAGGGGCTGGGGCAGCAATGAGCTGCAGTGTGGGAGTACTTGCAAGCACCACTCCTCTGAGATTATGGTCTGGATTTCCATCTGACGCCACCACAGGGAGGTTGAGAGCTTTCTGCCAGTGCATTTAAGCACAGCAGAATGAGGGAGTGTGGGTGTAAAGGTCGGTGGTGCAAGAGCCGCAGTGAGCTGCCTGGACTTCAGCCTTTAAATCTGCGGTTAGAGAAACCCAAAGCAAAGTTCAGCCGAAGCCTGAGCAGCGAAGGCACAGCACTGCCCCACAAGGTTTGCTCCTCACTTCTCTCTGGCTGGGTTTTGCAGACTTTAAAAGCGGGCAGCCAGCTCTCCGGGGCTTTGGCGTTCACTGCCAGCATCACCTTGCTGCTGGTGGGGGGAGAGGGGGTGTCACAGGGACTTTCTGGAGCAAAGCTGTCTGTAGGCAGCACTGGAAATAAAGGGTGACTTTAGCACCCTGGGAATGCCGCTACCCTTTCCCAAAGCCAAGGGAGGGTCCGGAAATGGGGGGCAGGCAAGCATTGGTATGCCCTGCCCTGTTCCTGCAGATCAAGGAGTGACTCAGGCTGGGTTTTTGGATGCAGAGGGTTTTTTTTTTTTACCTCCCTCGTTTTTCCCTGGCTTTTTGCAGTTTCTTCCAGTTCCTGTTTATGTTAACTTACTTTTTGACACAAAGCGGGTAGAAAAAAAATTATAAATGACTCTTTCTTCAGATTCTGTGTTAGGAGTGTTTGTTATATAATCAAAGTTCATGTGGGTTCATATTTTTCCTAGTTTCTTTGCTTTCCAGTCAACCATAGTGCAGCTCAGTTTATACACGCTGAGCTTTGAGTGCCTCTCATTTATACCCTGCGTTTCCTGGGTTTCTTACCTTTTGTATATTCTGTAATCCCAGATGCACTTTCACAGTGCTGTCTAACTTCTGAATTGCTGTGCCATGCCCCTGCTCAGTCAGGCATCACTTTTTTTAAAAAAAGAAGTTTTTTCTTTTCAAGAGAATGCCCTTTTATGGAAAATTAAAAAGGAAAGCGTGAAAATGAGCCAGCTTAGCCGAAACTGTTTCTTGAAAAGATTTCAGGGGGATCACTTTGTGCAGGCAGAAGCAGATAGCTGCAAGCCCCTTTCCCTTCTTTGCATGCCCTGGTTTGGGTCAGGAAAGGGAATAAATAGAAGCAGCAGCACAGCAAGGTTTAAAAGTGCCTCCTTTTCCCCCGCCTGCAGGAGGGGAATCTCTGTGCCCTGAGTGTGGGCTTAGCACAGCCAGAAGGGTAAATGAGCAGCATCCATCCATAACGCTTGACTTAGGAGCTGGTGATGTCTTTCTCCAAGGACAGCTTTCCTCTGTGGACACCTCCAGTTAGAGAAGACCAGGAGCGTTTTGCTGGTGATAGGAAGAAAGGCCTGCCTTTCTGCTAATCCCTGGGCTATTTTATTTCCAGTTTCTCACGCACCAGCCCATTGCCTGCTGCGGGACATCATGGTGCAGCGTGTGGCTGTTATTGGGGCTGGGGTCAGCGGGTTGGCCTCCGTCAAGTGCTGCCTGGATGAGGGGCTGGAGCCCACCTGCTTCGAGAAGAGCGAGGACATCGGGGGGGTCTGGCGCTACACGGTCAGTGGGCTCTGCCTGCGTGGGAAGGATTGTGACTGGGTTTGTCCCCTCCCTCAGATGCCCTTTGCCTGCAGCAAAGACAGAAGGCTTGCCATGACCTCCAGGACAATCCCTGTCGCAGGCATGGGGCTCCCCCTGACCCCAAGGTAGAGAAGGAGATGAAGGGAGCAGAAGCCATGATTACCAGATGTTAGTCCTGATTTATCCTTTGTACCCAAATACAAGGAGGAAAAATACTCAAATACTTTGGGGGGACAAAGTCCTTCCCTGCACACCTGCAAACGGTACCACTGGCTTCACACAGGACTCCACAGATGGCAGGAGGGTCTGTGTGTACCGCTCGGTCATCACCAACACCTCCAAGGAGATGTCCTGCTTCAGTGACTTCCCCTGCCCGGAGGATTTCCCCAGTTTCCTACCCCACAGCCTCCTCCTGGAGTACTTTCGGATGTATGCCCAGCACTTCAACCTTCTGCAGCACATACGCTTCAAGGTGAGCTGGGAGCCCTAACGCCACGGGGAGAAGAGCCATGAGTGGCTACAGATAGCAAGGCATTGTCCAGGTGGATAAGGACAATGCCGGGTGTGATTCCACTAAGACCATGTGCCTTTTGCATCCCAAACGCAGCCTTTTTGGCTCCGTGTTTTAAATTAGGCTGCTCAAACATGGGCTGCCTGGTGCATCTCCCGCTCAATGCCATCACTAGGGGAAAAGTGCAGGGTGGGATTTAACAGCTTCAGTGGTGACATACAGATCCCCAGGGACCCAGCCTGCCCCTGGCAGCCCCAGTGCTTTGCAGGCAGGTCCTCTCTGAAATGTGGTGCAGTCCCTGACTGCTGTTTTGTTGGACTTTGGTGCAAGACAACAGCTCTCAGTGTGAGGAAGCGCCCGGATTTCGCCACCTCAGGCCAGTGGGAGGTGGTCACTGAAACTGATGGCACCCAGGAGTCACATGTCTTTGATGCTGTCATGGTTTGCACTGGCCATTACCAGGAGCCCTACTTGCCATTGGCTTGTTTCCCAGGTAAGCCCTGCCTCAGCAGTGGGGTGGGTTGCGGCTACCCCCAGGGTTTCACTCAGCACCCATGGGTCCCTTGGCAGCATTTCCCTCTGTGACCCTGCCTGCTCTACGAAGCCCCCACGCTGGGGCAGGCGGGACCCTCACTCCCTGGGAATAGCAGGGAACATTCCCAGGAACGGGAAAAACACTTCATAAAGACGCAGCCAGGCTCTTGCATGAGAATTTCCAAAGCAAGACCGAGCCGAGGAGGTGCAGGAGGGTGGCATTGCCCAGGGAGCCAAGATCTCCACGGGCCTCTCAGCTTCAGGCAGAGGTGGGATTTGGAGGGTGGAGGACTGCAGAGGGTCCATGCACAAGGCTGGGGCAAGCAAATGTATCTGGTAGTAGGAGATGCTCCCTGCTCTCTGCCTAGGTATCGACACTTGCTTTAAAGGCCAGTACCTCCACAGCCAGGAATACAAAAACATGGAGGCTTTCCAGGGAAAGCGGGTCCTTGTGGTTGGCATTGGCAACACCGGCGGCGACCTCTCAGTGGAGCTGAGCCGCGTGGCTGCAAAGGTACAACTCCATGGCAATGCCAAGCCCAGCCAGCAGCCATGAGAGCTGGTGGCTCAGGGTACGCACAGGGACCTTTGCCCACTGGGTTTTGCAATAAAAAGCACTTAAACTGAGGGCAATTGAAGAAGCTCCACAGTTCCTGGACAGTTTGAGCCACCTGAGGAGTGGCCATTCAGCAGCTGTGGGAACTTTGCAGAAGCCATCATGAGCTGTTCGGTTCATCCAGACCCCTTTTCCTTCCCTCAGAATAACCCTCTTGGCTCCCAAGTGCAGGAGATGGAATTTCCTTTCAGGGCAAAACTGGCAGTGAGATGTCTGAGCAGGGGGCTGAGACCTGCCTTCTCCTCTAGGTGTTCCTCAGTGCCAAGAGCAGCACATGGGTCTTCAGCCGGGTCTCGGATCATGGCTTCCCCTTCGACATGGTCAACACCACACGCTTAAACCACTTTCTTGGCTGGCTTCTCCCATCAGCCCTTATGAAGAAGATCACGTTTCGGAAGTTCAATTCGTGGTTTAACCACAAGAACTATGGCTTGGCTTCCACCAAAAGGTGATTTTTCTGACTATTTTGTTGGTTGGTCAGGGTGTTTTAATGGCATGAAATGCTCAATGTTTCATTTCAGGGGATATTTGTGGAATAGCAAACTGTTGGAGGGGAACTCTGGCCACAAAAGCCCTTCAGCCTCCTTCTAGACGCTAACATTGCTGTTCTCTTTTCTGCCTGCAAGCTCCAACTTTAGGGTAATTATCAATGAAGAGCTGCCGTTTTGCCTCCTCTCTGGGACAGTTGTGTTGAAGCCAAATGTGAAGGAGTTCACCGAAAGATCTGCTGTTTTTGAAGATGGGACAACTGAAGAAAACATTGATGTGGTGCTCTTTGCCACAGGCTACAGCTTCTCGTTTCCCTTTCTTGAAGAGTCAGTTCGCAGCCTCTTCGATGATAACCGTTCCCTCTATAAACGCATCTTCCCTCCCCAGCTGGAAAAGCCAACGCTGGCCATCATTGGCTTAGTCCAGCTGACTGGCTCTGTGATGGTGGGAGCAGAAATGCAGGCTCGCTGGGTGACAGGGATCTTTGCAGGTGGGAGACGGGGTGCTGGGATGGGGGATCTGCTGGGGTGGGAGGTCTGGGGCAACCTGAGCTGTTGTGCACAAAGCCTAGGGCATATTTCAGCTCCTGCTGCAGCGCCCATGGTGGCCACGGGCATCAGTAGCACCATGGCCTCTGACCCCCCACAAGTGCATTCCCATATTCCTGCTGCTCCACACACACTGCCATAACCAGCAAGCATGAATGCTCTTGGTAAAGGGCTGGGAGCATGGGAAGGGAGCGAACTTTTCAGCTTAAGGTGGTGCTGGAGGTCTCTGGTTCCTCTGTTCTTCTCAGGCTGGAACAAGCTCCCTCCCACCAGCAGGATGATGGCTGATGTTTTGAAGAAGAAGCCACCAGCCAAAAGGTACGTGATGCTTCCACGCTGGGGTTGTAAAAAGCGCGGTGTGCCTGCCAGGATAACCTCAGGGAAAGGATGCCCCCTACAGCAGTCATGTGAAGGACCCTCCCAGGACACCCAGCTTTTATTGGATGTGTTTACTCCCTCACCACCCATAGCAAGGTAGGGAAATGTTGTGGTGGATGCCGCATTCCAGGCCATCCTTCACGGATAATGGACCAAGACACCAAGCTGTTCTCTGGAGCAGCTTACAGCATGACCTAGGATCTGCAGGTCCCTCCGCCAGGTCTCCAAGACATGCCTCCATTCCCAGCATGTCAAGATGGAGGTTTGGTTTCCTCCAGACTAAGGGTGCCATCTCGTGGCTTTTCCTTCCCAAATCCAGGCAGCGCAGAGCACTGGGGTCAGGGCCAAGCCCCATCCAGAAAGCCCACTGAAGCCAGCCAATGTGGATGAGGGAATGTTTGGTGGCAGTTTTTGACAGGTCAAGATGAGTATTAGACAAGGCTGGAACTCGCTTGTCGTGTACATGCACGCTAACGTCCTGCCTTGTTGGCACTGGGATTTTACAGGAGGTCGAGATGTGTCCTCAAGGCTGTGGGAAGGGTGATGGTAGATGTGCTTCCTTGCAGCAGCTTTCAGGAGCCAGGAGGGGACCTTGGGCCAGGCAGGGTGCAGGCTGGGTTAGGTCTGCCAGCGAGGCAGACCTGGCACATAGGACACTAATGAAAATCTGGGACGAAACAGATCCATGGGGATTGTCAGCAGAAATCCCAGCGATTGCAGATACGATGCTGTTACACAGAAATACAGGAGTCTGAGGTGCAACAGAGATAAACTCAAGGCTGTCCCAAGTTTGCTAAAGGAGACTGAGCACACATCCTCCTTCCTGCAAGGCAGATGAGGCCTCAAGCAGAAAAATTCTGGAGATCCCTCCCAGCAGGGGAAGCTTTCTGTATATCCCAGTTCCCTTGGCAGTCTTATCTGTAAATGTCTACTCCTCTACCTCTCAAAATCGGCCAAATCCACACCTGTGAACCTCAGAGAAGGATGTAGCATGGGTATTTGTGGCATTTCAACAATGGCAGTATTATGCTAGAACCATTTTTGAGGCCACAACTAGGTTGCAGAGACAAAACAAGCTTCTGCCTATTCCCTGCCCCAGGTAACTGATGGGGACCAACCCCACAGAGGCTCTTTCGGTGCTTTTAGGTTTATTTGGGGCTGAGGGAGCTCAGACCTGGAGTCCTGGGCTTGGCCCATGCCTGAGCCCAGAGCTTTGCTTTCCAGTGGGAATGAAGATGGGATGATGCTATTTGATTTTGTTTCTTTTATGTCCAATTGAAGGAATCCGTCTGAGAGGGAGAACCTGAAGATAAGTTTTATCAGCTACACTGATGAAATTGCTTCGTGTGCTGGCGTGAAGCCCAGTGTGCTGAGGCTGCTCCTGACAGACCCCTGGCTGGCCCTTGCTGTCTTCTTTGGCCCCTGCACACCCTACCAGTACCGACTGGTGGGACGGGGGAAGTGGAGCGGGGCCAGAGATGCCATCCTGACTCAGTGGCAGCGGACACTGAAGCCCTTGAGAACTCGGGTGGTGGATGACTCCTCTGACGGCTCCGACGGCTGGTGCTGGATGTGCCTCCTGGCCCTGCCAGTGGCTCTCATGGCAGGTTTCCTCCTTTCTAAATACCCCCACCCAGTCTGGAGTCCCTGGGCAGGTCCCCAGCTGTAGAAGAAACCTGGTGAAACCCAGTCCCAGGCAAGCTGAGGACAGTGCGAGGCTGTGCCGCTGCCAGGTGCTGTCAACAGGGCTGGAGCTGGCCCAGTGCCGGCAGGAGCCCTGGCACTGGCTGGTGTCCAGCCTCCTCCTGCTGATGTTTCACACCCACCAAGGGCCTTGCAGAGTGTTTACCCCAAACCTGCGGTAATCCATGCCTGTGTTGCACCAGCAGCAGGCTGGATCACCAGAGGGCTTTTGGGATAGAGCCATTTTGGGATGGACTGGTGTGCACTGGGCCAGCCTTCCTCCCCTCCTGCTCTGCCAGATCTTCTTCCATAAAATTTCAGTGAGACCCACAGCACCTTGAGATTTTCTGAAACACTAACTGTAGAGATCTTCATATTTGTCTGCTAACTTTTGAGACATGAAGTAGGGAGCCACAAATAAACCTTACAGATTTGGTCTTCTCTGATGCTTTTATTAATGGCTTATTATCAGTATGGGGGGTCAAGTGGACCCAGTACCCCAAATCATGGCAGAGGGGAGACCCCATCCCAAGAAATAACATATACAGTGACAAACTCAGGTGGGCGAGCGTCCCCACCATTGCCAGAGCAGCTTCAGGCTTGCAGGGAACCCTGAAGCCCATGGGGATACTGCAGAACCTCCCCATGCACCAGCAGGTGCCTTCACATGGGGATTTTGCTACAAACCCAGTAGGCAGGTGGGGTGCGTTCGCACATGGGCTGCAGCCACTTCACGCTGGGACAGCACGTCTCCAGCTGTGTCCTCCCAGATGGCAGCGGGCGCAGGGCGCTGCAGACCCCCACTACAAGAAGGACATTGAGGTGCTGGAGCGTGTCCAGAGAAGGGCAAAGAAGCTGGTGAAGGGTCTGGAGAACAAGTCTTATGAGGAGCCGCTGAGGGAGCTGGGGTTGTTTAGCCTGGAGAAGAGGAGGCTGAGGGGAGACCTTATGGCTCTCTACAACTACCTGACAGGAGGCTGTAGTGAGGTGGGTGTTGGTCTCTTCTCCCAAGTTACCAGTGATGGGAGGAAAGGAAATGGCCTCAAGTTGTGTCAGGGGAGGTTTAGATTGGATAGTAGGAAAAATTTCTTCACTGAAAGAGTAGTCAAGCATTGGAACAGGCTGCCCAGAGAGGTGGTGGAGTCACCATCCCTGGAGGTAATCAAAAAACGTGTAGACGTGGCACTTCAGCGCATGGCTTAGGAGGCATGGGGGTGTTGGGTTGATGGCTGGAGTTGATCTCACAGGTCTTTTCCAACCTTAATGGTTCTGTGATTCTGTGACCCCACACTTGGGGGCGGGGATGGGGATCGGGATGGTGCCGGGGCGGGGAGGGGGCGGTGGCCCCGCACGCCACCCCACGCCGCCAGGGGGCGCTCCGGGCACGGCGCGTCCGCCCGACTGCGGCACGGCATGGCCACGTGACGGGGGCGGAGCCGGCAAGCCGGTGCGCGCGCGCACGGCGCGGCGCGGTGAGGTCAGACGTCGTTGGCGCCGGCTTGGCCGCCCGCCATCTTGGCCCCTGTGTGGAAGCGGCCGAGGCGGCGGCGTCGGGAGCGGCAGCAGCCTCGCTGTAGATCTGGGAGCCTCCCAGCCGGGGAGGCCGTGAGCGCCGGCCCGCCGCGCTGCGCGCCAGGTAAGCGGCCGCCGGCGGTGGCTCCCCCCATCCCGCAGCGCAAACGCGGGACCGCGGCGCGGAACGGCGCCGGGAGGGAGCGGGCGAGCGGCCTGCGCCGCATGGCCCCGGGCGGGGGCGGCTTCCGCCCGGCCTGGCGGCGGGCCTGCGGCCGGCGGGGAAAGGGGTGCCCCCGGGGGGGTCGGCACTCCGTTGCCCGCCCGGCCGGGCGGAGGCAAGTGGCGCGGCCCTGGGCCCAAGGCGGGCAGGCCGTGCTGCGCTGGGCTGGGCCGCGCCGCACCGCACCGCATCGCCGCCGGCGGCCGGCCGCACCCCGCGGCGGGCCTCGCCCGGGGGCGGCCGTGGCGGGGGCGGCTGAGGGCCGCTCTTGCGGGTTCGCTGCGGTTTTCTCCCGCCCTTCCTCCTATTTCCCCCCTCTTTCTCCCGTCTCTCCCGTTCTTTTTTAACGGCTTCAGGGACGTTACCCGAGAATCGTGCGGTTCCTCCGTGCGTGTGCTCTCACTGTGTGGCTGTGATTCTTCCTTCCGAAACGCGGGGGGAAGGGAGCCTTTTCTGACGGGATGCTGGAGGCACATGCAGGGCACGGTGCTCCGATTTCCTAACCCTGAAATATTCATCCACGGTTCTTGAGACGTACAGTAAAAAAGCTTTTCCTGCGTTATTTGATGTAGGAATGGGCAAAGCACCGTTGAGGAAGGTATTGTTTCTCCTTTTAGGGACGAGATTTGTAGGGGTGGGGTGAGCAGAGTCAGGGATGTTCTTATTGTTAGCGCTTAAAGGATTGTGTGAGCATGGGTAGATGACACGACTAAAATTCAGGCAGCTAGTCTGCAGTGGGCATAATGGGAGCCATCACCTAGGGATGCAGGAGTTGAAAATCTTGAGGCTAAAGATAGTCCGGATAGTTTCTGATTCAGGCTCCCTTTATGGGGAAGGGGAGCATGTATGGGAGTGTGGTGCTGGGCGTTGAATGGAACATTTTTTTCTATTTTTTCCTTTTTGTGTCTCACACGTGTTTTGTAAGCTTGCTCCTTTATGAAAGGTCTTGAACTCTGACATTGAGGAAGGGCCATTTTTCCTTGCTGCTCTTTGATTACTGGGTCAAATGGGTACAGTAATAGAAATTAGCATTACTTCCAACTGAAGGAGCAGGGCCGTGATTTTTTAATAGCTTAATTTCTTTTGCGTGAGGCATCGGGCCTACCCGTTGTCTAGTCTTAAGAGGTCTACTCAGACAAAAAACCTGCTTTTGAAGGGGGAGGAAACAGGACGTGATCTCATTTGTCCACCAGCAAGAAGCAAAAGGATTACCCTTTAATACTGACTGCCACGAGCTGAACGGCTGTCAGTTTCCTTTGAGTTACATAGCCTAGAGAATTTTACTTCAAAGTTAATTTTGGGGTGTTTTAGTTCAACTCTGCTACAGTCTCTTTGGGACTAAGGAATTTCAAAGTTTTGGGAGTTCTTTGAACTTGGTGCTCTTCCTAGAAAGGTTGGACTAGATGATCCCTGAGGTCCCTTCCAACCTCTGATTCTTTGATTCAGTGAAAAGGGAATTTGTTCCTCAGAACACTGTGCTTAGTGGGTGAGGAGTATAACTGCTTTGGTGGAGTGGAGGTGTGTGCTTAAGAGGTGGCTGTTCAAACTGAAATGAGAACTCCATAGGCCAGTGCTTATGTGCAGATACTAGGATTATGGCCTCCCTATGTGTGTCTGTCACCTAGAACTCTGCCTCAGTGTATGTTTCCTGCATCAAGTGTATTCCTTTGGTAAGTAATAGCTTGTAAAATATGCATAAATCAATACACAGTCATTTCTGTGAATTTTTCTAATAGAAAGATTCTGTCTGTTGGCAGTTTAGTAGAAATTTGTAATTTCTTTTCTCTCTTTTAGACTTCATAACAGGAACCCTAGCTTTTTGTAGAGCAACCTGTAAAAATAGTTATATCAGTCTATAGAGCTTTAACTTGGTTGCTAGAGTCCTTGTTCAATGGCACAGATTTATGGTATGCATCTTCTGTAGGTCCTGTTTCCCCACATCCTGAAGTCTACTAGGGAAAGTGAAATGGGACACAGAGCACAAGGAAAAGATGATACAATTCAGAAGGGAGCTCTAGTGTAGATTTTGTTATGTCTGAATGAATGCTATATGTCAATAAGGAATGCAAGTCAAAGCAGTGGTTATGTTGTATGTGATTGCCTTCAGCCAGGTGTCCTAGGTTACTGAAAGTGCAAGCCCTTTATTCCACAGTATTTTGCAGGCTAACTAGTGGAAGTGTGAAGGTGGAGAGGATGTAAAATGTACTCCAAAAACCATATGAGTGTGGTGTGGATAAGAGGCTTAGATGTGGAGATTGAAAGAAAAATGTAGCTCTTTCAGAAGGATTAAACCCTTTCATAGTTCCTCTTGCAGAGGAATAAACCCTTGTGTAGTGTATTGGAGATGTCAGCAAAGAAAAAATATTTCTCTTTGATCCTTCCATTAAAGGAAGAGTGGGACATCTTCAGAAGCCACATACAGTAATGGAAGGGTGGGGGGTGGGAGAAACTCCGCCCTGAAAATGCACCACCTTTCCACTAGTTGGGGATGGATGTTGGGCTTGTAATGACGGGACTGCCAGTAGTGTTTTACTGGTAGAACCAGTTGTTCATCTTCTGTAGCAAATTTTTTCTTCACTCAGTTTCATGCCCTCTTTTTTTATTTCGTGTCTCGTTTTCACAAAACCCCATGGAAACTTCGCATGGGTGAAAGCAGGTGTAAAATTAAAAGCTGAGATTTGCGTGAGGAGGTGGGAGAAAATAATACTGTGTACATGTTGGTGAAACAAAAAGAGTGGACAGAAGTCTTAAATGTATAAAGAGCAGAGGAAGATGAAGTCTTAATAAAAATCAGATGAAGACAGCTTTTGTCTGTGAAGACCAAGCTAACAGAAATAGCCTGTTTTTATTACAAATACCTCAACCATTACATAACTTTCTAACTAAATGCTAACGAACTAGTCTGTTGCAGATTGCAAACACATATTAAAAGAAGCTGCGTATCATTCACACTGTTCTTGTTTTTATATATCTGACAGCATCTTGATTAATGGTAAAATTATAATGCAGAATCAACATTATGTATATTCAATCCGAAATATGATGGTGATAAATTTTAACTGATACATATTTGAAAATAACGTGGGCTACGCTTTCAGGTGCTTACAACATTAGAGACAGGAATTACTGCACTTTCTATTCAGGTACATCAAATGCACAAGTAGTGCCTGAAGAGCTGTGGCATCAGCTGGTGCTGGGTGGCTGAGAGAAGAGGGGTCTATTAAATACATCTTTAAATCAATCTACAACTGATTCCTTAGTGAAATGGCATCTTTACTCAATTTTTAGTTAGTTGGGTTATACAGATGTAGCTTATGCTCAGAGGTACCGAGTGGTTTTTCATAGTAAATCCAGCAATGGCGATGTTGCCCCTTTTTTGCCGCAGTGCTTGCTTAAGCTAGCAAATCAAACTTTCTCTGCTTAGAAAAACAAACCTTTTCAGGCTGTCATCATTAAGTCACATAAACAGCTACAGCTTGTTTTAAAATGAATATTTTGTAAGCATGTAACCTTAATATTCCTGGATTTTAGTGTTTGGAAATTTTAACTTTGACTCTAGACTTATATTGTATTTGCAGCAGTAATAGTTTAAGTTATTTTTGGCAAAAGAAACATTATTTAACTGATTTGAATCTTCAGCTAAGGTGGAAGTGCAGGAACATCTTAATTTTGTTTGAGAAACCAATCATTTTCTCCCAGTTTAAGACTTTGTATACCTAGGGACTTTATTTTTCTATTTCAAAGTAACTGTATATTCCACTGTCTTTAGATCAATGCATTGATGCTTTCGTTTTGCAAACAAAAAATTCTTGTATTTACAGGGCTTGTTTTATAATAGTGTTTAGGACAGTGTGTGCTTCCTGTACAAGTCTATCTAGGTGTATATATAAAGGTGCATAACAGAATTGTTCTAGTGAGGAGGAACAATAACATTTTCTTTTGCCAATGCGTATAAATAGTCTGTAGGAAAGGATGTGTTCTAGTAAGAAAAACTGGCCTTTGGCTTGTGATATAGCTGCTTGGTTAATTTGGTGGAGTCACCTTGGTTGGATGTTTTTCATGCCACAAATCAAGCTATCAGCATGGACAGAGCTTTGGTAGGCACGTAGCTTTGGATAAAGAAATGTTTCTTGATAAGTATTTTGATAATATATTGAGCCTTCTTAATTATTTACCTGCTGCATCTTGAAAGCAGAGTTATCAGGGACACATGGGATTTTTTTTTCCTAAGCAGAATAAACAGAACCAAGAGCAACTGAAGATGTTAAACTTCATGTGTAGCCATGTGGCAGATGCAAGTTAACTTCCATGGAAGATGGGTTCTGTAATGCTGAAAGGCAGATATATGAAGTTGGGTATGCTGATAAGGCTTTTCTAATTTAGCACCTCTTCCCTTTTTTTAATGAAACATGAATGAATCCAGTCTAAAGCAGAGGGCCAAAGTTGACCCTTACTGTAATTAACCAGTGTTGTCCAGAACTGTTGTCAATGTCATTTTTGCAGCTGCACCTCTTAAATACTGAGCATCCTTTCAGTGAAGATGATGATCTCTGCTCCAGGAAACTAGTGAATCACAGGTAAAACCATGTAACCAGAGATCCAGAGGATAACAGGCAGCAGGTAGAAGAGACTGGTTGCAAGCAGCCATCAGCTCTGTCCAACCTGGACCAGACCAAGAAGCAAATTCTACTGCCTTTATATGCACTGGAGTGAAGCTTTTTTATTTATGGTGTCAGTGGTGTGTTATAAGCTGGTACATTTGGCAACTGTCTCTCACTATCACAGCAGTTGTATTTTTGATAGTTTTGAAAGCAAATATGCTGTAACATCTCTTAATACAGGCAAAAATTGATTATTTTTTATGTATATGAATCAGGTTAGGAATATGGTAGAAGTTACAGGCAACACAGAATTTGGGTATTGAGCAAGGTGGGAAGTTTTGAAGGTGGTAACAAGAGGCATAAGTTACTCTAACCAGTTATGTAAATACTGGTTTTGAACGTTTTTTTATCATGCTAAGCTTGTAAAGAATTCTGTATAAAATTGTTCATTCTGCAGATTCCTACTGTTGATGGCTGTGCTTCCATCTTCGGATTGGACCCTTCAGTAACAAAAGTATCTTGAGAAGGTGAAGAGAAAAAAGTTGGAGAAAATAGCTAGAGAAGAGGGACTTCATTTTGGCACATCTGTTCTAAAGAGGAATGACAATCCTTAAGGATGTAGCCCTAGAGTGGTTCTTGTGCACTTCCAAAATATTCTGAAAGAGCTCATGAACAGAAGAGCTTGCCTGAACATTATTTCAAAGCAACATCTAACTGATTTCTGAAGTCAGAAACCTTATATGTAACTATTTGTTACTTAAGGACTGATCTATGAATAGGGGCTTTGGAAAAAGTTTATATAAAACTTTTACTTATTTGCAGCTGAAGGTCAGGGATACTTTAAAGGCACAGAAAGGTGTGATGTTGAGAGAAATCAACTGCTCAAAGTTGAGTTGTGGTTCCTTGGGAAGAATGCTGAAACTAAGTGTCACTTCCTCTGTCAAGAAATGTTAATTATTACAGTGGAGCTTGGAAATTGTGGTAAAGGAGCCGGAAATGGAAGTCTTGAAAAAGATTCTTTGAGTTATTCACAGCAAGGAATGGTTTTACATTTGTCCGTTAATCTGCCCTGCCCTCTTCTGCTGTCCAGTTCAACATGGGGTGGGTGGGGAGGTTGGAAATATGCCACCAGTTTGCATGGCATTCATTATGGTTTAACCCCAGCTGTCCACTAAGCACTGCACAGCCACGTGCTCACTTCCCCCCTTCTTCTCCCCTATTGGGATGGGGAAGAGAATCAGAAGAGTAAAAGTGACAACACTTGTGGGTTGAGATAGAAACAATTTAAACCTTAAAATAATCATCATCATAAATTGTAATGAAAAGGAAAATAACAAAAAGAGAAATAAAACCCGAGAAAGACAAGTGATGCAAATGAAAAACAGTTGCTCACCACCAACTGACCCATGTCCAGCCTGTTCATGAGCAGGAGCCCCCAGGCCAGCTTTTCCCTAGTTCGTATACTGAGCTTGATGTCATGTGGTATAGATTATCCCTTGGGCCCATTTGGGTCAGCTGTACCAGCTGTGTCCCCTCCCAGCTTGTGCATCTCCAGCCTTCTCAGTTGGTAGAGCATGAGAAGCTGATAAGTCCTTGACTCAGTGTAAGCACTACTTTGCAATAACTAAAACATCAGTGTGTTATCAGCATTCTCATTCTAAATCCAAAATGCAACATTATAACAGCTACTAGGAAGAAAGTTAATTCTATCCCAGCTGAAACCAGGACAGAATTGTTTCAGACTTTGTAATAAAGTGCAAGGGCTTTTCCAGCAAGAGTATTAAAATAAAAGGGAAAAATGGAACAGTGGAGAGTAGAGTAATTTTAAATGGCTGCAACTTCTGCTGCTCATCTGTTGGGAATCTGGCCTATTTTCGTGTACCTATTGATTATCTTTTGTCAGCTTTCTAAAAGGAGGTGGTTTGCACCAAGCATTGTGATGGACTTAAAGGTGTCAACTCTTGTTCAGCTCAGCTGTTGTTTCTGGTAACTTATCCCAGACAGCCACCTGCAGAGGAACAGATCCTGAGCACTGTGTCTGGAATCAGATCTGCTGAAGTGCAGCTGGAAGGGAACCGCAGCTCGCAGTATGTTTAGAAGTATGAGAAAATCCAGTAATATGTGGAGACTTCTTGGTCACACTTCCTTTGCTGTAGGAAATTCCATTTCCTTTGTTCTTGCAAATGGATCCTCAAACCCACCATCATCACTGGTTCTGATTCTTCTTTCCATGCAATTAAATCTAAGTGTAGCAAGCACAGAGAAGTGTTGACCATTTGAATATTTTCAGCACTCTCATTTGAACAGACATGCGAGCCTCAGTATGACATCAGTTGTGTAGTTTGTTTGCAGCCCAACTTTGGACTTCCCTTTTGCTCCCCTGTTCTCAGCCTGATAGAGTGACTGCTTACTCAGGAGGCCACTAAGTAGGAGACTCCCCGTGCCGCTTTCTGTGTGCGTGGAGACAATGGGTACACTAATATTTTTCCCTTTCCAGGTTTCTGCTGGATGGTGTGATGCATTTGAGCAAGAAAGAGTAGTACTTGTGACAGCATGCTGAGTGCATTTGTAATTTTTTTAAGGGACTGTTTGTGATCTTAAACATTAAGCCTTCACAGAGTGTGGCTGTGGTCAGGATAGATTGACCTAAATTAGTTTGTAAGAGGCCTAGTGAATAATTGTAACTTCTTCAGTTAAAAAAGAATTCTGATAGGTAAGACAGGTTGCATTAGTTTTCTGTGTTTAGAGAAAAGCACTGACTACCAACCTACTGTTTGAATACTGTACTCTTGATAGCAGGTACATGGCTTGTTTCTGTAAGAATTTGCCTTAATTTATTCCCTTATCTTTTTCTCAAATAGGCAACGATTCAGTTTTGAGAACTTTGAAGTTTTCTCATTCTTCTAAATAATGGCAAGTTCTTTAATAAACGCTTCTGCAAATCTTTAAAATGAAAATCTCATTTGGCATCTGCAAGTTGAAAAGCTAATTGCGTGAAAGCACTTACATTGTTCTGTTCCCAGAAGTAATAATAACGCATCTCATTATGATGCTCTCTTTAATTGTATAGAAACTGTTCTTGTTTTTTTTTTTTCTGGCCTGGCGTCCTTCCAGCACTTCAACTCCTGCCACAATTAAAAATTTACAGTTTTAAAAAGTTTCTTAACCAACTGCATGAACTGGAAAATGAAAAATCTGTCTTGCAAAAAATTTGCTGTAATGCTTAGTGACAAAGAAATGTGGAGTTGTGAAAAAAATTTCAGGCTACAAAGGAATAAAATAGCCTACCTTAAAAGTGAGCTGCAAAGAAGTTTTGGATCTTACATTTTCAGACATGAATATTGATTGAAATTTATTCGGTAGTCTTGCAAAGCATCTAAATTATTCTAATTTATGTTTGAGGATTATCAGAACACGGCAAGAATAGCTGTGTTGTGTTAGTGCTTTATGGTGTGCTAGTTCTGACTTACGTGTGGCACGCGCTGTCAGTCTCTCCTGGAATATCATGAAAAGTCCTTTCTGGCAAAGAAGCTGTTTACATGTACTTTGATAACTTGAAAATGGGCTGGTACTTGAAGGAATGCTTGTAATACCGTACAGTTGTTAGTAGTTACTAATCTTTGTCATTTTTACTTGAGCTGTGGTGGTGGTATTAAGTTTCTTTCCACTAGTCTGGTGTATATAGAACAAATGTGTAAAGGAGCTAGATGCCTGTAATACCAATGAAAGCTGTATTGTATTTTACATGATCACCATATCCCACTGGTCAAATTTCAGTCTAGTAACTGGTGTTCTCATATAATATAGAGTGTAGTCTTTTCAGCCTCCAGAAGCTTTTTTACTCATGTACCAGTGAGAAACAAGATTTGTTTTGCATTGCTGCTTTGTTGTGCATCAACCTAAACTAGGAATTATTCTGAGAATTGTAAGCTCATTCTACTAGCCTGTTGGTCATTGCTATTTGAGCTTGTGAGCAGACATACAGAGAGCTATTTCTTCAAGCATGAGTCCATGTTTACTTCAGTCGTCAGTGGGAAAGCTATCTGGGACAAGTGCAACCTTCCAAAACCACGATTGTAAGGACAGAAGCAAGATATGCTGGTTCAGTGTTGAGGCTGGTGTTTTTATACCAAGATCGTTCTGGTCCATTCCAGTAGAGGTGAATGCTGAACCCAATGTGCATTTTGTCTAGTGGCACACGTGGGGTTTATGATTCTCATGATTTTATAGTGCCTGTGGCACGTGCTACTGTGGTGTACAACTTCAACCTTTAAGTCCATTCTCTTTATTATTTGGTTATATGCAGATTCCATCAGTATATTAGCCTAAAGAACTGCCCACCATGTTGCAAAGAAGTTTGAAAAAAATGACCAAAGTACATTTTCTAGACATAGAAGCCAAATTAAAAACACTTCTGTCTAGATCTTTTAAGCCAGTCATCTTCTGTGTAGCCAAAAAAATTGATTAGAGACTCGAGGCTGAGTCTGGACATTTCTTATTTCTGTTCTTGAAGGTACCTGAATGCTAAAGTATGGGAGAGGATTTCTGTAGGAGTCTTATGTGCCTGAAGGTCCTGCTTCTGGAGGCAGCTGATATTGGATTTTCAGTTCAGAATTGATGTAAATATTCCAAGCAGAACACTTTTTAGGGAGCTTGTGAAGCTACTCACTGCACCTTAGGTGTTCAGGGGAGAGTATGTGTGGCTTCGCATGAGTGGGGCAACATGGAAGTGCAGTGACAAGTCTAATGCGGTAGGAAGTTGTAGGCAACAGTAGAGGCTTTTTTGTGAAAACTCTCTGGTGAACTTCTGATAATTCAAAGAATTTTATTCTACTATTGTTTTCTTCTGAAATTCTGGAAATAGTGTTTAAAATGACAAGCAAGAGAGGGGAGCTTTGGATCTTTAAGTTTATAATCTGTTTTTAGGTTGAAGATACAAAATAAAATGTGACTTTATTTGATACATTGATACTTTTAAAAATTGATTTCTATTTTAATTGTAAACTTATCTTTTAAAATACACAGCTATTGTCCTTCCTTTACAGAGGAAGTAAATTTACTAGAAAACTGACTAGAAAGAGTGAAAGCCTTAAAGTGAAGACATAGGAGCAGTAGTCTGAGAATATGTTTTTCCCTGCCTGGAAGAAAGGCAGGGGTTGGTGGTTAGGTGGTCCTGAACTCCCTTTAAGTCACCTGTTCGTCTGCTGCTGGTTAGTAGGTGTCTGCACTCCAGACCTCATTCACTGCCAATTGCTTGGGAGCATCTGGTGCTTCCTTTGGTCTCCTTTTCTGCAGTGATGTGCTGCCTCCTTACTGATTTTTTTTCTTTTCCGCGAAGCCGTGATGAGTCTGTATCTTAGTAGCTACAAAGTAGAAGTGAAATACGTTGCTGCCTAATGGTGAACTTCTGAATGGTAGCAGTGAAGCTACCCATAAAAAGTTACTAGCCACTCTGCTAATTTGAGTCAGAGTGGGAATTTCAGCTCAAATCGTACCTTGTCAGAACTTAGTTCCCCTTAACTGTAGCAGGAGATAAATGCCTAAATAGATTGGAAGTGTTGTGGCTTTAGCCTAAAATTTAAACTGAAATTTAATTTCGGTTCATCAGCCTTTTCCAGTGAGAGGAGTGGTGCCAGTGCTTTGTCCTTCCAGCTTTCTTTGGAAAATATTTTTTGTTGTTGTTCTATTTGAACCACTTATTTACTATCTTCATTCTGCTTGATGTGATAAGGATTTAAAGACTGCATTGGATGTTGTCACAGCCAAAAGAATTCTGTGCAGAGCTTTGGAGAGAACCTTGCTTTTAGTTTCAAGAGAATTTGCTTTACTTCAGTATGTGGCTGCCTCTTTACAAAGGCGACAAGAAGGTGTTTAAAAAGAAAGCTAAGTAGCTTCATTTGTTTGTCTTTTAGTACCTCTCAACCTTTAAAACCTGCTATCTTTGTGCATCTCAAATGTGTCCTTTTGTTCTTTGAAAATTTGTAACATGCCTTCTGTAGCCAGTCTTATAATACTTCTTTTAAATGTTTCATTGATAACACTTCATACATTTTAGATTTGAATCTCCTCTAGTGATAAAACTGGGTTTATGTCTCAAATGTGGAAGAATCTACAGCTAGAAGAGTACTTAAGTCTTCTTCAGCTCTATAATTACATCTTCCACATGTACAATCATTGAGAACTGAATAAAATGTTTAGGGAGGTGCTTATTAATTTCAGCATTTTGTTCATAAGAATAGCTGTATTTATGTTTGAGTGCCTCTTTACATTATCTCCTTCCTTCCTTGGAAAAGTCAAAAGTAAGTATAAGAGCTGTGTTGATGAACAGCTTCTCTTGTCCAGTGGAAAGTGGGGTACCAAAATCGGGCCACTGGTGTAAAACATGGAAAAGTGACATGCATACACATTGAAAGCATTGAATCCCTGGGCAACAGTATTGCCTCAGATGATATTTAGATAGTATCTGTCAAAATATTGAACAGCTGTATTTGATACTCTGAATATAAACATGAAAAAAATTAACCTCAAACTAAATGAAATTAAAACTGGCCTTTCTTTTCCCAGAGTTCTTAACTAGCTGTACTGGCATCATTCTGCCTGTGAGGGGAGGGGCCCATAACCGCTTTGATACCTGAGGTCACTTCAGAAGGAGATTATTTCATAAATGGTACAGGTATCAGAAATTATCTTAGCTAAAAGAAAGAAACTGTGTGACATGAAAATATTTAGTGCATTTTTGACAGTTTTTTAACTTGCCAGTGTGAGTGTATCCTGTCTGGCTTTTTGATCCCTTGTTATATGGGCACATTTAAAAAGACATGCTGATCATGACTGATCCTATGGATCAAGCTGCTTCTGGCAGGGCTGTTCCACAGGAATATTTCTGTGTATGTTAAGCAAAATATTCATGCACATATAGTTAATTATACATTAAAATCTGTGTATGGAGATGAATTCGAGGTTTGCATGGTTGCTGTCCTTTTATCTGTGGTTTTTTACTCCAGCAAGCTGCTCTTCACTCATTTTTCCTTTTGTTCTCAAGAATGCAATGGAGAAAAATGAACAGAACTGACAGATTATTTTAGTCCGTGCTAATATTATTCTGCTGCAGTATGTGTCCTAAAAGTTTATTTTAAGTGTTAGTCACTGCTATTAGTGCCATTTTAGACTTGAGAGACTCCTAATAAAAGTTCCCTGAGATGTTGTGGTTTGTTGCTGGTTACCCTGTTGAAAGGCCATGTTCTGGGTGACTGGTATTTCTCTCAGAAGACAATTTAACAAGCTGCCTTCAAGTCTTTCTAAGGCAGTGAAAGATTTGCTTGCTCTATAGATTGCTGGTTTAAACGAACATATGCTTTGTGGTAGAGTTAGTTTCTGTGTAGACATTATGCAGGTGGCTAATTTTGGTGGTTTTTCATTGCTTAGCTTAGTAGCTCTATTTAGAGTGTTGTTAGGTGTTTCTTAGAACTGATGCAGACATGCTTGTGGATGCTTATTTCTGGCATCCACAGACTGCATTTTTATAAGATGTATTTGTGGGATAATGTCCTAAAAAGGCTTTTTTTCTGTCATGATCTATTTCCCATCTGACACATGTAGTTTTGGTAGCATTTTGGAAAGACTTTCTTAGGCTTTAAAGGGTAGTAATTTGAAGAATGATAGAACTAGCAAAGCCTGCTTTGCTACGGCTTTTTGTCATGACAGAGTGCTTTGGTTCTAAGGAGCAAAACTCATTCTGATTTTCTGTTTAGGGCTGTTAACAATGCTCCTCTATATTTGTCTAGTGCCTTGGATTGGCCTGTGCTACAGTTTTTTCCTCTGAGGTGATGGGGGCAGAAGAGATGGTGATTAAAAGGGTTTACTTTTCCTACTTGGTCACCTACCTTCATAGAATTTATAGAATCTATACAATCTTTGCATTGTGTACACTCTTCCAAGCTCTGCTGAAAACTGGTGAGCCTAACATCTAGAGATGGGGAAGAAAAAAATGGAGATGGAAATGTGTATTAGCCTGGCTTTCTAAGGAAATAAAACTCAGTGTAGGTCTTGCTTGAGAATGAGTTGTAGTGAGATCTACCCACAACTCTTCGAAGATATGGAGAGCTTCTGTTCTTGTAGGTTGTAGAGCTGTGCCTGAGGTGCATGACATAGAAGCCTAAAAGTCCCTGAAATCTTTACCTCAGTTTTCTTCCTGCTTAGCAACAACCTACTTGACAGTTAACCCTGCTGCATATTGCTCTGGGTGCGGGGAAGGAAATCCTGACCTTAGAGGCTTTTTTTATTAGATACTTCAATTTGTCAGACTTTCGCTACTTAACTGTTCCTGGAGGTTTTTGAAGCTTGTTTTCATGTCATATAAGCTGACTAGTGCTAAAGATACTAAGAATTCTTAGTAGTGGGATAAATGGCCAAAATGTTTAGTTTTGGTTGGTGTTTTTTTAATAAAAATTGAGTCCTGAAGACAACAGTCCCAGAATGATACTTTGGGCACTAGAAAGTTGTAAATACAAGGGCATCAATAAGAGATTGTTAGTGTGTATCACTTATAAAAATCCATGTGAGAAGTGAAGTCGGTAATGTTTAATTGTAATTCCATACGTTATTTGTGTGCAGCCTTCTCTGTGCAAAGCCATGTATTCTATAATTGCGCAATATTTTTGAGTATGCATTTAAAATAACACGGTTCCTTTGTAATGGGTCACAAATAAAGCACAAAGAGGGCTTTTGGGGGTTCCAAGTACATTGAGTCCAGTATCCTATGTTTCTCTGTTTTAAATTGGCTTTATTTCTGTAAATGATGTAATTAGTCTCTTTTCTGAAGATCACATTGTTTTTTAGAGTTTAATACCTAGCTGCAGATTATGCTTAGGTTTTATAGTTAGGCAATTTCATTGGAGTTCTAGAATATAAATATGCCAGCTTTACAGTTGAAATGAAACCTTTCCTCCTGAGCTGAAAATTTTAATGCCACTTATTTATCTGGGTTTTGAGCACAATGGTCTTTTGAAATTAATAACACTGAATTTGGGAACATCTGCCTTTAGCATCAATCAAGCATGTGGGGGGAAAAAAAGCTTTTTTTTTCAATTGTAATATTTAGTTCCAGAACTTACCAGAACCACCTTCTTCAGTGTGCCAGAAACAAAGCTATTCTAAGAAAAGTGGAGTTATGGCTGGATACAAATGACAAATTTGTATATGGTGTTTTTTGCCCTTTAACCACTTTCTTTAGTGTGCTTAAAATAGTGTATGAAAACTTTCTGGATTTGTTTTGTTTTCTGTTTTGAGAGAGGTGCTAATGTGTCCCAGTTATGAATAAATCTTAATGTAGTGTGTTTATGACATTTCCCACTTCACAGATGGGCATTTGAGGCACCAAGAGTTGAAGGTTCTAGGAAATCTTCAGCAGGTTTGAGTCTTGAATGGCGCATATTGCCTTAAGTCATTCCAGCTCATCCGTCTCCAAATTTAGCCAAAATATAGCCCTTGCAGTGGAGGTGGCGGGGACTAGATACCCTAGCTGCGTTGAATAGGGATTGTGGGAATTATTCTAGTATTTACTTAATGTTTTTAAGGCTTCACAATCCTGGGAAGCTAAAATCCAAACTGATTGTGTGCTTGTAGGCTAAATGGATGCAGGATTTAAGATAGGACTGCACAAAAGATAACTGTAATACTGCTGAAGTAGTTTCTTGATGTGCTACACTTATGTAAAAAAAAAAAAAACAAACCACTACTTTTGTATATAGGTTTAAAAATACAGTGTAGAAAATACAGGTCTAGAGTTTGTTGTGCAGTTGTCTGTGCCTACATCAGCTAGGATGGTATACCTGAAAAATATGGGGAATAGTACTCTCTCCCAAAGGTGAGGAATGGTGTATGCTGTGCCTCAAACGTATACAGAAGCATATTCATTGGAAGACCATAACATAGGGAATACAGTTATTTCCCATGGCAATAGTAAGAGTTGATCTGCCCCCACCAAAAACTGTGGATAAAGAAGCTAACTTTCTACATGAACCTTTACACAACTCTTCCCTTTTCCATGCCTGTCTGTACTTCGTCACTGAGGCAACAAAATACCCTGGCTTACACAGAATGCTATTCTGTTCTCTCATATGTGTAAAACAGATTTTTTCATATGTGTAATAAAAGCACAAAATACTGAAATTGACATGGTGAGAGAGAGAAGGAAGGAAATAAGACAGGAATTGCTGAGCTAAGTTGTTGAATGTTTTAAACTTCTTACCACTTCAGTCCTCAAGTGACCTCAAAGTATGTAATACTTTCTTCCTTATTTAATCATGTAAGAACTTTTTTTCCCAAAGTGGAGGTAAGTTCTTTTCTAGTCTGCAGTTGGAACACAGCGCTAAGTTTGCAGACATATTAACTAGTATCATTAAATTCTAAACAAGTCATTTTGGGGCATTTGGAAATCATCTGGAGAACAAGGAACTTAGTGGGAAAAGGTCTGTGTGGTATGTATGGGGGTTTTGTTTGCTGGGTTTTTATTATTTTTAAAATATGATTCTACAGTCTGAACTATACTGTGTTCTGCATGCTCTTCTTCCCACCTAAGTATCTAAGAGGGCACAAGTAAATATTCCATAACAGACCAGGATATCTAGAATTTGTGGCAGCTGCTTACTGTGCTAATTTCTGTACACATGCTTCTGAATTTGTTCCAATATCTAAATAAGCCAACCAGCTGCAGTTGGAAAAAATTGTCTGGTACAGAAATTACAGTAAGAATTGTAACCTTAAAATCTTACGGCCACAGTGAAGGTCAGCTAACTTATTTGATAATGTTACAGAGCAGCTGAACGATAGTCTTTGCTCCAGAATTTTGGGAGCATTGTGCCTTCTGTAATTATGCATCGTAGTAACTGTATTAATTCAAAATGAACCACTGACCAGCTGCCATTACTGCTTATACTGTTGCCCGTCCCTCCGTTCGCTATCATCGCAGTTAGTTAACTTTGGTAAGTAGTTCTGACATCTTTTATGTGTTGCTACTGCTGTTCAGAGGTGATCAGCTGTCTCGTGTTCTTCCTCATATGACAGTGAGTCTAAACCTAGTGGACAGCAGCACTTTGCTTTTAATGTTTTGACTATCAGAGTTCAGACTAACAGCTACCTTACTGATAATAACAAAAGATATAAATATTAGGGCAAATTGGGAATCACCTGGTGAGTCTAGTACTTGCCAAGCTATTGTATGCAGAAGTCCTGTGTTAAAATACTTCGTAGATGGTGCTACAGAGGGAATGATTCCAGTGCTCTGCTATAGAAATGTATTATATACAACTAAAGTTTGAGTGAAAAGGCAGAGGTCTTGGAGCTGGAGACATTTCATATGGCTCAAAACCATGCAATTCTCTCTTCACAACTGTTGTTAGATGGCACTGGGTGCTTGTTTAATGTGTAACCTGGCAGGTATGTTCCAGAGGGCCATGTGGGCTCTTCAGAGGGAGGGTTTGTCATCCCTAGCTTGGGTACCCGGTCTAATGTCTTATTTTGCAGGTATATCTTCTTTGGCAATCAGTATCAGGTCTGAACTTAGTTAAATATGAATATATTGACTGGCCTAATTTAAGAGCACTGCAGTGTTTGATTTTATTTTCTGCAAGTCAGATTACTGAGGAATCTGCAATTTTAATCAATTTTAAATAGTCTTTCTTTGTAGTCTAACTTTGGAAAAACTGTTAAACAGTGTGAATTTTAATACTATAGAAGGTGCAGAGCTCGGCTGTAATGAGCAGACGAATTTTTGTAAATTTGACATAAAAAAGCATTATTGGGGAATATGATCACCGCCTCCTGTTCTTTAAGCTATCAAATGTTCTGGAAAGAACAATTGTTACAATTAAGACGTGTCCAAGTATAAATTCTGTCTTACTCTGAAGAGAGTTATGATAAGGTTTCCATGTTTGATCCCTACCAGAAGTTCAGCCTTTGGAAAGCATGACAGAAACTCAACATGATCTTAACCTGTCCTCAAACTGCTTTCTGCTCTGCCTGCATCTGTTAGGGCTTCGCTGCTTTTGTGAATTTGGGGGACAAGTCTTGGGCTGGAAATTAAAACCGTGTATTAGTTGTTCTCACTTGGAAGAGTGTGTGAGCATAGCTAAGTATCAAGTAACTATATTGTATTACTTGATATGGTTATATGCACACCTGGAAGCTTGTTTGCCACCCCTGTGTTCCTGGTAATTATCTGCCAAATACCTTCTCCTCTGATGCTCCAGAATGATTGTGGTGGACTCGTTATCATGAATACAAGTTTGGGAGTAGTGAGTAACAGGAGAATTGAAGGGAAAGAATCTGCCAGGTTCTTTCACAGACTTTTTACTGAAGATCTTATGATAAACTGAGTTTCCTCAAAGAGGAAGGGGCAAATGCAGGATCTCATGTCTGATTTCGACTCCAGCTTGATAAACTAGTCTGCTTAGATTCAGATCTCCAGGCTAGCTGAGAGCATGGCCATGAATAATAATAATGGGCAAAGCTTAACATGTTGTTGAATTGCAAATCAGTCTTCAGGCAGCTGTGAACAGTGAATGGTTGCTTGAAATCTGCTTGACTGATAGCTCCAAAGATAAGCTTGTCTAAATTTGTCTGTCAGCCGGGGGTTTTTTTCCTTCCCTGTGCCTGTAATGATGTTTGAGTAGTGAGCTGTGGCTTCCAGTGAAACCTTGCAGCCTCAATATGTAGTTTTTTGGGTAGATAAGAGATGGCCTAACAGCCATATCTGGAGTCTCAGTTCCAGTTATGTGGCCCACTTGGTGGGCTGGGTTTACCCTTACTCCATATTTCGTGTTCTTTGGATGACATGAGGAATGGCTGTTGGTGTAACATACGCTGCCAAAATAGCCAAATGCTGACCACTCTGGCAAAAAAAAATCTGGGAGCTGCTTTCCCTTTGTGAGAGAGGAGGATGTATTTCTTAGCCTTGTATATGGCCCCATATGAAGCTGAAGACTGTCCCCTTTGCAACAATCTGTATGGATTGTAACAGAAGAGCAACTGACCCAAATCTTGCTGAGGCTGACCATCCCAAGGTTATTAGCCGTCTTCATTTCTGAATCTTTTCAATCATGGCTTTTAAATTGAGGTAGAAGGCAGAGGAGGGTGGGAATGTTGTTATTCCTATATAAATGAAACTTCCCTGATCTTTTGACATTGGTTAATGTCTGTCATGATGAAATAAGTCCTTTATTCTTTAGACTGCTTGTCCATGCAGACTCTTCTTAATGGATCAGTGCCTTGCACGTGAATCGGCTTCCTTTTGAAGATCATCTGAGGCTCTTGAGTTTGACCAGGGTGTTTGCTGATCAAAGGGTTTGAGCAGGATGTCTTGCTTCTTGCTGACTGCTTTTAGAATGAAACACAGGAGTATTTGAGCATACATAACTATTCTGGAATTCATATGGAAATTTATTAAAAAATTAGTCTTTTAAGGAGGGTGGCAGGGGTTTTGAGTGTTGTTAAGATAAATCGAGTACTGCTGGTGGAAACTTTGCATGTTTGGGTGGGGGGTTTTAGTGAAATCATGGACTATGTTTACTACTTCTACAGGGTTTGATATTAATTAAATGCTGATCCTCCTGATTCTGTGACTTTCAAATTGTAGAGATGGAAATACTTTAAAATTACAAGTGTTACATAAGGCTAGGGATTTCTGGAGCTAATATATTCTATGGCATCTCCAGTATGCTTAAATGGAACAGTGCTAATGGTGTTAAATACGCTGTCAACTTTTCTCTTATGAGCTCTGTTTTAAGTATGGGCTTATATTCAAATTGCTTGTCTGTTTTTCTTTTCAGGCAAATTTTGAGAGGTACTCAGGAGGTGCCAGACTCGATGAGTTTCCATCGCAATGTCGGAAAAGTCAGGCCAGAGTACAAAAGCAAAGGATGGAAAAACGAAGTATGCAACACTCAGTCTTTTTAACACTTACAAGGGGAAGTCACTGGAGACTCAGAAAACCACAGGTGAGTAAACTGACTTGAGTTTGGTGTTCTGTTTCATCATTACTGTAGTACTAAGTAAGAGTGAAAAGTGTATGAGCCCTTAACCAGAGCAAGATTTTTTTAATTCCTTGATAAAGCAGTTAAGTGGAAGAATTCTGGAAAGCAGTGTTGTTTACAGCTAACTAGAAACTGTAATCAAGAGTATCAGTTCAGGGAGGCAGCTTTTGCAGTCTAGCAGGAAGTAGAATATAGGTAAATAAAAACTGTTTTATAGCTGCAATCTCCATTTGTTATCAGCGTATGACATGCTGTTCTGCAGCTGTGCTGTATTTCAGAAAACGTTTGTGGTACTGGAGGTGTTTGATTAACAAGACAGCAATGTTCACTTTCACATCAGGTGCTTTGTCTGTTTTGCAGACCAGCAAAGCTTGGGTGAAACTGACCCTTCAAATAAGGCCACTGTGGGCCCGCTTTTTTGTGATTGATTGGATTGAAAACCAAGGGGGAATGACACCCTGAAAGGCTTTGAATTCGATTTGACATACTTGCCTGAATTAGGGGGTAAAAGAAGGGAAGTGTATTCGAACTTTGTTAAAGTTTGCCACAATATTTTTAAAGGTTGAAACTGAGATGTTTGTAATGATACAACATGTCTAGGGTAGTATCTTGTACTTATTCACCTGACTTGCTTAGTTGGTAGGTCCCGTGTAGTGTATTGGTTTCATATTGCCTTTTCATACTTGTGGTCTGGCATAAAAGCAACTTGTAGGAATGTTCTAGCAAGAGCAGCATCTGGCAGCAAAAAAGAAATGGGCTGGACCCATGAGGGTATTCTTGGACTCATCAAGGTACATTGAACTCCAAAAGGAGCAAGAGAATGATGCTTGACAACATGTTAAAGGATATTAAGACATCAACATCATACTTTAAATGACTTCTATAGCTTTCTGTCACTGAGCGTTGTGTATAAAGGTGGGGCCACATATCCTTTTTAACCTCAGGAATAAGCTAACCATAGTGAGTCACTATTCAAAAAGCACTCAAGTTCTCCCAAACCAAGTATTTCTAATTCCCCCTTTTTTAATGATGAAAAATTTGAATCTCTAATTCTTTTACTCTCAAATTTTTGAGTTTCTTGCAGAACATATTTATTGGTTTTATATAGCCTTGCATGAACACTACCTGCTGAACAGCATTGTTAACTTGCACTTTGTTTGGCATGCAGTTGCCGCACGCCATGGATTACAGAGTCTTGGAAAAGTTGCTATTTCAAGGAGGATGCCTCCCCCAGCTAATCTCCCCAGTCTCAAAGCAGAGAACAAAGGCAATGACCCTAATGTGAACATTGTGCCTAAAGACGGCACAGGATGGGCTTCAAAACAAGAACAGCACGAAGAAGAAAAGTAAGTGACCAATGAGATCAAGGTTGGTCTGCTGTGCCATTTCCCCCTCAAGTTTTCCCAAAACTAGGGATGGGAAGAAGCTGACTTGATTTGACTGCCTTCAAGATAGCTACCAGAGAGCAAATACTACCACTATTAATTTTTGTGAGGAGGAATCTTGCTATTGGGGGGGGGGGGAGAGGAGAAAAAAAAAAAACAAAAACAAAAAAACAACCAACCCCCCAAAAAAACCCCACCACATACCACCCTCACACTTAGGTGGAAAACAGTGTGCTTATAAATTGCATATGAGGCAATGAGTGTTTCCTTTTCCTTTAGCCACCTGATGTGTCTACCTTTGTGTAAGTTTTGATGTCCACTTAAATGAAATAATATAGCATGTTTCTGTAAGATGAGTGTAATCACCTTAAAATTAAAACTCCAGGTGGAACCCTGAAGTACACAGCAGCTAAGTTAAATAACAACTTGCGAGTTTGTGAGACTGTGCAAAATCTGTTTAATTTAGTGTGGTTATGCTGATGTATGGCAGAGAAAACTCAGTCTTGGTTATATACATTTGTTTGAATCTCTGCTTTATTTTCCCAGTGGTTCTTAATATTTGCACTTAGGTTTGTATGCCATGAATTCTACAGACTTTCAAAAGTTGTACTTCGTATAAAATTTCCCATGTTCAGTACAGTTTCATCTGCTAAGTTTGTTTCACACTTGTACAGGAGGTCAGCTAAATAAGACGGAGACTAAAACTTTTCAATAATCTAATTAGACTATTTTAAAGCAATTTTTTGGCATGTAAGCTTAAAATAGTATATGACTCTCACTACAAAAGAAGTGGGTTTTAAATGTTTATGCTTTGACATATAAATTGTTCTGAAAAACAATTTAAGATAGAGGCATGATTGCATGACGCTAGCACTTGTGAAAGCAAAAGATGATTAAAGGTTTTCTTCCTCATCTTGCTGTCCCGTTTTCTCCCTGTATACTTTCCTACGTTTAAATGTCAGGTTTTGACATCTCTCTGAAAAGCTGTTAGACTTCAGTATACTGTTGTGTTTAGCTTTTTCTTTTAAGCTTATGAAACTACAAATTTACAATTTTCTGCCAGGTGTTTTGTATGGTACTTTAACAACATATTCCTTAAATATGTTATTTAAGTGTATGTATGTAAGTGACTTAAAGGTCACTTACACTTTGCATAGCTAAATCTGTGTTGAGCAAGTAGATTGTTTGACTAAAACACACTTTATCTGCATCGTCTGCTTTTCCACAGCATGCTGTATGTGTTGAAAGTATATTCCAGTAGCTGATGTTGCATTTAAAAGTAAATAAATAGCTGTTCCCTATCTGCAACTGGAAGGTGTTTGCCTTTATCTTCATATGCATTATTCTGGTAAAGGCCTTGAAGACCACATACAAGTAAAATGCATGGGGGGAGGGACTCATTCCTAGGAACAGGTGTATGTGCCCAGGCTATGAGTAAATGCTCCAGAATTCAGCCAGTCTAATGTATTTGTTCACGTCTTCAGCCCATTTTTGTAACTACTGCTATATTTCTGCAATATTTCAACATGTGTATAAAAGCTGCAGTTTATGTGTAAAGTATTTTGGTGTTCCTCTTGCAAGTGTTGTGGATAACGGTAATATCTTGATAGCAGCTTCCTATAGTTTAATTCTTTGTCTTGTATCACTACATTGGAGCTCACATGAGTTGTTGCCTGTGGTTATGAAATTTTTTTCTGTGGCTTTCCCAGGTTGTCACTTTTCTGAGTATTGCCTCAGTCCCTTTTCCTGGATAGTGCAACCTGTCGCGCATTGATTTAATTAATTGAGCTAGCACCAAGCTGAGTTCTTTCCCTTATCAAATGGTACACCTATAGGACAGTGTTTGGATAACTCCAGTTCTAAATGGGCTTGGCTTTGAAACAGAACTGCAAGAAATAAATGCTTAACTGTCTTGTTCCTTGTTTCACTTCTGTGTGACAAAGTACAGCCATATAGTTCCAACTTCCCCAAAGTCTGTTTAGAAAATATGCAGCTGTAAGAAAATATAACTAAGTGGAAACTGAAAAGATGAGACTTTTTTAATTCCGGTAGTCTGTGGAAGTAAATAAAAATTTCATTCTGTTGTCCTTGTGAGAAGCCTGTGTGTTTCTACCCAGCAGTGATTTTTGTGTGTGTGTGATGTTTACTTCTATGTAATTTCTGAGACTACCATGTAAGTGCTTTGGGCTGATCATCGCAGAACCCAAATAGAACTGACTTCTCAGTGGTAGTTGCCAGAAATTTCAGATTACTTTGGGACCTATTTAAAGCATTTACAATTGTTTGTTTGTTTTAAGTTAACTGACACATTGTACTGTTATCTCTACTGATATAATAAAGTGATTCTAGACTACTAGATTTGCTCCATTTGTTTTATCAGAAATGAGTACTACTAAGGCGGAGGTCTTGTAGACACTAATGCTTTGGAGTCTTAAGTTATCTGAATATGCCGATTTCAGGAATAGCAGTTCTTGAAAGGTGAAACAATGTCACTGAATCTGTAGACGAGAAAGAACTTCAAAAATACCCCTTGTTTTTGTATTGGGTAAAATGAATGCTTATGGTAGAAGTCTACTTCTTCATTGTTTTAATATGGTGAAATTGATACTTTGTTCTTAATAGACTTAAACTTCTGGGCTCCAATTTGTGGTACCCATAGATTTTTTCATTATTTCTTCAGCTTTCCTTACCAGTTCCTTTTATTTTGTAATTTCTGGTGTATATTTGCCTTCTTTTTCTCAGTTCATGGTGGTCTTTAAGTGCTTTCCTCTCTCAGCTCCTGAGACGAGAACATTATTCCAAATTATTCCCTTCCATGGCTGTAGACTGATTGGTTTTTGATTGTCCAACACACTACATGACTGACAGTATTTTCTGCCCAGCCATTTTCATTCACTCCTCTCCACTTTGGGAAATCTACTCTTGAAAGAATTAGCTAATTTAATAACAGTTAAAAATTGGAATATAACAACTCCTTTTATATAAGAAGATCCTTTTTCTACAGAAAACTGGTTACGGTTCTTCAGATGCCTAGCTACCTCATTTCCTTCGCTTGTTTCCAGTAGTAATCCTGATGATCTTATTCTGTGCTCACCTTCTTGTATTCACAAGTGCTTTTCCTCTAATTCCAGACAGCCAGAGGTTCCGCAGACACAGCCAAAACCTGCTGTTCCTGCTCCTCCAGAAGCAGCTCCTGTTGCCAAATCGTGGGCCAACACCAAACCAGGTGGACAAGATGGTAAGTGATGTTCAAGGTGGCGGGGTTCTTGACTGGCCTAGCAGTGAGAGTGCTGCTGCGAGAGATACCCAGACTCAGCAACCCTTTGAGTCTTGACCTGGCCAGTTGGAACTCTGAATGCTGTGGAAGCAACTTTCTTGGTTGAAAGGTGAGCTTGTCCCCTGTCACTCAAGTGAGCTCCAGCCTGATTTAGTAGCAGGACTGACTGTCTTTTAAAGGGCTGATATAGTCACCTCTTTTGGATTGACAGGGAAACAGTGGTCACAGTGTAAGGTCTTGAACATGGCTATGGTGAGGAGGGAAAGTCTCAGTCAGTAGTTATAATGCGTACAATTTTGGCATGGGAAGGAGAACCAGAAACAGTGGTCATGCTAATCATAACTCTGGATCATTTTGTGCAAAATGTGTGCAGTCTTGCTTCTATTTAAATGTCTGCTACAGCAATACTTTTCCCTTTACTTTATAGATACCTTGGTTATTTTCATTTCAAAGTGATAGTGTTCAAGTAGGGTTTTTTTCTGGGAAAAGTATTAAAGGTGTGTTTTGGGGTTTTTTTAACAAAATTGTATAAAAGGATGGAGAACTGTTTCCATCAGCGTGAGTATTAGCTTGAGTGTTCATTACAGATGTAAGATTGGAGCTAAATCTTCAGATTTTTTAAATTGCTTATAGAACGTGAGGTTACTGACAATTCCTGTGTCTCCACTATAAAAAATAACCTACAGCATGTTTTATTCCTTAAATTTGAGACTTGCAAGCTTTCTGTGGTTATAAAGTAGTTTTGGCATCCAAGCTGAAATGAGCTCTCTTCTGGATAGAGATCTTAGAGTAGTCAAATCTGAATCACATGAAGGTAACTTCTAAGCCATTACATGGAGTTAGTTAACATCACACATCTAATGATTTTGCCTTTTTTTTTCTGCGTTAAGTATTAGAAGTGACGATTCTCCACTTCTTGCTTTCCTCTCTAATGTTCAGTGTTTTCTTCGTTGTCAAATAGAGGAACTCTCTTCCTTTAAGCTTTTGCAGGGGTTTTTGTAGAATTAAAAGAAAAGGAATTAACACTGATGCAAAGTGATCTGCATACCAGCCTTTCTACATAAGCTGATAAGATCATCTGTGTGACACAGGAAATAGTGATTCGGCTCAGTGCCTTCAAAATGCATTTAGCTAATTATTTTGTAGTTACCATGGCAGCTTGTGTGCCAAGCCCAGATGGTGCCCTCATTTCATTCAATTAATGCAGTAGTGGGTTTTGCTGTTTCAAGAAATACAGAATGTGAATTAGTATCAGCTGCTTGCTATCCTCCTCAGTTTGAAACTTGGGATACACCTGTTGTGCTCGAGCTTTCCTGATCTGCACTTGGCTGGTAGAACTTGTAGTTTTTCCAGATGACTTGTATGGTTCCATCAGTCATTCAGTCAGCTGCCTCATGCTCTTGTAAGACTTCGGTTGGGTGGGGCAAGACTAAATCCTTCTCTGATGCTGTGGGTGGCCATGTAGAAAGGAAAGACTTCTAAAATGTAATGGCAACATGTATTCTCCAACTCGTGCATTGGCTAAGAGTTGGGGTTAATTGCTATCATAACATCTTTGAATTCTTTAACTTTTCTGAACTGTTGGTTGACAGCCTGGCTGTTTCAGGTTGATAGCTTAAGCAGTGTCAAGCTGATCACTAAGGATGCTATTACTTTGCAATTAAAACATTGTTGCTGTCACTGTAGACTTGGGCAGAAAATGTTTTTTCAAGATTCACAAAACTCAAGGTTGCATGCTGCAGGACTTGTGAAAAGGCTGCCTTGTCTGGCAGGCCATTTGGTTAGTGACTGCAGTTTTCAGTCCCATAAAGCAAGTCGTTGGATGTAGCTGCTTGGAAGCGTCAAGAGTCCAATGTCCATTAGCAAAAAAAAAGTAATGTGATCTTTAGTAGGTGAAGTTGGAATGAAGATTGTAAGATTTCAAGGCAATTTAATGGCACAGGGGTAAATGGTATTTGCTGTCATGTCTTTACAAAGAAAGTACAAAAAGTAAGGAGCTAATGCTGTGCTTGACTCTTATTCTTAAAACAAATCAGGATCTCTGCATTCTATTGTTATGAAGGATTCTTTCATGGATCAGAGAGAACAGAAGCTTTTCTTGCTATTAGCTAAAAAAAAAAAAACACACCATAGGGATTAGGGGTTTTGGATGGCATATGTTCAGATTATTTTTTGTGTGTCTGACCTATAGTCAGTGTAGCCTAGTACAATGTCTCTTATAGTAGCCAGTAGTCAAGATGGTATGTGAACAGGGCACTATTCGGGCTGTTGGAATAGAAATCTTCCCTCAGTAAGATTATCGGTGATTTGGTAGTGGAATGCTCTTGACCTAATAGGTCAGTATCCATTATGTGGTGGGGGGGATTGACTCAAAGTAGGTGCTGACAAAACCTGCTAAAGAGGAAGACAATCTATATATTTGGCTTCCCTACCATGTACAACCGAAGTCTTAAATTCCAGTGCAGAATTACAATGTCAGGGGTTTTGGAAATCAAAGAATGCTACAGTTCTGATACTTCTCTCATAATGTATAAGTTGTGGCCTTTTAAAGTCCTGAAGAATTGTTACTAGAACAGTAACTAATCTTAAGGGCTTTTGCGATAATATAGCTGCCCATTCTTGGATTGATTATAGTTGTAGAATAAAATGAAGGAAGTCTTTGTCTGGAAGGAGGCATGGGGAGTGTTAACAGACCTGAGGAACTTCAGGTGCTCCCCGTGTTAAGTCTTGTCCTTGCCCATTATTGCCTCTGGATTTTTCTCAGTGCCAACAGGTGTGACAGTAAATTCAACAACCTTGGTAGCAAATATGAATGTTTTCCAAGGATTGCTCCTTGCTTATATGAGTTATGTTACCAGTAAATCGATGTGGCTTTTAACATTGACTTTTTAAGAATGATCAGGCTTTATCACCTTCTGAACTGTTTTGACTACAGAAAGTAGTGTGACTTTGTGAATATCTTACTGTGTAGGTCCAGCTATTCCAGTAAATAGTTATTTCCAGCAAGAGTTTCCCAGTCTGCCGGCAGCTGGGGATCAGGAAAAGTCAGGCAAAGAGAAAGATGCACCTGAAGAGCTCCATGGATCAGGACCCAACTTGCGACCACAAAGTAAGTATATACTACAAATTTTTGTGAAACCTGCATGGGTTTCTGTGCATCTTGTGTTTATTACAAGATTACTTGCACCCAGTACAAAATTGAGTGTTTTAATCAGCAGGCTCCTACAAGAAGAAAGATTTTTGGGGCTTGCTTTTGCTTTACTGTGTTCCTGGTGTGTGGAAAATAGGTATTTAATCCTATCCTTCAGTTCACTTTACATTTTCCCAACCTAGTTAGTACTCCACTTGTGCTCTGGGGAACGTTTGTTAGTTGCACAATACTGGAATTTTCTTACTTCTAGCTGTTAGATGTCACAACAGCTAAAATAGGTATTTAAAGAAATCTCCTAATATTAATCATCATTACGGTTGTCCCCAAATGGTTAGTACTCATAGGAGGGTAGTCTGAAAAATCCTGAATAGGAAATGTAATCTTCAGGATACTGAAAGAGTGGACTGTGATTTGAAAAGCATCTTTAGCTCATGGCTGAGGTGCTCTGACTAGCTGGATCTGTTTCAGCTGTGGGAGTTTAGATCTAGTGAAAACAACCATAACAGGCCTGTTTCTACATGTCTCAGTGAAGAAATGTGTATTGATTCCCCAGATCCTTTTAACTGGGGAGGCATTTGGGATTGTGCCTGTTGCCAGTGAGAAACAAGATTCTTTTCTTCCTCAAAAATTTGTTTTTGAGGTTTGATGGACAAGGGATCATTTCCTGCACTGCAGGTGGCACTATCTTGTGCCAGTGATAGATAAAATGTGCACTGGTTTTAGAGAGCTTGGTCTCTCAGGGAATTCTTAACTCTGTTCTGTGCTACAGGCATCACTTTTCCTTGATTTGTTTCAATAAGGTCCTGCAAACTGAGGCCATATGCTTGTTCAGGTCCTCACTTGATTTTGATGTAAAGAACAAGTTGTCAAGAAATTTGATATGTCCAACATCAAATTAGGAAAATAGCTATGCATGTCTGTTCCAGCCTCCTGCAGGGAGTTATGGTTTTGGTCAGCACTGTACATGCTATATTAAGCCCTTCTTTCGGGTCTGACAGCAGAAAGCTAAATGAGCTTAGCAAGTACTACTGCTTTAGCAGCTGTGCTCCGCAGCAAAGATAATAGAAGAACTGTAACGGATACTTAGGAGCATAGTTTAACACTGCTTAAAGAGTTTGTGCCCCTGAAAGAACATTACTTACAGTGTGTGGCTGTGAATTTTTGTTAGCCTCCATGGATCTGAGCACTGCTGCTAAGTTTACTCTTTTTCTTGTTGTAACCCATGCTCTGTAGGCAGAAACTCCTATATGAATGGACTGTCTGATGCAGGTGATGGGTCACTTAAATCCCTTATTTTTCCTGGACTTTTTGCTAGACACTCATATCCAGAAGTGCAACCCTCATCACTTATATTCCATCCTTATCAGACAGAGATACAAGCCAGACTCTGGATACCTGTCTTCACTTAGAAAGATAATATGCAGGCATATGTCACTTTGAGCTGCTTGATAGTTATGTGGTAGGCCTTTGTTCAAGAAACTTGACCTTTTCCATGACAGCATCTTCACACTGAGTCAACAGTGGTTCACTTACCACAGCTAAATCTGTTTTCTCTTGTGTGCTATTTTCAGTATCCTTCCTAAAATGCATTGTGTTTTGGAAGGTAGAGTAGGACAACTAGAGCAGTTTATAAATGTAACTTGTACCCTTCAGGAACACAGCTGGATGTAGGGCTGAAGAGGATTAGAAACAGCCTCTGCTTTCTCAAGTGGCCATTGCTTGTTTCAGTACCAAATATGAACATGTGTCCATTGTGTCACTGAAAACTGAGTAGGAAGAATGTGTTTTTCATCATGCCTGTCTGTAAATCTGTAATATAAAGTCTGTTCTTTTTTCCCTCGTACTGATTCTGTCCATGCAGATGCTACTAGCTGGAGAGAAGGTGGTAATAAGAGCAACTCACCCAGTTCTCCAACTGATCAAGAAGCTAAGGCTCTTGGACAAGAAGATGGTAATGCTACACCAGCAGAACAAACTGATGGCCAGAAGGCAGCAGAGAAGAGGGATGTGCGGTTACCACAGGTCCCTCAACCCAAGCTGAATGGCCAGCAGCCACCACCTATCTCATCTCAGTACAGAGCAATGATGCCACCTTATGTAAGTGATGGTTATATGAAAAGATTTTAAGCAGCAGGGATTAATTATTGGCTAGTGTGATTCCCTCCTCCCTCCATAGAATGCTTAGCAGTTCTGCTAGAAGGGTGGGATTGCAACCAGCTCTTTAAAGGATGTGGCTACCTGTTGCTGCTCCTGCTACACTGAGTTTGAACTTGTCAGGAACTGATTAACAATTCTAAACTCTCTGCCTTGTTGACTTTATGTCATATACTTGTGATATTAAGCAGACTGTCTTGAGTGAAGAGTCTTGCTTTACTTCCATTGTGATTCCTTCAATTATCTCAGTATGCTTAATGGTATGATGTTTTTTAACTAATGGCTCCTGTTTTTCAAACCTTTCTTAGATGTTTAATCAGTATCCTAGAATGGCATATCCTCCTTCCATGCAAGGTCCAACAAGGTTTCCCAATTCTGAACCTGGCAGGTAAGAAACCTTACAAGTGTTGTTGTTGTGTGGGTATGAACTCTTGTTTGTGACTCAATGGGGAGGGGGGAAGAAAAAGATTTGCACTGAGTATCTTGATTATGATTATACACTGTGTAAGGACTGCCACTGGTTAGTCTCACAAGTTTGGTTGGTGTGGAGCAGTGCAATGGAGTAGTTTGACAGCTTAACTGCAAAACTTGAGGGAATTCTGCACATTATGGGGTTTTTGGTTGAGAAGAGCAGGAGTTACTTGGGGACACTTCTAAAACTTCAACCGGTATTTTGCCTGTAAAAGGACTTTTCCATTGTTATAACGAAAGTGGTTAATTCCTGGTTCTCAACTCTACTGCTCTCCAATTAAAGTAGAACTGTAATGCATGGAGAAGGCACAGAACCTTTGGCAGCGGGAAAGCATGGCAAGTGTAAAGAAATATCTCCAAGGTGGATAAATTGGTGATAAGAAGGATGCCAGATCTATGCAGTGTGTTGTTTGAAAGCTGCAAGGCGTGTGGTTTTCTGCTGTCATCTGTTGTTTACCTTGTTTGTGAGGTGTGCAAGCAAGGCTGTAGCTTCTAATCTCTTCCATGAAGAACCATCTGGTGGTGTGTCAGTAATTATTTGAACTACAATAATTGCATACATGGATGATAATTCACGTTTACTGTATTTCAGACAACAGTACTGTATACTTCAAATAATTGTCATACAAGTTGACCTTTTATCTAGTTGTTTTGCTGGATAAACAGTGACAGTGGCCTTTGTTTCTTTTTTTTTTTTAGAGGACCAAGGGGAAGAGGACCACCTTCATGGTGTTCAGAACCTATTGAGCGCCCATCCATTCTTAGTGCTAGTGAACTTAAAGAACTTGATAAATTTGATAATCTAGATGCTGAAGCTGATGAAGGCTGGGCAGGTAAGAACATCACATTAATGGTTTCTGTTATTTGTACATTGAATCTTCCTGAAAAATTAATTGAATATCTACTTATGTACTAGGTGCTCAGAGTGAAGTGGATTACACCGAGCAGTTGAACTTCAGTGATGATGATGAACAAGGAAGTAGTCAAAAAGAGAAGGAAAGCGGGTGAGTTGGTGTTGCCATTTGGGCAAGAATACCACTTAACTAGCTTAGCTTTTGGGAAGGTTGAAAGAAATGAGTGCAAATACTCATTCCAATAACATTTATTCCAGTAATTTAATGCCATATTAAATGACAACTGCCTGCAGACTCCAGTCATCTGGGCATGTTAATAGAAATGATCCTTGCTGTGAGGAAATTTTTACTTTCCATAAGAAACACTGAGGAAAGAAGATAAATCACCAAATAACTGTCTGGAGTACACCTTCCATTTTTCTTATTTCTTTGCACAGTGATGAACAAACACCATCAAAAGATTCCCAGAGTCCTGATGGCCAGAAGGAAGCAGAAGAACAGACAAGTGCTAAGTCTGCCACCCAGGCTTCCACAGCAGCAACCAAAGGGTCTTATGGCAAAAGCCCTCAGCTTGATCAGGTTTGTGTGTTCTTCTCTTCAGCTCTTCTGGCAACAGCCTCATCAGGAGAGGTCCAACTCAGGTGTCTTTCTAAACTGTCAGGTCAATTAAGGTTATGAACTTGAGTGAAAGCATTAGCTACTGCTTATCTGAGCTGTGGTAACTGATTGGGTGCTGCTCAGTCAACTTAGCTGCTTCTGGTTGCAAAATAAAAATAGCATGTCTTTATCTAGTGTGTTCTAATCCACAGCTGTGAGGGAGTGAGAACTCTTGTGTCAGTAGTTATGACTCTACTGGCAAGCTTTAACTCAATACTCTTGTCTGTCCATCCCTGTAACAGTGAGTGAAACCTTTCTAGTGTCCATCGTGTTTTATGGTGGCACAGAGTGAATAGTGCCCAGTTGGCCCACACATTTTTCCTGGGTGTGGGAGGTTGTTTTGTTATTGTGGCCCACTTTATTCAGCACCACTTAGCAGCAGTGTGTCAGCTCGCTTCTGACATCTCAAGCAGATAGATTTTATACAGCACGTGTAGAATTCATCAGCTCAGCCATTTTGGTTTTTGATGTATCTTCTTGTAGAAGATTGGCAACCACCTCAGCTTACGCCTGCTTCAGCTCTTTTTATATCCCACCCCCCCAGGAAAAGCTAGTATTTCCTTTATCTGAAAATTTCCTATAAGTGTTTTCTCAGTAATAACGAAGATGGGAGATCTTGAATTGGTTTTACTTGCATTTCATATATATATATGTAAAGATCATGTTGTCTTTCAGGGTTTGATGCTACATTGAATCTGAGGAAAAACAGTGCAGTTAAATAAACTATGAAATTTGGATGCGTGAATTTTAAGTACTTGTTTAGCTCTCAGCATATAATGTGGAACTATTCTTGCCCTTGTTTTGCATGCAAATTTGTATCGTATGCAGGTAGTTCACTAGGTGTAGTATCTTAATGCAGTAGAAAACAGTAAATCTAAAATTTGTCCACTTGCTTAACTGTGTACTGTGTTTGATCCAATAGGATCGGGGTCCAGCACAGCCTTCTATACATGAAAGAGGTGGTCCTGCTCTTCATCCAAAACCTATTCTACCACCGGTAAGAAAGATCAGGATTGTCCTTCTTTCCTTCAGTTAAATTATTTAATGCTGTGGTGGAGGGGATTTGGACTAAGAAAAGTAAAAATATGCTTCATATAAGGTTAAATCTTTCTTTTAATAACTAAAATGATCATAGTGCTTGGGGCCAGTGAGAATGGGACCCGAACACAGCCACGCTGCTAACTGTGTAAAGCAGTACCATCTTGTAAGTGGCAATTGAAATGCATGAGAGCTTCAAGAGCTTTCAGTTATCCAGCCCCATCTGGGAACTAGAGAGGACAGGGCACAGGAGCAGTGCTGGAGGGCTGTCTGCTGAGGCAGATGGGGAGATGAAGACCCATATGTAATGTGTACATAGTAGCTTCTTACCAATTTTCAACAGTCCTTATTAAAATTTCTGTTATCCTGAGCTACCTTGAATTTCTTTGGCTCCTTGGGGGACTTTGGTCTGAGATCTGACCTGAGTCTCTGGTCTAGGGCAGCCTGTCACCAAAAGATGTTTGTCATCTTTGCTGCCACTTTGCCTTAGTGATGGGGAGGAGGAGGATTGACATGAGCCCAGCTGAATCTTTACTTCTCCTGAGCTCAGGTTGCATGAGTCTGAACTGGAGCAGGAAGGTGGGGGCTTGCTTTTTTTTCTAAATCTTGCTTTTTAAAGGTGCTGTGCAAATACATGTGTTGACAAATATTTAAATATAATATTTCAGGTGATAGTTTATATAATACATGCTCAACTTAACTGATTTTAATATTGCAGCACCCTCCTCCCCCTGATCGCCAGGTAGGACCTGGAAGGCAGGGACCCTTCCCCCCTAAACCAGTACCAGATGAAGATGAAATCTGGAAACAGAGAAGGCGGCAGCAGTCAGAGATATCCGCTGCAGTTGAGCGAGCCCGTAAGCGGCGAGAAGAGGAAGAAAGAAGAATGGAAGAACAGCGAAAAGCAGCTTGTGCCGAAAAGCTAAAACGGTTAAATGAGAAATTTGGCTGTGTGACAAAACCCTCCCGGGAAGACCCTCTGAAAGATAGGGAGAGGGAAAGGGAGAGAGAGAGGGAACGGGAGAGGGAAAGGGAAAGAGAAAGAGAAAGGGAGCGGGAAAAGGAGAGGGAGCGGGAGAGAGAGCGAGAAAGAGAAAAAGAGAGGGAGAGGGAGAAGGAAAAGGAGGAAAAAGAGAGGGAGAAGGAAAAGGAAAAAGAAGAAAAAGAAAAACTGGAGAAGGCAAAAGAACAAGAAAGGGAGAAAGAGAAAGAAAAGGAGATTGAGAAAGAAGAGAAGGAGAATGAGAATGAGAAAGAAGAGGAGAAACCAGCACATGAGGTTCCTGAGCCTGTAGAACCTGTGGCAACACCTATAGTAGAAAAACAAGAAAGTGAAACCAGGAGTAACAAGGAAGAAAAAGGTATGCTTGCATGCAAGTAGGAGTTGTCTGTTTTAAAGCTGAGCCATAGAGAATACTAATTTGCATACCTAATTAACCTAGTGCATCTAGACCATTTATTTCCTAGGCACATCACAGCTGCTAACAGCCCTTTGAGCTAGACCTGTTTGCCCAACTCATCAAAAAGTTAAAGGAAAGACTGGGCTCTCTGATTTAGGCTGGACTTTGAAGAATACAGAAATAAAAGCAGGCTTTCTTGTCTTGCTAAAGGAGGGTCAGCAACTCATGTTGCTAAAACGCAATGTAAATCACTTCAGCTATTCATTTCTTTTAGCAAGCCTAGAGAAGTAGACAAAGAGTGCGTATTTAAACTTGGTGCATTTTCTGTAGTAGGACTTGAATGCTACAAGAGAACTGTTAGACTCTGCTTAATAAGGTTGTGTTATCCTTTAAAGGAATGTGACTGTAAAACCAGACCTTGCTTCATAAAAAAGTTGATTCAAATGTAATATGGTAGCATTGATATAGCACTTCTTAAATCATATAATAGTTACAACCTAAGTGCCAGTGGTTGATTACCCAGTGTATTTGAGTTTAAAAGGGACACTGAATGATGTATTAACAATTGTTCTGTTTTGAGGGGTTGCTTTTAACTTTTTGCCTTTATTGGTTTTGGAAACTAAGACTATGAGGTTAGAGAGGGCAGACTGGTTTTATTTTAGAACGTCCTTTATCTGACATTCTCGTGTAATTGTCTTAGTTTTAAGATTCACGCTTGTCTTGCTCATGTGGGTTTTTTTCAGAAGATCAGCCAGTCTTTACCCGACAAGACAGTGGTCGGAATGAGAAAGAGATTTCACAGGTGACTCATGAGAGTGAGCCAGATTCAGGATCTCAGCCTCGTCCTGCTGTTTCATCAGGCTATTCTAAACAATTCCAGAAATCATTACCACCAAGATTTCAGAGGCAGCAGGTAACTAACCAGTTCATTAAAAGAAGGAAGTTCATAAAAAGAATTGTCTTCTGCCTCACTCTGAGTAGGAAAGTAACCATAGAAGTTTCAAAATGCTCAAGTTGTTGGTTTGCAGCTTCTATGACATCTATGGTATTGGCAGAAATTTCTCTGCATGAAAAGCTTCTTGTCACCTGCAAAGCATGTAAGTGAAGTAGAAGGCAAGAGGCTTTTAAAACTCTCTGGTTTTGCACCGGTTGCTGAAGTAGAGCATTGCCCTGTGGTTCCACAGGTTTGATGATCATTGTTCCTGCATCTTTTCCTTAAGAGTGTGACACTCACAAGCGTAATTTGGACTTGGGTCCTATGGTCTGAAGAGCACTTTGCGTTAATGACATGCACAAAGTATAGGTTGTTCTGTGTCTCAGCTGAACACCAGCAAAACTGTAGCTACTCTAAATTGTCAGGTCTGCTTTTCCCCCTTTTCTCCTAGTTCATCCTGATGCATGTTTGTGATTAATTTTCAGAATGCTTAGTGTCCTAGAGCTAACTGTACTTGTTGTTTCCAAGGGTTATTTGAATTCTGCTTAAGTCTTCCTCTTAACCAAAAGTTGTGTAATATTGTTTTCTGTTATGCAGGAGCAAATGAAACAGCAGCAGTGGCAGCAACAACAGCAAGGTGTTCTTCCACAATCTGCTCCCTCACAGCCTTCTAGTGGCCCTGTCCCGCCTCCCCAGCATAGACCCCTTTACCAGCCCATGCAGCCACATCCTCAGCATTTAGCTTCAATGGGCTTTGATCCACGGTGGCTTATGATGCAGTCTTACATGGACCCACGAATGATGTCAGGAAGACCTGCAATGGATATGCCTCCTATTCATCCGGGTAAAGTCTGGCAGCATTTTTTGACTGCTGAACTTTCTTGGGTTTGAAATAGAAGTCTTTCCCTAATTACACGGTGTAGTAACAGCAAATGGATGGGTTTTTTAAAAAGCAAACTACGTTATTTCATTGTTTGAGCCAAAACAGATTTTAGTAATAGTGGAAAAATTATATTCACATTTCAATGTATATATTTGACCATAAAGTAAAATCACAGCTTTCTTCTGTATTGCAGGCATGTTAGTGACAGTTAAGGATGTATTCAGAACGTCAGCATAAGCCTTACTTTGTTACAGGTACTAAAGCTGACATGAGTTAGGTTGAACTGAAAAAAGTGTATTTACCCATTTGTGTTTCATTACACGTTAGCACTTAATACTACATAGCTTATTAAGAAAATGAAATATTGTTATTTTTATATTATGTATTAGCACCTCTAGATTCTTACTAAACTTGTGTTTTCAGAATCTTGGCACTAAAAAGTCCTTTTTGATGTGTGGAATGGCCATCTGGCTTGCAGTTAGGAAAGCTATTGTGCATAAATAGTACAAGTCTGGCACGTAATGTAATGGAGATACTTACCCAGCTAATAAGGAATATGGGTATCCTGAATGAGTGCAAGGAATGAACAGAGAAACTGGCAGGGTAGGCAAAGACAGTGAAAACTGTAGAATTTCTTTAAAATGTCATCCAAAAAAAAGGCCCAGAGTCCTTAATAGAGTACAAAACACCACCTGTGTGTACATTCACCTTGCTTTTTGCCATCCAGATCTTGCATCAGAAACTTCATCCACAAGCTTACAGGTCTACAGACCTGGTTTGTCCCATTATAGTGGAAGCAGGCAGCTTTTCCTCTTTTTTGGCACATAGGGTACTAGTGGTAAATATGATATAGTCATTCTGAGGTCAACTGGCAGTGAGTAGACATTTGGTTTTGATAGCGGAAGGTACAGAGGAAAGGAGATTGGAGGAGAGAATAACATTCTTCCATACCTCCTTATAGGCTTTGTTTGTCTTGAGATAGGTTTCTTTGCTAATGTTAAACTGGTTTCAATTGTTGCACTTGAATCTGTCACAGGAATTATGCCTCCCAAACCCCTGATGAGAAGAGACCAGATAGAGGGATCAGCAACTAGTTCAGATTCATTTGATCATATAGCTCGCTCAGCAAGAGAGCACACTGTTCCTTTGTCAGAGCCCCGCATGATGTGGGGGTCAGACCCATACCCGCATGCAGAACCTCAGCAATCTAGTTCTCCTCCCAAGGTGGTAGAAGAGCCTGATGATTTGAGGTAAGCCTGAGTTATATACTTCTGCACGTCACTTCTCCAAGCCATACATACTTACACACTTGGCTGTGTAACTTACATTGCAAAACATAGTTTAAACTGAGTTACAGCTGCTCTTCACACAACACTTTAAAAGTTGTGGCTGGGGGATGCAGTGTACTTGGCACTGTTGTATAAAACAAAGGACACGCCTGCTCTGTAGTGGGGTGGGGGAAAGACAATTTACCCCTTGTTTAGGATCCTTAGACTAACTTGATGAATGGTGATTGCCATAATATTTGAGTTTTCAGTTTTGTAGAACACTCCGTAGTGTTGTTCTGCTCTCCCAGTACCAGAGAACTGGCTGATGTATTAGTTTCTAAAGTGGTGTGTTAAGTGCAAGTGGTATGTAGCAAGACAGGCACTTTGACCTTTGCATGATGAATGGTCAGGAAGGCTTCCTCTACATCTTAGAAGTACTCAAAAATTCTTTTCGCTGCATTGCTGTCTGCATAGTACTTTTGATATTAGCCTGCTAACTGGGAGGCTCCATTTAAAACTGCATGCGTAGCCATTAACTATAACAGATTCCTAAAGCTAATTGTGCATTTGACACTGAACTCCTAATCAGGATAGAGTAAAATTGACCTCTGCAACTGGCAGCCACTATGCAAAGTAATACTTATTTCCTTGAACTGATATTAATCCTCCATAGAAATAGAAAATTATTTAAGTAAACATTTGAGAAAAATCTTTCTACCACCTTAACATTCTTAATTGCTTGCTGCTTAGGTCTGAGGCACACTTGGAGCAGGAACGAGTTGCTGTCCCTGTGACTGCTTATCCTGTAGAACATAACCAGCTGGACTCTCATCCAAAGACAGACTTTTTCAGAGAATCGGGAGAGGTGGAGGTACAAAAGTTCCCAAGCAGGCCTTTGGAAGATGTACAACCTCTCCAAACTGACACACCTAACACAACAATTAACTTTGAAGGGGTGAATGAGAAAGTTGCACGTAGCTCTCCAGAAGAATTGGTGCCTGTTGCGGAAAGTCACTCTTCACTAAAGAGAAGCATGTCCCATGGTTCAAGTCACTCTCTAAAGTCAGAAGACCAGAGGAATGAGACAGCAACAAATATCCCTAAATTGAATAACAGGCCGCTTGAGACAAAGGAGACAATTGAGAGGCTTGAGATTAAGCCAAAAAAGGAAATTTTGATCAGTAATAGAGCATCAGAAGGAGCAAAACCTGAAAAAACTTTCAAACCTAAGTCTGAAACAAGATGGGGTCCTAGGCCAGGTTATGGCAGGAGAGATGAAGGCAGTGATAGACCAGTAAGAAGATCAGGTCCTATTAAGAAACCTGTGCTTAGAGATATGAAAGAAGAGCGTGAACAGAGAGAAGAGCGTGAGCAGAGGAAGGAGAAAGAAGGAGAAAAGACAGCTAGTGATAAACCTAGCAAGTTTGAAAAAAGTGACAAAAAGGAAGCACCTCAAGTGCCACTGCCTCAGGCTGAGCCAGAGACATCTGTCTCCAGCAGTGCTCCTCTGGCTAAGAAGATAACCCTGGATGCTACTCCGACACCAGCAAGCCAGGAGAGTAGTCAAACCGAGACTGCAGCTAAATCTCCTGTTCAGCCACCCACACCTCCAGTCCAGCAGCAGCTACCAGCTGCCCAGCCTGCTGCTCCACAGCTTCCCCCTGCAGTACAGCAGCAGCCACCCACTCAACCAGCGGCACAGCAGCAGCCACACATTCAGCAGACGGTTACTGCAGTGAAGGAAGAAAAGCAGACTGAGAAGGTAGTTAGCAAGGAGGCTGTAGAGAAACCACGCTTAGAAACCAGACCAGTAAAAAGAGAGCCTGGCTTACCACCTAGAACATACTGGAAAGAGGCTAGGGATAGAGACTGGTTCCCAGATCAAGGATACAGAGGCAGAGGTCGTGGGGAGTATTATTCTAGAGGTCGTAGCTACAGGGGTTCTTATGGAGGACGTGGTCGGGGCAGTAGAGGCCATAACAGAGAGTATCCACACTACAGAGATCCTAAGCCTAGATCAGACCATGTGCCTTCAGGGCCTGTTAGGCAAAGAGAAGAGAGTGAAACTCGTAGCGAGAGTTCTGACTTTGAAGTAATCCCAAAACGGCGGCGACAGCATGGCTCAGAGACGGATTCTGACAGCGAAGTTCACGAAAGTGCAAGTGACACACTGCTTTCAGACAAAGACAGTCTAATTAAAGGCAAGCACCCAAAAAGAGAAGAGAGAGCTGATGGCAAGAAGCCTCCAAAGCCCCTGTCGTTCAAACCTGAAAACAGCATCAGAGTAGACAATAGATCCCTAGAAAAAACATATATGAGAGATGATGAAAACAAACCCAAACCAGGATTTCTTCCTAAAGGAGAGCCTTCTAGACGAGGCAGAGGAGGAATGTATAGACGTGGTGGCAGGGATCCTGGTGGGCGTCCTCCACGTCCATCTACAATAAGGAGACCAGCCTACAGAGACAATCAGTGGAACCCTAGGCAAACAGAGATCATTAAAGCAGAAGATGGGGAGCCTCCTAGAAGAAATGAACATTATGGTCCTATACCAGTTGATAAAAGACCTCCAAAATTTGAGAGAAAGTTTGATCCAAATAGAGAAAGGCCACGAAGACAAAGGCCTGCTCGACCCCCGAGGCAAGATAAGCCACCACGCTTTAGGCGCCTAAAAGAAAGAGAGGCCGCATCAAAGATAAATGAGGCGGTAACCAGCTCATCAACAAGTGCCACAGTTAGCAATGCAGTCACTGAGCCCTCCAGCACTGCTTTGGATGTGTCAGGAAGTAAGACACCAGATTTGTCCAACCAGAATTCTTCAGACCAGGCAAATGAAGAGTGGGAAACAGCCTCAGAAAGCAGTGATTTCAATGAGAGGCGGGAGAGGGATGAGAAGAAAACAGCAGATGTAGCAGCACAGGTAGCTGTGAAGACAGGAGAAAGTACTGGAGCTCCAAAAAGGGAAATAGCCAAGAGAAGTTTCTCTAGTCAACGGCCTGGAATAGACCGTCAAAACCGACGTGGCAACAGTGGGCCAGCTAAACCAGGGAGGAACTTCGCGGGGCCTAGGGGTGAAAGGCGGAGTGGTCCTCCACCCAGAAGTGGAAAAAGAGGGTGAGTACCAGGTTCTGTTAGGAAGCACATACGGTCTTAGTCTTCTGTTGTCCTCTTGTGGTTCAAAATAATAATTTATTTTTGATTTGTAATAACTGGTAGAAAAGAGAATAAGACAAACACATGCACCTGTGGCTGTATACTTTCTATTTTTTCTGTTTGTATACTGACACTTGGAACATGGAGCTAAGAGCAGAGTATTCTTATATGTATGCACAGTGTTAAAAAAGCCTGATTAAATACAAATTGCAGTGCTGTTTCTCAAGATTTGGATGCAGGCTGAAATGTTAAGGTGTGAGCAGTGTTGCAGTTTAGTACATAGATTGCTGCATTGCATTTGACTTTTTGTATTCTTAGAACAATCACCTAACATAGATAAGCAAGTTGAGAAATGCTTGCTACTGAGACAGTTTTGTTTCTCTAGATGGTGAAATCGATTGAAACTTGACAATTATCTAATGTTACTGTTTGCCCACTGGTTTGTAGCCACAGTGCACAGTGGTCTAATAAGTGGGAGGCAGGACAAGATATTTCTTCATAGAATGCCTGCCCTGTACTCTTGGACTCTTGTGCCTGTAGGTTTCTGTATTCCAGGTTCAGATTTTGCCTGGGCCTAGAAATTGTGATCAGTGCTCTAAACTCTGAGTTAAAGCTATTAAGAATTTCTCCAGCTAGTCATGTTAAGGTGATGTTGAAGCAAAAGTTGGGTATTCCAGGTTCCACGGGAAAGTGACAATGCTGCAGATCTGATTCTTATGACTTCAGATAGCTTTTGGCAAGTGAGCCTGTGGAGCAAGTATATTGTACCTTGTTTTTATTTGCTCACATTGCATACTGTAAGCTTCTGTTTTGCTTTTTCCATGGAAGGCTTTACTGGAGTTCTGAACTGCATACATGTTGAGGTTTTGTGTGTCTAACTACATAGACCAAGCCAGAGTTGACCTTAAAATTATGCTTTTTTTTCCTTCCTCCCCTCCCCCCCGTCCCAATTCCTTTTGGCAGCAGGGCATTTGATATGTCTCAAACGGTTAAGCTTCTGCTCGTTGAGGAGCTGAAAGTAAAAGTCTGGAGCCTACTAAGAAATTGCACAGTAGACACTTGTAGCCCTATAATGGGATCTGCATTAGATTGTTAGTTCTTTCTTTAGTGAGTGTTCTTTGTGGCCGGTCGTTAATTTTGTCAAAATTTTTCTAATATAGGCCATTTGAAGAGCAGACAGCAACTGTGCCTGGTGTTGATCCCAACAACAACACTTCCTTACATCAGGAGGATGGAGGTGTTACTGCTGCAGGACAAAAGAGCACCAAGGATGCAAGTGGCAAAAAGAGAGAAGAACCTAAGGCTGGTCCAAAGAAGCCTAAGGAAAAAGTGGATGCCTTGTCTCAATTTGATCTTAATAATTACGCAAGTATGTATTTAATAATATGCTACCAAGAATTCGTAATCCGGCAAGCTTTGCTGCATATAGAGCTAGATGTTTGAAAACTTAAAAAAGGGGAAAGGTGATTTTTTTTTAACCACCAGAAGTATTGTCTACTTAAGTATTGCTACCTTTGTCATATCTAATTAACATGTGTGCCTCTAAATGGTGGCAAATATCGTTGTGTTCTTATGTATAGATAAGAACAGTATTGTTGTATGACTTAATCTCAACTCTGTCATTCAGACTGTTTTCCACCACATCCTAATAATTTAACTTTCATAAGTAAAGGCAGTGGGTATCACTGATAAGCTTACAGCTAATATTTGGGAAGGCCGTTTATTATTATGTTTCAGCTCTTATTTCCTAGAGAGTCTGGTACAGAAACCTCCAGTTTTTCACTTCTTAAAGATTAACTCCTTGTCTTCAAACTCCACAGCAAAACACTTGGCAAGCAGAAGCTTACCTTTAATATGAGCCACTGTCTGCGTCTGTGAGGAAATTGATTCTACCCTAAAGCAGATTTGGGCTTGGTGCAGTGCATCTGAAGCTGTCAAAACAGCAGCATCTATACCTTTCCTTTTTCTGTAGGTGTTGTGATCATTGATGATCACCCTGAAGTGACAGTAGTTGAAGACTCCCAGTCTAACTTGAATGATGATGGTTTCACAGAAGTGGTGTCTAAGAAGCAACAAAAACGCTTGCAAGATGAAGAGCGCAGGAAGAAGGAAGAACAAACTGTGCAGGTACAAGACCAGCATTTAGGGTGGGAAAGAGCGCCTTGCGGTACTGGGAATGTTGTGAAATGTGCAGAGTCTTCCTTCCAAAGAAGTTATATTTTCATGTTATGAATATAACTAGATGTATTAAGTTGTTCAGAATTAGTAAATTAAGTCAATTTTCATTTAGTCATCTTAGGATTCTGTACTTCTGATTGGGCACTATTAGGCAGGTGGAACTGGCAAACTAAAACCACCATTTTTCATACTGTGATAAAGATCTATACTACTGTTTGTGTATCAGTTGATTTGAAGAGGAAAATGGATGAGAATTTATTGTTCCTGTAGTTAAATACTAATGAAAAATAAACTTTAAGACAGGGTTATTTGTTTTTGCTGCTACACAATGTACAACTGGTTGTCCATACAGACTATAAGCTGTAAGAATGAAATTGGCTTCTGCTTACAGGTTTGGACCAAAAAAGGATCGAGTGAAAAAGGCCGAGGTCAGAATTCCAAGCTCCCACCCAGATTTGCCAAAAAGCAGCAGCAACAGGCAGCAGCCGCAGCTGCGCAGCAGGCACAAGCTCAGGCACAGCCTCAGTGTACAACGCAGACTCCAGGTCAGCCACAGGCTTCTGTTCAGCCGCAAAACCAGGCTGCAGGAGGGACAGCCAGCACAGAATACACAGTGTCAGGAAAAGTTCTGCAGAACACCCAGGCTCACAATGGTCTAGGAACTGAATTATGGGAAAACAAAGTGCCTCCTACAGCAGTTCTAAATGACATCTCCAAAAAATGTAAGTGGTCTTTTCTTTGGATTTGGGGTGAGGGACAAGCACTGTAGTTAGAGAATGCTGATTGCCAGCTCTCTTTGTTAACGTCTCATTTCGACCTGCAAATGTATTTTGCACAGGGAGTAGAGGGCAGGATTCCCAAGTGCAGCGTTTTAACCTGTGAATATCTTGGAAAAGAGATTTTTGCAGTGTGATACTACTCGGTCTTTTTCATTGCTGTCATGTTCCTCATTCACTGTCAATGAGCAGCTGACACTTCCCTCAGTACTGTGTGTTTTGTTGTGCTTGGTCATACTTCCAGACATGATAACTTGCCCCACTGGAAAGCAGCTAAATAGGTAGCATATTGTTAACTGCTGAATAGGTTAACAATTTCTTAACCAAAGCTTATTTAATCAAGTTGTCTATAATTTAATTCTCAGTCAGTTGATAACTTCAGTCAAATACATTTAGCAACATTGGCAGGGGGGTTTAACTCTCTTTTCTTAATTGTCAGTGGGACCCATTAGCCCACCTCAGCCACCTTCGGTCAGTGCTTGGAACAAGCCTTTGACATCTTTTGGTTCAGCTACATCTCCAGAGGTAAGAATGAGGGGAAGAAGAGTAGCTGTATGTGAAGCTTACCCAAATGATATCTCTCTGGAATTGGGTACAGATTATCCATTTATTCAGGCATACACATGCTTAAACTAGTATCTGTAGAATTCCATGAAGTCAAAAGGTATAGTACAGAAGTATAGGATACAGGCTGATACTTCTGTGATTGAAGCATGGAAAAACTTTTCCCTTAAAATGTCAGCCATTCACGGACTCTATTGATAGCAGTTATTCAGTGCATTTTTTTAAAGTAAAAATATTGCCTAGTTTGCATGTGAACACTTGTGTATTGTTCAGTAATGCAGAGAGAAACAGGATGTCTCCAAGGAACTAAATGTGTTTTGTGTCCCTTCTTAAATCAGACATAGAAGGAGTAGATACTTTCTAACTACATTAGCTCTACTTATCCCATGTAATTTGCATAGCCCTAAATTTTACATTTAAAGTCCTGTGGCTTTGTTTTCTTGGGCTTTTTCTGGTCTTGACTTTATTGTTTTGAAATGTAAGAATGTGACATAACTCTCTTAGTTATAACTTCTAACTGCATGAGGAGATCTGGAAATAGTTTTTAATTTCTTGTTCTTGAATTGAACATTAATTTTTGAACTTACAGGAGAATGTTGTGAACCTGAATCTGGACATTTTGATATTGCAGTTGGCCCTCTCCTGCTTCTGTACCAGTTCATCATCTAGATCTTGTTTACATATTTCTTCACTGCTTTTTTTTTTTCTTGCTCTTGAGCTTGTATAAATGGTTAGGAACTTGAGGAGGAGGAAGTGTACATTCATATAGTGTTTACTCTTGCAAATCTGTTGCAGTCACAAATAAAGCTTTTGCTGGCAGAAGGTAAAAGTACCCTTTTAGTGGTTTTCAGCTGCACATACTTTGTGCTCTTTTCTGAACCAGTGGCATTGTACTGATCTAGAAATCTTTTGAAATATGTTAAATGTTTTCCTTTTAACTAGGGGACAAAGCCTGGGCAAGAAGGTGGAGTCGATCTTGGAATAGAAACTATTCAGTTTGGAGCCCCAGCTTCCAGTGGCAGTGACAATGAAGTTGGCCCTGTACTTTCTGAGAAGTCCACTGACAAGCTACCAGAACCGAAAGAGCAAAGACAGAAACAGCCTCGGGCTGGACCCATCAAAGCACAAAAGGTAAAAGGTCATATCTTCAGTACAAACTTTTAAACTGAAAGAAATTCAGCCAAGAAGAGGTTACAAATAATGGAATACTCATTCAGTTAGGACTAGACCTATAAAAATTGCATTCCCCTTTGTTTTAGGAAATAAATCAAAAAGTTGGTTCTTGAAGAGAAGATGGCAAATTCAGTTCAAGAAGTAAACAGCATCCTCACCCAGCAGAGTTTGTCTGTTGGTTCTGTATTTGGAGCAAGGGATGTGGCTAGAACAGGGATGGGATTTTGGATTTGCAGTAGCTTTGTTGGGAGACTGTGGATGTGGTAGTGTTTCAGTTTTGTTTCCTAATTTGGGGGTTTTGGGTTTCTCTTGAGCTTACTTTGCTCAGGCTTTGAGAGCTGTTTTGAAGCAGACATTCTGTTTCTGCCCTGGCTATATCTCCAGTTCCAGTAGTTCTTCCTGCCACTATGCCTTCCCCCCCTGTAAATGGTGCACAGAGCCCTGCTTAGTTTTGTAAACAGATTACCAAGATGAGTAATACATCAAGTTGTAAGAAAAGAATTGTTTTGAGGAAAGAGAGGAATGTTAGAGCCACTGATTTGAAGTCTCAAATTCAAATGCACAGATGTCTGGATAATTTTTTTTTGCAACTAATCTGGGAAGACTGGATAGGGAATCGGACATATCTCGATACTTTCTCCTCCTGTCATTTAGATTACACTTAACGATATTTCACATTAATGAAACATACTTTCCTGTTATTTCCACCTCCAATGCATACTATCTGTGCAGTGCTAGCACTCAGCACCAGCTTCTTACTGCCAGAAAGAGATGGTTATAGCAGATAAACTTGGCTGGTGACTTACAGAACCAGCTGTTCCAGTCCCTCTTGATGTCTGAGATTTGGCAGCGGTCCTGATATAACTAAAGCCCTTTTGTCTTTCTAGAAGACTGGCTGTTTCGTTGGTTGTGTTTGGGGTTTTGTGGTGAGTTTTTTTTTTGTTTGGGTTTTTTTAATTCACTCCACATGTGACTGCACTTTCAGATTTCAGTTTAACTTCTGTCTGAGGCACTCAGCAGGTATACCACAGTTAATTTTTTTTTTGCGAAATTTAAAACCCATACAGCAAAGAAGTATGCGGTAGTCAATACTACTGGTGAATTGTAGTAACCCAGCACATTCAAAACCCATATCTCAGATGTACTAGTAGCATGCCTTACACTTCCCCGTGAAACCACTTAAAGATACTGAACTCCAAAGTTAAAAAAATATGTAGAGAGAGTCTACTTCACACTGTAGAAAGTTCCTTTTCCCTGCTTGGTTATAGCTAGCTACCAAGACTCCTGTAGAAAGACAATTGTGTGAGTAGTAAATTCGTTGGAGATTAACATTTTTGTGTGCTCTTCTGAATGAAAGGGCTGTAGTCCTTTTAACTGGATGACAAAAACTCTCAGCAAATAAACAATTCTTACACACCCACCACGCCCGTGGTGGTATGGTTTGCTATGAAGCCTAAATACAAACTGATGTTCAGGATTGGAGGTTAGTATTGTTGAACTAACATGGGCAACATAAGAGGACCATACTTGAAACAAAGCAATTTACATTTCCAAGTGTCACCTTGAAGTGTCTGGAGGAATTTCTGCCTCTAAAACTGTCAGAGCAAAAAAATATTTGGGGTGAAGTGGGTCTGATGTTCTTGATTGCTGCATTGCAGAGCTCAGGCATATTGCTTCTACCGTTGTTTTCTTCCTTCCCTCTGAAAGCTAGTCTCTGCTGGCCTCCTGAGGATACCAGGTACCTTTTGGGAAGCTACACCCTCCCCAAAGCCCAAAGGCATTGTATTGTCATCTATTCCTGAAACAGCTTGTTTGTATTTTTAGAGACAATACCATCAGCTTCCGTCTTTCCGCTATCAAAGCTTAAGGAATAAGATTTTAAGGACTGCCTTCAAGGAATTTTCATGCTGCTCTGTAGTGAAACGGGCTGAGTAGTCTCAGCCAGAAAGAATATGGCTATTTAAACAGCAGAGCATTCACGTTCCCTGAGGCCCTTCATTGTGCTCTAATTCAGCTATGCAAAAAGGAACTACTGAATTGCAGCAGTTATTCCAGCCATGGTGTCTGCAGTACAAGGCAACAGTTGCATGTAGATGTTTTTATTTTTCCTGGATATCCCCTTGGTACTCAATTTCTAGGGAAAAATGCTACCAACATCCATACATCAAGATACCTTCAAATGAAGGTGGTCTTCTGTTCTAGTTTCCCTGTAAAATCCTGATTCTCTGAAAGTTAAAATAACCTGTATGTATATGAAGGCTTGTGGCTTCTGTACTTTTTTGTTCTTTCCTTGAAAGGAAAGTGAAGCTGGCTTTCTTCTGTATGTTTTAACTAGATCTAATTGGGCTCTACCACTTCACGCAAAACATATATTGCTTGAAAATAATGGTTTAGATTCCTAATGTTCAAAATTAATGCATTTGATGTACATATTGCTAACTTAGTTTCAAATTATTTATCTGTTAGACAATGCTTACCTTTCAGGAAAGCTTTGTTAGGCTTAAACAAAATTATTTTAAGCATGTTAGAATATTCTTGTGGGATAGGACATGGGGGAAAGACATAACTGACAAGTTAACACTAACTTAGCTTCCAGACTTGAGTCCAGTAGAAAACAAAGAGTATAAACCTGGTCCTATTGGGAAAGAGCGTTCTTTAAAGAACAGGAAGGTGAAGGATGCCCAACAGGGAGAGCCTGAGGGACAGGACAAGCCATCTCCCACCTCTGTCAGAAGTCCAGAACCTGTCACTACAAAGGACACCAAAGCAGCAAGTGAACTGAGCACGGAAATAGGAACAATGATATCTGTATCTGCTCCAGAGTTTGGAACAAACACAAAGGTAAGAAAAATATTGACAAATTACTGAGCACTACATGTAAAATACCATTACAGTGATGTAATTGACACTTGGTTGCCTGCTGGTGGTAGTTACCTGGACAGCAGAGCCTGCTGAATAGCAGCAGATAGGAAACATATCAGTACTGCTTGAGTTAAACACTTCTCCTGAACTGGTATGGAGACATGCTGTTTGTCATACCCCTGTACAGAGATCAGCTCAGGAGGTTTTAAACTTTTTTGCTGCCTTATGAAGGTGAAAACTCCTGAGCCTTGTTCTGGAGAGAGGCACTGGAGCCTGGGGTAGGCAGTTTCTGTAAACTCCGTTGTATGTGATATGTGTGAGAAGAGTGCTTGACTTCCAGCAGATAACTGGAGTGAAGTAGTGTGCACATTCATTGGTTGAGTGCATGGATTACCTGAAGCTGTGAATTAAGTACAGTTCTGTGAAAAAAGAAACCCCTAAACTAGGAATATGCTAAAGCATTGGATAAGGCTTGTTCAGTTTACCTAAAGGGTCTGTATGTCAGCTTCTGTTGGCTTGGGTATTGTCAAGGTATCCCTTGCAGAACACCTTCAGGATGTTGAGGACTCAGTTTTTCTGTGTGGAATTCCACTGACTTCTCTGTAACTGCTTAACAGCGAGGTGGTAACTTCTTGTCGGGATTCATTGTTCTACAGCTCAGTTCTTAGCTGTGGTGCATTGATGGAGCTGGCTGAAAAACATCTGCATAGGTGCGCTCCTTTTTGCCTAAGGACCTGTGTGGGGACTGCCCGTGCTATGGCAGTGTTGTGTCTTGAGCAAGAACTGTAGTTGTAATCTCTTGTAAAGAAACCATGCAGTTTGAGTAGCTACTAGTTTATAGTCACGCCTGCTTTGGTAAAGGCAAAATGCTTCTTGTATGTTTGTAAAGCAGTTTGAGTTTAGACTCAAGTTTGTTACATGCTGTCTCAATATTCCTCTTCCTAGTCTTAAGCAGAAATTTTCTGATGCCGTTTAGGAAAACTGATTGTCTGCAAAAGCTATATTAATAGTTGAAAAATCTGAATTGCAGATCACTCACAATTTATCTTTGTCACCCACAGTTGGGGGGGGAGGGGAAGATACAATTTTGGCAATTTTTGCCAAGGTGTCATGCAAGCAGAAGATGCTCTCAGTGAAATGTTGTTACAGAGCAAGTGTTAAGGAGGATATTTGTGTCCGACATGGTAGCTGCAAACTTGATTTTTGAGTGGAATGGCAAATATGTAAGAAAATGCAGTGCTGGGATTTCTCATCTTTCCTGGCACTTTCCATCTAGTAAGTAGATGTGAATGGTTTATGTTGATACCAGAAGTGGATGAAGTGCCCTTGTATGCAGAATCAGAAGTGTAGAGCCATAAAACCAGCTTGCTCGAGTATTTGATAAGAAGGCTGTTTGTATGTCGTGCTTTTTCACTGTCTTTCAAGCTCCTGTGATGAGAGCTCAAGGTAAGAGGAGGAGATGCTTCGTCTAAGCCACAGACAGAATAGGAAACATATTTGTTGATTATTCCAGGCTAACTCGATATAGAGCAGCTCTACTAAAATGAGCATAATTCCTCTCTACAGTTGTATTTTTGAAGTATGAGATTTTCAACAGGGAAGTCCAGATTTTGTGCCTTTCTGGCTGTAGTTAAACATGAGTTACCAAGATTCTTTAAACTACCACAGTATTGAAATGCCAAGCTTCTGTCTTCTGGAGGGAAGACGAGAGTGAAAGGAAACTTTACAGTTGTGCTGGATATGAAAATTCCCAATAATTTCCTCATTAAGTGGTTGCTAATAGAACCATTTAATAGGCCTAAATATTCCTGTCTCAACAGTTCCAGGTTTGCCTTTGAATTCCTTTGTCTGGAGTATTTCCCAGGGCATCAGTAAGTGGTTTTTTTGTTGTTGTTGTTTCACGGAATCACAGAATGGTAGGGGTTGGAAGGGACCTCTGGAGATCATCTTGTCCAACCCCCCTGCTTGAGCAGGCACACCTAGAGCAAGGGGCACAGGAACACATCCAGGCAGGTTTTGAATGTCTCCAGGGAGGGAGACTCCACAACCTCCCTGGGCAGGCTGTTCCACTGCTCTGTCACCCACACAGGAAAGTAGTTTTTTCTCATATTGAGGTGGAACTCTCTGTGTTCCAACTTGTGCCCATTAGTGCCCAATGACAGGACGAGGGGCAATGAGAAGAGCCTAGTCCCATCATCTTGACACCCACCCTTTAGATAGTTATAGGTATTGACAAAATCCCCCCTCAGTCGTCTCTTCTCCAGGCTAAAAAACCCCAAACCTCTCAGCCTTCCCTCATAAGGGAGACGCTCCACCCCCCTGATCATCTTGGTAGCTGTCTGCTGGACTTGGTCAAGGAGTTCCACATCCTTCTTAAACTGGGGGGCTCAAAACTGGACACAGTACTCCAAATGTGGTCTCACTAGGGCAGAGTAGAGGGGAAGGATAACCTCTCTCGATCTGCTGACCACACTCCTTTGAATGCATCCCAGGATACCATTGGCCTTCTTGGCCACAAGGGCACACTGCTGGCTCATGGTCAGCTTGCTGTCCACCAGCACTCCCAGGTCCTTCTCAACAGAGCCACTTTCCAGTAGTTCAGCCCCCAGCCTGTACTGGTGCATGGGGTTGTTCCTCCCCAGGTGTAGGACCTTGCACCTTGCACTTGCTCTTGTTGAATTTCATCAGGTTCCCCTCGGCCCAGCTCTCCAGCCTGTCCAGGTATCGTTGAAAAACAGCACAGCCTTCTGGTGTATCAGGCACTCCTCCCAGCTTGGTATCATTGGTTTTGGTTTTTATTTTTGATAGTTGTGGGTTTTTTTCCTAGGAAACGGGTGGTCATATTTTATATTTAATTCTGTGGAAGTTGAACCAACAACCTGCAGACTTATTGTATAAGATGAGCTTCATCTAGATTTTGCAGAAATAAACTAGTCTTGCTACTTTTTGAAGTGGCTTTTAAAACGGGTTCAAATACTGCTCTGGCCTTGGAGTTCCTGTACTGATTTGTATTGCAACGGCTTTCTCTTGTCTTTGTACTCTTTCCATTGCTCATTAATGAGGGAAGAATTGATGACATTTTTAATCTCTTGTTTCAGTGTCAAGTGTTGAAGTTTTAGCAGACCTGAATGATTTAGCTTTTGACACACTTTAACATCCTTACCAGGCACCACTGCTCAGCTTCCAGGAAGGCACACTTTAATGTATTTGGTGATGTAAATGTCTGCAAAAGTCGAGCTGGCTGTCCTCCTTCAGAAGCAGAAGCTTTGTAAGAATACCCCATCCATCCCAAAACAGACATCCTAATAAGAACATGTGCATTTAATCATACCAGACAGTTTTACCTTAGAAACTGTATAAATATAAATCAACCCATACTGGTGAGATGTTTAAGTGTAGACCAGAAGCACAATACTCCGAAGCAATTGCAGCTGTTTCTCTTGGGTTTTGCGGTATATTTGGAGTAAAGGCAAACTGATGTCTGAGACTTTGCGTGTTTGTAAAGCAGTTTGAGTTTACACTCAAGTTTGTTACATGCTGTCTCAATATTCCTCTTCCTAGTCCTAAGCAGAAATTAAGCAAAGCCTCTGAGTCAGGTAAAATGCCTTACCCCTTGCCTTTCCCCACCCTACTGTCTCTAAAGTATTGAAGCTTTCAAATCACAGGAACGATCAGTACCTGCTTGTGTACATGGCAATGGAATGTTTGCACCGGTAGTTGGTAACAGCTATGTCTTACAGAGATGATGTCTAAAAGGACACAGGCTGTACTTGAGAATAAATTCTGAGTATCTGACAGTCTCTCCGGTTTGGGTGATTTACGTGAACCAGGAACAAATCAAATAGCTATTTCATCCCATATAGTACCCTGATCATTTGTAGCAAGGTCAGCTCTGAGGTGTGACTCGTCCTTCTGTTCATAAAGTCACTTTAGGTTTTGTGATCTCTTCTCTTTGGGCAAAGTAGGTAGTTATAAAAAGTTTGTCTGTTCTTTTTCTTCTGGTATAAATAATGTGTAGATAACTCCAAAAAAGCACGTATAGCTTTTTATAATAATCAGTTGGTTTCTTCAGTAAAACAATTGTACAGGAGAATTACTTTAATTGGATTACAAAAGCTTGATGGTGATAAGCCACAGCTAACAGATTCCTAGAAGGATGGTAGTTAACCTACAGTTTATGAAGTGGTGTTCTTCTGGCTAAAGCATTGTCTTATCTGCATGTTCAGCATGTAACTCATCCTTGTAGGATGGTTCAGCATTGCACATATACTTCTAAGGGCACGAGAGTTGACATGGTGGTTTGTTTTACGTTCTACTGAAAAAGCATTTTTGTGCTGTAAGCTTCCAAAGCAAGAAAGCTAGCAATAGTCTTGATCTGATTTCTTTTGCAAGGAATTTTAGTGCTGAGACCCTGTAAAATTTGCATCCAAACCTTGAAGGAGTTTTAATAATGCTATATTAAAAACTTCCTCTTTCTTATGCAGTAAAGCATCTTAAAACATCGTATATCTCATTTCACCAGTTTACCAAGTAAAGGAAATAACTAAGTGGAGAAAATAGTTCTGTTTCCTTCGTAAATACAAAAATCAGTCAGTGTGCACATTGTGTCCTCTCTCTCACTCCATTATGGTTTATCTTGTTGTCCTTGTCTTTTACCAAAATGAGCTCATCCTTTTAAGGAAGATTCTTTGTTATTTGCCAGTTAGTATCTTGATGCCTTAATTGCCCTTTTAGGAGATGTTGCCATAGGCGTGAGGAGTAAATGGAGTGTGTACTTTTTAATAGCTTATCATACCAGTTGGATGCAATTAAACAAGCATTATGTGGCTTGTGCCTTCAAAATCATTGTGTTGGCAAGCCCAGGCACTCATCAGCAGTTCTGCTGCTAATTTGTCCTTCAGTTCCTTCTTGGTGTTTGGATCTGTAAAAAATGTTAGAGCCTTTTCTGGTCTTCAGACATGTAAAACTTGGGAGTTTGCAGTACTTGCTGGAGAGTGGATCTTGGCTAATTCGGGGTCACAGCATTTAAACAACGGAAGTGTCTGGGTTGTGTTCTGAAAAAATCTGTTTGCCTGCCCAGAATAAGCTCAGTAGATATCCAGTGAGAAGAACTGGAAAACAGTGCTGAACATGGCTTTACAGAAGTACAAGTGCCTTTTTTGTTCATTGTAGGTCATTCTCTAGAGAGTTGGCAGTGTTATGATATACTTCCATCAGGCCGTTTATACTTAAAATTGCAATAGTCACTAGCTACTGCTAGGTACCTGAAAGTGGACCTTGCTTTTTGAGCACATTAAAGTCCACTTAACTGTAAAAAAAAAAAAAACCACACACTTCAAGAAATCCTCTGGATAGGCTGGAAACTTCAGCCCTTGACTTCCCTGAAATCACTGCCCAGTGCAGAAATCGGGAGGTAGACTTTACCATTCAGAGAAACTGTCTCTTGTGACTTTCAGAGAAACTTAAAAGGAAAGAAACTTGTTTTGCAAATTGCAACCATCCCTGTGTGTTGTTTTTAATCTGGAGGGCCTTACTTGTCATAGGTTTATGCAGGAAATTTCTGTGTTTGTTTAAAGCTACAGAAAGCTTTCAGCTAATACATTCTACTTTTTAAATAGGCTAAAAGTGCCCACAGGTGACTAAAGCATCTTGGGTGACAAATGATAATTGGTTACACCATCACAGTTCAGTATGTCTAGTGCCCAAGCAGTACATCACTCTGTATATTCGTGCTTTGCAGACTGTATTTTCACTTGACTCCAGATGTACATTGGGAGGTCATGAGGTAAACTGTAACCTCCCAAGAACTCTTCTGACCTCAGTAGCAATTCAGCAGCAAGGATTGCTGGACACGCCTTCTAAGAAAAAACTGGTGTGAAATTCTAATCTCCTGTTGCTTGGGGAACTCCTCCTGAAGAAAGGCTGACATCTGTCCAAAAAATTTAAATCTCGTTTAGGTAAGGGAGATATTTTAATGGAATTATTTTTCTTCACAGGAGTCTGTAACAGACTACACTACACCTTCTTCTCATCCTAACACAGTGGCAACTAGCAGTACAAAAATGGAGGAGACTTTGGTGACGAACGTAAGTCTATTGCAGTGATCGTCTTGACTTTGAAGACAAGAAAATATTTTCACACTTCTTTTAAAGCACAAAATAGTGCCTTCAGTAAACAAGTCACTAGGGTTTCTTTCATGTTAACTAGCTGTGCGTTATCCAGTAATCTTACTCTGAAGGACAGTTGGTTTGACTAATATCTGTTCTGGAGTTCTTCAGGTGTGTTTTGTCTTTTGAACAACCACAATGAGCTAAAGAGCACAGGAAGTGGAGACGATGTTTCTAGGGGCAATTCTAAAAAAGCAAATAGAGGCATAATGAGGGATTGTGCTCTCAGCAGCCATTGGGACTTGAACCTGGTACCAGTAGCACAGCTCTGTAGGTGAGTTTGAAGAAAGGCTTTTACAAACAAAGAATTTTTGAACTGTAGCCTGAAATCACAGCAACTGCATGTAAAGGAAGTCTGAAAGCAGACAGCAGGCTTTCAGTTGTTCCACTGATACAGAGATCAGATGTTTGCAGTCCTCAAAGCCACTGATCCTGGCTGTGTGAGTGTGGTGTAGCGACTGAGAGGACCAGCTGGATTGTGACTTGTGGCAAGGCCAAGTTTGTCTTCAGTGTGCTGGGTTGTCAGGTGGAGAACTTGGATCTTGCCATTTTTGTTGTTTGAGTAGCAGAAATAGAATTAACTCAGAGGTGAGTCACTCGTTGATTGTGGGAGGAAAGAATCATACAGTAGGATCTCAGGTTTTTATGAAGATGTCTTATGAATTCCACTTAAGAAATGCTTTTCAGCTTCCTGCAGCATCCTTTAATGCAGTTTTGAAGCCATACGGGTTGAACTTACTCCTCTGCTGGATTTTCTGGTGGTGTTGCGTTTTGTGCCTTTGGAGGTTAGTGTGGAAGACTGAATTCTGTGTCGACGATGTTGGTATATGCTCCTCTGTGTTGTGTTGGAGTTGGATTTGCAACACAGGAAATGGGGGCTGCTGGCCACAAAGGACCTGTGCTATCACCTGCTTTAAAGCTTCAGTACCTCTGTCTTTTGGATTAGCCTTATCTCATCCAGCGGAAGTCTGGTAGCCGTGCTCTGAACGGAGAAAGAAATGGTCAGAAGTAATAGACTGGCCACTGCAGTATTTTTGATACATTTCACTTAAAATTTCTAGGAAATCATCAGTGTTTTCTTAGGCAAAGATAGCAATAGCATTATGTCAAGTTTGTTTCCTTAAGTTTCACATCTATCATCTTTTGGAAGAGAAAATAACTGAATTTAGTTAGCGGATGGCGAATCTGGTTTGGTTTGTTTCACAGTCTTGTGACTTCGGAGTTTTATAGCTTCTGCCTTTCAGAATCTGCATCTCGGAACTCTAGGTCATGAAGCCCCATGTACTGTATTGGTACAAAAGGGGCCAGACTTGGCTTGGGAAGAATTTTTGCATATCAGTAAACTGAAATGGTACTTTAAAGTAAATCCCAAAGCAGAAAACTGGTATTTGCTTATGCAGAAGACCTGGACACTTTAGAACCTTAGTCTTCAGCTTCTTAAAGAGAGATGAGAAGCATCTCAGCACCTGCTGGATGGCCTTTCCCCGCCTACCAAATTTTCACCTTATTTTATCAAAATCCCTGCCAAATGCTCAAGCCTTGAAGAAATTGTAGCTCACTTAAAGCTTGAGCTTTGCTTTTCTGGGGCTTTTGTAGTAGACGTAGTTAGAATGTGATGTGTGTTGCCTGCCTTTCAGGTGCCCCTGCCCCACACCCTTCCCCTCCCTAGGAGGGAGACTCTACAACAGAGCTCCAGCCTAACTCCAGTTTCTCCCGCTACCGTCGAACTCACCCTCAAGGTATGTACCACATCCCTCTAAGGGTCGTTTTCTTGCATGCAGGGGAAAAAGTTAATGGAGAACTTGCTGGTGAACCTTTTTTTAGAGCCTTCCTTTGTTTCCTCTGCTGAACTGCTTTTGCATATAAACGGATGGCTGAAACACAAGACTCTATTAAAGGATGCATTTAGATTATAAATCTCTAACCCCGTTTTGCATTAACACTTGGCATCTCAACCAATCTTGGCTCCCACTGCCCTGAAAAAAAAAAGATCCTAGCATTTTAGCATTGTACCATAGTGTTCATGACAGACCATCAGAATTAGACTGAGGTTTTTTGAGTGTTTAAGCTTAAAGTAAGCTGCCTGATGTGGTGTTAAAGGCTGTAAGGAGTTGCTTGGTAAGCCAAGCTTGATTTCTTCTTAGCTGTAAGATTTTTGGTGCAGTGATAATGTGGTTTTAAGCTGGATGGCTAAAGTTGTAAATAATGAAATGTAGGTATTGTGTTGGTGTCTATGAAGAGCAGTTTTATCAGCTAGTCAGAATGTGTTCTGTTGTGTTATAAATGTTCTGTTGTTTTCTGCTCTCCAGTGTAGAGCAAGTGTGTAGAATATTTTTAATGGTGTTTTCACATATTGTTGGATTTTGGACTGTGCATTGTATAACTCACTAACATGGAGTTGGGCTCTAGCTTTGCTACTGTATCCTTAGAAGTTTTTGGTCATAGGGTTTTTTGTGTCCTAGATGGACTTTGTGATTGGGGCTGCAGGTGACTGAACCAGTAGAAATATTGTTGCTGCTTCTAGTATTAAGGAAGAGTAATGTTTGAACTTAGTTTCTCTAAATTTTTGAAAGAATAAACAAAACTAGGGATTGGATGGAGAACTAACACTTCGGAGAAACTTGCTTGTCAATCCCAGTGAGACTTGCATCTCACTGGCGTGGTTTGACGGCTGCTTGCTTGTGTTCTCTACAGATGATAGTTATTAATGATCTCTTGTTGAGTCTTTGCTTTTCTTCTGTTAACACTTTATTTCCTGAAAAAAATGTAACATTGCTTTAGAACAACAGACCAGCAGAAATGGGGAGAGGGCTGGAGAGGGACAAGTAATTTTACAAAAATCTGCTTGTGTTGCATTCTTGTGTAATAAGTTACCATAATCAGACTTTCTGGCGCCTGAAGCATTTTTATAAAATAGCAGTCTCTAACTGTTTAGAGATGGATATCTGATCTACATGTAATACAGGTAGGAACGTTGCTATAGCATGATGCTGTAAAGAATGTGACACAGCTCAGTTATAGAGCAAACTGCAGTGTTTGTGTCATTTGTCCTGCAGTTTCTTTCTGTTGTTCTGGTGTTGGTAGTTTGCTTTCTCAGTGGATGATAGATCTTGGATGTGTGCTAACAAAATATGTTCCGTGTTTTGAGGCTACTTTGAAGAACACTCTCACTAAAATCTCAGTGGACAGGCATTTGGAAGCAGCTTTGTCTCCAATTTCTCTATTCCAGGCACTGGAGCTTTACCTCCTTTTTGCAAATGCTGGAGGCAACAAGTTTGTTTTGAAGCATGTGCTGAGACTATCACTTTTACAACAGGCTTTTTCTGGTCCAGACAGAGCAGAGCTGTTCTTTTTCATCCTCTTCATCCTTTTCATCCTCTACCTTGCCTCTTTTAAAAGGTACTTTTAGAGCAACAGAGAGGAAAGCATTTCTTTCCTTCCCTGAAAAGAACAAAATCTCCACGCTCTGCCTCCGTCAAGGAATAGCCCTTACCTCTTCTCTTTCTTCCATCCCCTATCACAGAAAGCTGTCTGTGAGGAAACTTGGCAGGGAACTCATGCCAAGTAGTGGGAGCGATTGTGGCTCATTCTGCCAGGGTGTAGGTGAAAAGTGCTCATATGGGATAGACCTCTTGTTTCCTTGGAATAACTTTGCTAAAGACACCTTTGCTAAGGCAGACATCCTCTTAAGGACTTAGCTGATAGGGCTATTTGGTAGGTAAGGAGCTGAGCAAAAGAAAGTCCAAAGCAGTCTTGGCCAGGCAACGCAGTTTCTCTTCCATGTTCTAGGGTTCCATCTAAAATTCCTATATCGGCATCTGGTCCAGAATATGACACCTTTTGAATTTCTTTTTCTGATCACTTAAACTTCGGCATCCTTAAGGATATGTACACTGGTATTTGTCTACAGATAAGTTTTGGAGTAATACATACTGGACCATTATTACAATGTGAAGGCCCCAATCAGTCAACGGTGAAGAGAAGCCTCAAGCAACCATGGTCCTCCAACCTGTGCTCTTCTGCCACAACTGAGCGAGCATTGAAATTACAGCACTTTTCCCAGCCTCACTTAATTTAGAGCCTCTTAATTTCTTTATATCTGGTCTGTAGATGGTGCTGCATAGGTGCTACTAAAGTACCAGTCTCTTTTGCATGTGTTTTCTAGCTTAAGAAGTTAGAGATTGTTAAGGAGCTCTCTAAAAGCAAAGCTGTCAGACAACTCAGGACTCTGTTATATGCCCTTTATCGAAAGTTGGTAGGTGTGTGGGATGATCTGTGATATTGGCAGTGATTAGGTTTGGAAGACAAAATGCAGTATGTAGACTCTAGCTTTTGCTATCAATAGTTTCTCCAGGGCACCATGAAACTCATTGAACAAAGCTTCTACACCACCTCTAGATATTCACAGGTATTTCTCCACTTTCTCTTAATACCAGTGCAGTTCAAAACTGTTACCATGTCTTACCAGAGCCTGTGGTGTTCAGAAAAGAGCCTCTAGTTGTACTTATACTCCACCTTAAGCAAAATCCTGTCCAGCAGATTAATAATAAATTTTGAAGTTTGCCCTGTCTGCAAGAATCAGAACCAGTTTGGAAGAAAATACTGTGGTGGGGAAACTGAGAATGGTTGCTGGGGAAGATGGTCCCAAAAAGAAAAATAAGTGACTAACCTCCAAATGATTTAATGTGTAACAGTTTCCCTCCTCCCCCTTTACCCTCTTGAGGAACACAGAACTCCACTTGCCTTGTGGGTGTGTATTGTATTGATCACCTGTTACCACTTCTTTGGATATTGCTTTGTTTTTTTGATTACTTCGGAAGCATCAGGAAAAATAACGTAGCTCATATTTGGTCTGTCCAGACTGTGCCTAACTCATGTAAAACGGGGGTAGGTTGAAAGTATGACTTTCAGAGACTACAGGTCCCAGGTAGGGGGCTCTATTGATCCAGGCAGTGAGGTCAGATTTGTTGGAGATACATCATTGAAGAGAGCACCTGGCATTGAGAAGCTTGCAGTCTGCCAGATGAGCAATTTCAGCCTATGGCATCCAGCTCTGCTAGAAGGCTGAGGGCAGCTGACAGCTGTAGAGAAGTCCATGGACTGTGTTTGAGCCTTTACATCAGTGGGTGTAGTGTGAGCATCCATATCTCCTTTTCAGTAGTCCCTCAAAGTGTCTGGGTTCAAAGATTAGGCATTGTGTGCCTAATGTAGCAATAATTAGATTGTTACTGGGTATAGTAATACACTAGTTCTTTCCACTTCGGTGGAAGAGAATTGTGCATAAGATACTTAGTTTCTTCTTTCTTGCTGTGTAAGACTCAAACTTATAATTATTAAAGAAATAGAGGAACATGAAGCATTTTTAGCATTAACATAAAGCAGTGTGCACAAGCTGTGTCAGCTCGTGGTTGGTTCTTGAACAGCACTTGCTTTGGAAATCTAAACTTGACTACTCTGTTTACTGAAGTGTGCACTAGATGTTTTTGGTTATCACTCAGTGGATGATTTACCAAGAAAGCAAGGGGCTGTTTCATATAAATGGCCAAAAAAAACTTGTAAGTAAAGGACTTCATGGAAATATTTGGAGGGGTTTTCACCTTTCTTTTGCTCACTGTGTCTTTTGCTCTTCATGTCAAACAAAACGAAGCCAAATTAGCGTGAGTGAATTCTCTTTTGAGCATTGAATGTTAAGATGATGAACTGTGCACGTGTGCAGTTGGAACAGATAAGAAGCTCCAACTTAAGGCTGTATGCTTTTTGCATGAACAGAGTTGCACGATTATGGTGACTTTTAAAAAAAGAGGCTCGCATGAAGCCTGACTTGCCTTTTGAACTAAAAACAACTGTTAAAAGAGGAAGACTGACTAGTTGAAGCTTCTTAATAGATGAGGAAATTTTGTTTTCTTTTAAATAGATGGAGTCTGCACGCAAAGCATGGGAGAATTCCCCAAACATGGGGGAGAAGAATTCGCCAGTGACCTCAGCAGCATCTCCCATTGCTGGTGGTGGCGGTGGCGGCAGCAGCAGCAGCAACACTGGGCCAAGCAGTGGTACTTACAGTTCTTTCTCTAGTGCATCAATGCCTCCTATTCCTGTGGCCTCAGTTACACCGACAACTTCGCTCTCAGGTACTGGATGTCAAGACTGTACTAGCCTGTTGTATTGTTCTTTGGTTATGTTTTTCAAGAGATTAGTTTCCCTTTGGGATTATGTTTAATGCAAAACTAACAAGTTTTAGTCTGGTATGAAATGTTGGGTCTGAACAGCAGCTTCCCAAATAGCTTTCAGTTAGCAAGGAGATACTTGATCTGTTTTGCTTCAGTCAGATGAAAACAATATTAAGACAACACATCTCTGCCTATGCTACTTACGTGGACGTGCAAGAGGAGATGAACTTCTGTCGGCTGCCTTATTGGTTTCATTTTGTTCAGCTGAATGAAGGCAAGCAAGTAGATTTTGGAGCAGATGGTAGTTCTGATATCCAGCTAGTTACACTCTGATTTGTGCGCTTCCTTTGGAGTCAAAGCTTCAACAGCTCATACCAAGACCCCCTCACATGAGGCAGAGCAAATGTCCAGCTGCTTTTCAGAAACAGTGCTGTTTTCCACCTTGGTCTTGCAGCAAACAAAGTGCTATATCTGATGAAATATTCATACCTTGGAATACTAGAATGTGTGCCCAGATTTTAGCTGAAGTGCTTGAAAAAGACCGTTCTTTGGAGCCTGGCTCTCAACCATGACAGGCACAACCACCATACATTGCAAGATTTCATTGCATAACTAACCAAGATGGCTACTTCAGTATTTTTATATCCTCCTGTACTTGAGAAAGGAAATGTATTACAGTTGCATAGCTTCCTATAGTGAACTTAACACAGTTGTCCTCCCTGTCTGTCTTATAGTGATGGAAACAGCTGCATTAGGTTTCAGTGTTCTTAATCGATTGTGGCTGTGCTTGCATAGCTGTCCCAAAACTTCAACCACTGGAAGATGAGGCTTTGAAATATCCCTAGCTGTTTTATGATGTATGGCTTGCTTCTCTCTTCCTAGGAGCTGGAACATACACAACCTCTTCGCTGAGTACAAAGACTGCAAGCACCTCGGACCCTCCTAATATATGTAAAGTGAAACCACAGCAGTTGCAGACAAGCAGCCTAGCTTCTGCCAGTCACTTTTCCCAGCTGAGCTGCATGCCATCCCTCATTGCCCAGCAACAGCAAAGTCCCCAGGTCTATGTGTCTCAGTCAGCAGCAGGTAATAGTGTTTGGCCGAGAAGCCACATGTCTGCTTTTTGGAGTTCTGAAGCTGGAGAGTTGAATTCAGTTCTGGTTTTATCTGCAGTAAAGACAGAATGATGGAAAGCATTCTGTAAGCAAATATTCACTAACTGTGCCTTACTCTCAATATGCAAGTTTCTATGAGTAAGTATAAAGATAATGCTGTGTTGTTAGTTTGAGGGAAATAAATCTTAATCTCTTGATGTACTGTTTTTCTTTTGCAGAATTGTAAATCACTGTTTAAGACTGAGAATGACTGTCTTGAGTTCTTAAAGTCCTACAGTAGTTTAGAGTCATGGCATTTTTCTTTAAAGAAAACCCTATATATAGTTAACCTAAACTACTTGGCAGTATAGCGTGTTCTTCCCCTTCCAAATGCCTGTTTTGGCGAGAATCTGTTGCTCATCCCCCAGGAACTGTGTGGGAGTGAAGGTGTATATGCAAGACTGGTAGATTCTGGGGGTGAATTGGAAAAAGATACCAAAGCTGGTTGGGCACCCAGCTCTTCAGTTCTGTTTCTTCTCCCTGTATGTCTGGGAGCTGTCACTCTGGGAAGTACTGATAGCGGCTGCATCTCTAACTCATGATGAAAACCTTTCTAGCAGGGAGATGTTTGGAATCAGGTACTAATTGTATTGCTCTTCCTGAGGTACTACAGCTCAAATCCCAGCGTTTTATATGGATACAAGTCATCTGTTCAATACCCAACATGCACGTTTGGCACCACCTTCTCTGGCCCAGCAGCAAGGCTTTCAACCAGGGCTTTCTCAGGTATCTGGGGATTTCTTTCCTCTTTTATTTTTCCCCCTCCCTGTCCATATTTCCTTTAATGCTCTACTACTGAGCTAATGGGGGTAGGAAAGAATGGGACTAAAGGATCTGCAAAAATGAGGTCATGCCTGCCCTTGCTACTTAAATACGGTGCATGCAGGAGGTGTTTGATCTCTGCTGTTCCTGAGAATGAAAGCCTTTGTCATGAAAGTTGAGAGAATAAGCTCTCACTCACAAATACACTTTAAGTAAAAGTACATATTCATGGGAGGTGTCTATGTGGCCATGTTAGTGCAGGCTCATTCAACTTTTGTCGTAGAAAATTGTATGCAATCTTGTGCAGTTGTTTTGTACACCAGTCTAAAAGATTAATTTGGTTTCTGGTGGTTATTTGCAAGGAAAAGTGTAAAAATCAGCCAGAAAGTAATTTTCTGAATGGGAGCAATACCAGCTCTGCATGCAGCGTTGGGTTTTGACATTTGTTGTTTACTTTTTACACAAATCCTGGCACACATTTAACTGTAGCTTTTCTACATAATATTTAATGGTTTCTTTTTTATGCAGCCCGCTTCAGTTCAGCAGATCCCCATCCCGATCTATGCACCTCTGCAAGGACAGCATCAAGCTCAGCTGAGTTTGGGAGCAGCACCAGCTGTTTCACAAGCCCAAGAATTGTTCAACTCCTCCTTACAACCTTATAGGTAAGTAGTGTATGCAAATTTTTTGTTTTTTGAGCGGCAGAACTTACAGAACTTGATTCCCTGCAGACTTAGGTTCTGTGCTCAATAGCTGCCTCATCTTCCTGTATTCCCCAAAATATCTTTCATCATTTTGTCTGGCTGAGAACTCTGTATATGGCTGGTCTGGCTAGTCTGCGTGGGCAGATGTAATTGTGAGATGGTGGGTTCAAAAATTATGCATGATATTTGTATCTTTACAAAACCGGTCTAAAAAGCTGAAAACGTCTTTCATACTAAGAGAAGAGAAAGAGGGGAGTCTGTCCCTTTAGTTCAGTAATTTTTGTTTGTCATTTTCTAATCAACATTGGAGTCTTGAAACACTTAGAAATCCTAGTTTGAACCCTTGGGTGGTAGAAACTTAATTTTAGATTTGTAGGGGATAGCAGAGTATATTTTTAGAATAAATATTTTGTTTGCTACAAAAGATAGTGGAAAGACCAGTATCTCTCAAATGACATAGATAGCAAGACAAATTTCCACTGTAAGTCTTTCCTTGCAGTTCCTATCAAAACTGATTCACAGTAGTATAATTCTGACAACTTGAAAAAGTTTCACTTTGAGAAAGTTTATTTGGAAATTTAATTGCAGGGTTTTGCATGTGTTGTAGAAAACCCTGCTTATTGCAGTGTAGAAGGCTGAAGTCACAGCAGGTTTAATTGACTACCTATGTATCCTGACTGTGCTTGGCTGACTTTGTTGGACCAAATATTATTGCTTGTCCTGCCACAGCTGACAAAAGTTGTTGCAAACAGTCGGCTAGCTGCAGAAACACAATCAGTCTGGCATGTGGTCCAGATTAAATAAATGTTTCTGGCTGATCTGATCACAAACCCAGTGTTAATGGAGTTTTGGGTTGTGCTGCTGTTAAGAGTATGAACAGTTTTCCCACTTCTTTAAAGGTGCAGAGGAACAAAGCTAACCCGGGTGTTCTAGCGTGGCAGCCATGTGCTTGCCTGATAACAGATTAACAGGACTAGTGCTATGCTGGTACATATCGACCAAGTGATAACATGAAAACTGTTTTTGCATCAAAAACACTCCTCTGAGCTGAAGAGCTTTGAGAGGGTCATTTATTTAAAAACTCAGATTCTTCAGTCTGAAGGTGGCTATTGAGCAGGCTCTTAATGGAAATGTTTGGATAAATACTTCTGATGGACTAAAACAATTTGTGGTGCTTTGCTGCACTGTTTTTGGTCTTTGTCTTTTACACAAACTGCAACTTCCCTGTGCTGGTGACAAAGGAGTTGAATATCTTGTTAAAATTAAAGGCTGTGGTATCTGTCTCTTATTGTTTTGAAGCCAACAGCGTCCAGTGATTTAACCTGTAGGTATTGAAAATTGGACTGTGGAGACCTGTGAAGTCAAGAGAACAAAGCAGGTTACTTGATGACTAAGTGGAACTATTCACATGCGGTGCTTCCCCATTGTCCTACCTTGTAGCGCAGGAATTAAGAACTGGTAGCTTCTGTATGTTACATCTAAATATAGCTAAGTGTACTTTAAGATTTAAATAAAAAGCCTGGTCGTTTTTTCCTGTGGCCTTTAGTAGCATCTATTATTTTGTTGTGTGCAGAGTAAATAGAAAAATCTACCTTTCTCATGTGAAAATCTGTTCAATAGAGCTAAGCGTTCTAATTCCGTTTAAAGAATATAACCTGTGTCCTTATTTTTGGCAGCTCATTGTTGAGCTCTGTCTGCATTTTTATGTGTAATGCTTCAATCTCTTGCAGATCCCAGCAAGCTTTTATGCAAAGTGGTTTGTCTCAGCCATCACCAGTAGTTCTGTCTGGTACAGCCTTACACAACTTCCCAGCAGTACAGCACCAGGAGCTTGCTAAGGCACAGTCAAGCCTGGCATTTCAACAGACTTCTAATACACAACCTATTCCGATCTTATACGAACATCAACTTAGTCAAGCTTCAGGACTGGGAGGCTCTCAGCTTATTGATACACATATTCTCCAGGTAGGAAATACTCCAAAATGCAAAACTTCTCCAATGGTTTGATACAAATAATGCAATAATAACTCAAGTATTGCTCAGCTTGGGACAAGCCCACCTCTGAGATAATTACATGGTAGTCAAGGTGGCAGGAAGCTTCAGAGGCTTGGAAGAATGTGTTCTTTTAGTTTCATGAAGGCACATTGGCATAACCTCTGAATTGAGGATTGCTCCCCAACTATAGGGCTGCTTGCGTTTCTATCACGAACTGGAGCTTCAGGTTTAACTTCTGTTATGGTAGGTAATAAAGGGCTATTCTACTAGTTGCAAATGAGACCTTTATCACCAGCTGAAACCTTCATGCTGTCAGGTTCCTGTTCTGTGGTTTCTACTGTACTGGTTGAAATATAGAATGATGTGCCATGCTGTCTCAGAACTGCTCTCCTAAGTATTCTTAATGTAATGGGGTCTCTCACTCTTCCTAGGCCAGAGCTACGCTCACTCAGGCTTCAAATCTGTACTCTGGACAAGTTCAACAGCCTGGCCAGAGCAATTTCTACAACACCGCACAGTCTCCCAGTGCTCTCCAGCAGGTAAACTATGGCATGGTAAATTTCCTAAATTGTATTCTTCTTAAAAGTATGTTGATGATGATGGTTTTTGTGGGGTCAGGGTGGAAGTAAGGACTGAGACAATCTTTAATTCTTCCAAAATGCAAGAGCTGCAAATTGATAGCAAAGGAGAACTACTGCAGCAGCACCGAAAGACTGAATTGCTGAGAAGTTGGGAGAGCCTACAAGTTCATGTTGATCATTTGTCTCTGGCATCCTTCTGTTACTTAGTTAATTTTCCTGTGACAGGCAAAGATTTGGTTGGGACAGTAATATTGGTAATTGATGGAGGCATATGCTGCCTTTATGGGGGCAAGGCCACCAGTTAGTGATGGTGGAGAGAGGCAAGCTCCGCGTGCTTAGTGCAGCCAAATTGTTAACACCAAATCTCATTGAGATTAAACCTCAGCTGCTATGTATGTCAGCAATATCAAAATACAAAGAACACAAATGAGAAGTCGGCAGATGGATGATCATACGAGGCAAACAGGACAGCAAAGTCAGTAACCTGCATCAGGAGGGTTGTAAAATAACTCCAGTGATTTTAAGGTGTTTTAATTCTTTTGTGAAAGAACTGTTCATTTGATGTGTGCAAGCATTCTGTCATATTTACAGGATGCTGTCTAGTGGTTTCCATCTTCTGGTTCAATTTTTTTATTTAAGTGGCTTTTTAAAAAGAAATCTTATGATGGACTGGTTTATTAAAATGGCTTGCTTCATATGTGTGAAAAGTTGCTAGTTCAGAAATCTAGAGGTCTTAAAAAATTGCATCTCATCTGTTGGAAATCTAGCAGAAAGTTTAAAGGATGTTTTAGAAGGGTTAGTGTTCTTAATGTGTTCAAGCTTGGCTGCTCTATACTATTACCCTTCAGAGCAGAACTGTAGTAAGTCTCTCACGTCTGGACAATATCACATCATTCTTCTAGTCACACTCAGAATATCATTTTGCAGGTTTTGGATTGATGGTCAGAATAGGAAATGCAGTAACTCCTGCTGGTCAGGTCACTGCTCTAGGATTTTCATGTTTATCACTACCATTCTGTGGTGGTTTGGCCCAAGCACTCCCAGTTAATACAAGCAAGGGACAGGCTGTGGGTTAGGGGGGGTGTAGGTGTTTGTTTCTTGGTTTGGTTTTTTGTTTGTTTTTGTTTTTAAGCTCAGAGTGCTGGCTGTTGGGACTCCTGGAAAATAAAATCTAGTTTTCATCCCAAACAGTGTCCTTATGATGACTGAAATTATTTGAAGTAAATAGCCCCATCCACCCCCCCCCAACTGGCTATTTTATTCTACTTTTATTTTCTGGGTTGGATGAAATCTACTTCTTCATACAATGAAATCATGTTGAATGATGTTGGAGTTAGGAGCTAGCATTGCAACTTTGTTTCTGAAAAGAGAAGACCCAAATGCCATTAGAACTGCTTATAAAGATAAGCTAAACAATAAATTCACTTATTTGCTTGCAGCTCTCTGGGTAAATGTATGAACTTATTCAGCATTTACCTTGAATATAGCTGAAATCATAGAGCTAGTAAAGAAGGTTAAATAATGGCCCTTGCATATGTTACTGGTGATTTTGTACTTTTTTTTTTTCCCCCCAGGTGACGGTACCTTTGCCGGGATCACAAATTTCTTTGCCCAACTTTGGATCCACAGCACAGCCGCTTATTGCCCTACCCCAGTCTTTACAACCACCACTACAGCACACACCACCGCAAGCGCAGGCTCAAAATCTAAGCAGACCTGCACAAGTAACGCAGCCTTTCAGAGGATTAATCCCAGCAGGAACTCAGCACAGCATGATTGCTGCAACTGGAAAGGTAACAATATTGGTAGATCTACAGTACAAAAATTAATGCAAAGCACAGTTGTCTGCTGTCTTATAGAATAAGCACGGCAACTCGTGTTGACTCTTGCATCTAAAACTCTGCCTTGACTTCAAAAGGTGGGGAGGGGAAGACAGAAAAGGCAGTCAAGGTTAGTTCCTTAATGACTGGGTCTGTGCATTTTGTAAAGGTTTAGCTCAGTTTTTGTAGCTAACTCAATACTAGTCCATTTGTACTGTGGGAATATCTAGTTTGATAATGACTTCATGGACTATTTCATGTAGAAGCCATGTAGAAAGTAGTACAGAGCCATTGTTAGAGCAGCAGGCAAATGACATTACACTGTCAGGGCTGGATTCTGTTTCTGGTCATGCATGTGTCACTTTGTTTCTGGTCTCATACTGGGACAAGTTGTATGGGATCAAGTCTTTCCAGTGCAATAAACTGGCGTATTAGGGGCTTCAGTGGACTCACTCTGTATCAGCTGTGACCTTAAACAAGAACTAAACTCTACTAATGTTGCTGGGGTCTGTTTCTCTGAATAGCACAGCAAGGTGCGTATTGAGAACGTAGCACTGTGCAAGGCAGGACCCTTGATGCGTACAAAAAAAAAAAGCTCATCTTGCAGCAGTCCTTGAGTGACAGCTTCAGTAAGGAGATAACACTGAAATAGTGCAAGAAACTTGAATACCTAGGAGGGAATTCTCTTCCCTCCTTTATCTGGAGCTGCTGTGGTAATTGCTAATGAGGGGATGTGTGGAGCTGGCTTCCAATCACAAGGTCTCTTGTCTTAGATGGAATCACAGATTTACAGGCACCTGGGATTTTCGGATAGTGTGCAGCACAACGCAGTTGCAGCATACTTTCAGGTGAGCAGTGGGTGATCACACTGGACGTGAACACAGCTAAGCTTTCTGTCAGACACACAAGGTCTTTCCCCAGTGCAGGGAGTAATCTAGCCCTGCAGCTGCACCTGAAATCCTTACAGCTTGTGGCCTAGGTTTTAAGGTGCTTTTGCATATAAAATGACCCTGCTGTCCCAATGATTTACAGCTGTGATAAGAAAAATCTGTCATTAATGCCATGTCTTGGACAGTAATGGCAACTCAAATTCCATATCACTTAGATCATCCTGTCACCCACCAGAGTATATGGTGATTATTTGCACCATGCAGTTTTCTAGCTTCATAGGATCTGGCCAAATCTTCTCACCTTTACAATTTTATGAGCCCATCTTCCAAGCAGCAGTGTGTTTCTTGCTACAGTTGTCAATGGAAAATGATCACTCATCTCAACAAGAAATTAGGAAGAACTGCAGTGGGACGGTGGCTTTAGGTGACTTTCCTGCCCTGTTAAAGGTTCCATCGTATTCCTGCTAAAGCAAGTCAATCTGAGACAGCCTCTCACTTTTAACTGATTTATTGTTATGCTTCATGGCCATGTGTTGAAGGGTAGCGTTCCAGAGACTCATTTATTCTGCTGAGTGTATATGCAAAATAACGTGCAAGATTCATTGCTCCAGTTAGTCTGGAGATTTTTTTGCATGTATGACAGCTCCATTTTTGCTATGCTTTTGTCTTTTTTAAATAGAACTGGATTATTTTATGGCATTGTTCACTTAAGCATTTTTTAGGATTATATCTAAATATTTTCATGTGGCATCTGAGATGGGGGAGGAAATTTCAACCCTGAAACATTTTTTAGGTTCAGGTATGTGAAATGAGTCACAAATCCCTGTCATTATGCAGAAAGATCAAGTTAGAAAGCCAGTACCATTGTTGCAAGTGCCAAATAGTGCAGGAAAACTGTACGCAGAGGTGCTGGTGGTGCTGGCGTTGTCCTAATTATAAGAAGCCATTTTGCAATCTGGCTTTCACCTCCACTTAAGTGACCTATTTTCATTGAGAAAAATGTGAGGTAAGCTAACAGGTACTTAGTAAATGTGATTGTTCTTTGAATTAGAATTAGCATGTCAATTGTGTTTTTCAGATATCGGAAATGGATCTGAAGGCCTTTGGAGGTGGCATTGACGTTAAACCTGGAACACCACCAGTTACTGGTAGAAGTACTACTCCGACCTCCAGTCCCTTCCGGTAAATCTCTCTTAAGCTCGAAATTCCTTGAAATCACAGCTAGAAAATGTACGTAGTCATGCATGAGTAGCCAATTCTGAAAGGTACAAGGTGGGGGGCTACTGGTATAAAATACAATGCTTAATCTTAGCTTAAACACAGCATTCCAGTAGGTCATCAGATCTGCTATTGTTGGCCAGAAGTACATCTCTCTGAAATAAAACGTTTAGTTTTGTTTAATAAAAAAATATTTTTAACAAGTCTTGTAAAATGACCTAGGATTGTACGAGGAAAGCACAGAAGTGGCAGGGAAGATGTACTTTGGGATGGAACTCTAAGGTCACTGATCTTAATTGCAGTGCTCAAAGTAAAAACTCTTACAGGCTCATGCCGCACTTGTGGCAACAATTCTATTGGAAATCTAAGAATCTTTGCAAGATCTATAGGCTTCTCACAAGTGAAATTAGTAAGCTGTTTGCAGGTTTGCTTGGTTGATTGACAGAATTAACAGAATCTTGCTCATATGCAGGTGCACTTCATGGTGAGCTTGTTGGGGCTGCTTGTGGGTGAAGTTATTAGTGGGCTGAAGGAACTTGAAAATGGAACTTTGCTACGAGGTAGATCTTGAAAGCTATGCTGCCATGCATATTAGCTATATTTGGTGGCTTTCACTGTAGCAGACTGGCAGTGTTCAGGCTTTTTTAGTGAAGTGGAAATGGGTTTGAACTCAATGCTGAAGTCATGCCTCCATTAGTTCACCTAACAAAAAAGTGAAGGGATGAGGAAGAAGAAACCTGAATTTGCAAGCTAGTCAGCATTTAGGACAACTGACTCGATGGTATATATCTTGAAGATTCTACACAAGATGTCTCTCCTAGCAACCAAAGCAGGGTTCTTACCATAAGCTTTTGCGCTTAACTGTAGAGGTACTGGGAGGATCAACAAAAGCATAATAGATATCAAGAGTTCAAAGTGAAAACTAAACAGACACTTCTTTAAGCTTACAAAATGTTGGGGTATATTGAGTTTAGTTGGCTTTCTTGCCACTGGTGCCCCACTGCTCATTTTATGTTAAGTGTATCACCCACACACTCTGCATGAGAACTCTCTGTAAATCAAGCTCCATTTCCTAAAGAAGGCTGTTCACTCTTCCTCTGAGGACTGTTTGGTGCCTTTCCCCCAGATAACCTTTCAGGTTTCGTTTAATTCATGGTGATTCAACACCTCTTAAAAGTTTTAACAGAGGGTTATGCTCTTAGCCAGATAAAACAGGGAGAGTGTTTTCTGTGAATTCTTGATCTGTTCAAGTGCATTTTGAAACATTTGACAACAGGTCAAAGTGGAAGCAGCTGCACATGGCAGCTTCTGCTGTGCATGCTTAATGCCTGTTGTGACAAGCGCTGAACTTGACACGATAGAGCAAACAGTATAAGGGGGTAGGACTGAGTATAAGATAGCAGGGATGGGGGAACACACATGAGTATTTGTGTTGAGTACTTTTGGGAAAGGTCCCTTTCGTACTCACTTTACCCTGGAATCTTTCCATATCCTAAATATTTCTGATTATGGTTTCTCTTTGCATTCTCAAGTTCTGATACAGTGGATACAGAAGAATAACTGATACCAGCTTCTTTAAGGGATTATTTTTCCCCCTCCAATGCTGAATTTATAGTTAAGTTGTAACTGAAGGCAGAAATGTTCTCTGAACAAGAGCACTAGTGTGGTCCTAACTGCTGTCCTGTTCTTTTAGGGCCAGTTCTACAAGTCCTAACAATCAGTCCAATAAAATGAACAGCATTGTCTACCAGAAGCAGTTTCAGTCAGCAGCTGCTGCTGTGAGAATGACACAGCCATTTCCCGCACAGTTTGTACCACAGGTAAGTGACTGGTGGCTTCTTACAAACAAATCTGTTTCTTTGTATAACCTGGTCAGTCAGTAACTCGGCTGTGTTTCCTCAGGCTTTAGGATGGGGAGATGCAAAATGGAATTTTTAAAATTAAATGGCATGAGAGAACTGATTTTAAGGTCAAAGCCAAAAAAAAAAACCCTCTCTGACCTTGCTAACTAGAAGTGTGGATATTGTGGTGTGTTTTGAGAGCTTTGTGCACACTGAGGAATTGAACGCAAGTTGTGAATGCCGTAGAACAGACGGTTGTTCTGCTGGCTTCCCCATGCAGCTGTAATGCACCGCATAAACAGATTATTTGGCTGGGGAAGGGGAGAAGATTTGTGTCTCAGAAGGGTCCCGGTGCATGTTCGAAATGTTTAAAGCTCTGGAGTATTGATGGAGCAGTTCAGGTTGGAAAGGATCTCTGGATGTCATCCAGTCCATACAAAGCAGGGCTTCTGGCATTCCAGGGAGCACAGCTTACAAGGGTGGCGCATCCCTGTTACAGGTGACTGTAGCCAAGCTGCTAGGGCAATGTAGCCTCTCTAAAAAGGCAGGGTATTTCTGTCTTTTAGCATTTAGAGTGTTTGACTGCAGGACTTGAAATTTGATTTTTTTGGATTGCCGCCAGCAGAAACTACTGGCCTTTCCAGGGCTACCTTTCACTAGTGACTCATCCACTGCCTTGCATGGGTCTTCTCCCTTATTACATGCTGGTTCTCAGTTGTTGGTACTACTTTCAGGCACAGCAGCACTACAGGGCTGGTTTTTTTTCTGGAGTTCAGGTGTGGCCTCTTAACATAAAAGCCTATTTTCTTGACATCAGTTTGACAGCAGAGCAGCAACTTTTTCCCCTTTAAGATAATGCCAACATGCAATCTAGTTGGCAATTTTCTAACTGCGGAATGTCTTTTTGTTGTTTTTCCCCCACTTAGATCCTCTCTCAGCCTAACCTGCTCCCTCCATTGGTAAGAGCCCCATATACTAACACCTTCCCAGCGCCTGTTCAGAGGCTGCCAATAGTACCGCATAGTCAGATGCCGTCTCAGATGACCACAGGCCTTATGAGCCACCCTCATTTACCACCTGTGGCCAGAGGTCTTTGTGGATCAGTATCTGGAGCCAGAGGCAATCAGGCCCAGGCTGCGATGAAGGCTGAACGAGGCATGAAGGTTAGTATTTGAACAGCGGTGCTGTTAACACCAGTTCAGTCTTGACAGCTTGCAGGGCAGGAATGTGTCTGCAAATCATGTCTTAATTAAAATGCCTCTGGACCTGAAGCCAGTAGCCGGGCCTTTAACAACTGAACCCAGACCTTCCCTGGTTTTTGTTTTTTTTAAGAACAACTTTAGAGTGAAAAAAAAAAGTGTGGGAGCTTAATTTGTCAAGTGATGTTGAGGTCAGCTGTTGTGAAGCTGGCACTGCTGTCAAAGGCAATCTGACAGCTAGGTTTCAAGAGCCTAGATTTTTTTGAACGAGTGATGAAGCCTGGCTGTTAGCTATTGTTTCACATCTGCCTCCCCAGCTCTGAGCAGCAGTAGGAACCCTGTGGTTCCAGCCAGCCTTGCTCCTTGGTGACTCTGGAGATTCATTTCCCGGTGGTTTGAAATGCATGTCATGAATTCTCTGTGGTAGAATGCAGTAACATGGTGCACTCCACAGAAGAGGTGGCTGCATTTCAGTAGCAGGTGATAAGCGTCATCTAACTTGTTAAAGCATGTTGGAACCCTTCAGGTTGAGGCAAACTCATTTGCTGTAACACATGCATTGAGGTGTAAAAGGAAAAGAGTGTGTTTTTTCTTGGTTGTGTCTGGTTGCAGGGGAATTGTTTACCCCTTAAACTCTAGGTATTTGGTCCATTTAGTTTTCTACCACCGGTTTATTCTAGCTCTAGGCTTACAGGGTGATGCTTAGTATATTGTCTTGAGTCTATGCTGTGAATGGAATCTAGCCAGTCATAGCAAATACTAATATGCAGTCCTGGTTTTCTGGATCTCCCTGCAAACACTGTTCAGAAGAATGTGAGTTATTCTGTCACGCTTGGCTACCTGTGATCAAGTCATCCAGCCTTCTAGCCTTAACCTCAGGGGGTGGCTGAAATTTATGCAAAAGATTTCAGGTGTCCATGTGGCTCTGGTAAAATCAGAAACTTGCTGCAGTCCTGCACAACAGAGTTCACAGGTTTGTTTACTGTTTGAGTTACTTGGACCAACTACACAGTATTAAAGCCAAGACCTCTTGTTCCAGGCTTTTGCTGTTTTGTCCTCCTCGTTGTTGTGTGTGGGCCTGATTTTCTGTTAAAAAGCATAAAATACTTAGGTGCATGGAGGCTTAGGGTCTGTACTGTAGTTGGGGTTCCTCCTATTAAGAAGTGCCTTTTTTAATTTTAAAAAAGGCCTTTGACTGTGTTGGGCTTAATCATGCAGCTTCCAGAAGGTTGAGCTTTTACGGCAACTTCTGCTTTGCCTGAGTCTGGGTGGGAAAGCCAAGTGCTTGGTCTGAGGCGTCTGGTCTGCACAGGACTTCACCGACAAATGAAAGGTCCAGTGTAAAACTGTAACTGAAGTGTGTGGTCACAACGGCTGAATTTCGCAGGTGCAAGTCAAGATTACTGGTGGGATTCAGAGGAGGGATTTGAAGGAAGCTGGGCAGTGGTTTGTGCTTCCTGGAATGAGCGCCTGCTTTGAGTGGGAAGCAGATACAGCATCAGCTTGCATGTAACACAACCTTGAACCCAGTTCCCTTGCATCCCCGTTGCAGACTCTGAAGTCTGTGTCCAGAGCAACAGAGGGGGAAAATGTGGGTGCTTGGACTAGGTTCTGCCACTGCTGTATGGCCCCTGCGCTCGAGAAATTCAGACCGTGCATCAGGAGAAGCGACAGCTGGAGCTGGCATGGCCCTCAGGGCCAACGGTGGTGTCAGGGCACGGGCAGTGTGCGGACACGCACGTGCCTTCTGGTCACATCTGACTTCTACTGAGGTGTGAATCTCCGGTTTGGAGCCTGCTGTAGGCAGTGTTTATACTTCTTAAGCTCTGCAGTAATAATGGCATAAAAAAAGATGTCAGGTAATGCTTCAAACTGTTGCCCTTGATCCTCTCTTCCGGAGTGAGGATTAGGAAGAGCAGGGGGAGCCTGGGCATGATGTTAAGCTGCTACTGAGAAGCCAAGCACCCAGATGTGGTGACATCTGGGAAGTGACTGGATGGACACTGCCTTCTTAGGGAAGTCTGGCTGCAGCGATCAGTCCTTCCTCTTTCATTTAGGAATTAACTTTTGTGAAATCACTCTTATTCCCATGCCCTCAGTAAACATATTTTCTCCCTTTCTTAAGGCAAAGCAGAGAGCAGAGGTACTTCAGTCCACCCAGAGGTTCTTTTCTGAGCAGCAGCAGCAGCAGAGCAAACCCATAGGAGGCAAAGCGCAGAAAGTGGACGAGAATGGGAGCAAACCCGCCGAGGCGATTGCCGACTCTTCAGGAGTCTGCCAGGATAAAACCGAGGAAAAGCCTACCCCTGCGCCTGCTGCGACAACAAAACCTGTTAGAACTGGACCAATCAAACCTCAAGCAATCAAAACCGAAGAAACAAAATCTTAAAGGCTGTGTTTCTGTGGAGGTGGGGGAGGAGGGGAGGGTGGGTGAGATGACAGCAGCATGAATTTGCAGCCCAGGGGACAATAGTCGTCTCTCCTGCGGGGCTCTGAACAGCGTAAAGGGGACATAGAAGCTATCGGCAGTGACAAATGCAGACTGCTGTGTATCCAACTGAGCTCTAGGCTCTTTGGGCTTGTGTCTTCTCTAATAGCATGAAGGCTGCTTTTGGCGTGTGCACGTTCTACACGTGTGCACGTGTGTTGGCTCACACTCCTGTATGCTTCCCAAAGGGGGGGTGGGGTGCGGGGGGGCAGGAATGAGAAAGAGCAACGGCGGGGAAGAAGGTGGTCGGGGAGGCCTGTTCCTAGCTGACAGGGTGAATGCTCTTATTTTCTTCAGGCTCTGACCTTCAGCTACTATTTATCTTTTTCTAAACCCATGAGCATGAGAACATGCAGATCTGAATGAAGATGGTGCTGGGCCGAGTAATGTGTGTTAAGGTTTTAATAACTTAAGAAGCTTCTATCTTGTAATAAACAGAGGGATTCATAGAGCTGGCAAAATCGCCTTTGCCATGTGACATGTAACCTAACGTAACGCAGAGAGTTACGCTGATGATGTTGAATTTCCCTCTGAAGGCAGTGCTTTGCTGGCTGCTGCTTCTTGGAAGACAATACGCTGTATTTAGATCACCGTATGAAAATGCTCCTTGGCTGCCTGTGTTTTCCACACCCACTGCCCCCCTCAGTCGCTCACCTCTGGAGTCGAAAGGTTCATTGCATCAATAGTCAGGTTTGTTCCGTTCACCTCTGTCCAGCTGTCTTGGTATGATGCGAGTGATCTTTAAACGGTTTTCAGCTTATGTCCGCGTACAGCAATGAGCACTTAGAGCTGTGCCACGAAATGAAAGAACCTTATCAGATTAAAGAGAGCTTTCTCTAAAAGGGGCGTTCTTTATATCAGAGCTGCGTCGCACCACCTCCTTGCCCACAGTGTGCTGGAAAGTAGAATCAAGTCAAATAAATGCCTTTTTAATTGTATCTTCTAGTATTATAGCTGTAGGACAGTACTGTACGATACTTCTGTGAATGTAAGATATCCTGTACCTGCTTATGATATGTAGTAGTGACTGTGCTATACTGGAGCTGTTTTTAATAATGTTATTCTAGAGGTTTTTTCCAGACAATGATTGAAAAAGCTAATAAAAAGCACCAGGTACCACATCAGTAGCAGAATTTGTTTTTTTTTTTCTGGGATTTTTTTTTTTTTACGTTTTTTGGAAGGAAGAGTCGAAAGTCTAATGTGTATAATTTTGTTCAAATGACTGCAGAACCTGGAAAGGCTGTTGCTGCTATTGATGCCTAGTGAATCGCTATTGGTTATCTTTTTATATAAATATATATATAATTTGAATTTTTGGAAACTAGCTGTGATGTCAACTTTGGAAAAAAGTATCCCACTTGTAGTGTGAGTTGGCATTGTACAGAAATTAACAGCCATATTGGTCTAGAAATGTTAAACTTAATTTTTTTTCCATTTGTACAGGGGTAACGCACTGTATTAAATATGTACGGTCTTATTTACATGGGTTTGATTACAGAAACTAATAAAGTATTCTCTAAATAAAGTATCTGGGTAATCTCATGCTTAGCAGAGTGCTGCAGGATGCAAGGAGAGCACCTGAACGCCATGTGCCGAGTGAAGAGTGTGTTTCACAACCAGACTTCTAAAGAAAAACGGTTTGTAAACGGCTTATTTCTGTTTCCCCCAGCACTTTTGATCCCGTTCTCCAGCAAAGGTCTCGCAGGACATGGCTTCCATCTAGCTCTGCAAGGAGCCTGCCCGTCGTGTTCGCAAGATGTTACACCTCCGGCGCATTGGTGAGCTGCGTGGTGCTGGAGCCCTGCTTTTTGTTTCCTAGAGAAGAGCTGCTCCTCGGAGGAGACCTGGATGAACCCAGCTGGTTACGGTCACTGTAGCCGGTGGGTGATGGCAGGCGCTGGCTGCACAGGCCCTCTCGCTGAAAGGGGCTGCTGAAAGCAAAAGGTTTCCCTGCAGCGGGGTGCGGGAGCGAGCCCTGATGTGAGCCTTCCCAAGTTGCGGGGGGCTTCCTTCTGCCCTGCTCCCCAGCCGCTCCGTTCCCAGCTCGCCGCAGGCAACGCGCGCTTGCTGCCGCATGATCCAGTTGCACAATTACTGACTTGTGCCCTTAAGCGCAGGCCAGAACCAAACGCGTCCTCCGTTGGCAGAACCAAACGGTTCCTGCCCTGCGGTGTTACGGAGGGGCAGGATCAGTTCAGCTGGCCAGCAGAGGGAACTCCGGGTTCGTAACAAACACCAGAGACCTCGTCTTTGCTCTCTGAGAAGTAATCCCTGCCCTGGGAGATGGTGCTGTCTACCACAGCACCTCCAAGGGATACTAAGGAAGGCGAGCCAGCCGTGGGTGTCGGGGCGGCTCTGCAAGCACCGCTGGGAGTCGTGCAGCTTTGCCTTTGGTCTGGGGTGCTGCTGCCAGCCCTGGGGCGGGTGGGAGCAGGCAGAGCTGCCTGCGTGTGGCGGGGCAGGAGCCCGTCGTGTTGGGGGCACCAGAGGAGCTGGACATGGTGGTTCTACGGGGATTCCAGTAAAACTGCAGCACTATGGAGTAAATAAAGGTGCTGTAATCCACAGCTGGAGCAAGGGGCAGAAGTAAGTGACAAGTGGTAACGCCACAGGTAAATTGCCTGGTTTTTTTACAGGAACTGTAACGAGCACAGCTACAGCAAACACTTGGGGAAAGGAGGATGAAGGTCAGGGAACCGAGCGGAGGCAGGCAGTGGTTTGAACTATAAATGTGCTATAAGAAAGATGGTTTCAGTGGTCATTGAGTTATGCTGATGTTTCCCTGGTTGGAGGGTGTCTTCTGGTTTGTCTTGGAAGGATCCCCTAAAAATGGGCAATCATTCACTTGGACTATTTTGGTTTTTAGGAAATGCTGCTGAAAGGATTAATCTTCAATTCTCCAACAAAGCCCCTAGACTAGTCAGGCGAATTTCCCACAGTCGGCAGTGGGAATATACCAAGCTTTTGGCTATTCCTTGTACTGAGCAGAACAAGAATAATATTTCTGCAGAAACTTCATTAAAAGCAAATGCTTGAGCATTTAGTGTATCCAAATAACTGGATTTTAATGTGTGCCTCCCCAAAACAGCCCCCAACCACTCTGGCTCCCTTTGAGGCCAGGTTAAGCTTTCAGTCACTGACCCCAGTTCACTGAATATTTTTGATGTTTAACCAGGTAATTTCCTCCTGGCCATTTGTGCTGGAATATAGGTATTTTTTAATTTGAGTGGGATTTGGTGTGTAGTCTTATTTCTAGGACTCTGGGCATCACAAATAATTGTGCTGAACCTCCCATAAATTAGGGAACTATCTTGTTTGGGGAGTTGATGTTTCCCTTAGTATCATTCAGTCTGCAAAAAGACTGTAACTTTTCTCAAGGGCAAGAGCAGAAAGGGGTTAATGTGACTGGGGCCAGATCCAGCACCCCCCCGGCTCAGGCCGGCTTCTTGCTGGGATGCGGGAGGGGAGGGACTCTCGGGGCTTGTTTTGCAAAGCCTCTTAAGTGAGGCTGTGTATTCAGCGCTGTTCAGCTCCAGCCCAGCTTTCTGGAAAACCTGTGTGGATTGGCTCGTATTTGGGTTTTTTTGGTTTTTGGTTGTGGTTTTTTTTTTTTTACTCAATTAAGTGATGGACTTCCCAGCCTGAAAAGCCCGTGGCACTGGCAGAGAGCGGGGAGGTGGGAATGGCTCATGCTGTCTGCCCTCAGTGTCTCAGCTCACTGAGAAGCCTTTGGTGCTGCCGATTGCCAAGGACCTCTGAACAAGCCCTCCCTTTCATGCTGGGGCTCACCCCGTGCCTCCGGGGAGCTGCGGGACGAAGAGGGGCTCCAGCCTGGCCTCCCATCCTGTTTCAGGACAGAGATGCTGTTCTCCCATCCTCGGCCACAGGTCTTCTGTGCATTGGGTGGGCGGCTGCTTGCCAGGTTGCCCCTGGCTGGGTTGGGCCAGTGCTGTGCAGGCAAGGGGGCTGCCTGCCTCCCTCTTCCACACCCCATACATGACAGCCCCATGGCTGTCTTCACCCCTAGCTTTACTGCCCTGGATCTTGCCCTGGCATTTGCCTTGTTTCTCTGCACCAGGGCCCAGCCAACCACCTGTCCTGGGTGGGTTTTTGCAGCAGGATGGAGGGACATTGTGGGGCTGAAGCAGGGCTATGTATCTGTGTTTTCTGAGGCCAGGAGAGCCTGTAAGCACCACAAATTTATTGCCAGCAGCTGTCATTGGTCACAGTGGGTGCCCTCTCCCTGCAGTGCCGCCTCCTCCTCATAGAGTGCCCAGCTGGCAGAGATGGCGAGCATGGGGTTGTGGGCGATGACAGGGTGACTGTCACCCCCCATCAGGAGGCTGGGGAAGGCAGCACCCTGTGAGGACCAGGCTGCAGTGCATGACCTGCTGCAGCATATAGGTGATGCAGCCCTGGGGTGGTGAGGAGCCCCTGGAGAGGATGGTGTGACTGATGGAGAGGATGTGTCACTGATCAACCTGGGCCAGGCTTGGCAGCCAAGGGGGTGAGTCTTAACATAGGGCGTCACGGGACTGCACCAAGCCGGCTGCATGGGCGCATCACTGGCCTGGGGGACACCTTTGCTCATGGTGAGCAGCCCAGCCCCACGCTGAGCCTACCAGGGAGCAAGAAAGGGTCATTCAGGCCAACCCCATGGCCTCCCGGCTCCAAGTGATGCCATCTGCTCAGTGAGCAGCCAAACACCCTAGTGCTGCAGCAGCAAAGGCAGGCTCTCTCCATCTCCCCTCAGCCCTCACTGCCCCCTGGCACCAGCCAGCCCAACCTGCAACTCTGCCACCAGGAGCTCATTGATCGTTCCCCTTCAGCAAATCTCCATGGTTTAGTGCTGAAGCTTTGGCTTTTACTCCTATTCATGCTGTGGGCATGTTGCTACCCCCCCTTCACACCACATAATGGTGCTCCTGGGGTCAGCTCTGCCAGCAGCCACCTCCCAGATGTGGCATTTTCCTGGCAGAAGCATTAGAGCTCCCCCCCTTGAGCCTGTCAGTACAACCAGGGGGGCACCAGTGCATCACACACCCTCCAGGCTCCAGCCCTCCACCCCCCCACCCCCCTCCCGAAAACCCAGGCTCAGAAAGACGAGATGCAAGGCAGTGGCAGTGGGCAACTTTTATTGGGCCAGAACCCCATGCGTTCCCTGGTGGGGATGCAGCTGCTACTGCCCCATCTGCCCCAAATGCTGCGGGGGGGGGGGGGGGGGGAAAGCCTCCTACAAACTTTCTACAATAAATAGTTAAAAACAGCATGTTTTGGTCCACTGTGGGGAGCACTGCCAGCCAGGCAGGGCCATAGCTGCCACACTGCATCAGTGACCGGGCATGGCTGTAAAGCCGAAGCACGTGGCCGAGAGGGACTGGATACACCAAGGGGCTGCTTGGCTGCAGGATGCTCTGCTAGCACTCCTCACCACTGCTGTCTTGGCCTTTTTTTTCCCCCCACTAAAACAAGGCTTTTGCACTGAGCGTCCCTATTCCCCACTGCTCTTAATCCTGCCAGATGATTTTTGAAGGGAGCTGAGCTCCGGGACGCTCCTGGGCACCAGCAGCATGGAATGCAACAGGGCTCGCAGGTTCTCAGCAGAGGTGCTTGGATCGCCTCAGCAAGGCTGGCCTGAGCTGGGGAGGCATCCCCAAAAGTGCTGCTGCTGGGGGGCAGCAGCAGTGCTCGTGCTCAGCCAGCGCCTGGAAACACAAACCCCAGCCCTGCACAGGGGAGCGCTGATTGCAACTAGGGAAAGCATTTCTGTCTAGGTGGGACCCTCCCGGGCAGGCTCTCCCTACCTCCACCACCTGCCCTGCCTTTGCTGTGCCTGAGCCCTTCCTGCTCCAAATTTGGGATGGCTGGGCTGGGAGCTCCTGGGGGATGCTCAGGTGGCTCAGGGCTGGGTACTGCTGTGGCTCATCCAAAACCCAGAGAGGCCAGGGAGAGGCGTTTCACTGGCTTGACCAGGCTCCAGAGAAGCAATTTCCCTCCACTGCACTCAAGCATGGTAGGATGTTGCTGGAGATGCCAGCAGGGACGCTGGTGGCCCCAACACAGCGCAGCAGGTCAGCATGTGGCCCCCACCATTGCCCAGAGCTGCCTGAGCCAGCACTGTTGGCTGCACCGGGGGGAGCTGGGGAGCAAAGCAGGGTGCTGAGGAGCGCGGGGTGGGGTCACAGGCTGAGCTGGCACGTCCCCGGCCCCAGCTCACGGCTGGGAGAGGCGGACAGGGTAGGTGACCATATTGAAGCTGTCCCAGGCGAAGAGCTGTCGCTCGGTGGGGTTGTAGTCCACCATGCTGAGGTAGCGGAAGCGGTTCTCGAAGGGGATGCTGAGGGCTCGGCCAGTACCAGTGGCTGTGTCGTAGGCAAAATTGATGGTGGCGTTGGGTGCTGAGTAGCTGCTGACAGTGTAGAGAGTGCCGCAGATGACAAAGGAGTTGGCCACCCCTCGCTTGCGGATGTTGGTCTCCCAGGTCCGCCGGATCTCCAGCGTCTCAGGGTCCAGCTTGGAGAGGACAATCGCCCCCCTGGCCTTCTCGGTGCTGTAGATCACCCAGAGCCCCGTCTCATCCACAGCCAGGTCAATGTCGGTGTAGCCCCCCCAGGAGTAGGGGTACTGTCCGTGATAGCCAGCACCGGGGATCTCCTTCTCGGCCGTGACAGTCTCTCCCCGAAGGTCATAGCGGGCCACGGCACGGGAGCGGCGGGGCTGGAAGAAGAGCCCACCGCGGTAGACGACAGCCCCTGTGCTCTCCAGGGGCTGCGGCAGGATGTGCACCTTGGCAGGGTAGCCCTGGGCCAGCTGGTCATCTGCCTCGTACTGGAAGAGCTGACGGACCTCTGTGCCCACCGCATCCACGCGCCAGGTGGTCTCCCGTGTGAAGGGGGGGACAGGCTCAGGGTCCTTCATCCACACGCCGTACTTGCCGGCAATTGAATCTGCCCGGCCGAAGACAACGGGCTCCCCCACCCACACCAGCTCACCACAGCCTGCTCAGGGACAGGAGGGGAGAGAGAAAGGGGTTATTGCTCAGCGGCAGCGCCCAGCGAGCCCCTCAGGAGGGCCAAGCAGTATTTGTGAGCAGCGGAGCATGGGGCCGGCTGGCCGTGCCGGTGGCAGTACCCGAGTCCTCGCTCCCTGGGCGGCTGAGCACGGTCTCCTCCAGCAGCCGGGATGCAGGAACCTCCGTCCTCTCCGATTGCAGTTCCTGGTAAGCGAGGGGCTGCGGGTCCCAACGGGGGGCTGTGGCAGGGCCAGGCGCAGGGTGAGAAGGGGCCCAACCAGCACCCCCTCACTGCCACGTCTGCTCTCACCGCCCTCGGGGGGCTTTATGTTGGACCACTGTCCCCCGAAATGCCAATGCCTCGGTCAGGAGCCCAGTGCCCCCTCCTACTGCAGCAGGGCGTATCTGTGACCCACTGATGGGGACCCCGCTCTGCAGCGCTCTTGCCCCCCAGGTGCAGGGTTTAACGCTCCTCAGGGGAAACTTCTAATCCCCCCAGATCAGCACGATCGCCTGCGTCCCCCCTCTGCTGTGGGGCAGGCGATGGGACGAGGAGGATTCCAGCTGCCAGCCTTGATTTAGGGATGGGGAGAGGGGTTGGTGCGATGGGCTGCGACCCCGGGTAGGGCTGAGCCCTGCGGCAGGTAAGCGCCCCACCAGGGTCCCCGGGAGTGGGGGGCAGCAAAGGGGCTCGGCCAGCACCTGGGGGAGAGGCACCGGTGGTGAGCCAGTGGCGGGGATGCACGGGGGGTCCCGGTCCCCAGCACTTACCTTTGCCGGGGGCGCGGAGGGTGTCACGGCCGGGCCCCTCTCCGCCGGGGGGGCAGCGGGTGGCCCGCAGCCGGCTGATCTCCCGGGCGCTGCTCTCCAGCCGCCTCCCCAGTTCCTCTTTCTCGCGTTCCAGCCGCCCCTTCTCCTCCTCCAGCCGGGACTTGGCCCGCAGCAGCTCGCCGTACGCCACTTGTTGGGCGTCCCGGGCACCCACCGGCTCGCCGCCCCGCGGCCCCGAGCCCCCCCCAACCCGCTCCCGGCTCTCCAGCTGGCTCAGGCGGGAGGCGAGGGCGGCCAGCTCCGCCCGCAGCTCCGGCACGCCGCCGCCGTCGGGGCAGGCGGCCTCGACGGGGCTGGCTACCGTGAAGGAGTAGGTGCAACGCCCGGTGCTGTCCTCGGCGCGCCGAAGAACGGCCGTTTCACCCCGGCAGCCCAGGGCCAGGGCCCCCCAGAGCAGCAGCCAGGTCCCCAACATGACTTCACGCTCCCGGTCCCGCCGCGCACCGGGCGCCGCCGCCGGCATTTATAGGTCGGGGTGGCGGCAGGGGGGACGGGCGAGCCGGAACCTTCCAGATGGTTGCGGCGGCGGCGGCTTTCGCCCGTGGCTGCTGGCCGGGCTCCGGCAACCTGCGGCCGCCGCCAACGGCTTTGCTACCGGGGCCGTGTGCCAGGGGCGATGGCGGGGGCCGAGGCGGCCGGACCCCCCCGTGCTGCTGCTGGCGGGGAGGCGGCCCGCGGGGCCGAGCCGGGAGCACCGCCAGCACCCCAGGCTGCCGAGCCAGCGCGCTCCGGGGATGGGACCGCCGCTCCCGCCGCTCCCGCCCCCGCCCCCGAGGCAGGCCCCACCCCGACTCCGCCCCCGCCCCCGCCCCCCGCCCGGCATCGATAGCTCGGCGCTCGGCCGGCAGAGCGCCGGGGTGGTCGATGGGACAGCTGACCTGTCGCTGTACCGGCCATTTCCCGCCGGCCTGGAGCGGAGCCTGGTAAGCGGGGTGCGGGGGTCTCTGTCTGGGCACCGGCTCTGCTCGCCAGTACCTCCTGGGGTACCGGAGGGCGGGACTGGAGCCGTGGGGCCGGGTGGAAATGTGGGTCCCGGGCACTGTCGGTCATTGTATCGTCCTTCCTTCCCCCGGGGCCGCTGCATCCTCCCGTCCCGGGGCAGTTTCCCCCTTATCTCTTTTCCGTCCCCCGGTGCGAAGGCTCCCCCTGGGCCCGGGCGCCGAGGTGACCCGGCCGTTTGGTGACCGGGCCGTTCCCTCTGCCTCCCCCGCAGGTTCTCTCCTCCCGGACACGAAGCCGCCCCCCCTGCGGGCAGAGGCCATGCCCCCCAAATTCAAGCGGCACCTGAACGACGACGAGGTGACGGGGTCGGTGAAGAGCGAGCGGGTGAGTGCTGGTGGGGGACTCGCCTGACTCTCTGGTGCTGGTACTGGTGCTGCTGTTAAATCCATAGGGGTGCCCCGGGCAGGTGCCCGCGGCTGGCAGTGGGTGTTAGCATGTGCTGGGGACCAGCATCGCCCCAAGCCGTTAGCCTGTCAAACCCTATGCCTGTAGGTGCAAGGTAAGTTGCAGCTTCTGCTCGAAGGGGCTTCTGCCGCCACGGCCCCCAGAAGCTGTATCGCTCGATAGCAATGTTTAGCTAGCAAGGGGGCTGTCTGTGCAGGAAACCTGGTCTGTGTGTTTAAAAACAAACTCCGTTAGAAGATATGGCTGTTTTGAGAACCTGTTTCAGTTCCTCAAGGCTGCATCTACGGCTGTGAGATCCTGGCATGCTCCAGTCTCTTGCCTCTCTGCAGAGCTTGGCCTAGGCCTTGGCTGAAGGACTTCTGTGAAGTTACCCTGCACTTTGCAGCTGAATTTTTATCCTATTGCTAAGTCCCCTGACATTTCAGGCTTTGAATAAGGGTCAAGTGGTGCAGTTGCTTGTTTTAGATAAAGTGGATTTAACCTGATATGTTTGTCCTGGGGTTATACTGTGCTAAAACTGGGTTTAGACTGTAGTTTAAAACATTGCCACAGCACACGATAACTGTCAGTGAGAGGAGGATCCCGTGCTGCCAAGAGTGGTTTGCTCATCCCTTGAGGCAGGCAATGGCTGAAACTATTGCATGGTCTCATGGGTTGGTTAAGTTGATTGAGCAAATGTGACAAGGATGGAAACGTAGGTAAGAATTTATGCACAGGGGAAGCAGCAGCTGTTGGGACCGTAAGGTCAGTCTGATGCATTCCTAGGCCCACAGGTTTAGTGTGTCATCTCCCCGTCTTGATTAGTTTTGACCCTAAGTAGTTGTTACTGGGAGCCCTCAGCTTGATCGGAAAATTTTGCTGCCCTGATATAAGAAAAGAAGTCTAGTAGTGTCTTTGTCTGAAACTTTCAGGCTTACGTGGGATTGTGGGGTTGCTCTTAAAAATCAGCCTTTGGATCATCTGATGGGGTGTAGTGGAACAGCGAATATGAGCCCACGAGGAGCCCTTTGGTGCAAAGCAGAGGAGCTACCAGACTGCTCTGCTTTCCAGCCCAGCTGTAGCCTTTGCCTGAGTCAGGGGTTCAGAGGGGCCAACCCCTCTGGACGTGCTGTGCAGGGAGCCCAGCATGTTTCCTTGCAGTCGTCCTCCTTACACCTGCTGCCATCAGATGGCTGGAGAAACCACGTCCTCCAAAGAGTGGGTCTGACTTCCCATGTGGATGAGGCAACCCAGGGTGGCTGTAGGTGATGCTGACATTTTTTGGCCAGGCACAGCACTGGGGATCATCCCTTGGGCAGAGAGGCCCTTCCTTCCACAGCTGGCCTGCACAGGGGCTCTCCCTGCTGGTTTCCAAGGCAGGGCTCAACGTGCCCATGCACTGGTTGCTCCTGCATCACAGGGAGTTGTACTGATCCCTAGAACTGGGATCTGAACCTGCGCAGGCAACTGGCCATTGATGCAAATCCGGTTTGGCTCAGTGGCAGAGATGCAAGTTGTCCCAAGTCAGAGCTGCAGAGCTGTGTGTTGGTCTCTGCTCTACAGAGCTAGCAAACATTGCTGAGGTGATAATAGTGGCACAGAGACGTTCAGCTCAGCCCCTGATCACAAGCAGCAAGAAATAGTACAACTCCAGGTACTTAAAGAGTACCATTGATGCTCTCCAAAGGAGGGCTCGCCGTAACCTGCAGTCGGAGGATGCTGACTGCATCCTACAGTCTGGAAATGTGAGTGTGAAATGGTGGTTTCTTATTGACAAGGTGGTTTGGTTTTTCTTCTGTGTTTGCAGAGGAACCTGTTGGAGGAAGATTCAGATGAAGAGGAAGACTTTTTCTTGTGAGTTTCTCAATGGCTGCTGTAAGGAATGCGATGTCTTAACTGCCTACGCCTCTGAGACTTGGAGGTGTCAAATACCAAAAGCTGGCCCCTGCCATGTAGGTGGGGGCTTGGGAATCAAAACCTTTGATTCCTGTGAGCTGGTCTCCCCAAGCCTTGGCATCGAGCATGAGTTAAGACTTAATAAGTGTGACCTGTATAAGAGTGGGGTGTCCCACATATCCTAAGACATGGGAGGGACTGATGGGAGGCATGAGACCAGTCCTCCACCCACAAGGCGTTGGTTCTGTCTTTGAGTCTTTGGTTTAAATACATGTTTCCATTGTATCTTCCATCCTGATTGCTCTCTTTTTTTCTGCCTGCAGGAGAGGGCCTTCTGGACCCAGATTTGGACCCAGGAATGACAAGATCAGGCAGTAAGTTACTGGTCCTCAGTGTCACACAGATAATATTTTATTCTGGCACTGCGAGCTCCTGCTGCTGTGTTACCGGAGTATTTCTGTGTAGTTCTGAATACGAACCCAGCTTGTGCTGTCGTCTGACACCTCCTACCCTCTGTGTCCACAGATAAGGGAAATCTCAAATTTGATTTAAGCTATCAAGAAACTGCATTAACAGAATTGAAGGGTTAGGATTGTACCGCAGTAGCTTAGTGGTGTTTCTAAAGCCCTTGCTGTATTTGGGTGATGACCATGCTCTTAGGAGGCTCTTTTTTCTAGAGCATTAACCCTGAGTTTTAACCTTCGCTAGCACCTTTTTTTTATTGTTTCATTGCCTTTTTTTTTTTTTCTCTTCATCCTGTAACTTGCTCCTCCATGTTTTGAGAAAGCAAGTGGTCAGGAACACACCAGGACCATGTTTTTTGGGCAGCATCTTACCCTCTGGCCTCCTCTTCTCCAGACAAAAACCTGAGGCAGGTGATCTGGAGATAAGCAGTGACTCAGTGAGTCAAAGCAGCTGGACAGACAGGAAACTATTACAGCTGGAGGAGGACTGTTGACTGTATTAAGGCAAGAAGGAAGGAGTGAACACTCTGGATCCTTCTCCCATCGAGTCATTTCCTGCATGATGCTTGTTCTGGGCTGCAGTTTGTCCTGCCCTTTGCTATGCGGGATGCGATGGTGGTACTTAATGAAAGGGAGGGAATATTCACAGACCCCTGGTGTTGTACTATTTCCTTTGCTGACCTCCGCAGAACCAGAACCGAGATCTGGGTGGGGACTGATGAGCAGGCATTATTCAGACTGGGTTGTCTTGTGTGCAGCCTGAGTGTTGCATTTTGTTAGGGATCTTTTTCTTGCTGGGAAGAAGCCAGCACAACTCTGAGATGACTCATTGCCAATGTCAGCATTAGGCAGTGCTTGCTTGTGTGCCCGCTCACCACGTTACCTTGAGGGGCGAAGTGCACTTGGGTTATACAAGAGGCAGCATGTTTCTCACTGCGCCCTGAGTTTTCAGGGGGTCTCTGTTCCGTCTGGGGTGTGAGGATGCTTTTGGTAGAGGCGCACTAGTCCATACAGTAAGCCAGTGTGGGTAAAACCTCCCTTCTAGGGCAGGGCCCGGCTGATGTGGAGTGAATGAGAGGGGTGAGAATTGGTTTTACGAGTGGGGTCCCACCCCCGTAAAAAGGGAGAGAGGTGGTGACATCTACCCCTTCGTCGTCCTCTGCTGGAAAGGAATTAGTGTCTTCTGCCTTCCCTGTTTGGCTGGGAAAACAAGAGCTCTTCTCTTCCCGCTGTCTTGGACAGGCAGGAGGGAGCAGAGGCTTAGGTAGAGGATAGCACCACAGCTGTGAAGGGGGAAAAAAAAGAAAGAATTCACCCAGGAGCTGGTGGGTTCGTAGGTGTGATGTGACTAATGCCCAACACACGTGAGACTTGCTCATTGCCAGAGACTGTCTCTCTAGTGGACCTGGTATGGAATATGTCCCTTGGGGTTGCAAGTGGCTACATCTATCTAGTATCCAGAGCATCTCTTATAAATTAGTATCTATTTTCTGCTCTCATCAATGTTGATTGCTTTGTTTAACAAGCAGTTGCAGTATGCAGTCGTCACTTCTTCACATGGAGCTGCTTATTAAGTTTCTCATCAGACCGGCCCTTGTGCTGGATGGATTGATGCCTGGTCTTGTAATGATACAGTTTGCTCTGGTTTCAACAGATGAGGAAAAGGAGGGTTGGGTTGTTGCTAAAACACTATAAGGAAAAGACATTTCAAGGAGGAATTGGAGCATTTGGAGAGCTGAGGCATAGCTGTGCAAAGCTAGAGAGGTTGTAGCTGTATGGGGCTGGAGAGACGAGGTGTGAAGATAGGCGTAAAAGGAAACTGGGTGGGGGATTGAGTAGAGGAAAAAGTGACAGGCTTAGGGGATCAAAGATGCAGAACATGTTGAATGTGAGGGGCAAGACTGGAAACGTTTCCTAATTGTCCTTGGCAGTGACAGGGCTTGGGACAGGGTGGAGAGTTTGGCACCAGAGACCCCCAAGGCTGGCTCAGCTGCAGAAAGAGATGGTGGGGAACACTGCAAACCTCATGGGCAAAAGAGGCAAGCTGGAGCCAGCAACAGCAGCAGGAGGAAGTGTCACAGTCCCCTCCATGCTGTGTTTTGTCCTGGTGTGGCTGTAAGTTCAGGCTCTGTTGCCCCAACAGCTGCTCAGTTAAGGTGGATGGTCCCCCAGTCATTAAGTGGCCACGTGGGGTCCCTTAGGCTCCCTCTGAGTCCTCCCGGTCCCTGGGGTGGGCTGGAGCTGAAAGGTAGCTTTTAACAGGCTTTTATCCTTTCCCCAAAGTTACAAAGAACAGGAAAGGGAGAGCTGATCTCTCTTCTCTGCCTTTGCTTCCAGGCTTTGTGAGAAGTCCTGAATGTGTGTTGTGAGAGCCCTTTTCAGGGGAAGGTAGGATATTCATCTTCCACATGGGTTTCTTTTATTTACAGTAGGAGCCTCTCATCACTGGTCATCTTTTCAAAAACATTACTAAAATTGCCCCCTTTTCTGTGCTGCTTGACTTCCTTCACTGCTGATGTTTTTGCTTTCAGGTGACTGCTGCAGGAACCCAAATCCAGCTCGTGCTGGCGATGAGGCTCAGCACGCTGCTGTGGTTCCCCGGGAGCCAGGTCTTGGTCCCCATGATTCTCCCATTGCACTGCCGAGGGTGGCCAGCATCCCCAGCCCCAGGGGTCGATCACAGTGGCTCTGCATGGCTGCAAGCCCCAAGTTACATCACAAGGAGAGAGAGGGTTTGGGGAATGGTTTGAAGACAAGAGTTGACAGCAGCTTCCCAGGGCCTGGCTGTTCATCGCAGGTGGCTGGTTGTGTAGTGGAACTCGTCCATAGTCCAGGCTTTCATCTGAAGGTGATACTGGGACCATGTTGTCAGGCATCATTGTTGGGTATAATCCTTTCAGGACTGAAAGACATCAGGGAGGCACAGGCTCTGTCTTCATCACAGCAACTTAAAACCAGGGATTTGTGGCATGCTTCAGCACTGATGCCCCGTTGTGGAGTATAGCTGGGCTTTCTGCTGGGCGGCCCCTCTACAGAGAGCCGTGCCTCAGGGAGCACTCTGCTGTGCTGGCCTCCTGCCTTTGCATCATCCGTCCAGCTTGGCTCTCCATCCTGTTCCCTCTTCTCTGGGTTACTGCCACAGCAAGGGGTGTTTGGGTGTAATTTGCACCAAAATACACAGCACTATTAATATCGCTGGGGTGGAAAATAGAAGTGTGTCATGCTGGCTGTAAACAGACGGCTTGAAGACAAGAAGCAGCCTTGAGCAGCACATCCCATTGTGCGTGCATGGCCTGTTTACGGTGTCTGAAGAATGCAGCACTGTTCTTAGCCCAACACCGTGACCAGCCCCGGGAATTTGTCAGTAGCTATCCCAGTAAGGTCAAAATGGAAAGGCTTATTCTTCCCGCTCTGGACCATGCAAAGCACAAGAAAGAGGAGCCTAAACCAAGCTAAGCGCCGGTGGGTCTCTTGTTGCTGCTTGATGTTGTGCACTTGCTCTCCTTGTTAAAAGCATCCTATTTGCAGTAATTAGTAAGCAGAAGGGTTGTAGGAGACATATTTTATGCTTTTGCCTTGTTCCCTTTCCTGGCAGGTATTTATACGACTTTATTTCTCTTGGAAATCTGGCAGCAGCAAAGCAAATGAAACATATGTGTCAAAAGCGAATAGTTCTCTAACAGGAAATATGCTTCGTATTAGAGGATTCATTCTCTCTTGCCAAATAAAACAAGAAAATATTTTTCTTCTTGATGCGACTTGAGTTTCCAACCTCAAGCGTGCCAAACTAGTGGGAACTGTTGAATTTGCTCTGAAACTGCAGGGCTAATGCATAGGCTGGGAATCTTTCATCCCCGTCCTAGAGAGGCATCTCTTGCAGCACTGATGGGTGGGAGAGAGCAGAAAGCAAGGACTGGCTTACGGTCTCATTAAGGCACTGTGTGGAGATCAAAGTTTCATTCCCTAGCTCAGTCTTTTCCTGCCTGATTGTTTGGTGTGTTTTTCCCAGGATTCTCTTTTACATCAGATACCAAAAGGTACCAGAGTGCTCAAATATGTGTCTGTTCCATGGGAGTTAAACACCTCAACATTTGTGAGAGATTAAGCCTTGATTTCTCTATGCCTCCATCCTCTGTTTGTGAAATGTTTTATCTTGAGGGGATGGCTAACAGCATGCCCAGGTAATGGGCAGGTAGCAAAGGCATGTGGTGTTTCACCAGCAGCTCAAGTGAAAAGAGGTGGGATGCTGAGATGCAGCTTGAGCAGTGGGGGTCTGTGCTCCATAGGTGTCTCCCAAATGCTGATATGCAGCAGAGCAGCTTGAAATTATGTATGTGCCCACTCTGCCTTGAACACTTTGGGGTGTTCTGGGGCTGCAGCAGCATCTCTCCAGGCTTTGGCCAATACTGGTGGGGATACAGGTAGCATTGCATTGCATTGCATGTTCCTAGATGCACTGTAACCTTGCATGCTCCTGCTTGTTAGTTGTACCAAGCTAATTTGGTCACAAATCTGTTGTAGGAGGACATTTCTTTATTTTGAAGCTGGTAAATGCTTTTAGAAACATTTATGTACTGCAGATGTAGTCTTCTGCCTGTGAAACTGATGTTTAAGGCCTTAGAGTTTTTGCCAAGTTGGCTCATCTGGGATAGCAGATGTTTCTGCTTTGCCTCTCTTGCCCAAAGCTATAGCAGCGTTGCTGGCGGCTCAGAGCTGGGACTTGTCCATTGTGCCAAGGTAAGGAAACCCCCTCGTAGAGCATGCCTCTTCCTCACGTCCTCACCTGCCGCCCCAAGAAAGGGCCACAGGGCTATGCATGTCCTGCGTGGGGTGGACACTTTGCTCCATGGGGTACCACCACGTGTTTCCCAGGCATCATCTGTCTGTGTCTTCCGTGTCACCTTCTGCACTTTCCCAACGGTGGCAGCTCTGCCCTGTGCCTTGTAAAACAAATAACAGTGGATCAGAGCAGGCTCATGGGCATGGGGGCAGGTTCCTGCTGAGAGGCATTTGGGGATTATCTATGCATTTCCCCTCCAGATAAGAAGCTCCTAGCAGGCGGCTGCCACCGCGGAGTGTAGGTGGATGCAGTGAGATGCTGCTTCCACAGACTCCACAATGCAGCACAGGGAAGGCAGGTTCCTTTCTAGTGGTATCCTAAATAAAGCAAGTCTTCACATGTGCTGCTGGAGTCCAGCATGTGCCATGTGAGGGTTGTTGAGTCAGAAATTGGCTTCAGAGGTGTTGCCTGGCTGTTCCAGCTCTGGAAGCTGCAGTGCAGTGGTGCTACAAAGCCCAGCCTGAGACGTGAAGATGGGAAGCCTCTTCACACTCAAAGATCTGGAGCTCTTTCTAGAGCTTTTGCCAGAGAAATAAGCCTTTTCTTTTAATGACTTTCCTTGCCTGTGTTTGGAATGATAAGTAAATGTGACCAAGGCACCCACTTTTCCATTGCAACCACTATTACTTGTTGCAGCTGCTCCTCGTGCATGCATCTCAGCGCAAGTGCCTGCTCGGCAAGAGGCATGTAGCTGGTAGGGAGACAAGAGAAATAGGTCAATGTGAACCAATGTCTATAATTAGAGGCATGATGGCTAGGATGGGCCCTGTTTCTGGTTCTCCAATGTCCTGTTGGCTGGCCTTGGACAAGTTGCTCTGGGTCTCCCTTGCCCCGGCTTCCTGGGCCATGGTGGAGGATATGCTGTCCTGTCTCACCAAGCGCTCTGAGCTTAGGTTCTGGATGCTGGTGGAGTTGTGTCTGGTGCTGCTGTAAAAACTCTGATTTGGAAAATAACATCTTTGAATGTCTGCATCTGTGGGATGACAGTGGGGAGGAGAGGGTTTTGTATGGGTTCAAAGAGGACAATGTTGCGAAGGGATAATTTGGGGAGCAGGAAGGTGTGGGTGCTAAGCAAGGTGCCAAGGATGAGGCGGTAGCAACCCTGCATCCTTTCGGGGACAACAGTGGTGCGCCGTTAATAGGAGGTGTGTGTTTCTGGTAATGTGGAAAGCTGATGAAGTGGCCTATTCATGCTGCATATTTGGGAAATGCTGGATGCATTTAGGTAAGTTTAAAGTGCTTAGATGTTTTTAATCAATACAACCTAAGTTGTCAAACCTAATACTTACGAGGAGTGAGTGGCCCGGAGCTATTTCTGTTTTGTTTCCCTAAGTGTAGCGCTGCCTCCAAGATGTTGCTGTTGCCATTTACTTTCTGGGAACACTATGTCTCAAACAATGTCTTGTCTCCCTAGGGCCCCAACGAATTTCTTATTTCTATCTCCAGGAAAATAAAAGTGTATTAGCTCCAAAATACAAACCAGAATGTAGCAGTATTTTTCCACCAGGAGAATTTTTCTCTCTTACCAATGTGGCTTTTTTATGGAGTGAATAAATGCATTTATAATAACCCTGCGGGTGTGATTTAGGCTACTGTTCACTGAAGCAACTACCCACAGAGTTGCGTAACCTATGAGAAGATGGATTATAATAACTGATTTAGTTCATATCAGCCATTTCTTTACTGTCCTCTTGATGTCCCTGGCAGAGTGGATTTCATTTAGCAACTCAGTTCCCAGAGGGGGGAGCACACCTTGCTTTGATTTCACCCAATTTATTTTGCAAAGGTGCAGTGTTCTATGAAATCTGGAAAGATAAAGTGCAGTTTTTATAATTTTTTTTTCCGCTTTGTGAGCTCTTCTGCAGCAGAGGTGCCCACCAACAGTAGTTAGTGCCTTTTCTTACTGCACTTGTGTGTTAAGGCATTACGGACATGCCCTGCCCCTGCTGACTTCCCAGTGCTCTCTTTGAGCCCCTTGTGTTCCCTTGCCCTTCCTGGGATTGCCAGAGAAGCACCCCAGGTGATGCTATGCTTCTGGCTTTCTCAGCATCCCATCAACCTCCCTCCACTGTTGTCCCCTTTGATTTTTGTCGGTGAGCTCCTGCACCCTGTCAGCCTGGGTGACTCTGAGCAAAGGCTGGTGCTGCAATGCAGCTGGTGGTGCTCACTTCTCCCCCTCATGCTGCCTCTGCTCTGATCTAGTGTCCAGAACCAGATGGACGAAGTCATCGATGTTATGCAGGAGAACATCACGAAGGTGATTGAAAGAGGCGAACGGCTGGATGACCTGCAGGATAAATCAGGTGCGATGCTAAATGCAGCCTGTTTCCCACATCTCTTCCCTGTTGGTGGGCCAGGTTACCCGCTTTCAGTTCAGAAAGCGCCTAATGGCAGACCTGGGGTTGTATTTCTGTCCTTCCTGGGAGTGCTGTTTCCCAGCCTTGGGCTGTGGATCTGACTTTCTGCCAACATTCTCATCTTTCCACCTTTGCCTTCTGCTGCTCTGTGCAGAGGTGTTAGTTTGGAGGCATTTGGGTGCTGTGATCTAGGTGGTCCTTCAAGCAAAGGTAGATTGGTCTGTCTTATGACAGCCCTGAGCGCTTCAGCTGTCTGCTCACTCACTGGCTTGCAGAGCAAACTCCTGTCCTCAGAGGGCAGCCAGTACAAAGGGGGCTCAGTGGGATTCGGCAGGTCTCTGTGTGCTCTAGTGAAGGGCGTCACATTGGCATCTGCTGTGGCTTTGGTGAATCATGCTGTGGTTGGGCCTTTTCCCCTAATGCTGAGTTTATTGCTTAAAACTCAGTGGAGTTAACAGAATGAGTAGATGCCCTGACTGTGTGTGTCCCTGAATTGCCTCTCTTCTTTCCTTCAACAGAAAGTTTATCAGACAATGCAACAGCTTTTAGCAACAGAGCCAAGCAGCTTCGGAGACAGATGTGGTGGCGAGGCTGCAAGGTGAGCAAGAACACAAGCAGGCAGGGGTTGGTTTCTGGAAGGGTGGTTACCTGCCCTCCCCTGGGAGGGGATGGAGAAGCTCTGCTTTCTAGCTGAAAAGATGCTGGAAGGCAAGGCCTCCTTTCAAGTCAAAGCAGCTACACAGGGCATCTTGCATAACATGACTCTGTGCTACCCTTGCAGATGAAGGTGATCATAGTGCTGGTGGCAGTCATTCTTCTGCTTGTGATCATTGGTGAGTAGCTCCAGGTCACCCCAGCCATGTCTAGCATTGAAATATTCGTGGCACTCCGCACGATGAGTGACACCATGGTGCTGTTGTCCCTCAGGCCGAGCACCTGAGCCACTCCATTGTGCCCCACTCTGCCTTAAGCTATCATAAGTGGTGCCTGTAGCCCACACCATGCTGCTCTTCTGCAAGGTTTAAATGTGCGCACTGAGGAGCAGGCTCAAACAGAGTCCTACTGACTGTGGCCAAAGAAAGCCAACGTTGCCTGGCCAATGTTGTATCAATCCAGGGTTGGCACTGACTAATCCTGAGGCTGGTGAGAGTAGACAGAAGAGTTTCAGACCAGAGCCATGTCTTCCAAAGGTATCTCCACATATATCGACCATCTTGCAATGGGCCTGCTTCCTGCAAATGCTCCTCCCCAAAGCTTTTGGGCTGCTTAATTTTCAGCAAGCAGCTGTTGTGGCTTTGCCGTTGGGCCCTTCCCCTGCCTTCTGCCCTTCCTGGTGTCTCTGGAGCTCCCCAGAGCAGAGATGTCACTGCTTTTCCTACCAAACAGGTAGTAATGACCAGAGCATATTTCTTCCAGGCAGAAGTAGTAATTCAGCCCTCTGCCTGCAGAATAACATGCTCCAGGGATCCAAGCAGCCCAGCACAGCAGCGCAGCTCTTCTGTGCTACTGGGTCCAGAGGGTTTTCCTCCCACCGACCATGGCTGGGGCAGCTCTGCAACTGTTCGAGTTACTTTGGCAAAACCCTTGTGGCCTGTTGTCCTGCTGACACACAGCCTGCAGCAGGAGAGGCAGAGTTGGCAGCAGGCTGGGAGTGTTGTAGAGAGAGACTGATGGAAAATCCCATCTGGTTTAATTTTGGGAAGCTGGAAGGAGATGAAGGTGGCAGGAAATGTTGTCTAGCGTGTGTGCAGGCAGCAGATTGCATTAGCTTGAGCTTGGAAACACACTTTCCCTCACAGCTGTTTGGTGTTTGTCGCTACAGAAACGGGGGATCTCTCTGGCAGGGATTGATGCTGCACACAAAGGTGTGTGGCTGAGAGCTTGTTTCTTTTGTGTTTTCCAGTACCCATAGTCCTGAAGTACCATACCTGACAGGGCAGCTGGAGGCTTCGGTGGAGCTGGCTCTGGGATAACCAAACTGCTGTGTAATTTAAGTGAGATATCTGTATATAGCTTTGAAGTTGTTTTTCTCCAAGGAGTGAGGAGGCGGCGGCTAGTAGCCAGTTCCAACAGAGTGTTTTAAGAACTGCCAAATGACCCTTTTTTTCGGTCAAGTACCTGCTCCTGCTGTCAGACTTCTTTTGTAACAGAAGATTCGGTTCCCAAACTGACTGTTTTGTGGAATTCTGTGTCTCTGGTTTGAGCTGGCTACTTGCTGCTACAGTTTATCTGTATATATGGTTGAGTTGTAATATTAATAATTCCATTTGAGCGGTTCCCCACTGCCTGTTGTGGAAGGCAGAGGGGACTCTGTCCTTTCAAAAGAGCAAAGGAGGGGGGAAAAATGTCTGAAGAGAAACATACCATTATGTTACAGGGAACCGGCCCTTCTCTGGAGACCTGCAAGGGTGGTGTTTCTCTGTTGTTCCACAAGAAAAAAAAAAAAGAGGAAAAAAGAAATAATTAGGTTTTACAATTCAGAAGACTTCCTAGTCCTGCCATGGGAATGCACAAGCTCAGTGTTTTCAGTATCGCTGCTTACAACTGTGACTAAAGACATTCCAGTAAACTTATTTTTGACTGTACATGTGGAGTTCCTGCATGTCTTTATAGTGTTCTAGAGGATATTCACAGCTCTCCACTGCCAGGAGTCCATAGGAAAGGCCTGGGTCACTGATTTCTTAACCAAAAGGAAGGGTATGTAAAGCCCAGCTATTAGCCCAGTGATATAAAAGGCACAGGAGGAGGGCAGCAACTATCCTGAAACCAGTCCAGGGTGAAAAAGTCCACTTCATATTCCGAGGCCTTCACCGTGATGTGGTGGTTGCAGTCCCAAATGCCAACCCATTTTGCATCCCTGTGATCTGGTGGGGTGGGGGGTTGTTGCCAGACAGATGTGCTGGGGTGCTTGGGGAGGTATAGGGGCCCCTGTGCTGGACTGAACAGGAGCTGAGCTCCTCCATCCATGGGTCGGACTGCTGCATTTTGGTTGTCTCCAACCTTGGTCTCAGGTGTTGGTGGCATTTCTGTCTGCCCTTTATTTTTGGGACCCTTGTTCCTTCCAGCCTGGAGCTTGGGACTTCTGCTGAGCTGAGAGCAGGCTCTCCTGGTTCTCTTTTTGCTGCCTCTCTTCTGATGACAGAAGCCTTGTACTTTTTAGCGTGTGTCTGAAATAATGTTGGAGAGGGGAAATGGTGCCCCAGAGAATTCTCAGTGCCATGTCCCAGCTTCCTCTTTTGAACCTGCCCCTGGTTCCTTGTATGCAGCTTTCACCTGAGTGGTGGTGCTGCTTCATGCAGAGAGGGGGATTAAAAGTGTGCACAGCAGGCTGGAGGGTCAGATGTGATTACAAGTTCTGCTTGCCCAGCTGGAATATAAATAGAGCTTTTCCCCTCTGTGGGCCCTGTTCTCTCCAGGTAGGAACAACAAAGCCAAGCTGGGTTTTTCCTTCTGAAGTGTAGCCTGGTTTTAAGATCAGGCACCCAGTGGAAGGGACAAAAATCATCCTGCCTATGCCTTTGGCTACTTTCCATCTGCAAGGGATCAAGAGGGTGGATGAAGAGGGACTGTGTCTGTCTTCAGGGGGGCTGCAGGTCTTACTGAACTATCAGGTACCTTTTCCTGCCAGCTGAAAAGTGAGTTAATGGTGCTGTGAGCCTGTGTAATGGCTGTGCTGTGCCTGCCCTGGTCTGCCTGTTAGGGCAGGCTTTACTCCTGCTGCTGGGGAGTCCTGCCAGTACCTCTGGCAGCCCCATCTTGCCTTGGCTGCTGCCACCCACAGAAGGACCTTGGTGCCACAGCAGCACATCAGGGCTTCACGTCCCTGCTGGCACCAGGTCTGAACAACAGAAGTTAGTTTTGCAGTTGCTTGCTAGATGCAAAGCCTGGCTTTAAAGCTGGGCTGACGGCCTTGGAAAATGGGTGCTGGTAAGATGAAGGCTTCCATACTGTATTAAAGAGCTGCTGAATTTGGGAGCTGCTGCTACATCATCCCGAGCCCTGTCCTTGCTGTGTTTGGCAGATCTCTGTCAGCAGCATGTTCTTGGGGAGTGTTTCCAGGTAGAGTTGAACTCTCCTCAGTGCAGGAACCAGCGTACCACCCTAAGAAGTGCTGCTGTTATCACCATGCCAGCAGCTCGCTGCTTCAGACAGGCACATAGGCTTTTCCAGCTGACCCGGATCCATGGAAACGAGGTGGGAAGGTTAGGCCCCCTGGCCCTGGACCATTTGCGTCTTGTGCCTGCCTCAGACTCATCCTTTGGTACCAAAGGGACTGGACCAGGTCTACCCCAGACAGCTGAGCACAGGCAGCAGGTTCTTGCTCTGGAAAAGCTGGCTTTCCTCAATGGTGCTGCCAGAGTGCCTTTGCAGCACCTCCCAGGAGGTTGGGGTGCAAACCGGTGTACCTGAGATACAGGGCAGGGAAAGCTGCCATGGCCAAAACCTTCAGCGCGCTTCCCTGCATTGCAAGAATTAGGTGTTGATCGGTTTTACATTCAAGTAATTTACATTCAATGCCGGGGCAATCCTGAGCGCAGACCTTCCCAAGGGACCAGCTCTGGCTGTGAGAGGCACCAGCAGATCAACAGTAGCTTCACAGTAATAGAATTTATTGAGCCAATTTTATAGATTCCTTCCTTCTTTTTTTTTTTTCACAAGGCTGAAAAGACCATTACAATATCTCATCTCAGGTACATTATAAAGCAGTCCTCCTTATGTCCTTTGAGATACAACGGTCTTAATTTTGCAGCCTGTGCTGTCCCACCCTGGACTGGTGGCAGGGAGAACTGTAGTGAGTGGAAAGGGTTGTTGTTTCCAGCAGAGTCTGCATGCTTTGGGATTGGTTTTCACTCAGGGGACATTATGAAGGAGATTTTACAACAAAAACAATTCCTTCACCCAAGCATCACTTCACCAGGGGTCTGTTTTATCCATTCCCTTTGGCAGAAGACAGACCTCTTCATTAGTTGCCCTTTTCCATGATTGCTTTTTTACAGGGAACGGCATGTTTTGGCTGGAGTTGTGCATTCCTGCTGCAGGGCTGGTTCCTCCTCTGAGGTTTGCAGTTGTGACCCATGTAGCAAGACCCTGGGGTCCCCATGCCTGAAGGAATGGGGTTGCAGGGGTGGATATCTGCAGCTCTGACGCAGGTGGAGGGAGGACTCCTGCATCCCAGCTCCAGCTCTGGGACTGGACAGAGCAGAAGGGAAGGAGTCCCCCCCCTTGCAAAACAGGAGCTTCTGGCAGGGCTGTGTCTGAGGCAGAGGGCTGGGTACCACAGCGGGAGAGCTCCCAGGACCCTGCTGCTTGGCAGGGCACCGGTCCCTGCTACCCTTCAGCTGGGGAGCACTGAGCTTCACTGGCCCATTCCTCTAGGGCTCCACAGTGGGAGCTCTCCCACTCCTGACTCCTGTGTCCAGCTCTCCCACCAATGTTTTTGTTACAGCTGCCAGCTGATCCTGCATCTACCTTCAGATAGATGAAACTTGATCGCTCCCACGTAGGAAATCTGGTGTCAGATAGTGACAAAGACTTGCCAGAGGTCAGGGAGTAAATAGCAGCAGGGCTTGGAACACAACCTGCTACCCGATTCCCTCAACTACATGTGGTTCTACTTCAGGGAAAAGAGGGGGAGAGAGAGGGATCATCCGGCTGCCAAAGGCTGGGGAAGTAAATAGGGAGGTAGCCGGTGGGGAACTGTGAAAGGGACACAGCTGCCTTTTCCTGAAAAGCAGGTTCATTTGCCCGGTGTGCAAAATGCCAAACAGAGTGGAGGTATTTTATTAATTTAATTTTTGCGCAAAGATGGGTGCTAGGTGTTAACTCCACAAAGAAACTGTAAGGTATTCATACAGTTAAATGTGTCAGTCACAGCTAGTATTCACACCTCGCAGCTAATAATTGGTTAGTTTCTTTATCATTTCACCTTAAAGGTACCGCTCCCTTTAAATTTACTACGCATGCTCAGAGAGGGGCTTGCTTGAGTACAGAGTTTTCTGGCCTACGGATATTATAATGAGGATAGTTCACCTAAAGGACGCTTAGTTGTAGTTCTTATCAACATCCCGATTAGTTGTTCTCCTCGACAATACACTTTACCACCCGGTTCTCAGCCTCTTCTGAGGCGGGATGTTCCCTTTTATAGGTATCTCAGCTCTTCTTCAAGTATAAAGTCGTAAAACAAACGCTTCCCTACCTCTCAGCTCCCTTCTCTGGCCGCCACGTTCTGTTTCGCAAAGCTCACACGGTTCACTGTTATTGCTTACAAGAAAATTCAATTTTCTTCGGGATATCTTCCCCCGCCCCGCTGTACGCCGGGCCTCGGCCAGCGGAGCCTCTGGCGAGCCAGGCTGTGGCGGAGAACCCGCCGCCATAGCGACCTGCTCCCGCCCTCTCTCGTGATTGGCCGGTACAGCCTGCGCATGCGCACGAGCGCGAGGCAAGTACCATCTCCTTCGGAAGACCGGGAGTTCCCCCACCCCCCACCCCTTCCCTTAGGCATCGCCCATTGGTTGAGCGTCGCCACCGGTGATTGGAGGATCAGGGCGCGGGGGCAAGATGGCAGCGCCGGCCCGGCGGAGCGTGGTGTTCGTGACAGGCAACGCCAAGAAGCTGGAGGAGGTGGGCGGGGGCGGGTGGGCTAGCCTCCCCTCCCCTCACCTCACCTCACCTCCCTCCTCCCTCCGCAGGTCACCCAGATCCTCGGGGACTCCTCTCCCTACACGCTGGTGGCGAGGAAAATTGACCGTAAGTTGGCGGCGGGGCCCGGGGGGACGCGGCGGCCTGGCCCAGTTCGGGTGTCTCCTTAGCGCCGGCCTTTGTGTCCCCAGTGCCGGAGTACCAGGGGGAGCCGGACGAGATCTCCGTGCAGAAGTGCCGAGAAGCCGCCCGGCAGGTCGCTCCCTTTTCCCCTTCCTTTTTCGGTGCGGGAGCCCTGGGGGACCCCAGTCCCTGGCGGGGCTGGAGACGACTGGGGGCGTCGGGCCTCGGACTCGGCCCTGAGGAAAGTCAGGGCACATCTGGGCCGGGCCGGGCCTGGCTACGTTCCTATCGCCCGGCTGTTTCTGACCTGCACTGGGCAGTGGTGAATTCTCGCCGGTGACACAGTGTTTAGGCAGTCCTGATGCTGCTCCGCTGGCCTCTTGTGTCATAGAATCACAGAACCATTAAGGTTGAAAAAAAACCTCTGAGATCATCAAGTCCTACCGTCAACCCAACACCACCATGCCTCCCAAACCATGCCCTGAAGTGCCGCATCTACATGTTTTTTGAACACCTCCAGGGATGGTAACTCCACCACCTGCTTGGGCTGTTCCAATGCTTGACTATTTCAGTAAAGAAATCTTTCCTAATATCCAACCTAAACCTCCCCTGACACAACTTGCAGCCATTTCCTCTCATCCTATCACTAGTAACTTGGGAGAAGAGACCGACCCCCACCTCACTACAGCCTCCTTTCAGGTAGTGGTAGAGAGCCATAAGGTCTCCCCTCAGCTGCTTCTTCTCCAGGCTAAACAACCCCAGCTCCCTCAGTCGCTCCTCATAAGACTTGTTCTCCAAACCCTTCACCAGCTTTGTTGCCCTTCTCTGGAAATGCTCTAGCACCTCCAAGTCCTTCTTGTAGTAAGGGGCCCAAAACTGAACACAGCATTTGAGGTGTGGCCTCACCAGTGCTGAGGACAGGGGCACAGTCACTTCCCTACTCCTGGTGGCCACCCTATTCCTGATACAAGCCAGGATGCTGTTGGCCACCTGGGCACACTGCTGACTCATGTTCAGCCATGTCCCTCAAGCAACAGGAGGGCATGACAGCTCCATCAGTCCAGCCCCAGTGGTTGTGAGACACTGAGTTTTCTGTCAGCTGGAACTTCTGATGGATCCCTTTCCAGAGCTGTGTCTGGGAGGGGTGTCTTAAAAGAACCAAGTGAGGATTGAGACTTGAGGAGAATGTAGATGTTCGTCCAGGACGCAGGCTTTCATCCTCCTTGTCCCACCATTCCCGCCTCCAAGACGGTAGGGGGTGTTCAGTTCTGCTCATTTTTCTCCATGTGAGATCTTCCCTATCACACTTCAGCCACTCCGGCCTGCCTAGGGAGAGCACGGGTTTAGCTGTGTCTGTCTGGTATGGACTGCCGAAGAACTTTAGTGGTTGGTGGATTTTTGTGATGTTCCTGTTATCGTAGAAACGTGAGAATAAGACAGAGCAAGAAAATGGGGTTGGAGGCAGTGCCTTCCCCTAGGTCTAATGTTTCCATTTCTTGGGTTTTTGCTGTAGGTTCAGGGACCTGTTATAGTAGAGGATACCTGCTTGTGCTTCAACGCCCTGGGCGGGCTTCCAGGGCCGTACATGTAAGTACAAGGGCACTTGCTTCACCTTCCATGTCTTAGAGTTAGAAGCACAGGCTGGCGGGGTGTGCTTCATGGGGGATTCTCCACAGGCCAGTGGCAACAGGGTCAGGGAGGTGATTACTGGTCTCTGTACTCTGCCTCATCCTGCACCCCAGGGGCTTGACTTGAACTCCTTAAGCCCTGCTCTAAGTCATGGTGCAGGATGAGATTGTCAGACCCAAATTGTTGGCTCTGGCTCCCGATCTGTGGTGCTTGCTGTTGCAGCCAGCTTGTGAACCTGGCCCCACAGGGGGCTCTGCATAGTTAAGGCACCATGTGTTTCAGCAGGACTCTGGGATGAGTGTGCTATAGGTTCTCATAGGGACTGCTTTAATCCAGCAGATAACAAGATTATTACATTACAGTGTAAATCCTCTTTAAAAATACTGCCTTATCTCCTGGAATTAACTTTTAGTGTGATTAATTCTTCCAAACTATCTCTGCTGAGCTAAGCAGAGACATAAAAGCTTTATATGATGAAGTTGGCACTAGAATCGGGTGTAAGATGTGAAAAATTCGAGCTGAGAAACATATTTCGGCATGTCATTGTTCACAAGTGAGAACTGGGTTATTTACGTAGACCTCAGTACTGCAGTAAATTAAATACTCCACTGCTATTTTCACTGTGTCCCATTCAGTTTAAAACCTAAGTCGGTCATTATTGGTAAATAGTCCAGAATGAGGTGATTTGACAGCATGTTTAAGAGGGATTCAAAGGGCTGTGAAAATGTAGGCAACAATGTCTCAAGGACGCCTGTGTTTGTGAGAAATAATAGCAAAAATTAATCTTCCCTGTCTTCTTCCCTGTCAGAAAATGGTTCCTGGAAAAACTGAAACCAGAAGGTACTGCCTCCTGTGTTACTGCTCTGCACATAACTTGGTCCTTTCGTAGTTAAATTGATCGCTGCACACGCTGGGTTCTGCTGAGCATGCTGGCCCACTGCGCTCCCCATTTCATAGCTGGTTCCTTTCTTCTCCGTCCAGCTCTGCCCCTTTGCATTCTCTCCCTGAGCCTGTTCTGTGCCCTGCTTCACGGGAAGTTGTTTCCCCCAGTCGTTTCAGCATCATCCCTGGATTCCCAGAGTCCTGCCTGGCAGCGCTTGTGGGAACTTCTTGTTTGTCATCAGTATAACCTGGAAGACCTGCTGCTCCCTTTGGCTTCTGGGCAAGCCCCTCCACTAATGCTCACCTCCCCGATGTGCAGTGACTTCCTTTGATCCCATAGTTAAGAGTGTGACTGCAAATTCTGCACTGGTGTCACAAGCGTGAGTATTAATCACGCTAATTGAGAGTGGGCTTTAGTCCTCTCTGGTGCCGCATGCTCATTTGCTTCTGCTCCCAGATTAATTGCAGGTGCCTGCAGCTCATGCTGTGTTAGGTCTGCTGGCTTCAGTCATGCGAGGGACTCTGCCAAAAGCATCCTTATGCCTGAGCTTTGTCACCTCCTAGAGTTCTCCCTTGTGGATGTGAATGCAGAATGCTCCCTCAATCCGTCTCTAGGTGGGTGTGTCGCACTCTGAAGGAAAGGCAGTAACACCAGGATCCTTTCTGTGTCGCTCAGGCCTGTACAAGCTGCTGGCTGGGTTTGAAGACAAATCTGCCTACGCTCTCTGTACCTTTGCATTCAGTACTGGGAACCCAGAGGAGCCAGTGAAGCTGTTCAAAGGCCAGACTCATGTAGGTATTGTGCTTGGGAAGGGAATGTGCTGAAGAAGGAGGGCTGTAATGTGAATTTTGTAACAGCATTGGCTCTGTGAGGACAATTTTAGTGGCTCCTGGGTATCTGAACACCCTCGGAGCTTGTTGGAAAGAGGCTGATGGGGAGGGCATCTGGTGGGTGGGTGCTGAATGCTGCAGCCGTTTTGCCCAGCTGTATATGCCGAACACTTTGCACGTTACCTTGGGCTCTTCAGCCCCCTCACCTCCCTCTGGCAGGGCTGTCTTTGAGTGCAGTTGTTAGCTCTGTTAATTGAGGGGAGTCAAGGGGCTGTCAACACAGGGCAGTGTGATGGAGCACTGAGTTTGGGGCTGCTAACTTTGTTTACGTCCTGGGAATGAGGACAGAACTGCGTGCCAAGCCTTCGGTGACCTCCGCATGAGCCATGGCCATGCATAGCTCTTCAGTCTGTGTTTGAAATGCAACTGCGAGGGAGGTGTCGCAAAACCACAGCTTGTGGAGCTTTTCTGCTTTTTCATGGCAGGGGTTGATAGTGGAGCCCAGAGGCCCTCGAGATTTTGGCTGGGATCCCTGCTTCCAGCCAGATGGCTACCACCAGACGTAAGTGGAGTTTTACCTACAGCTCTTTATGTAAGGAAAGCCAGCGTTGAGGTTGTGTGCAGAGAGGAACCTCCTTACAGGGAAGGGCAGCAGGGAGAAAATGCCCTCCTGGATTTGAATGTGGTGGGTTATGGGGAACCCCCGGCTCAGGACGGGGGTTGTTGGCTTTGCCAGTGTGTCACCACAGATGCCCTGCAGGGAGATGGCAAGCAGCAGGGGAATACTTGGTGACTTGGCAGGGGACATGCCATAGCATCTCTGCTGCTAAGACTTGTCGTTTCTCTCCCCTCCAGCTATGCTGAACTACCCAAGGCAGTGAAGAATTCCATCTCCCACCGGTACAGAGCACTGAGCGAGCTCTCTGCCTTCTTTCTTCAAAGCAACTCGACAGAGCCCCGCTCCAGTCCTAGCTAGCCTCGCTGGGGCTGGGGACACCCTGTGTTGTTTGTGTCGCAGACTGCACCGGGGGAGCTCTGCTCCGCTGCGGCCTGCCATTAAATCTGCTCGTTTTGAAGCCACTGGTGTCTTTTTCTCCCGATTCCCCGTAGCCCAGCAGGGCTGGACGGTGGCAGCTGTACGTCTGCGCCCCGCAGGGCAAGGGCAGTTTGCAGGGCCCGCCGTGCCCGGGGGGGTCTCCGACCGTGCCCGGGCATTCTTTGCCGCCCTCTCTGGCTGTGGAGAGGGCACAGACCCGTGTACCGCAGAGCACCGAGCCCAGGGGCCGCGGCGGCTGCGCCCCAAAGGACGGACTCCCCCTGCCGGGAGCGCGCCCGGGCCGTCGTCCTGCGCGGCGAGCCAATGGGAAGTAGCCGGCGGGGGAGAAGCAGCCAATGGGCTACCAGGCCGCCCGCGCACCCGGAAGCAGTCGGCGCGCTGCCGGGACACGTGCGGCGGGAGCGGCGCCGGGGCCATGGAGCTGCTGCCCCGCCGCCCCGGGGAGTTCGGGTCCTCCCGCTACTGGGACCGGTTCTTCCGGCAGCGCGGGCAGCGGCCCTTCGAGTGGTACGGGGCCTTCCCGGACCTCTGCCCTGTCCTGCACAAGTACGTCCGGCCCCGCGATAAGGTGAGCCTGCCCGGGCCGAGCCTTCCCCGGGCCGTCCTCCTCCTGGGCGGCGAGCTCTGTGCCGCCCTGTCCCGCCTCACACCGCCAACGCGCGCTGACGCGGGCGGTGCGAAGCCCCCCGTGAGTAAGAGAACGGGAGAGACCCGCGAGTTGCCCCGGACGGGGAGCTCCGGGCGTTAAAGCATCCACATCGTCCCCAAAAGAGATGCATTGCTTCTCTGCCCGTGTGGCTTTTCTATGTGGAAATGTTATCTCGGCGCCCCCGAGAGTGGGTTTGCGGGCGTGGCTTTCACAGAAGGCTGGTGGCTGTGGCTGATACTTGCTCATAAAACACCGGGGCATGTTTCCAGGGCATTCTCATGGTCACACTGCTCTTGTGCTGCTCCCCAGGTTCTGGTGGTAGGCTGCGGGAACTCGGAGCTGAGCGAGCAGATGTATGACTTGGGGATGTGTGAGGACATTGTGAACATTGACATCAGCGATGCAGTGATCCGTCAGATGCAAGAGCGGAGTGGGAGCAAGAGGCCAAAGATGAGCTACCTGCTGATGGACATGCTTCAGATGGACTTCCCTGACGCCCACTTCCAGGTGGTCCTGGACAAAGGCACACTGGATGCCATCCTCACTGATGAAGAGGAGGCCACTCTAGCCAAGGTGGACAAGATGTTTGCTGAGATCAACCGGGTCCTGCAGCTAGGAGGGCGCTACCTCTGCGTCTCCTTGGCTCAAGCCCACGTGCTGAAGAAAGCGGTGGAATACTTCTCCCAGGAAGGCTGGGTTGTGCGCGTCCATCAGGTGGCCAGCAGCGGGGAGGAACAGCAGTTTGTCCTACCTGTCTTCGTCTATGTCATGACAAAGTTCAGGAAGATCCCTGGCTCGGCATCGCAGATCCTGGAGATCTGCCCTGAGGAACAGGACAAGCCGATGCGGGTAGAGAGCGCGGAGCGGCTGGTGGCAGCAGTGAAGGATCGGCAGCATTATGCCCTGCTCTGCAGCCAGCTGACCAAAACCCCTTGCGTGGAGCAGGTTTCCCTGGATCTGTGTGACAAAGAGAGCGAGAGGCCTCGCTACACACTGCATGTGGTTGACAGCCCCTCGGTGAAACCTTCCCGGGACAATCACTTCGCCATTTTCATCAGTGAGTACAGCCTCTACTGCCTGCAAAGAGATGGTGCTCTGGCCAGGAGCTGTAAAACAGCCAGCGATCCTGGCCCTGCTGCAGTCAGGGCTAGAGAGGGAAATAACCTGTGGGGTTCGGTTGATGTTTGAGTCCTGGCTTTGCCGGAGGGACATGTGTTTGCCTGGTGGTGCAAGCAGAGATCTGGCACAGAGCTCACTGGCTGAGTGGATGCTCATCTGGCCGCAGAGGGATGCTGCCTGCCCTGCCTCCAAGGTGGTGATTCCTGCCTTGATGCTGGTGACAGCTGCCATAGCACATCACCGTATAAAGCCAGAGTGCAGTGGGCACAGCCAGAAAGGTGTCACTGGTGTGCGTGGGCATCCTGATTTGCCAGGGCCAGGTTGCTTGGGGCTGCACTTTGCTTTTGTGCTTGCACCTCATGGAGACATGCTGGGCTCTGCCATCAGCAGAGTTCCCCCCCTGTGCACCTGCAAAGCTGGGGCTTGGCACATCCTGGAGATGGGTCTTGAGGCTGTTGGGTGCCCCCCTTCTTAGGAGATGTGGCTTTTTGTCTCCTGCATAAGCTTGTCCAAAATGGGGAAGGTCCTGGCTCTCTTGATGGTTGCAGAGCACGGCTCTAGGCATGCAGTGGTGCCTCCTCGTGATGTCTTGCCATTCCCTGTGGCTCTTTTGGAGGCCGGGGTGGTCGCTCAGGGACTGTGACTGGCCTAGGCTGATGGCACACCCTTCTGCAGTCCCACAGGGCAGAGAAACCGAGTGGCTCTTTGGGACGGAGGAAGGGCGGAGGCAGCTGGCTGCCAGCGCGGGCTTCAGGCGCCTGGTCACTGTGGCCCTGCACAGGGAGCAGCACTACGAGGGCATGGCTGGCATCCAGGCAGAGTTGTCAGGGAAGGTGATGGAACTGGCCCCGCCGGGCCTCCCTGCCCGGCAGCAGGTGAGCCCCACTGCCCGGCCCTCTTCCTTTGCTTCCCCAAAACTGGGGCCAGGCTGGCTCATCACCAGCAGCAAGTCTGTCTTCTCCAAGGGAGACCAAGCTGCAGTGCATGAGCTGGCTGCCTTGATGGGGAGGAGACTGGCCTCAGGTGTAGATCCTCTCAGTTTTCCTTCCAGCTGGCTGCCTTTGCTTGGAGGCAGGATATGAGGTGCCTGCATGGCAGGATTCACTGTGAAGTCCTTGCCATCCAAAACCCAACATCCCAAGAAAACCAGGCATCCTGAAACCCTGAGAGCATCTGGCCCCTTCTTAATCCTGGCATTAACTTCTCCTGTCTCATCTGTCTTCTTCCTGCCCTAACTCCCCAAACCTCAGCTCTTGCAAGAACTCTTGGGGTGTCTTCTCCCCATACCCCAACACACGTATGAGGGGGACCTGGTGTGCCATGTACAGGGGCCTGCCTACAGCATATCCTGCTGCTCCTGCACTGTGTCCACTGTGGTCAGGACAGCAGGAATGCCAGGGTCTGTTCCTGTAGCTTTTCCTTCCTTGCACCAGTCCCTGTCCTCCCTGCAGGTGCCCTTCCTGTCTGTGGGAGGGGACATTGGGGTGCGGACAGTGCAGCACCATGACACCAGCCCCCTGAGCGGGGAGTACGTTGTGGAGGATGTGAAAGGGGATGGCACCTGCTACTTCCGCCGCCTCATCTTCCTCCGCAACAGGAACGTGGTGCAGTCAGAGGCTCGGCTCCTGGCTCCCACGCCTCTCCCAGGTATGTGGGGCAGCCAGGAAGGGGCAGGGGCCAAGGGTGACTTTTTGGGGTGGCAGAGAGTGAGATCGGTACAGGAGGTCCTGCTGGGACCTGTCTGCCTTGTCCCAGAGGACCTATGGGAGTGTTTTTACACTCTGCTGCTTGCCTTGTGGGTGTGACAGGGGCTGGAGGTGGTTAGTCCTCAGAAAGCACCCCTGTCATCCACCTAGCCTTACCAGTTGACACCTCCTGTCATTCAGGCCAGAAGAAACGGAGAAAGGACAAGAAGAAACCCAGCCCCACTGAGCCACCTGCAGCCATCGACAAGAGCTACCTGTGCTGTGAGCACCACAGGGCCATGGTTGCGGGGCTTTGCCTGCTGCGGGGCCCTGACCCCCTCCCAGGTGACGAGGCCAGAAGTGGGAGGCTGTGTTGGGGACAGGTGCACATGTATCCCCATGCCCCAGGTCCTTGGCAAGGGCTTTCCTGGCCAAGGTGCCCCACGTACATTTCCTGAAGCAGTTTGGAGGTTGGCGGGTGGGATGAGCAGTGGGACTGTGGCCATCCTGGTGGCTCACTGGGTACTCTCTTGGCAGGAGCCCTGCTGGCGGTGCTGGTGGTGGGGCTGGGCGGGGGCAGCCTGCCCCTATTCGTCCACGACTACTTCTCGCAGGCCTGCATGACTGTGGTGGAGATTGACCCCTCCATGCTGGAGGTGGCCACACGCTGGTTTGGCTTCTCCCAGGGCGACCGGATGCGGGTGCACATCTCCGATGGCTTGGACTATGTGGCCAAGCTGGCAGCTGAAGGTACCTTCTTGCGGAGCATCCCACGCACCCCATCAAGCCCAGTGGGTGACATGCTGGGGACCGGGGTCCTGGGCCACTTTCACCCTCTGTTTCCTGTCCCTGCCCATCACCTGCCACAGATCATGAGGTCCAGCCTTGCCAGGTTTCTGCAGCTCCCAGGCCTGTCCTTGCCAACGTGTGCAGGGGACCTTAGATCTGCTGTGCCCCCCGGTGCCAAGGGCTGCTGCTGTCGTTCTCATTTGGAAAGAGGAATACTGAGAGAGAGAGTAGCATCTGTAACATGACAGAGGGGGTGTCCATTCATTGCCTCCCCACCATGTGTGGTTCACCCCTGTCCCATGGGATAACGAATCTCTGCCCTCCCTCCTGCAGCCCCAGCCCAGTACGACGCCGTCATGTTCGATGTGGACAGCAAAGACCTCGCAGTGGGAATGAGCTGCCCACCCCCGGCCTTTGTGGAAAAGCCCTTCTTGCAGAAAGTTAAAACCATCCTCAAGTCAGAAGGTAAGAGGGGACATCCATTGGTGCCCCTGCAGCTAGACTGGCTGGTCCTGTGTGGGCTTTGTGTAATCGTGCTGTGCCACCGTTTCTCATCCTGGAGAATAGCAGCTGCAGCCGGGATTGCTGCATGGCATCTGCCGCTCCTGAATGGTTCCAGATCCGGGTGTTTCAGTGGGCGTTGTGACAGCAGGGAGCGGGGTGTAGCGGATGGCCTGCGGCACTGCTGGGTCAGGCAGGCTGAGACATCCCCGGGAGGCCAAGAAAGGTTGCGGGAAGACAGAGGGTGTAGGCCGTACCTGGGAACAGATTGTGTGCCCACCCACGACCCATGTAGCAGCAGGGACGTGGAGCTGGGCCAAGGGCACTGGGAGATGCCAGTACTTGTGCTGCCATGCGGGAGACGTTTGCACCAGGGTGGCACTGATTCAGCTGTGTTCCCACAGGGAGGTAGGGAGCAAGGCGGTGTACGCAGGCTGGTCTGAACTCCCATCCCTCTCATCCTCCTGCAGGAATTTTTGTGCTCAACTTGGTGTGCCGTGACGCCCAGCTGAAGGAGTCTGTCCTGGCCACCCTCAGGGAGGTCTTCCCAATGCTCTACGCACGCCGCATTGAAGGGGAGGTCAACGAGATCCTGTTCTGCCAGCCCAGCCCCGAGGGCCAGCAGGACCCCATAGAGCTGGCGGCACGTGCCCAGGCACTGGAGGGGGCCCTGCGGCAGCTTGGGCGCCCCTGGGACAGCTCGTACGTGCTGGCGGACATACTGCAGGCTGTCAACATCCTCTGAGAGGGTCTCCAATGCCATTTGAACAAGAGAGAGGTCCTCACGTGGGTGCTGTGACCCCACAGTGGTGGGGTGCCCATGGCTGGGACTGCTGCCCTTGGGGGACTGATGCTGGCATGGGTCTGCCTGAAGGATGGGACTGGCATAGGGAGGTGCTCTGCACAGCACGGCTGCTTGGGAGCAGGTCCAGGACCGTGGAGGGCTGTGCAGCCCAAGGGGCAGCATTGGGATGGTGAGCCAAGGAAGGTGGTGGGGGACTGGGGGTTTGGGTCTGTCCCCATTGCTTTCCTGTTGTGGGAAAAACATTCCTCTGACCATCCCCTTTCCCTCCAGCACGGCTCCTTCCCTCTGATGTTGCCTCTCCCCACATCTCCAGCATCCCTGGTCACTGGTGCCTGTGCAGAGCCCCAGCCCTGCCCCAAGCCTGGTTGTGGATGTGTATGGGTGGGCCAAGAGCTGTGAAAATAAAGTGTTCAGGGCTGCTCTGAGGCCCGCAGTGCTTTGCTAGGCTTATTTCTGGAGCACCCAGCACCCCTGCAAAAGGTATGGTCACCACTCCCCAAGGCCATGTCCTGGGGGCAGGCAGCTGCCCCTTGTACCCCACTGTTCCCTCCCCACTCGCCTTTCCCAAACTGGACCCAACCATGTGACTGCCCCTCTTCTGCTTCCCTCCAGTCATCATCACTATGAACTGGGACCTCTAATGCCCTGGACCCCCAAACCTTCTTCTCCCCCTGCCTGCTGGGCCAGCAGGGATCCAACCCTGTGCTTGCACCCCTGGGGACACCAACCTGCTCACCCAGCTGGTACAGGTCAGCCTTCCTGCAGGATGAAAAGGCAGCAGGAAAATATCCATCAGGGCTTGCCCATGGAGCCTCATTGCTGCCCAGGCAGCTCACGTCACCTCTCCCAAGGGTTTCAAAGTCTGGTCCCTCCCTGCAAGGTTTAGCTGAAGAGCCATGTGTCCCATCTGGTTACAGAGCAGCTAACCTGCTGGTGCTCTCACATTGATTAGAAGTCATCTGGGGGGGCTTGTCTTTCTTCCCTGCAGCAGCTGGTACCAAAATGAGTCTGAGACGTGGTACCAAAGCAACCGGCATGCAGACATCAAGGTGACAACACACTCAGGCACCATGATGATTTGTGGCTGATACTCACCCCATGCTCCCTTCCATCACTGGTACCCTGAGTGAGGACATCTTTCTGGCAGCTGCTTCCCAAAGCAAACCCTCCCCAACCACGTTTTCACAGCCTGGAGTGGTAACAACACACCAGAAGGAGCTCCAGGAGGGATCTGACCTAGCTGTTGGCTTGGAGGCAACAGCAGCCACATCTCAGCATTGCTGCTGGAGCCATCTCACCAGCTTTGCAGCTCGTGCACCGTCTCCCACCAGAGTGTTGGTGGGCTGCCTCTCATCAGCCTTTCCTTCCTCAGCAGGACCCAGCTCTCCTCCACCTGTGGGAAATCCTCCTTTGTTTCAAAGCCAAGCAAAAGGGTGTATGAGCCCAAGGGTTTGCAGTTCCCCAGCCCCGCAGGGGCCATGGAAACAGCACTGTAAGGGTTCTCACCCCCTAAACTGGTGGGCACCGAAGCCACTGCACTGATGCAGGAGGTGGGGCTATTTGTGCCCAGGAGGCACTATTACAGCTGTGCCAGCAGCAAGCACGTCCCTCTGATCAGTGTCTGTGGCTATATTTTAATTTGCTAGCAGGTTCTGCTTTGGAAACCACTCTGTTCAAATCACTTCTCTGATGCTCCCTGCCTTATTCCCCTTCACTCAGAGGGACAATTTGGTGCCCTACTTTATCCCTGGGCTGGCCCGCTTCTACGCAGAGGGAGCAGATACTTTTTTTAAAATAAGTGCTTTTGATGGCTCCCAAGTGCTCGAGAGCAGGGCTGGCCTGCTCCCTGCCTCAGATAAAGGATGGCAGTGTGGGTGCGTGCCCTGTGTATGTTGCTCACCACCCAGTCACTCCTCTGGGCTGTAGTGCGTTCAGGACAGCATGTGGTCACTGGTCAATGGGAGAGACAAAGCTGAAGCTTGAGCTGGGTGGAAGTCAGCCTGTGCCCATGCAGTTAGTTTCTAAAGCTTCTCTGTGATGAGCACTTTTTTGAAAGATCATAGAATCATTAAGGTTGGAAAAGACCTCTAGGATCGTCAAGTCCAACCATTACCCCAACACCCCCATGCCCTGAAGTGCCACGTCTACACGTTTTTTGAACACCTCCAGGAATGGTGACTCTACCACCTCTCTTGGCAGCCTGTTCCAATGCCTGACCATTCTTTCAGTAAAGAAATGTTTCCTAATATCCAATCTAAGCCTCCCCTGATGCAACTTGAGGCCATTTCCTCTCATCCTATCGCTAGTAACTTGAGAGAAGAGCTATCTGTTATCCATCCAGCTTAGCGACGACAAATTTCTCAACTGGATCAGCAGTGCTGCATTTAGTCTAGTTTTAACTTGGTTTTCAATTCTTAACATAATTCCAATGACATAGGTTTGTGTGTGTGCCCTGTATTTTACCAAAACCATCTCTTTTCTTCCCCAGGAGCTTATACAAAGGCTGAGTTCATTCCTCCCTTGTCCAGTTCTGCCTTTCTGTTGTGCTTCCTAACTGCTGGGTAATGCCACATCCTGGTGTAAAAACAAAAGCCATCTATTAGAAACAACATAAGGATGAAATCTCAGTTCATTGCAGCTGTCCTTGCAGCTACTGACAGCCCTATGAGTTTAGTGTGGAAATACATTTCAGCTGGAAAATTGGCAAATTCATGAGTGCTGCAAATACCTGAAGTCCTCCTCTGCAGGTAAAATGCTCTGAGGATGGAATAATTGATGTGTAGTAAATATTTCTCTCCTGGCAGCCAAAACATGAAGCTAATGTACATGTTTGGCAACTGTGTTTCTGTTGAGTGTTTTGGCAATATACTCATGTTTGCATCCCTTACTTGCTTCCTTCCTTTGCAGCGTAGGCATGCTGTAAGTGGCAGGATAGAAACAAGCACTGCTGTCGCTTAGCAACCTCTGCTGGCTTTGAGATTTTGACTTTTTTCCTTTCTGGATTTCCCAGCGCAAAAAGAGAAGGCAGTGTAACTCACCACATGGCTCGGGCATGAGGCTGCAGCCAGCTGGGGGTGCTTTGGTCTGGTCCAGTCCCAATCCATCTTGGAGCATTGCATCCGTGTCCTGCTGCTGCTCCAGTGAGCAAGGCATTGAAAGTTGATGGGTCAGCCCTGGGTTTCCTGATCTTGAGTGGAGGGATACAGCTGGTCAGGCTCAGCAATGGAGGCTCTTTGGCCCAGGGTGACTCTCTGGCCAGGCAGCTGGCGAGACAGTGATGCTATGAAGCAGGCAGCAATGGGGTGTGACACATGTACCCCGTATGGTATAACCTCCTCAGGTGTCACAGCCTAGATCCCTGCTCTACAGAAGGACTGGAAGTGGTTGGACTCTTGGGAAGAGGGTGGAGGTGGATGGGGGACATACTGTCACCAGCTGAAAGTATGTCAAGCACCTGGAGAGATTTTGCAGTAATAAAAGCTGCAGGGACTGAGCACTGAGGCTGTTTCCCTCCAGCTGGGAAGAGCTCTGCTGGGGTGAGCCTGGTCCCACTGGCTGTGGATGCTGCTGCTGCCCATGAGTGGCAGGGTCACAACACCGCAAGGGCTGCACAGCCATGTTCCTGAGATTGGAAGCGCCTGGGAAGTGTTTTGTCCATGAAATCTTCCCTCAGGGAAGGACTTGGCTTGCCTGGCTTTGTGACCAAGGAAGCAGGAGTGCTGCCAGGCTGCAGTGAGGAAGTATGACTCTTTCCTGGGTTGCTCAGGGCTGCAGAGAACCATCTCTGTGGTCTGCAGTGCAGCACGGTGGCCTTTTTCTACACTGCGTCTGGACACACCTGACTCAAGGATGCAGCTGAAGGTCACGGGACAGGAGAGAGGCCACCATGCCAGATGGTACAGGGATTGGGAGGTCACTGTCCTGCGATCTGCAAGTCAGCTGTGTCACAGGCTACAGAGGAGAGGCGGAAAGCACTGCCTCTTTACAGGGGGAAATGCTACAGCCACTCTGGCTTTCTTTCACTGCCTTTAATTCTATCTTTTGCAGCTTCAAGGTCTGAGCTCTCCTGGCAGATACTCAGGCATAATGCTGACCAGCAGGTTCATGCCAGCACTTCAGAGCCAGGTGCTGCTGAGAACTTGAGAGCTCCCCTGTGCATGGGGCTCCTTGACCACACCTCCTCCTGCTTTGTGCCGATCAGCTGCCTGAAAAGCTCTGCAAGACTCGGGGTTGTATCTAAACCAACAGGGGGGTGAGCAAGGTCCCTAGAGAGAAGACAATCGTGTGAAGGAGCCTGCCTCTTCTAAATGCTTTCTGGGGGAGGGGAGAAGGATGCAGCCTCATCTGTGCTCTGCTCCCCCAGGGTCCTGTTTGCTCTCCTGGCAGGGGAGTCTGCCTAGTTCTTCACTGCAGGCATCTGCAGATCTCGTAGTTTATATATAACTCATTTTTCAAGAAGGGAATAGCATTGGTGTGTGTTTATAAAGCAGCCTGGGGACCTGATCCAAATGTTCTCAGTTTTAACGTCATGCTGCCTGGTTAGGAAGAAGTGTCCATAGGTAAGTTTGTGGGCTGAAATGCTACAGCTGCGCCCTGAAACCAGCTTATTTTTGCCTTATATTTTTTTTGGAAGCCAGGGCAGGACAAACTTGCTATCTGTAGGCTTGATCTGAAATGCACTGGGGGCTTTGGCAGGGCTGGGGGCCCTAGGCAGGCCATGCTGGAGGCAGTGACATTTGGTGACAAATGGAAGTGAGCAGACCATGCTGACAGAGACGGCGGGGCTGGCGTGCCACCCTGGGGAGCAGGGCACCCTTCCCGCCGTGCCGGGGAGAGGTGTTCGGTGAAGGTCTTCTCTCCTTGCCAAGCCTGGCATGTGGCAAAAGGAAATGATAAATATCATGGGGCACAACGGAGGGGTAAAAATAGGGCATGTTTACCTGGCTAACCGATGAGCAATGCAGCTCTGTGCTCCTGCTGTGCCCTCAGGGATCGCACCTGGTGCTCTCCAGGAAAATGGTTTCTTGTATGGCCCTCTGATTCTGGTTCGGGTCTGTCTTTTTTTTTTTTTTTTTTTGGGGGGGGGGGGGGCTGTGTTATACATTACAAGAAGCTTTGCAATTGTCTCCGCTAGTCCTATCCCTATTTCCTTTAATTTAGCCACTCTGAGACAACAAATCCAGAAAGCTAGGGTGGGCTCTGCATGGGGGGTTGGAACAAGCTGCCTGGAGAAGTCAGTTAGAAAAAGCAGAGACCTGAAGATACGCTCAGGTGCCCTTCCTCTCTTTTTCACTGCTCTCTTGGAACTGTTGGAAAAACGAGCACCCTAGTGATAACAGGGGCAGGCATAATGAAGATGTTTGTACTTTTTTCCAGGAGGTGGGAAATCTGTACTTGGCTGCTTGTTGCTTTTTTCTGGGGTGGGGGGAGTGGATTTTTGTAAATGATGGAGTTGCAGGGTGAGTGTGGTCTCTTGGCAGCTTTAACTCAGCTTCAACAGACAAAAAAGTTTGGTTTGGAAACTTCCCAGACTTGGGGTAATAATTCAAACTTTTCCTAATCATAAACATTTTCTTATTTTATTTTTGTTAATTGTGGAAGCAAAGAAAGGTGTAATTTAAGGACCTAGTGGAAAGGACACTTCCTGAGGTTATTAATTTTATAGAATCATCATAGATGATACAAGCCAGGATGCTGTTGGCCTTCTTGGCTACCTGGGCACACTGCTGGCTCATGTTCAGCCGGCTGTCAACGAGCACCCCCAGGCCCTTTTCTGCCGGGCAGCTCTCCAGCCACTCTTCCCCAAGCCTGCAGCATTGCATGGGGTTGTTGTGACCAAAGTGCAGGACCCAGCACTTGGCCTTGTTAAACGTCATACAGTTGACCCTGGCCCACTGATCCAGCCTGTCCAGATCCCTCTGCAGAGCCTTCCTACCCTCAAGCAGATCAATACTCCCACCCAATTTGGTGTCACCTGCAAACTTACTGAGGGTGCACTCAATCCCCTCATCCAGGTCATTCATAAAGATATTAAACAGAACCGGCCCCAACACTGAGCCCTGGGGGACACACCGCTCGTGACTGGCTGCCAACTGGATTTAGCTCTGTTCACCACAACTCTCTGGGCTCAGCCATCCAGCTAGGTTTTTACCCAGTGAAGAGTACACCTGTCTAAGCCATGAGCCGCCAGCTTCTCTAGGAGAATGCATATAAAGGTGTGCGTAGTGTTGCTCCTGAGTCATCGTGCGTTTTTTTAGTCTTTGTTCATCTCTTGTGGAGATGTGATCCTGTCACCAGGCTGTTCTTCTGCTGATCTTAATTATTTCACTGGGACAGCACAAATTGCTCAGATGCCCAGATGGGGTGGATTTGCCCAGGACATGATATTGCTCTTCCTGACTTCAAGCCTCAGTAGAAACCCATGAACTGGAGGAAGGCCAGGCAGCTGCTCTAGTGCCTCCTGGCATAAACTGCTCACTCAGGAGCAGGGAAAAAAAAAATCATGCTGCTAATTGGCATAATTATGTCAATAACCCCCAGGCCCCATCTAGATAGAAATAATCGCAAGGCTTTTCCCAGAGGCTGTGATGCTGGGGAGGTGATCTAACTGTAGCAGCAAAGCCACCGCTAGAGAAGCTGTCTCTGCATTATGCTGATTAAAAACGTTTTAGCCAGAGCTAAAGCAAACTGTTCATTTGTTTCCAGGGTTAGAAGTCAGTCTGTTATAGAGAGTAATTTTTTACACTTATTGAGAACTCTGGCCAAGAAGTTTTGATAATCCTCCAGATCGTTAGTATCTGTCAGCCTGTGGGATGTTCACAGCTCCCTTTTGTTTTGCTTTTCATGCCGAGTGAGGCTGGTGTCTGGTTTAATACGGAGGATAACTTTTATCGCTGCAGGACTCCAAAGCCTCTGTTTTGGATATTTTTGTGTTGCAACTGCTGCCAGTAATCACAGATAAATCTCATTTCTGTTGTTCGCCTGTGCTTTCAGCTCAGCCCCAGTATGCATTTTTAATTGAACCCACTGCAATGACGTGGCTCAGGCCTTGTTATTGCTTCCCAGCCAGTTCCTGAACCACCCACCTGCTACCAGCCCTGCTGGACCCAACTTCTTAGGCCTGCCCCAACACCATTCCAGTGAACCTGACCCTGGTAGTGCACCTGCCTGTGGCTGAATGTTGGTGCTGAGGGGATGGATCATGGTTTCCACTGCTCCGGTTCCCATCGTGGGTGGGAGCTGGGAGGAATTCAGCAACTGGGACTGCTCCAAAATGCCCTGTTCAGCAGATCGGGAAGTGCTGAAGCCAGCTGTCTGCCAGGTCCTGTGCCGGCAAGCGGCAACCAGCTCCTCTGTGTGCTCCTGGTTTGGCCCTGATCCCAGTTTGGTGCCAAAGACGTAGAGGAAGAGTGCATGGGACCATCCCCCCCGGTGCTGGAGGGCGGTACAGCCCTGCGCTGGGGGCTCGTGGAGGATGCCTCGGCCCTTTCTGCCAGCAGGATGGGGTTGCCGGCCGGGGTCGTGGCTCTCGGGGGAGAGGGGCAGCACAGCAGTCCCGTGGGTCGGTGCATGGACCTGGGCAAACTGTGGTCTTCGTGCCCAAAGGTCCCAGCACCGAAACCAGCTCATCCAAGTGCAGGGGATGAGCCCGTCCAGCTGCTCGAGTTGAGCAGGGTGGGCAGAGGGTGAGCAGGGGCTCCAGGCCGCCGGGAAGACCCCGCAGGTGCTCTTTGCAAGCTGTGTCTTGGGCCGGTGTCACCGCGGAGAGGGCGGTGAGGACCCCCGGAGCTCGGCCTGCACCGGGCGGGGGCGTGGCCTCTCCGCGGAGGTCCCGCCCCCAGGCCCGGGGGTGGGACGCATGCGCAGTGCGGCGGCCGTTACCTGTCAGCGGCGGAGAGGAGGCGGGAGGGGACGGTGCGGTGCGGCGTGGCGGGATGGAGGGGCTCATCCCGCTCGTCAACCGGCTGCAGGACGCCTTCGCGGCGCTGGGCCAGAGCTGCCTGCTCGACCTGCCGCAGATCGCGGTGGTGGGTGGGCAGAGCGCCGGCAAGAGCTCCGTGCTGGAGAACTGCGTCTCCAGGTGAGGCGGTGGGCGCGAACGCCTCCTCAGCGCCCCCACCCCCCCCTACCCGGCGCGTTGTTCCCAACGGTTGTTTCCCCCGCGCCCCCCCCCCCCCCATAGACCCGTTCCCGTGGTCGCCGCTCTCACCCCCGTGGCGGCGGGGGGAGGCCGGTGGCGAGCGGAGAGGTATGAGTCGGCGGGGGGGCGCTCGGGGCGTTCTTCCCCTTCCCCGGTGCCGCGGGGGCGGCGAGGCAGGCCCGCTGTGGGGAAGCCGCCGCAGCTCCGGTGTGAGCCCGTTCGTGTGCCCGGTGCGGGGGGGTTAACTCCCTTCTGGGGGAAAAAATGGTGCTAAAAGCCCCAAATCCTAGTTACGGTGAAGGTTCTGGGTCTCCTCTGTTGACGGTTCTCATCCCTTTGCTATGCTTCATGCCGTCCTAATGCATGTAGGGGTATTAGCATCTTTTCTAAAAATTACTGAAAGAAGGAAGGGGAAGCCTAATGGTTCATGTGGGCCTTTTGGCAGACGGACTACGTCTCTGCAGACCTCCTGAGGTAAATGTGAACTTCACGTGCCGTTTCGTAAAGGTGCTGCCGCGTTCACTGCAAGCAGCGTGCAGGCTTCTGGAGGGAGATGGTGTTTTGGAGCGTAGCTGCAATCGTTAGTCTGCGTATAGGATCAAAAGCACTCTCATATGTCAGCGACTGGGGAACTTCCACGCAAGGAGGTCTTCATTAAGGGTGATATTAAATGCTGTGTCTATCCACAACCTGTCTGTGTGTCAGACTGTGATAGCTCTTGACATACAATATAAAAATACTGTACAGTTGTTTTTTTATCTCCACTTCAGAACTTACTTGTACTGTGTTAAATGTCAGTTCTTCCACTTCTTTCTACTTGAAGACTGTAGGTAACTACTGATGTTGACAGTACTGCTGGTTTCTCAAGCTTAGAAAGCACAAGTGAGGTACTCAGAACTTGTTATTGGCCATCAAATTATTATAGTTTTCTTCAAACAAATAATTAAAAAGTATTTTTGTAACCTTTTGACTTTTTGATCAGTGTGCCGACAAAGCTGTGCAAAACACATGCTAGGGAGGAAAGGCACCTTCATCTTTCTTGTCAATGAGAATATTTTGGTCTCTGTGGAAAAGCCTTGTCAGGGGTGGCACCCACCTGGGGTTGGGGCTGAGTGTGGGGGAATGTCTTTCTCTGGATCCAGCTGTGCTGATGGAAGAGGTCACTGCTCCAGATGCTTGGTATTGCTCCTGTGCTAGAGGGAACTGATCCACAGGCAGAGCTGTTCCTTTGAGTACAGTATACTTCCACTCCTGCTGCCTGAATGAGCCTGCCTGGAGCAAGAGGTGAAAGTGATCCGTTTGTGCTGATCTGGCCCATTTGGACAAGAGACTGGAACCAGCTGCACAAGTGAGACATGGACGTTTCTTGGAAGAATTATGAGGAAAGGCTAAGGGGAATGACTTTTTTCACCCACGTAGTTACTCACCATGCAGCCTCTGGACATTGTGAGAGGGTCTCTTCAGAGAAGAGCTTACAGGATACTGTGAAGCCCCAGAGTGTTTCTGTCACACAGGATCTGGAATTTGGATTCGTTCAACCTGGCCTCAGAGTTCCACATCGTTGTTTTATGCAGTCACTTCTTGAGACATAGCAGCAGCTGATCTGTAGTATCTCCCTACTTGCAAGCTTGGAGCCTATTGCAAATGTGACATTAAAATGCATTACTTCAAACTTATTCCATGAGACTTAAGCAACTGTTTTACTTGTGCCTTTCCTTCAGGCTGAGTGAGTATGTGTGGTCAGCAGATGTGTACTTGCCAAGCTGTGAGAACTTGACTGTGAACCCTCAGAACCAGATTAATAAATATCCATGATACTGAAGAGCATTTTGTTTGTCAGATCAGCAGGCAAAACTGTCTAAGGCTCTTAGTAAGCCATAGGACATTCCTGGTTTTACCGGATAATGAAGGTGCTCTCTGCAAACAAGAAGTTTATTACATCCACATCTGTCTTAATATGGCTTTTAGAGGTAGCGCATCTTGTAGAGACATGTTGCACTCACTTCTTTTTGTTAGTGGTACATGCATGATGCGTGATTAACCACAGGGTAAACATTAATAGTAACAAAGCTTTGAAATTCACATCAAAATAAAACAACCTAACATTGCTCTGAAGTTTGAGCCTTAATTCTCATGGGTTTTTGTTTTGGTTTTTGGGTTTGGTTTTTGTGTTTCATTGTTGTTATATGTTGGTTTTGTGTGTGTGTGTGTTTTTGCTGTTGTTTTTTTTTTTTAACACCACATGAATCATTATCATTAGTAGATTTTGAACTGTCAGCCTTCAGAGAGACATTCGAGGTTGCCTCTCTTCAGGGACAGCTGTAGTTGGTAGAGGAAGGCATGCTACCCTCCATATGGAGGGCAGGGTCTTGCTACAAACATGTTGTTGGTTAATAACCAGAGTATTTGTTATTGGAGCTCTAGTGAGGTTGGTAAAGTTGTTCTTAACTCTAGGATTAGATTGTTAGTCTCTGCTGCCTGTAGCCACTAGACCATTGTTCCTCCTTGAGTCCTTCATGGGGTCTTTGGTTGTGCGAGAATGACTTGGACAGAGGAAACCTATTTTCTAGCTTGCAGATGACATCAGTGTTGGAGCTCCTTTATGGAGCCTGACTGCCCAGGTAGCACGTTGGGCTATACTGCATTACCCACCATCTAGTTTATGCGCTGACATAGTTTTTCAGAAGCGTGAGGGATCTGGCTCTGGCATAGTTCTGTGGGCTGGCAGATGGTCTGGTAGTGGCATCCAAGTCCTGTTGTTTCTGAAGCTGCTGAGTGACATGTATCCATCGCTGTCCCCAGGGTAGAACCAAGCCTTGTTTAGGTGTATGTAGCATCCTTAATTACTAACAACAGTCAGTGAATATATTGGGATTAGATGGTGTGTTTCATCAGCATTGGCTCTGGTGCTGCATGGGGATGAACCCTGCATGTTTGCCTGCTCCAGGAATTGTGCGATGCCCAGCACTATTTAGATCATTGTATGTTGGGTTGGAACAAGGCTGGAGTTGGGCCAGTGTCAAGTCTCCCAATGTAGCCATTATTGTTACTATTTGGATTAGCATCCGCTAATGTGTTTGGAGAGTTTGCTCTTCACTTATTGCTCCTCTGTTTATAAGGAGTCTGCTGCTTTTGGTAGTCAAGGTCTGTGTTCGAAGGGTTTCCTCTCAGAATTCTGGTTTTATTTAGATGGAAACAGAGATTCCAGAGAGCACCTGAGGACAACAGCCATTCCCATTTATGGGTTAGACCTTCATGTGTTCCGAACTGGAGCTCATGGCACTTGTTGGAGGAAATGGTATTGTCTGAAGACCAAATGTTCTTACCTGCTTCTCTTTGTAACAGAAGTAAATGTGCCCTTAAAATACCGAGCCAGTGTTTGAAGCAAAGGGTCTAGTGTGATCTTCTGGTAGAAGTTGGTGGGAGAGATTCAAAAGTGCAAAGGGGAGTCAAACATTTAATACCAGCAGATTGCCAGTGGGAAATAGGTGCTTCGCCTGGTCTTATGCCTCGCTACAGGACCACGACCATATGTGGTGTTTGTGCTTTTTAAACATCTTGCTTTTTATAATAATAGGGTTACTCACAAGAAAAACTAAGGGCAGGAAGCAATCCCTGAAAACTGTATTTGGAGAGAAAGCATTTTCTATTATTTCATATATCTAAATGGGCTTTTAGGATAACTAAAGGCACAGATTGCAAGCTACCTTGTCAAGGCCTCTTTCTCCAGATTTGAATCAGAACCTTATTTTATTCTTACAAATAGCGAGAAACTAATAATTAGATTTCAAAGCTGAAAGCTCTTTACTTCCTTCCCTACTTAATATAATATAAACTGCATGTGGCCAAATAATTGTTTTATAAGAGATGTGAGCTCTTGATTATATGCCTGTCAGTCATAATCAAACAAGCACTTTCATTTTTAAGAGCTTGAGGTCTGGTTTTGTAATACAGCTTTACAGCTTTTTGATCCAGGACGCTTTTGATGATCTCATGGCTACTGCATGTTGTATAGCTATTATGACATTTTTTTTTTCAAATTACAATTCCTTGTGCACTCAGCTCATTCTTTTTTGCTGGAGATGGTGGCTGTGAAGACTACGTTGAGTCATTAGGGGAAGAGAAAGGACTTTAAATCTTGTGGCTGTTGAAGCAGAGAATTTATCCAGAGAAAGTAGACATGTACTTAGATAACTATACCTGGGGGAGGGATAGTTAAAATTGGTGCAGATATTTTATTCTTTTAGGTACCAGTCATTGACAGAAAAACTTTTTTACAGAGAATTCTTCTCTTTTGTGAAATAGGTGTGAAAAATTGAAGTGGTCGGAGATCCAAACTGAAATGTGGTGCTATGTATTCTTTTTTGTAATCTTAAGGATCTTCTGGAAATGAGAACCAGCCACTCCTTTTCCTGACTAATTAAGCCATTGTACAGCTGTATTGAGTGTATTAGTCTAGTTATCAAAATATGTTGGTGCACTGAAAACAAGAATTGTTTCTGGGTATTCTATTAAATAGAAGCAGCAGTAAATGAGACAGTGGCTTATTTAGGTTTCTTCTCCAAATACGTTTTTACATTTAGAGGTTGCAGAACAAACTTGGCCATTTAGATGGGATATAGATGGCCTAGTTTTGTCCTTAAATGTAACTCCATTGGGATTTTAAGGTGGATTTTTTTAATGTTAAGTCTTGAGAATTTATATATGCAAAGTAAAGCAAATGTGTAGTTAAAAACAGACATGCAAACAAATATGCTGATTTCCACCCCCATGTAAAGTAAAAGTTTTCCTCTAAAACTGCTTTGAGGATCCATATCTCTTATTTCTGGCATTTAAATTTCATCAATTAAAACGTTTCTTCTGTTTTAAGAAAAACTGTACTCTGTAGTGAGTCATAGTATAGGGAGCCCTGACTTATATTCTGGCACTTAAGTTCAGTGTATCAAGCGGTTCACAGAAATGCTAAATCAATAAGTAACGCTTAACACTTTTGGAGAGTGTACCTGTGAGAATGCATATACGTATGGTCTTAATGTAACTTCGTCATACTATGTACAATTTGGGTATTGCAGTGGTTTAGTGAACACACGCTTAGGATTTGAAGACTGAGTCCTAGACTGCAGAAAAACCTCAAAACTCTGCCAAAAGCAACCCTGAAAAAACGCCAGTCTGGTCTTGAGAGCCTTCTGAGGTATCAGTGCTACAAATTCAGAGGCAGTTGTTACTGGAGGTTCAATCCATCAAGGTACTGAAGGTGACTGCACACCTCAGACCATTTTTAAAAGCAAATAGTCATTTAGTAAGAGGTTTGTGTGGTTTTTTCTTTTTTTTTTTTTTTGTTTTCAGGCTATAGGTGGCCACTTAACTTTAGATGAACTTTCCTGATTCTTAATACAGAGATGCTTCTGAAAATTCAACAGATTGTCTGACTCTGTAGGCTCTTGTATAACATTATAAATTCTGATACTCATTGCCTTCAGGAAGGAGCCCACACTTGGGATTTTGTAGTGTTGAAATCAACAAATAACAAGCACCTTTCTTGTCTTGCTGTTTATTGATGGGCATTGCTCCTGCTAATGTCTCAAGTTCATGTTATTTTCCTTTGTAGATGAAATAGAAAACAAGGCTTTCTGGTTTAGATCAGTAGATGTTAATGATAAGATAGTTTGGACGTTCACCTGTAAACATACAAAATGGTGCTGATACGGATTGCAGCAGAGGAGAAGTACAGACACTGTTCTCTTCTCTGCCACTGATTTACTGTATGACTTCAAACTGGTTTTTAAACATTACCCACATTGGTATCCCCATGTATATTCCTCAAGTCTTTACTCTGTCTTAACTGTATTAGGATTTAGATTTAGATTTTTATTCCTGTATTTTTAAGTTGCTTCTATTTCTAAAGCAAGAGGTTAGCATATAATCTTAAAATCAGTGTGGGATAACCATGATTATAGTTTAAAACTTGCTGTTTTGCATTTCTCTGCTTTGTGTGGTGGCTGCTTTAGATACCTATGTGGCACCAAAACTGAGTATTGGATTCTAGCAGTGTTTCTTTTTCCCAAAAAGAGACCATTCGGGTGTTTAGTTTGTGCCTCAACAGCTTAGTTGTTGAGAGAGATTGTGTTTGGGGCTTGCTATTTAGCAGTTGATCAGTGAGCAAGTTTTTATTCTTTTAAGTATTCATGGCTTTCTTAAACAATGTCTGCCTAGATTGCAAGCCCAAAGGGGCAGAAGCCATGTTTGCTTTTTCTGTTTTTTTTCTTTTTTTTTTTTTAAACTCTGCATTTAAAAATAAGGCCTTCAGATAACTAGAAATCTGTGAACTCCCCTTGTTTGCTGTGCTGGTGTATAATGGATTACTGGGAATCCTTTTAATGCTGTGTGTCTGCAGTGTATAGTCTGTAGTATAAATTTGCTGAGAACAGGAAATAACCATTATTTAACTGTGACCTTGCATCTTTTTCTTCAGCAAGTTGCATTGAGATGGACAAGGCAGCATTATTGAACTAGAGAGGAGCAAAATCTCATTTAACTGCATGCTGGGCTTTGATGTACTGCCAAGTACTGTTGTCTGGGATAGCCTCTGGGATGCAAAGGGGACTGTAGCTGTAGATAAGAGAGGTTTTCAACTGAAGTCTCTAGCGATAACGTCAGCTTTTATAATTTGTATGTGGAAGTTATGCTTTTAATTCAGTAGCTAGCATAGTGTTTCTGCATCCTAGTTCCTGTGCAAAATCACCAAGATTTCATTCTTTAGATACGCAGGAGATTTACTATTTGCTGTAAGACAGCTAGGTTTCCACCCTCGTAGATGACATAATCACAGCTAGATTAACTGTAAGCACTTGGTATTTTGTTTACTGTGTACAGTGTAGATGCCTAAAAATATACACATATATTCAGCGGTGCTTACCCATAGAGGATGCTCTAAAATGGTCTGTGTGTAACTTGCCTGCAGAGAATAGACAAGGCTCTGCGTGGCAAGCACGAGAACTGTAAGACATCTCTAGCCTCTGCTGCACAACAGTGGATGAAATGGGCTATGTTCCAGATCTGTTCAGCAGCCAAGCTGGAAGCTGCTGAAGAAATTTTAGCATAATCCATCAGAGGCGATGTTGTACCTTTGCGTGCTCACCTGTTAGTTTTTTCATGTGCATGTGCTAAACAAATGTTGACAGAAGATCCCCAATGTCCTTCAGATCTGCGAAATAGGCTGGAAAGCCTTGGGAGTCTGGGATGAGACCTCCAGCATCGTGACTTTTAGTGTTCTGGGAAGTAGTAATATAAAACACTGTTTTGGTCAGACTTTTATTATAAAATTTTCTCATGGTAGTGGTTCGGTTTCTGGTTAGCAGAGAGATGGGAGATTATGGCTGATACTAAATTTCAATATTTGGCTAAACAGACTTTACATTCCCATGGACAGTATATTCATTTGCACATACTGCAGGCTTATTAAAGCAGATTAAATGGGCAGGCAAAAAGGATAAAATGGCTAAAGAAGATAAGTTGTTTGAGAGACTTGGATCACTTGTTTTGGAAACATCCCCCATTTCCCCCTTCCTTCTGTAGTTGTCTGTCTATCTATAAATTCAGGCTGACTTTACCGTGCAGTTCCCACTGTGTATACGTTCTGGAGGGAGTAGAAGAATTGAATCCAGTTACATTCCGGGACGTGGCGTAGCTGATGGCATGCTATACCACTGTTTAAAAAGTCTGTATTGATGGATCTGAGTTTAGTGTGATTTGGGAAGAAGGGCAGGAGCTTATTTTGTCTGGGTTTTTGATAACAGCACTGAAATTTGCATTATCTAAAAGTTTTGTCATGACAGAGTATCCAGTGGTGAATTATTTGCAAAATGCAAGTAATTCTATTGTAACATGTCTTCATGTAGCAGATATGCCTGCAGTGTTGGGGATGTGTTGTTTTCTTTCTGATCCTTGCAATCAGAATTTTTTTCTGTTTATATCTGATAATATTATAGAGGAAAACTCTTTACTCAAATCTTTCCTAAAGAAACATTGTTAATAGTGTTTGGCAGCTGTAGGTGATGATAAAATCCCCAACTTTATTTAGAGCACTGACAACAGTTTAAAGCGATTAAAGAATTCTTGTTGTCCTTTCCTTGTATTGAGATACAAAATCTTGCTGCATTAGTATTCATCCTGAGAATGGATGGGCTTTTATGCACCAACATCCTATGCAAATTAGTCCTTTCCTAAGAGCGAACATATCTGATTAGGGAGAATACAGTTGTTCTGCAAGGTCTGCTTTATTCTTTTCAACACAAATATTCTGAGAATTGTTGGGGGTTTTTTTTGTGTTTGTGGTTTCTTCCCCTCCCACCCCCCTGCTTGGAACTGATGGAGAGCACCGTTGGGCAGGAAATAGCAGAAGCTTTTGTAAAATCTTAAAAGAGAAAGAGGAAAAAGGGCATTTCCACAAATGGAATTAGGATGATGCAGCAAAGTTTTGGATGCCTGCCAGGGAGGACAGATGCATCGTGCATACAGTGGCTTGCCGACGGGATTGCACATTGGCAGCTTCCCGATCTGTTAATACAGCAAGCCTACAGCTCAAGCATAATCACTGCAAACAGAGCACTGTTCATCTTACCACTTTTGTGTTTTTGCCTGGGAAATTTTCATAGCTGTGTATGGCAAGTTTTAAGTCCTATAAACATTATTGAAACTTTAAAACTTTATAATGTAAAAAAGATATGTATCTTTTAGTACTAGGAAGTGTATTTTCTCTCCTTGCTTCAGTGAACAGGCTTGCCTTTTTCTGTGCAGAAATGCCATGTGAGGTACTCTCACTGCTGTCAAAATATGGTATTAGATTTGGGGTACTAATAATGGTCTGTGTCTTAGACTTCTGTTCAAATGTCCTCTACTTTGGAGAACCTGTTGACTCCAGTCATGTTTAATGGAAGACATCATCACTGGAACTAGGGTAATTTTTGGCACTGATTTTCTCATAGCCCTGTAATGTTTACTTTAATGGGGGAGATGTAATAACTTTTGGCTGCTTGTTGAGCAGAAATGCTGCTGCTACTTAAAGCATCTTCCATATATGAGAGAAGTATAATGACAGTGTTATTTAAGCCTGCTCTGTCTCCAGTCTTCTGCATGAAGGGAAAAGTTTTGCTTTCTTGCCTTAGCATTGTCACTGAACCTAGTCGTTACGGAGGTGCCCAGCTGGTGTGACTGAAATCGCTTGCCATCTTATTTGAAGTCCTTCAAGGGCTTCAATACCTTATTTCTCACCTTTACGGTCAACGTTCGCCATATTCCCATGGTAAGGACTGCTTGGGTGGATTTTTTTGTACCATTCCACTCTGGTTTTTTGTACAGTTGGTCTCACCTCCATAAAGGAGTGGGGAAAGGGAGACCCAAAGAGACATTTTAGGCTGCTAAGTTGGAGTGCTGTGTAAGAGTTTAAAGATTTGTTTTTTTTCTTGAATCAACTTTTGTGCTTACCTGTAAGTGATGGATAGGATAACTAAGGGGTCCCTAATTTGGCTGCTCAGTTCCAGTAGCTCAGCAGTGGTGACAAAGGACACCGCTGGGTTGGAAAATGGCTTCTCAAAGACACCCAGTTTATCCACCCTGCTTGAAAGGAAGAGATAGTTAACAGCCCTAGGATGCCTGGATGCTCAATTTCTCACTCCTAAAGACATGCCCAAACTGCCTGGGATGCAATGGGTAGTTACCACTCCTGTTTTCATTTGGCAGGTTAATTAAAGAAGATCTCTCAGCTGAAGGAAGATTTACCTTGAAAGAATGGTTACTGCAAACTGAGACCAACTTGATCAGAGAACTTGAACGAAGTGCTAAAGTGTCATGATAAGGATGCCAGCGTCTGCGCTGTGTGGTTTACAAAAAACAAGACTGGTCTTGAGCTTTAGGAGCTAATATATCTGAGATCACTAAAAATCCACAGCCTCTTAATGCATTTAGCTTGCCTAGTAGGCCTATTTAGGATAGGTATCACTGGTCTTCATAACGAAGATTAATTACTTTGTACATCTTCATGTAAGCCCATTATATTAGGCTGAAATTTTTGCAGACATTGAACAAAGCTCTGTGAGACTTGATTGACAGACATTGTGCCAAAACAAAAAGCATTTACTCTTCTGTAACTAATGAAAGGAGGTGAGGGATCAAGTGGTGACTGGTAGTAAGGACTGGTCTCTCTACTCTGAGCTAATGAGGAAGAGCTTATATAGCCGAATATCAGTGTGATGTATACTAATGTATTACTAAAAAAGAAAACGTGGTACGTACTTGAGAACATCAAAACACAACAGAGATAGTGCCTTAAAAAGCTTTTGTGACTTCTTGCAAATGTGTCCTGGGGTCATCTTTGTACTGTCATTCGGAGGGTAGAGGAATTGTGCTTCCAGAAGGAAGAATAAATACAGTGATGTCTAGTGTCAGTGATGACAAACCTCCTCTGAGAACTCAACATTACGAATTTAATTCCAAGAAAGCCCTTGCTTAAATGCAAAGTACGCTTCCCATCGCTTGGACATACCTTGCTTTGTAATGAACAGAAGTGCTGGGTCCTCTGTGGTGTTGATGAGCACAGGAGCAAGAGCAGGTGAGATAGAAAGAATACGTCTGCCAAAATAGGTCTTCAGATGTATGTTTTCAGCATACATCTCTTCCGTAGGCTTACACTGGACCATGCTTTTCCATTTTGTTCTTTTGTAGCACTTTGCTTTGAGGCTAAATATGATAAATGCAAGAAAAATGAACGCCTTTTGTAGTACCCCTGTACAGCATACATTTGCCACAGAACTGGGAGATGCTCGACTGTGTAGGCATGTGTAGGTGTTCACTGTGAAACTGTGGTCTTTTGCACAAGATGCGGCCATTCAGCAGCCAGCATGAGCTACAAGTGCTCCTAGTGTGCCAGGCTGGAGTTGTATAAAACAATAAACACTGTGTTGGAAAAAAGCCCAGGAAAAATGTTGACTTTTGGCATAATTGGTTCCTATTGCAATTGAAGCTGCATTGCAGTCTTTGGCAAGTGTTGGGAATAAAGACCTGCGCAGAATGCTACCGCAGCAGTGTTGTTCATATGAGCAGCCCATGGAATATGGCCCTTCTGCTTTTGAGGGAAGGTTAGTGAAAAAACATTTGTAAGTTACATTACCAATGTTGTTTGGCAAAATTAAATAGATTTAGATGGGTCGCTTGTGCTCTTCTGAAAGAGAATTCTGGCTGTTGTCCTGAGCCCATCTTGTTTCTACCCTTTGTGAAAAATGTGGAGGCTTTTCCTCTGCAGGGACTTTGGATTTTTTGACAATTCATCACTATCAGTTTAACTTGTTCCTGGCTCTTTAATTAATGCAGTTACTGTGTCATTCTCCTCCATGATTTGATTTCTGAATTCCCCTTATGTTTTGTATTAAATAATTATATTGGTATTAATGTAAATTAATCACAATTTATCCTCAGTAATACTGGTCAAAGTGCAGAACATTTCTCAGTACTAAACTGCAAAGTAAAGCAGATTTAAGTTACTGTTTTGAAACCGTGATTAAGTCTTAAGTGGTGATGCATCATTGCTCTTCACAAACTGGGGATTCTTCTGTTTTGTTGATTATTTTTTTTTTAAACATAATAAATACTGCTAGCGTGCTAGGGAGTTCCTAAATGAAAACTCTCCCCCTACCTGGAAGTCCCCTTGGAACACATTATGTTTATATTTTGTTTGTTTGATATGTGTTCTTTTCTTTGTTAACTATAGTCCTGTACTATAATGAGACAATCTCACTGAAGGAGCCCCTGTCTAGTTTGCTTTTCAGCTTTTCACTATCGATTCTGCCCTTTCTGAAATTTGAAAGGATGTTCCCATCTCTTCCATGGGACTCTTCCCATTAATGATTTGTCTAATTACTTATTCAGCTTATTTGTTTCCTGAGCATCAGTCAGAAAGGATGGTATGATAAAGGGCGGACAACATACAAAGACATGAACTTTTTTTTCTTTAAAGTTGTCTACTGTAGCAAAGATCAGCCCCCTGTCTTGTTATTATAAACTGCTATGGTGTTGGTATGGCCATTGATTACTTCTTTTACCATCCTGTGACATCAGTTTTTGAGACCTGGGTTTTAGCAAGTCAAACTCGTATGTTACCTTTACACATTAAACATTTTAGTAGGTGTACTTGTCCAGATCTCTGATACTGGAAACGAGCTGTATTAGAGAGTGAAGACAGTATAGTTTATATTGTGGAGTAAGACATCAGTAATTTTATAGTTGTTAGGTTAAAATTATTTGGCCTTAAAAATATTTTGCTCTTGAAAATATTTAGTGGTATTCTAACAGATGAGTGCTTTCTAAGGTTGAAGAATTATTGAGGTGATGTTCTGGAAGACCTGGCTTCTTGAATCTTATTTGCATTTGATGTTCGGTACTGCCTAGGCAACGCTGGACAGGTTTTGCTGCCGGTCTCCAAACTGTCAAGTCACAGCAGCGTTGCTGCTGAGCTAGTATAGCTCTTGTCAGCAGAGTGCCTTTTGTTGAAAATATTCTGAGAATAAAGATGTAAAAGTTGTTTGATTCTTAATGTAGGATGTGTGTCTTTTTAAGGGACCATATATTTAATTCCCAGCTTTATTCTTACACAGTGTGTTTCACTCTCGTTTCCTGCACCTTGTTATTAAGTGGTCTTGCAGTTGTGCACACAGGTACTCACAGGCTCAGTCCCCCCACTGCAGAAGACAGCCTTTTCTCTCCCGTGTTGGTGTCTTTGTGCACAAATTCTCAGGCGTGTCCTTTTTTCTAAATAGATTTCTTTGCAGCTGTTTCAACTCTTGTGATTTTACTCCTGACTCCCGCTAAACATCTGTACACACTGACCAAAATGTTTGGAAAAGCAATTATCTCAAACCTGTCCTTTAAAGAATGTTAAGTGTGCCACCAGGACACTGAGGGGCATCATCCTTTTGGTCAGAAGGAACCTGTGTAACTGATCTGTGCTCAGTCCTATTGTTTCTTGCTGCTGAAGCATCTTTATTATTTTTTCCTTCTTCTTTAAGAAACGTTTTATTTAGGTGGATGTTTTGAGAGAAAATGTGGGTGTGGGGCCACTCCTAATACACTGGCTTTGGGGGATTTTTTTGGCATCAATAACAAACCCTATGTAGAAAGCTTTCCATACCAAGGGGAGGGGGAGAAGACTTCCATCCTGTCTTGTGGATGTCAAAGTAGGCATTTCTGCAGAAGCAGTTGTACAGCATTTAATCTGATTCCCGTGCTGTTAGAATTGTAATGTGGTACTATGTTGCTTTTCCTGAAAAAAGTTGCAAGTTATGTCTCAGGTTTGACTTAGACTTCTGTGTTTGTTTAAAGAACAATCTTTTTTCTAGAAGTAGAATTTAGGAATTCATTTGTAGCATCTGATTTGGGCTGTGCAGAGGAAGTGCACAAATGCCCTGGCCTTGTGGCTGAAGCTGGAATTTCAAACATTAAAAAAAAATATTCCCTGTCCCTGTGAGGGCAGATTTATTAATTGAGGATGCTATTTTGTTCATACAGGTAATATACGCATCCAGCAGTTAATGGGGGGGCGGGGGGGGGGGAGTTTTATTCTGTACTCATCCCATGAACCCCTTTCTATCCTTGTTGTTTTTTTTCCTCTTCAAACTGTACCTCTCAAGCAGAAGCTTTATGTCCTTCTGAATGCTCTTCAGCTGGTTATGTGATCAACACAGCTCGCCCTCTTACCAAGCAGGAGCCTCTGCTGATGCTTACTTGAACAGACGATGGGCTTTTTTACAATAGTTCAGCTTGTTAGAGAGGGTTACCAAATGCCATCTATTCTGGACATGTCAAGAGAAAATTATTGCCATACATTTCTTTCTAATTTTGCTGTTGAGGGAAGGTCAGTGTTATATAACTAGGAGTTGCATTAATGCAATGTTCTTCATCTCTGAATGTGCTTACTCTGAAGTCTGAAGCAGAAAATCAATGTCTTTTCAGCCTTTGACTCTCTGAGGAAGGATTTTACTGCTTCATGTGGTGCTGTAGAGGGCCATAGTTTGTTTTGTGTGATCAGTTTGTCCTGAATGGCAATAACATTTAGCTTCTTGATGGGAAAAATTATTATTAAAAAAAAATATCTGAAATGCCTGAAAATCAAGGTACGAAACTGTCATCTGAATAGGCGTTTTCTGCATCCTGGGCTACTGTCATTTTAGTGCATATAGAGAAATGAATATGTTTCTATTAACATTTTCTCCTCTTCTCCATGAGAAAATATCAGTAGATGGCACTTCACTGAGACACAGGTTTCTCTCTACTGGTTGATATTGAAATTGTGGCAGACCTTTTGAAGGCCTTTAGCATCTCTCTAAGCTAGTTCTTGTATCCTGTTGCTGTCTCAAGCATTGTAAAACATCACAACAGATATCAAGCAGTATGTGTGATGTTTTTGCATTATCTTTGTTTCAGAGATTACTTGAATCCTAATTAATTGTACTTTTGCGTGCAGATTTGTATTTGAGTTAATGAGCTAGCGTGTTTTTGAACAGCCTCTCCTTTTATGCTGTGCTTTAGCTTTGGTTTGCAGAGTAATTGCACTGTAAGCACATATTAACAGGTACTGAGAAAATGAGACTTTCATTTTATCTAGAAACTAACATTGTTTCATTCAAAATGCTGGGGACTTCTAAAGTGGTGTGGGGCACAGCCGACAGCTAGTCTTGTTCCTGAGGCCTTAAAACTGCTTGCTTATGTGATTTTTTAAAAAATTTTTTTTTATATGTCTAGATGTCAGGTTGGGAAGGAAATCTTCAGAGCTTGTATTACGGGTTGAGTTGCCAAATTTCTCTTCTGCAGGCTGCCAAAGCCTTCCTACCTTGTTGGTGCTTGTGGAAAGAGGTTCGCTTTTGTTGCATTGCTGAGCCTGTCTTGACCTGGGACTCCTCAGACCTAATATCCTCTGATTTGCACAAAAAATATCCTGAAGTTTGATGAAATATTTGTGTATTCTCTTTTTCACAGATGTACCCTCTAGGGTTGCTTTAAACCTTGTAGGTTTGTGTGCTGGCTTAAAGGAACTGCTAAAATCAGGCATCCGTTAAGTAACACAAGGTCAGTATGAAGGAATGCAATGATTATAGGTAAGATGTGGTTTCTCAACTAGCTTGAGAAGACCCATCTAAGTAGTTCTGTCTAAAGGACTGACAGGGCTGAATCTTTCTTCCTTTGACTCTTTTGTCCTTCTCCTTACCCCTCCCAAATGCACTGCACACTCCTGCCTCACCCTTGGTACTGGCACTAGCAGATGTAACAACACAGTCACCCAGACCAGCTCTGCAATTTGACTGAAAAACCATGCCCTAACCATTTGCTGCATTGCTTTTCTCCTGACCCAGAGAGGTGAGTTAGCAGTGCTGCCAAGGCAGTCAAGAAGGTGATTCAGCATCCCTGCTAAGGCAGGAAAAAATAAGCTCATCAAAATCCCTTAAGCTGATTGTGAAACTGAATTTACCTCTGAATTTTATTCCTCTGAAGATGCTTATTTGAAGAGAGCACTCTTCAAAGCCCCTCACTGAACCTTACCTCAAGGTTTGTAAGAGTTTAATAGGTGTGGCAACTGGGGAAGACCCTGGGGGAAAAAAAGGTATTTTATTTTGCTTTGGGTTTCTGATCATTGGTTTTGCAACTAGCAATTGGTGTAAAGTTTTTCTATGGTTTCAGTTACATAGGGAGTCTCCCTGTCTTTGGAAGTATGGCAAGGATTATGGGGATGCATAAGAATATGACAGAGTTGCTGTCTTTGCTTCATTTCTTGCTTTCTGGTCTGAGGACACTCCCTCCTCCTGTCCCAGAGTACTTCTAGGGTTCAGCTTTCACTCAAACTTCTGGGAAGATGTGTTGCTGGAGAAGTTATTTGGGGACTTTAAATGGCAAGAGTTAAGTGTGTGAAAGAGTAGGTGCAGAGTGCTGGCAATGTGGTTCGGCCAGAGGTTTGTGTGGTGTGTCAGTGCACGTGTGTTCATATGCCCATATCCTCTTCAAATCATATATAGGGTGAGGACACTTTTATTTAGAGAGCCCAATAAATATGGGCATGGTTTTAGGTAGTCTTACAATGCAAGGTGAGTTTGAAATGTTTTATATGATGGTCTTGAAGAAAGAAGATTGGTTATGCCTAGAGACAGTAATTTAGTTTTAATATGTATTTGTCTAATGACATACTGCTCTCTCAAATCAAAATTAACGGCTCTACTTTATACTAGTGTTTGGTGTAGATCTGTCCCCACCAACTTTCCATTTTCATTGCAGCTGAAGGTACAGCAGAGGTTCCAAATTAGTCCAATATCTTATGTAACTGGACGGTGCTTTCTGGGTAGTAACTTTTTTTTTTTACTGTTTCCAGGGATTTTCTTCCACGAGGTTCTGGAATTGTAACAAGACGACCATTGGTCTTGCAACTCATCACTGCCAAAACAGGTAACCTCTTTCTCTTTTTGGTTCCATGCCTGATCAAAGCGCTGATGTACTTCAGCAAAAGAAAAAAAATTCTGGGAAAACTTTTGAAGTGTGAGGAAAGATGCAGCTAGACTGTCTGGAACAAAGGCCTGCTGCTTCAAACGTGTACGCTCAAGACCAGCTAATCTCATCATCCTGTCTGGGAAAACAGTAAAATTTAAATCCTAAAGCACATAGTAAATTTAATCTGAGATCAAACTTGAAGCAGTAGAGAAACATTAAAACATAAGAAGTGTTTTAGAAATCAGCTTTGATTTATTAATTTTTTGATGAGCATTGCAGTTGTATTCGTTAACACACCAAAATTGCTGTACTTCTACCTTTAACTCTTGCTCCAGTGCACACAGATTTGATTCCACGCACATTTTTTTTTGTGACTTGTCTTTTTTGGTTGGGCTGACTGCACTAAGTAGAGCAGAAGGTAGACTGGGGGAGAGCAAGGCTTCTCTGTATTTGTCTGATCAAAAATAAAAATACAGTATGTGTACACCACTGAACTATGTGACGTATTGTGATCTTTCATCAGAATTCACCACTTTGTACTTTTCCAAGGGCCACTTAATCTGCTGTTGTGTAGCTCAGTTCGCTAGCACAAATAAAAGCAGCTACAGTTTTCCATCATTCAAATTCTCCTGTTGTTGTTGCTTCTAAACCAATGTAAGCAACAAAATCACTGGTTTACTATTGACTTCTACTTAAAATAGTAGACAGAAACAAAATTAACATCCAAAACAGCATTTAAAAATAAAAAGTGCTCTTTAAATTATGGAACATGATGAAACTGGGGAAGAAACAAAACTGAAGCTGCCTGTAGAACTTTACTGTGTCCTTATGTGTGAGGTGTCATTAAGTTTTTGTGTGCATTTTTTCCAAAAAGGTCTTTTCATTGTTCAGCAGGAAGGTAGACTTCAGTCTGCCTAGGCTCCAGGTTTTTCTTCTGAATTAATGCTTGTAAAGCACCTTCGTATTTTCAATGCCTCTATGAAATTTGCCATAGTGTTTGTACTGTGGAAAAGAAAGGAAAAATTGTGGAATGCAGTATTTCTGTATGCTCGGCTTAAACTTAGTATTTGCAAATGTGTAATATGCCTCTAGAGCTATATATATATCTTAAAAGATCAAGCTCATTTTAGTTGGAGATATGAACACGTGCTATTTCTGCATATCTGGCTTTTGATGTCTGACAGAGCATGCAGAAATGCATGAATAAGGCCTAGCTGTAGAGAATCTTCATCTAATTTTCTCAGCATCGTGTGAGAACAGAAGAAGAAAAGAATAGAGCTATGGGCTGGCTTTCCTAACAAAATGACTACCCTGTGGGGGCATATGAATTAGTAAGTAAACTCTTACGCTCTAACCTCAAATAGTACTTAAACATCCATTCTGAACTTACTCTGGCTGGTCTGTATTGCCAGCAACGTCCCTTGGTTAAGGGGGCAACAAAAGGCCTTCTCTCTCTTTCTGGTATTTTCCCCATTAATATGTTCCCATAGTATTACTAGATTTAGGTGGGCCTCTAGGTTTTTTTGTATAGGTACCTTCTCTGCTGTAAAGTAGTTCTTCATTATAACTTAAATAACATAACAAAAACTTTTTAAAAAATTCTAGAGGACTGAGCTTTGGCCTAATTTTGTGTTTCCTGGATGTCAAGACATATTTGTCCCTTTGGGAAACGCTGTGTATTTCTTGTTTGGGATTAGATGCCAAGACCTTCAAAATGCAGGCTTTAATTATTTTGTTACTTTCTTTAAACTTTGTTCCGTTGTTGTTGTGTTTGGTGGTGAAATTCCAAACAGCTTTATCTTTTATGCCACCTTTATCTTTCTGAACTAATTTTAAAAAAAGAAAATAAAGAAAACTGCTTAGAGAAGCACAGTGTTCTTTTACAGGAAGCAGATGCCGAACTGATTTTTATCAAGTCTATAATTATCTAAAATATTATAGAAAGTAATTAGAAGACTCTGAGGTTCTTGTTGCAGTAGCAAGCTTAACTGATATGTAATCCTAGGATCTTTCTTGACTCTTAAAAGTAACTATTCTTAATCTTATAGTATTCCTTGGGAGGGAGGGGCACTTACTATATACTGTAACACGTAGGCATGCAGAAATGACTGCAAGATGTTGTAGCAACGTTTTGGAACTGGCTGAGAATCTGGAATATGAATTTGATTGACGAGAGAGGTTAAAGCTTCATTTAACTTTGAGTCATTGCACTAAGGGATAAATATTGGCAGCTGAGGCATTTGTGCACACCCAAGTAAGAGGAAACTTTGATCACTTGTGATTAGGGTTGGAGATGTCATGGAAGGGTATAGCAGGATTTGGTTGTGAGGAGTTACTGGCGGCCCTCCAACATCTGAAAGATCTGACAGATCTGGGTAAAGAGCTGGGCTCCTTATGCCCTTTAAAAACGCAAATATCCAAGAGGTATGAAACAATTCAGTACTAAGAAATTTCTCTCATGAGAAGTGGAGTATTTTTTTAGAATATTGTTTGCTTCCTCTTTTTTAAAAAGATCTGTGTAATTAGTACAAAGCTATTGTGTAATGACCTGTTGATCTCCTTTAATCACTACCATTTTTGGTGGGAATCATACGATTCCTAAATGGCTTTAGCCATTTGCACATTCTTGCAAATACTGTACTCTGAAATCTTGGAGGCAAAGATAAAGGTTTCAATTAATTAATGCAACTGACAAAACTATTAGTAGTTGTGACTATTTTCCTCTGGGTTTGATAATGTGAGAAATATCTAGTAGCATAGAATAAGTCAAATTTAGATGTTAAAAATAATTTACAGACCTCTGAAGGACTCTGACTTGTTCTTGACTATCCTACTTTGAGTCTCTTTTGGGACTGTCCAGCTGCATTTCAAATGGAATTGTTCATGTCGCCTGTATACAATAAACTGCTGTACCAGTTAGAGAGAGGAGAAAAAAAAATATCCACCTTGTAAATATTTTGAGGTTCCAAGGTGGCTTTCTTTTTGCAGTGAGGGGCTGATACTCATTACTTGTCTCAAAGTAGTTCACTGACAGCCCTGTAGGTAGGGTCACAATTTTTCTTTCTTATTCTTTGTCTCATGATTTAGGTTCAGTTGCTCCTCTTCTACTGAGGAAAAATGGCATATACAGTATCTTGCTGGAAGAGAGAATTGAACCAAATAAGCATGCAGTCTTTGTTCTGTAATAAACAGACCTAAACTCTGGCAATGCAGCTTAGTTTCCCATCCAGAAGTCACAAGTGAAAAAGAGTTCCCAGCTTACATCAAGCATGCTAAACAATCCAGGTGCAGCTTGATGTTCTCTCTGGTCACTGCCTTTGGCCCTGGGCA